>NC_044208.1:16791391-17391391 GCF_900880675.1 Sparus aurata | reverse complement strand
GTCTGTAACAAACTTTTTCCCGAGGAGAGCTAAAAACGAAAATGAATGGTGCCCACGCGGAAAGGACAAGCTCGATGTTTGGGGCTGATGCCAATACTGATATTACGAAACTGTTTTTATCAATTGGCACACATCAAGGGATATATACGCTGATACCGATATATCTGCGATTGGCCAACATCAGCTCATAATATCAGCCAACCGATATATATGGTCAGGCTCTAATTGTTAGGATGCAAAATGGTTTTAGGATCCCAAGTTCCCTCCATAATTGATTGTGACTGTGCTCATATTATGAACAATAATTTATAATTAGAGATCTTTCATATTTAAAGAGCCTTTAACATCACAAAAAACTTCAGAAATATCAATTTATTTTTAGAGCTGCCACACTATGTGGTCTATAACATCTAAATAAGGTGAAAGATTTTAACTAATTTGTACCTGTTGCAGACTCAGTATTCATAGTTCCTCGGGGAATTGTGTCCCTGGTGGGCTTTCACCTGTGGAGCTAATCTCTATCATTCCTGTAATTAATGAGGCCTTAATGAAGGCTCTGTAAGTCTGCCTCAGGTCATTAGCCGCAGGCAGAGACGCTGCCGCTGCTGCTAAGTGCTACTTTGCTCTCAGCTGTTGCATACCTCTTAGCATGTCTTTGAATTCCGAAGCTGTGGGAGAACAGAGAGAAATTAAGAGGCAATTTCCACACCAACACTACAAGTGAGGTGATTAGCGCTCCTCGTTTGTCATATGGCAGTTTGGTTCCAGTGTGAAAAAAGAACTTGAGCTGTGACAGGAAAATGCAAGAAAATATTGAAAAATCTTGTGTAAATATTTTGTTTGTTTAATGATGATTCATCAGACTGGATTTCATTCACGACCACGTCTCTCCGTGTGACATTCTGAAACATTTACTAAACCACCTGTAGCCTTCTCTGGCTTAGTATTTAAATATCCTGAATATCTGCAGCGATTAATTGATCACATACGATCAATCGATCAGTTGTTAAATTGATGTCCACCTATTTTAAAGCAACACTATGTAACTTTCTGCAGCAAGATGGTTTATTGTTGAGTCTTGGTCCATCCATCCATCGGTCCATCCATCCATCCATCCATCCATCCATCCATCACATGGATCAAATATCAAATTGGGTCTTTGGCATTGGACCCAAACCGTTAACCTAAAGTGTTGGCATTTGAAGGTCTGAGAATGAGACTCAACAATCAACTATCTTGCTCCAGAATGACTAAATTATGATATTATAATGTAACTATAATTAATAATCAATTAATCTGTTTGATAGTTTTTAAGAAAAAATATGTTTTTACTCTTTCATTGAACTGAGCTGAATATCTTCGAGATGTGGAAATCACCTTGGGCTTTGGGAAACACCGATCAACATTTTTCATCGTCTTCAGTCATTTTATAGAACAAACAACAAATTAATTAATCAAGAAAATAATTGATAGGTGAATCAACAATGAAAATGTATGCAGAATGTGGGCCTGTTCTCCCAAGAACATTGTAAATTGTAAATTGGCGAGGAATGACAGAATTCGGACAATAGAAATACAAACAGTATACAAATGCCAAATTCTACATGTCCATGCCTCCCCTTGAGATACTGGACACCACACACACACAGACACTCTCTCTCTCACTCTCTCTCTCACACACAGACACACACACACACACACACCAACCAACATGGCCTGGAAGAGTGTTATGTCAAGTACCTCCCATCATGCTTTGTTCCTGTGTAGTGAAGTGAGTGAAGCGAATGGCAATTCTTCATTCTCACCCTCCCCTCCCACCCCCAACTTTCATCCTCTCCTCCCTCCTTTCCTTTCTCACCCCATCCTCCCTCTCCCCACTGTGGAGCTGCACTAATCCGTATTGAGGAAGCCCCCCCACCCTCAAAGTTTCCTCCCCCGTCCCTTCCTCTCTCCACCTTAACAGCCTCCCCGTTTCTCTCTTTCTTTTTTTGAAAAATTTCTGACAGTTTTCACTCTCGTCCACTCCCACCATTCAACCCCTGCGCGCCGTATTTCCTCCATATTTCAAAAATCCAAACTGCCCACCGGTGATCCCTTTTCTCTCACCGCATGAGAAACGGGGAGCGACTCGCGGCTTAGCGCTGACATCCTCCCTCGCCCTCCTCCCCCTCCTCCTTTCTCCCTCCTTCCCTGCATCGCTATCCACTGTACCGATCAATCAATCTCCATTTCTTACATTCCATCTCTCCTCTCCAGCATCCTATCGTGGACCAGAAACAAAGCAGGCTCCCATTATCCCCCCCCCCACAACCCACCCACCCACCTACCCTTCAGCTTCCGACTGGGCCTGGCTGGTTAATCTTCCCGAGGCGTTCAGTGTCTAACCGACCCCCCTGATGCCAGCAGACAAAGAGAGGGCTCCCTAATTCTCCCTTTCTCTCCTTTACCCTCACCCACCCTCACCCCTTCACCACACCCCCCACTTACATTCTCCATCCACAGGGCCCCAGAACCAGCGGAAAGGCTTTGAAGAGGGGGAACACCCCCTCCCAGCTTCTGCCTTCCATCCCTCTGGTACCCCCACACCGGTCAAAAAAAAAAAAACCTGCACCACCAAGGCTGTCAGGGTGGCCCTTCCTTCTCTCCCCCTTTTGTGGGGTCCTGTGTACCCCGCTTTACATACCCCAGAACCTTAGCATCCAACCCCCCCCATCCAGCTCATGAAAGACCGACCTGCTCAAGAATGTTGTTTTTAGCTCCTTCCTTTTCTCATTGAGCGGGTGATTGGTGATGTGCCCGGTTTTGTTGCCCGTATCAATGGTGCCACTTGATGACAATTTGGCGGGCGAGACGGCCATTTTTAATCAGACGTTAATTTATTGCGCTGCACCCTTGCTGGCGTGACTTTGGTTAAAGGAATGAGTAGGTTGTTGTGTAGCTTTTTGTTCCTTGTTTTGTTGGGGAGTGTGGCTAACATTAATAGTGTGTAGCTATAGTCCCTCTTTACAGAGGCCTCCAGTGGCACTGAGCTTTGCCTCGAGGAAAAGTCCCTGCATTTTGTAAAAGACCTGAACACATCTGAGGACAACCGCATCAAGGATACAGTCACTTGATCCTGCAGCTATAATAGATGTACAGCATGTACTCCTATGCTTACATAACAGCTGGCTCGCACAGCACACTAAGTACACTAAAGTCGGCTAAATATAAAATCTACATGGTAAAAAATGAGTTGACTGTGTGTTTTCAGGTCATCCCCGGCTACATTTAAATCCATAAACGTCCAAATCTCTTTCCCTGGCTTCTATATCACAGTCAACGATAGGTAAAGAGTTGGACACACATCCAAGTTGAGGAAACAGTACACACTGCTCAGGTGTGCTGAGGTTAAAAAAGGTAAGCAGGGTTTGAACATCCCTCTTAAGCTTGGTTCTGTCATGCTCTGTGTGTAGAAACAGGTTCAACACTATGCGAGTTTGCAGATTGTCAGAAAATCTACGCAATTGTGCCCATATTTAAATGACCGAAGAATAAAGGAACACGCAACAATCGAGTGTGGCTGTGCGGACCAGCTATAAACACTTACCCCACTGCATAAACTTGAACTGAAGTCACCGGTTTCGCAGCCCTGTGGCTAGCATAGCTCCACCAGCAACTCTTCCAACTCCCGGGTCATAAAGGTGTCATGTGAACGTGATATAACATGTATCATGGAAATTTCAATATGATTTATCGGTTCTGAGTCTGCTGTCGGAGAGAGGAGCTGGATTTGTTGAATCATTCAGATCGGTACAGCTGTGCATGCAGAACTATGCACGGACAGACTTTTCCTGAAAGTCATTAATTGAATTATACACACAAAAGTTGGGTGAAGAGTGAAAAAAAAGAGGGCTTGAGGGAGAAGTTACAGTCCTGCCAAAGGACTGTCTCATCTCAATTCTCAACACAGGATTTGACAAGAACTTTTTTGACGTCATTAGTGTGATTAGATTGAAAAGCATTTCTTTTTCCGGATATGGAGTTCCACAAGTGTCACGTGGGATGGCTGACAGGGTGTTGGGCTCAGCTGACCTGCCTGGGCACCTGATATCTGTACTACTCGTACTGATTCACCCCCATGGATTTATAGCAAACTGGCAACCGGAAATCTGAGCTTGAACCATGACCAAAGATCACTGCTGGTCTCCTCCGTCCACGTCTTGCTCTCCATACACGCCTCTTTGTCTCACATGCACAATAACCATCCTCTGTCTGTCCAGCCTGTGGGTCTTTTCTCTCTTTCTCTTTGGTATCCTGCTTTTTATTTATGCTGGTGGCAATCTTTTCAGCTCCAGTCTTCCATCACATTCCAAAACCCGTTACCAGTCAAAGTAGAAGGTGGTTGAAAAGCAGCATTACCGTGTCTGTGGGTGGATACCTGGCTGAATGGCATGTGCACAGCTGGAAAAATGATCCTACTTCAAACAGTAGTATGAATCAGAGAGGTATCACTAACACCACCCACTCAAAAGCAATAAAACAAGTGCAGGGAGGGGTTCTCTCTGTGTGTATGTGTGTGTGTGTGTGTGTGTGTGTGTGTTCTCAGTGAAAGGAAACTGGTAAGGCAAGAATTAACCAAGGCAAATTTTGTAGATCATTAACAGAGCACAGTCTTTTTCCTGGTTTTATGAATGAATGTGGGCATTGTCCTGAATTAAAAATTAAACAGCGCTGGGTCACCTCTCTGTTTTTCGCGGCACTTCTGATTGCGCTGCGTTCGCTCAACCTCGCAGCATCTGTTATGCAATCGACGTGCTTCTAAGTGGAGCTGAGGTATGTATAGGGGATTTACATAGATTGGGGTGCACGTTCCAAGAGGGTTGGGGGGCCCCCAGTCAAATAAGACAAAAAACAAGGGCAGGATATGAAGTCAGGACTCGAAAATACCACCATTGTGAGTAATACGGGCCTCAGGCAATCACTGGATACACACAGGAGGTGTGTGAACCCTTTTTAGAAGACTCATGCGTGATTAAGTCAAGGCTATACAAAAAACATCCACTATTGATAAAGATTCAGCTGCTGCTACATCTACATCCAAATTTCATTTACAGTAAATGCCCCTGCAACTTGCAAAAAAGCAATAAAAGCGAAAGGACATCAAAAGAAAGCACATCACTGTGCCAACGCTCTTTTGTTCCTGCCGTGTCTTATCACGGGAGGCTCCAATAGAGCAGCGCAGTAAGAGCGAGTTTGTAATGTAACATTTACAGCTTATTATCTGGAGAAAATAAAGAAAGTGAAAGAGAGTGTGTGTGTGTGAGATAAGGTGTATAAAATTGTGATGAAAGAAGGGTGGGAAAAAGCGGCACGGTTCAAGAACACTCTGATCCCTGTGTCATCAAGTCAGTTCAAAGAGTAAGGCAGCTTTAACAGCTGGTTTATAAGATGTCACTGACAAGTAATAAAAATGTGAAGATACATTTTGCTCAGATATGTTTAATTGTGGTCAATAATCATGCACGAAAGTCTTTTTGTTTTCAAGAACAAGACATTAAATTGACTGATACCAGGCGCATTGTTAGACCTGTGCATTTGGGGATAAACCCCCAATGTTTTAGGAATAGCCCCGGATCTCTGTGCCTGAATAAAAAATAAGAAATACATTTAAAAAATCTAATATAATTACCTAATGATGAAAATAGCCCCAGAGGTTTTTATGTGGTTGCATATCGAACGGACAGCTGCCACAAATGCAACATTGTCACCAGCGCAAATTGCACAGAAGCTGACCTGGCTTTCCTTAAGACACATGCCTAAATATGGGCAGAGTCAGAATAATTAGTTACAAATTCAACATCAGTTTTATTCTTTCCCCCTCTATGCATCACTGATATTACCAGAGCCCGTCTATTAGCCGACTGCATTGCAGCGTTCATAGTAGTTAGTAATTATGGAAATACAGAGGTTCTTTGGAAAAAAAAAAAGTTGCAAGAGCAAGAAGACGTGGAGAGTGAGACATCATCTCCCCCAACCCCTGATAAAACATCCATCAGCTCAGAGTCGTGAAAAATTGATTTGTGGTCATGGGTGTAGTCTGAGTGTGTAGTCTCTGTTAAATGACTATTTTTTTCTCTTAATACCCTACAAAGCCTACTGTAGACCTGATGCGGATAGACAATGAAGGAAGAAATTATAATATGGATACCTGCTCTAATAGCCTATGCGAACAGCACAGGTCTTATTACAGGCTATAATATCTTTAACGTAAACATTACTCAGTAGGCCTATAGTGAGGGAAAATTAGCTTTATTTGTGATTAAAATATGACAATGAGGACCCCAGCGACTGGCCTTCCTTTTCTTCTCAAACTTCAATTAAATTGCATCTTTAACAGCCCAATTTTCAAAATTTCCGGGGGGGAAATCCGCGGACCCCCATTAAAAAGAGACTCTATCTGCGCACAGTGATGCTGGTAACGCTTTAGTCTAATCTGACCACTTTTTTTAGTAACAAGTAATTTCACACCAGTAATATTTCCAAACCAGTAATCAGACTAAAGTTACTTATTCAAGTCACTGTGCGTAACTATTTTTTTTGTTATTTTTCCTTAGTAAAAAAATATGTGTTTGCTTTCTTCTTGTGTGAGTGATGTCATGTATGCGACAAGTCACGATTTCAGCATGTGTAACACCACGCAGCGACACAAACACAAACAACAACGGAGGGAGGAGAGAGATGCGCGTTTTGTAGCTGGAAATACAGTCATTCACATTTTGAGTTTGTGTCAGCTAAAGATGAGAATATTAAGGTTCGTTGTACACTCTGTGCTGGCGACAAAGTACATCAAGCTTTAAAAACACTATGGTTGAAGAAGTTGGTCGGGCGTTATGCTGTAGAGGAAATGCTGCACTTAAACACGGTTGACTCGCCCTCGTTTCGTGCTATAATAAACAAGATCCCTACTACTATCAATGCCGTGCTTGACGTTACTGTTAAAAATGCACTTCCAATAAAGTGAGTATTGGCAAAACTGGTTGTCATTTTTATGTTGAGATGGCGGGATGTTGGCGGCGGCTGCTGAATGTAACTAATAAAGTAACTTGTAATCTAACTTAGCTACTTTTAAAAACAAGTTATCAGTAAAGTAACTACGTTTTTTTTAAAGGAGTAATCAGTAATCAGATTACTTTTTCAAGGTAACTTAGGCAACACTGTCTGTGGGGCTAAAGCCTCAGATGTTTTGCACTCCTAACGACGCCCATTACTGATACTGAGACTTGAGAACTGGGATCACAAATTCATGAACAAATGTCGATGCAGCCATGAAGTCAATAGTTTATTTTCCAAGAAACTGTTACGACTCGCTCTGATGGCACATTAAACCCACAGCCCTCAACAACAAACACCCAGAGAACTGCTTCAAGTTCTAGTAAAAACAATCACATGATCCCTCGTACCCAAATAGATGTAATCGGGCATTGTGTGGAGCCATAATAGCAGCGACTGTTTCAAAATATCACCCGCAGCTCAAAGCGTACTCCTCTATCCTCCAGTCCTGCTGTGCTGTAATAACAAACCTTTAAATTGTTGCTTCTTGCCATTCATCTCTTAGAAATTAGCTACAGGCCCTCGGAGACCTTCATTGCTCAAATGATTGCTTGTTCACAAGCTCAAGCGGCAGATAGCAAGTCAGATGAAACTGGGGGGTGTGATGTTGAACGAAATGCTTTGAGCCTGAGCTTCAGCATGTTTATCATGAAACCCGTTTTAGTTGGCAAAACCAAAATGGGTTTTGATTGGCACCCCCTCAATGCTACATTACATGATATCTAAAGGAGGCACAGAGAGGTGGCATAACACACCAACACACACATGCAAACACAGACACACTCACACTTGAATGAATCAAACATCACAGGCTAAATCCTCCTCCAGATGATAACAGGCTGATAATATCCATTCTGTTTGACTCGACTGTGCAGCCTCGGCCCTGGCACAGGTTATGGTTCCCTAAAATTGATCGCCTCAACTTTTCCCCCCTGTGATAAAACCAGGACACCCACATAATGGAAGGGGACATGGACAGTCAATAATAATGCTGCTCTTGCACTGATCAGAGTAGACAGGAAAGGTTAAAACCCGTCTTGCCAACCAACACACTTTTGGTCATGTTCCTCAACCGTTGTGTTATTATCATTGTTGAAGCAAATTCAGGCTCTTGCGTAGCAGGAACAAAAGGATGGAGGAAATCAGTTGCCAATCCAGCTCCTGAAGGATGTCCAAGCTCTGCAGCTGCATCCTGGATATGGATTACATAACACTAATGTTCATGTATTGTTTTGCATGTTTTGTTTTGGTTTTTTTGCAATTTTTTCATCTATTTTGGTTGGAGCAGTGTGATTAATCAGTAGTGAACGCTCCGTCCACTCATGCTTGTATGGGTTTCCTCAAAGACCGGAAGACCAGGTGATCTGAGAACTCCAAACAGGTTGTTTTTTTCCCTTTTCCCAAATGCATGCTGGGATAAATTCTGATCCCGAACAGGAAAAAGCAGGCGCACGTAATGGATGGATTTAGGAATAGGCGGGCAAATAACTGAACGGCATCAGACTGCTTTTCCCTCCAGCTAATTGGTTGAATAGTGTACCCTCAGACAACTGTGGAGTATCTGCTATAACCTGTTTTCAATGTTCCTATAGAGTCTGACTGTTCTCCAAAGCGCCATCCTGTACACCAGCTTTAATCAGGGTTGTCAGAGCACATTTTCCATATCCTCGAACCATGCAAATTAACGTTTTCTTTAGTGCTATCAGCCCGGAGGGGGGCAGTCCCCATTAATAAAACACTCATTATAATTTGTCCATACCTTCGCTCTCTGATTTCACCACCGCTCTTTCATATTTCTCTGCCATTCGTTACAGTCTGCATCCCTGTGAGGCATATCGGACGCTCATAAAACATGATTTTAGGGCTAATATAAACCTGTTACGTACATAAAATCAGCATTTAATGGCTGCCCACATCTAATCTGTAGCGTTGGCTTTGAAAGGGGGAATAATTTCAGGCTTTGAGGATGATAAATAGTGATGGTGGGAGCTGTATGGAGAAGCAAGCATGCGTTTCCCATATCAATCAAGGCCTATGGATGGCGAGGCTAGTTAGCGGCTCGTGATTGTTTTGAGGCCCTTGGCTGGGGTTCCAGTGTATCCCCGAGGCCTGTCCCTTTTGGTTGGCCCAGTGGGGGGCGAGGTGGCGCCTCCGCAGCCCCAAATCCAGCCCACGTTCATGCGTCCGTTCGGATCCATCACTGCAGGGCGGAGTGGTGGGGCAAGGGCCGGCCTTTGTCCAGCGCCGCATTCTTTGGCCCATTGTGCGCCGACCACAACCATTTAGGGATTTTAAAGGCTCGTTTGCACAATTCCTTTTGTCAGCGGCCCTCAGCACAGAAAAGCAGGAGAGCAGCGGAGGGGGGAGGGGCCTATGGATTTTCAATGTTAAAAAAAGGAAAAAAGATGGAAAAACAAAATGAGAAAAAGAGGAATAAAAGAGGGGGCGAGAAATTAGGTTTGTTGTTGATGTTCTTTTTTAATTGGATGGAGTGGCAGTATAGTAAATCAGGGCCCTCGACACAATACATACGCTCCCCTTCCCTTGTCATTTAAGCTCTGCGTCCTGTCACGTCTTCATGAAAGCCTTGGATTTCTTTCCTTGGGCAACAGGCAGGCATACTTTTCTCATGGCACCGAGGCACATGTCGTAATGGGAATAGAGATACTGGCTCAGACACATCGCATGTTCTCATAGAGTAAAACAAATGCTAAGCATAACAAGATATGATGGACCCCTCCCAGCTGCCCGTAAGAAAACAGCCTCTTATCAGAATATTTCCCCTTAAGTTCTCCACATTCCTGTGAACAGGGCCGAGCTGTGAGGGTCCTTGGTTGGAGAGCTTGTTTTGACTGTGATAAATGGCATGCATATATGTGTGTGTGTGTGTGTGTGTGTGTGTGTGGTTGGTTGTCTGTTGCATAACCCAGATGCTCCTGCATCATTAATGACATCATGACGTATAGCCAGGATGCTTAATGTCTGATTTAAAAGAGAGTGAGTGCAGTTCGTTTGGTGAAGTCAAACACCGTATTGATCAATCTTCAGGAATTTCATTGTAATATATGTTATGTATATAATCTTAACTTATCTTCCTTAGATAGGCAAATTGACACTGAAAGTATTGATATTAGGTCTAATTTGGAGGATCACAATTGGATTCCACCACAAAAAAGGATCTGTCTCGCACTTGATCATATCTGGACATATTGACACTCGTATAAGTCTTCACACTCTTTGCATCTCTGTAGGTTACTTCAGAGAATTCACACATAAAGGTTTGTTGTTTAGCATTAAAACTGTTGAACCTGTTGAAACTGTTCCCTGCTGAAAATACGATGTGAACGCTGGAACACTGAAATTTCCTGAACTGCCTCGACCTGCCTTACCAATGGTCGGCATTTTCTTCTTGTGGTCAAGAGAAAACATTCGGCATTGGAAGAATAATAAAAGCAAACCAAAGAAGAAGTATTGATACAATTGGAAATGTTTCCCCATTCAGATAATTGAATATCTGACTACACAGTGAAAGCTGAATTGCCCATTTATGAAAATGCAGATATGACCTTGTACTGCCTTACCAATGGCCAGGATTTGAACCGCTGATCTTGTGTTCAAGCGTACAGTACATGAGCATTATGAAAAGAAAGAGAGAGAAAAAAAAAAAATTAAACGGAGGGACATGCTAACAGTCAGATTTTGTGATAAAATAAAATGAAAAACTGCCTTTCTTCAGATAACTCTTGCTTCATGAGGAGAGAGAGAGAAAAAAAACATACGAATAGGAACAACAGTATAAAGATTTGAGTATCTAGAGTGAATGTTTCAGCTTTCACACTTACAGTAAGTTATCAAAACTAACAATCTGACCAAGTTTTTGATACGCTTAAATGCATGATAATCCGTCCACATTTCAGCCGCTTCTCAGCAAGTCTTAAGATTTTAAACCCAAATCTACTTTAAACAAACTCTAAGCTAAAGCCAAAAACAAAGGTTTACAAAGGTTAAGATAACATGTGCAACTCATGGTCCTCTTGTTCTTCCCTGTGTCAACACTTTCCCACGCATACGGTGACAAAGCAATGTCGTCATACACCCAGCTGATTTATTCATTGATTCGTAATCAGATAACTGAATAACCAGATGGATACATTTATGTGCAGATGTGAGGTTTTGTGTCTGTGTGTGTGTGCACGCCGTTGTTGTTGTTTAGTGTTGGCCTTTGCGTTGCACGTGAATAGCGAGCCACAGGAGGGGGTAGATGGTAACACGCTAATCTGATGCTGTGGAGGATAGTTAAAGACTCTCTTAGTCCTTTAAAGCACATTGTTATCATCCTGATTGGGTTTAGCACTCAAGCAGAAACCAATGCATTCCTTCCTATTGTGTTTCATTCACCGGAAAAGCTTGGGAGAAACAAAAGGCGCCGAGCATCACAATCTGGCCCTATTGTTGCTCATACAGTGGCCAGCAAAGTCTGTTAGAAAGTTTTATTGACTGACTTAACACTTGACTGTGAGGAATCTCAGGAATCAATTACTATTTATTTTTATTCAAGAGGGGTTTTTTTTTCAGATTGGATTTCTTAATTCTGATCCCCTTCAGGGAAATCAGGAGGACAATGAGCGAGGGTCGCGACTTCTGGCTGAAGAGGTCAAAGTTGAAATGACGTGCAAGGTGGCGGCGAAGCAAGTGGAAAAACAAAGTGTTGCTATGGAACACGCCAACGGTATTTTAGTTAAGACCGAGCCTTTGAGGAAAGCTTTAAAAGGTTCCACGGTACAAACTTGACAGAAGATTATTCAAGATGTTTGAAATTACATGTCTTGACAAATATGAGGAGGCCTTCTTTTTCTTTATCTATAGGGACATACATTTCGGTCTTTGATCTGCTTTGTTTCTTCGACTTCTTGGACTGTTAACTCTCCTTGTAAATATGTTCAGAGCCGCTAACTTGCACAGGCGTGTTCTCGTGCGAGTCAAAGGATGGTATGTGGAGAGAAGAGGAGCTCAAAGCTGATTTCAGCAATGCGTTGACTGATTCGGCCTTTGAATGCGACGAGTTCGGGTGCGCACACAAAACGAGGGGTCAAGTGTGTCAGCGTGCATGTGTCAGGAGATGCACCCCGCGCTGACGCATGCACATTGATACGAAGCGGTGCACGGTGGCGAGGCCTGCGAAGAGCAGACGAGCTCAAGTTTATGTTGGCACACCACCTGACCCTGCAACCACTCCAATATGCATCCTACTTCTCAGCTGTTCCTCTCCTTGTTCTCCCTTTCTCTCTGCTTTTTATTATTGTATGGTGCTGCCCCTTCCAGCAGCGACCCACAGGAAGCCATTCACTTCCTAATTATCTGCACATCAAACAGGGGTCGCCACAGAGACGCAGACCATAAATTCAGCCCCCCTCCCCTCCGCTGTGGTGCGATAGCGCTGCAACAGCTGCCTCTAATTGGGGCTGTAGGTTCAAACTGCTAACATATGACTTCCCTCCCATTCACTAACACACTGTCTGCCTCTGCCGAGGCCGCAACACACACGGACCGGGTCACCAGCACAGAGAGGGATGAGGTTTCGGATAAAGAGAGACAGAGAGTGCAGAGAAAGAGAAATACACCCATTGATTGCTCGGGATGCTTGGTGTGGTTTTGGGATGGGCTCTGAAGTGGTCCAGTGTGGCCCACTCTCACCGCAGAGACCCTCGGGTCAACAGGAGCTCACCCATGTTGACAAAGAGAAAGAGAGGGATGAAGGGAAAAGCAGCGACAGGCTGTGATAACAAAGACGACCACGGCGCGGTTCTGTGATGGCCCTCCGGGTGAAAACCGATGAGTTATCAGATCCGGCTGGGCCAGATGTTGCGCCGCTATCTTCGAAAACCTCTTTTACACTTGTGTAGCTCTTCAACAATCCGTTGTTGAAATGTGAAGATTTCCTATCTGTTTCTCAATGTTTTAAAAAGCCTCCTTTTCTTCTTGCCTTCTTTTAACAGCAGGTCAGAGTTCAGGGTGAGTTACAGGTTTCGGTTTATACCCAAGGACACTCCAGTGGATACATGGATAGATACGCAGCTGAAATTGATCTTCATGTGTTAAACCACTGAGCGATAATGAGCTATTTCCAACGCATGACCAGCAGAGAGGTGTCAGAGAGGGACTTCATAGCCCATAGGACTGAAGAGGCTTTAGTACCTGCCACTGCCATGTAAATTGGACCCTTAGAGAGTGAACGAGCCTGCCTATTGTCTCTAATGGCCTCTTGTTAGAGAAGCCGCCTACAGTGTGAATTTGAGTTTGTATGAACGCTCCAGGGTACGTGCATATGCACTTCCTAGCTTCCCTTAGGTTTACTGCATTCAGCAGGAAACACAATTAGCCCAATCAAAGTGAAAGGAGGGGGGTTCGGGGAGGGGGGACGGTGGGGAGACTGTGTTTTATGAACATGGGTGGTGAAACGGCAGCATTGTGACGGCAGAGGATATTAGGTGCTGGGCGGCAGCTTTTTGATGTAAAGGAGTCTTTGGAACGCATCTGACTCTTGTTAAAGTGGACCGACGTACAA
Source organism: Sparus aurata (assembly GCF_900880675.1). Lineage (NCBI taxonomy): Eukaryota > Metazoa > Chordata > Actinopteri > Spariformes > Sparidae > Sparus > Sparus aurata. The sequence continues at coordinate 17,377,737 of NC_044208.1, read as the reverse complement.
TTAAAGATATATGGCCCGGGACAGCCGTGTGATTTGGATACATTAGCGGATTAGATTTTAAGGGGAGTTGTTTAAAGGCTGGCCAGTAAATACTATTCAGCACTAATGTGTGCTCTCATGTATGCAGTGAATTAGGTAATGTTTAAAAGCACCATTTTTAAAAGCATGTTAATGGAAGTCTATTAAAAAGGGATGTAAAGGAGATTAATTATTGGTCCACAAACTGCTGCGTGAGCAGATCCTCGTTGCAGAAATAAAGTAATATTACCGGATGCTAACGCTCTCATTTATCTTTTTCCTGTCTGTCTCTTTGTCTTTACACTCAACCCTCCTCCCCTGTCTCTTAAAATGCGTCTACATATGGAGCCTCTACTCTCTTTTATGGCATCTGTGAAGGGTTTGCGTATAAATAAGGAGCTATGTTGAGCATACATACAAATTGCTAAGTGCTCACGACCCCCAATTTATAGGGAGCTGTCAATAAATCAAGGGGAGAGTAAAGAGCTGGGAGATATCTCTGCACTTTTGCTGATCGCTGCTCACTATAAATTCTGAAAAAAAAAAAATAGGCGACAGAACAAGACTGCTGTCGATAAAGCGTCTATTGATTGTCGATCAAAAAAGGGAGAGACAGAGAATGGACAGAGATTAGTTTGACTTGTAGATACGTGTTTAAATGAACCTGTTTGTTTAGATGTGGCCAGGCCAGTCTAGTCCGTGTGCTAGGTGTGAGGATGAGAGAGGCTGCCATTGGAGGTATATAAAGGCAAGGGGGCCAGCTATTTAAAAAGTTATTGAATCAGGAAATTCCTCAAACACTCTAGGAGGGGGGCTTCATTGCAAGGCTTAGCTGACCCTATGGTATCCACCCCTCTCATACCCCTGGATGGACTCAAAAGTGGGCTCACTGGATGTCCCTGAGTCAGCACATACAGGGGGTGCGGACAAAAGGTCCATTCTGCCAACAATAGGGGGCATTTAGACCGTCACATACCCTGGTTGACTCCAAGGGTGGGGATGTTGGGGGAGGTAGGTGAACGGAGAGAGAGCGTGGAGATAGGAGAGCTTGGAACTTCAATGGGAAAACAAGCAATCTATAGAAAAGAGTCAGCACTGTCCAAAAGCTAAGCTTACCTATGGGCCAGGTCAAAGGTCAGGGACTAGACACACAGAGGAATCCCTGTGGCAAAGCAGAGAGAAGCAGAGGTAACGGGGGGTTGGGCTTGATCACAGACAGACTAGGCAGCTTGAGTCCGAGGCTGCTCTTTATTTGTTTCAATTAGAACACTGCGTTGGCACAGAGGGGGCAGGAGTTGACCCTGGCTCGACTTTTGCGTCTTAACTGCTGTGCCCTGCATGTTATATGAGAACGGACTCCGAGATGGGGTCTATGAAATTTAGTGAAAGTCGCTCTTCGAATCAGCCTCAAGATCTAGCCTGTCACACCAAACCGACATGAAGGAAATAGCTGCATCGAGAGCAGACTGTTGCGTCGCTTCATATCTCCTTCGTCCGTGCCAAAAAGCTGCACTTGAACACACCGCAAAGACTACAGCCAACGGCGAACAAGCTTGTACGCCCTGCGCCTGTGTGAAAAAAGTACCTCCCTATGGATGTAGGAAACCTTTATTAGGATTTTGCATTTTCTGACACAATTCACACTGAAGTTGCTGCTTCTAACAGAGGCAGTCTGATAAAAAACAGTCTGATGAAAAACAGTTGCAGAGTGAACAAACCTCGGATTGAGGACACAGCCTCTGCACACGGGGCAGACTCTCTACCAACTGAGCCTCCAGGTTACCCAACTTTCCCTTTTCGTTCTTTTTTGTCCGCTGACCTGTGCGGGAAATTTATTTCTCAGCGATGAGCTACAGATTCTACATGTTCGATCAGCACAAAAAAATTGCCACCAAGGCCTTAAATGTTTGTCCTCTTTCTGGATTCCCTCCTGGTTGTTTATCTTTCTCAGGTAGCTTTCTTGCATGTCACCCACCCCCTGTCACTATCCACACATTTCTTGCCTCCATTGTAAACTCTCCAAAAAAGAAAATCCACAGAGGCTCACTCGCAATGTTATATTCTGCTCTTTTAACACACCATTCAGTCTGGACTTCCTGATTCATGTTTCCCCTTTCTCAACTGCACTTGTAGAGCCAGTCAGGGCAGCCCTGTGTACTGCTATCTCCTGCGTGACCAGAGAGATGTTGTAGGGACTTTTTTTGACGAAACCCCTCGCGTGATATGCGCATATGCAAATGTGTCTTGTTAACCTGCAGTGACTTCAGAGATAAACTACCCTTTACATAAAGCACCCACCAGCTCAAGGGCAAATTAAAAAAAGCCACTTTCATCCACATCTAATGGAGGACTTTTTTTTCCTTCTCCATCCTCACACAGCTCCCAGGTGCCCCGTGTGCCCTCCCTTCCCTTTCTCTGGTCCGAATCAAAGGCTGATACTCTAAACGCGATGAATGACATTGATCTTAATCTGTGAGGAGTAAGGGTAATTTCGATGGGTGTGTGTGTGTAAGTGGAACAGAGAGGAGGTCAGGGGGTCTGCGGAGAGGGGGGAAGATGATCTCTGTGCTCCAGCGGGGCACAAAGCGAGGGCGCGAGCTACAGGAGCGTTCTCCCTTACAATGCGCCCCGAGGATCGTTAAGTGATTGTGTTACAGAGAACAGGTGAACTGCGTCTCTCCGCCTCGTCTTTTATATTTTCCCCTCTATTATGATTTACAGGGCTATTCTTCTCCCCTGCCACCCCGCCATAACTTGTGCTGTTCTTTTGAAGGCGGCCTGCTCATTGCTATTGTACCTGGCCGGCTTTGAAGTGCCTAAGTCTTAAATGATGATGAGACAAGGAGAGTGCTTTTCTTTAACAGCCAGGGTAAAGGAGGCTCTTGTTTCTGACAGGTGTCTTTTATAGAAGGGAGTGTGCTGGACTGGTGTTTTGTTGGGGATTGGGTTCCACCCTTCCCCATCACCTGCTAATTGAATAACATCAGCTTGCCATCTGTGGAGATTTACTGGAACTGACCTCAGTGGACTGTTTAGATTACAGATTAGGCAAGAATCTGAAAATGAGTCGTGTAAATAAGAGCCATTGCTGTCTTTTTAAGCGCGACAAAAACAGACTTCTCTCCAGCTTGGTGATGACAACTAATGATGCTATGATTTCATCACCATCAGGCAGCAGACGCTTTACAGAAAAACAAGTAGAGATGGAAATTGCTGAAAAAATGTGCAGTGTCTTCACTTACCCTACTTTTATCTCTTCTGATCTGATTCAAATGTTTTATAACACATGTGTCCAACACATATTGTTTTTTGAGAATGTAAACTGGGAAAAGTTCTGGATTTTGGAGTAAGTTGGCATGGATTGACCCAATAATATCTTAGAAACAGTGCGTACAGCCCACGCCTCATTGTGAACTGCTTCAATTAGGACTACTTTTACTTCTACCAGGAAAATGGTCCCTATAATGCAGTTGACAGTGTGTAATTACGATGAACAGACTATTTTGAATAACAACCGTAAAGCTCACAATAGCTCTGTCAAAATAACTCATCTTGTTTTTCCATTGTGCACGGCACAAAATACCAAACTGCACTGGAGCTTCGAGCCGGCTATTAGAGCGCACTGCATCTCCTCCTTTCCCACCACCACTGTACGACAGTCTGCATGCAGTGATCCGACCTAGTTAAATAAGGTAGTTCAAGGACGGTGTGTCAATGAAAAAGCCCGCTCCCACTAATGTACACCGAACACAGTGAAATCAGAATGAAGCCCTGACGGACTCCATTCATGTGGAAAGTAATCACATCAGCTGTTATCTCTTCATTAGCTCCAGTCTAAACAGTGCATCCCTGTTCGGTGTGTGTGCGTGTGTGCGTGAGTGTATTCATGTATGTGTGTGAAAGAGATACTGCCGAAGTGGAAGCATGCATAGAAATGCAGGCATAAAAGGGCATGAAGGCATTCGTCTTTGTGTCCGCGAGTGTCAATACGTGTGTAGGTGTTAATGTGTGTGTGTGTGTGTGTGTGTGTGTGTGTGAATCTCAGCTTTGCATCAGTGATTCCTATTCCAGCCCTGGAGTAGATCTAGAGCTAGATAGCGGCAACTTGCAGGCCGCCTTGGGCCACGGCCATCTGGGCCTGGCCCGAGGCGGGTATTCTCTCGGGTGGGGAGGGGTTTTTGGGACTGTTTTGAGGGGGGTAGCGGTTTCAGGACAGTATTACAGAATTGGTAGATGTGTGATTAGGAGGCAGGGCAGAATAAACACACCCCTCCTCCCCTCCATCCATCCGCCTCAAGCTCGTGGTATGATGGCGAGAGGGGGGACTGAACACACAGCTGTCCTCGGCCATTATCAGTGATGGATGAAGCCAGAGCAGAGCATCAATGGCATGCCCGGCGCTCACTCACTCGAATGTGTCAGTGTATTGGTGTGTGCATCTTATTTAACTGTGTGTGCGAGGCAGACGGAGGAAGGACAGAGAAAGAGAGAGAGAGAGAGAGAGAGAGAGAGAGAGAGAGAGTGTGATGGCGTGCCGGGAATATCCCAGTGACGCAAATTAATCACTTTCAATGTTTGGATGAGAGGAACAAAAGGGGAAATATGTGCTCAATACGTTTCCTGTGGTAAATCTTCCTGTTGTCTGATTGGATTTTGAGTGGGCGAGGTCTTATCGGTGCAGCTGTTCCAACTGCCAGGCCGTTTTAGCTTCCTCCGAGAGATCTACCTGTAACACTGTGTGACAGTGCAGCATATGTCCTCCAGTAGAGGAGTAGGTTTAGCTGTGAGGCCCGGGCACTCAAGCATTAAAACCAGCAGAGTTTCCTGGTCATTTAAATCAATTCAAATTGAATTTCAACGACCGGTGGATTCACTCATGGGGAGAAATAAATCTTCCCACATTTTTTAAAATGAAGTTAAACTTTGGCACACAAATACGCCTCTCTGACCATTAACAACCATGCTGCACATGTCCAGCTAAGGGAAGCCAGAAAGTCCAAAATGGAGGACACTATCACGGCTTATTAGCTTTGGTGCACTATCCATTGATAATCAACCGTCCTCTGTTGGTAAATTAATCGGTAGACAAAACAGAAATGGTCTGCAGACTGTTATGCAACGGGAATCAATAATACAAATATCTCTTTTGAATAAACTATATGAATTTTTCTTTACAGACTGGACAAAATAAAAGGGGTCGACCGATAAGATTTTCTCAGGGCCAATACTGATTATTAGTCATCAAGGAGACTGATAAACAATAAATGGAACCGATACTAGACAGTAAAAATACAAATTGAATAAACCAGCCCTACCTCAATATTGATCTTGCAACAATATTGTATTGTACAGAAAGAAGCTCAACATTGTGACTCTAGTCCGAGCATGCCCCCCGGCCTGCTGGCGTGGGAGCCACTGGCTCACCAGCTACGGTAGTTCACTGAGTAATTCTACCTGAAGTAACTACGTGTGACAGGGTTTTTGCACTTGTGTCAATAAGCAGGCAATTTTCCTTTGCCGAGCAACTTGAAAAATCCTGACTGAAGTCCTTTCCTGTTTTTAAATCAATGTCCTTTAAGGTCGTATCGGAGGACATAGGAAAGTGCTGGCGAGGCCTGGAAGGTGGAGGGCGTACATTATGGCATTTGTTTGATGGTAAATCCCAGATGGAAGTCGAACGCTCCAGTTCAGACATCTAACAATGACCAATGCACCGGTGGATTGTATCTGAAGTGTGTGTGTGCGTGTGTGTGTGTGTGTGTGTGTGTGTGTGTGTGTGTGTGTGTGTGTGTGTTAAATCAAATTCAATGATGTTCTCCGCTCCTAGTCCACCAATTAAAGTAATCAATGCCACGCCTGAGTTACCACAGCATCATGGACTGTTCTTCAGGCCCTCGCTCACATCAGCCGGTGGCATGTGAATACTATTACCTTACCCTTACAAGCGATAAAGCCATTGTCCCTCCCGAATCTAATTCTCCCATAATTAACCTTGTGTGTAATCCTGAGAGCTTGCTGACGGATGTCCAAAATGCTAACTCAATCCCCAGCCAAGGTTTTCGCTGATTAGATTAGTGTGCACTGACTCATATTCGCACAATGCCGTCGTCTGACTCAACAGCTGTCAAACACAAGAGATGGGCATAAGCCGCCAATTAAATATGCTAATATATTTCATCCTCTTAGACCGGCGAATTATGTTTGTGAAGAGACTGGGTCCTAATTCGCCAAATTTTCACCGGTAATTAAAAGCTTTAAGTTTGTCAGGGTCAACCTGTCAGCGCACAGCGTCCGGGAACAGTAACAACTGCAGGGAGACGGGGAGTAGATGTGGGAGAGAGCTGGTTTTAGTCAATCTAATAAAAGGCAGTGATTTGCATCTGTGTTGGGTCCCAGTGCAGAAACAGGCTGATGTTATTAAAATTGAGACTGGTGGTTCTGTCTGGAGCTCACTGATCCATCAGAGAGAAGTGACAGCCAGGCAGACAAGCCTGTAATGGACTGGTCATGGACCAAAGACCCACCAGAGAATACACTCTAACAAAGGCTGGTGGGAGAACACTGCATACAGAGAGAGACTAAAGAAAAGAAAAAAAAAACTCTCAGAAGCTATCAGATATAACGGTTATATTCACAGTAAATCATATACATGAACACTCACAAAAAGAGACAGAAGCATCTTTTATTCCCATCAGAAATTGAGCATGACACTTGAGTAGCAGGTGCTTTGTTTAGCACACATCTATGATCTATTGTCTGAAATCCTTTTCACAGGTTCAGATATGCCACCTACTGACCTCCCCATCGCTCCCTCTCCCAGTGGTGTGCAGATGAGCGCTGGTCCAACTGATAATGACGGGGGAATATTGAAAGACGAGTAACCCCGCCGTTTCCCTCTCTCCACGATTCATTAACCCGATTTCCACTGAGCTCTGTCCCACATGTGTCAGCAGCGAGGCGCCTGCTGAGGATTCTGCCGCCCCGCCCCGCCCCGCCCCGCCCCGGCCCCGTCCTCTGCCCCGTCGCACTTCCAGCTCGCCATCAAACCGACAGATAACTGTCGAGGAGCAAGGTCGCCCCCGAAGTGTCGATAACCTTGCACTCTATCTCGGGCTTTTTTGCCTCAGGATTGTCTGCTGCTCGATCGATCCTGTGCACTCTGCGCTTGAGGATTTCAAATCAATAGTGTTATGTATTCATTTAGGCAGTTATTTTAAAATTACTTAGCAAGATAGTGAGATTTAGATATTATCTTATTTCAGCTAAGAGGCATTAGTAGGAAGGATATCACTTTAAAGAGCAGACTTCTTGAGTGGCTTGTTGCTGTTATAACACACGAGTAATTTAAATTCAAATGAGTATGAAAGCTAATTAAAACTCTAACGCATCAGTCGCTTATCAAAGTGATTTTGGGTGATTCATTCAGTCTTTGCTGTAGTTTGATGTACATATCTTTATAACTATAAACATAAGGAAAGGATAAGAAAGCATCAGCTCATCAACGCAGGATCAATGTTCATATATAGTACAACATATGAGCCGGTTATCTTTGGTTTGGAAGAGAAAAAACAAGACGTGGCGGCTCAGGGATGCAGAGAGAGAGAAAAGAAGAAAACGCTGGCAAGAATCTGTGATTTTACCTCCAGTAATAAACATTTACATGCCGTCGCAGGTGTGTACTTTACGGGATCTTTGGATGTGACTCACCCAATGCAGCCAGACAACTGTTTCCTTAATTTTTAATCAGAGCCTTAGAAAGGAAATAGCTGTAAATTTATAGTCAGAGTGTCGCTTCTTAGTTAGGGTGTGGAGGCAGACTCTTGCTGAACAGGCAAAATGTGCCTCAACCGCCTCCACTACCTCAGTACATCCTGCTCTCGCCCCCGATCCAGGCCTTGTGCAATCCCCCCCAGGGCATGCAAAGAGGGATTTGCAGTGTACACAGTCATCACTGAGGCTTCAGCAGTGGCTGAAAGGGTCAGTGGATGAATGGATGGACTGGCCGGGCTGGTGGAGTCGACCAAGATACTAGTCACTTATCAAACCCTATCTATTTTCATTTGAAAAACTGCTTCTCTTGTTTTAACACTGTGACAGACTAGTCGTTGGAAAGAGTTTTAAACTCATGCATACTGATGAAACAACTGCCAACAAGCGCTGAAAAACGTAATCTTGTTCTTGAAAAGGCCCCGTCAGGTATTTGTGCTAGACTAGCACTGTTACATACATAATGGCAAGGGCCCAATACGGTAACGTAACCAGGGCTTTAAGGCTATCAGACTTGGTGTCAGTTTCAGCCTCAAGATATATTTGAGTTTGACCTGTTGTTTCCTCAGGTTGAACGTGTTGCGAGGTCCAGCTTTCATTTTGCATTACAAATATTGCAGCCAGTGCTTTTCTGCGGCAAGTTTGGAAAAGTGTTACCGCTTTTGGCTCCCTGTTCCCCTGTGACGATGAGTATGAACAGTCTCGCTCTCTCACCCAAACGTGGTTCACCCCAAATCGGTACCTGGTAGTTCTGACGTAATTCTGTAGGTTCATCTAAGAGTAGCAAATGCAGTACCTAAACCTAACAATTACTTTGCAAAGAGTCATATTATGCAAAAAATTAATGTAAAATATCAGTTTTAATAGGTTTTAATCCTTAACTTCTCCCCACTGGTCAATGTCACCCTTCCTAACAGGCACAAAGGTCAAGTGTCAGACACGCCCAAGCCCCCAGTGGACCCTAAATGACCATTAAATCAGTCGTTTCATCACAAGGTAGCATGGAAAAGATACCTTAGATTGACACGCGTAAACACACGTGTTCTCCTTTTTTTCTTCCCGTCTAATCTTAAACCCAATCCCTTGGGTTGACAGATGAAGTGGAAGGGACTATTAGTAGAGTTTTGAAAAATGCAGTAGCTGAGCGTGGCCCCATTCAAACACAAACCCATTGATTGGTAGCATAAAATCACAAGGGAGTCTGGAAAGTCCTGCCTAGGCCTGAGGTGACACTGGCACTCCACAATTAGCCCCTCAATCAATATGTCTCTCATTGAGTATTACTGCGGAACACGACAGCCTCCCAGCCCTGGCCGTCCATTCATCCCCGGTGCTGAAGGTGCAGGCGGAGGATGGTTTAGTTTAGACTAATTTGGTTTACAGGCAGACGGTGTTTATTGGACCAGAAAACCATTTGTTATCTGTTTCCTCTGGAGGAGCAGTCATGAATCAATCTCGATACCAATGTACAAACACAGAAGCGCCCCGGTGATTACTCCAAATAAACACAAGTACACACACACACAGAAAGGGGAGGCGTGGGTGCACGCTCGCACACACACAGGGACCGGCGCAAAACCCACTCTCGCACACGGACACGCACGTTCTTTAAAAGAGTAATGATCACTGTGACATAGTGGATATGTGTCTCCGTTACATATGGGCGCGACATTAATGAGGCCGCTGCAAGTGTGAATCCCAATATTTACAATAGGCCTGCGTGTTAAAACTTGGCACAATAAAAGCTTTATCTTACAGCCCACCCATATGCAGGGCTGTTGTATAGCAGTGATGAAATGCTGATGGTGGTACCCATATACACTAAAAACTAACATGTGGCTGGGAGGTTACAGGTTCAGTCCACACGACGAGAACGTTTTCCCTCCCTGATGAAGTAAAAGTGACAAAGTCGATCTGTGGACTGTGACTGCAAGACACTGAGCCCCTTACCTGATCCAGAGGTGGTGCATCTGGCTGCCGAGACCACAGAGACGTTCTCTATCCAAGACAGTTTTCATGAGGGTTTTCTTTATGAGTAGAGAGGAGAGTAGTGAGTCCACAGATGCCTTGAGGCTAATGTCGTAGGGGTTTCAGGTGCTGACCACGAAACTTAACGTCCACCATCTCTCTCCCCGCTCATTTTTTATCCTTTCTGAATTGTCTCTATTTCATTTCATGCTACCCACCGTGGAGTCTCGCTCACAAGCTCTGACAAACACACATGATGATTGGTCTATCTCCAACAAAGTGAAACTAACAACCTCATCTTTGAACTGGACTTGAAACACTTGACAAAGATGGACACTGCAATCTTCTGCGATGCCTGATGTTACAAGTCAGGTCAGACTTGGCGTGCTGGAGTGAACGCAAAATTTGACGATTGCAAGAACAAGCTGGACGAACATTTAAACCATCAAACCAACACATTTTTTTTGGGGGGGGGAGTGGATGCCCTGGATAAAAAAAGCTGAAACTCTGTGATGTGCATGAGTAGGTGGTGAAACAGGATACTCGTCAACGTTGCACAATAGAGCTTCAAAACAAACTGCAGATTATTTTGATCATTTTTCTGCCATCAACTCTAAAATGCCTCCAAAAAATACTGAAAGGTTCACACCGAGGTCGGCAGATTCTTCCTCTTTACTGTGGCAAGCTCCAGGTCGCTATTTCCATGTTGTAATGTCCCTTTTCAGTGATGTGAGATCCTTTAAAAATCACTTGTGTCCTTCGGCGTTTCATTCTGATTGCGATGCATCTAACCTATATTTAGTGGTTTGAGCAGTTTGTAGATGTCTTTTTTAACGTCTTGTCTGTCTCCTGTTTTCCGCAATGCACTTTGTAACTGCTGTTTCGAGAAGTGCTCTGCAAATGACTCACTGACAGCAGAGTTTATCCCAATCGAAGGTGTGTAACGCGATGATTGAAGCTATGTTGATATTGAAACATTAAAACCCTAGAAACTAATAGCCCGGCGCGCTGTTTGAGGCTGACGGCGGGTTCGGGCTGCGTTCGGACACGCTTGTGTCGTCAACTGTTAGATGTCATGTTGTGTAGGAGCTCAGGCGCTGACGGACGCATTGCGAGGACACTTGGCACAGCAGGCCCATTTGCCTGAAGCTTGCCTCAAAACAATGGCCTCAGAGGAACATGTAACTTACTCAGAGGACAGCACTTATGTGATCGCCCCGCGGACAACAATGGCGTTCAGAATCAATAAGGGCTGAAGATGTGACGGGACGAGTGAAGGGAGGGAAACGGGCGTCAGATATATTACATCGATGAATGCATTTCACGACCGCTGAAAGGTAAACTGTACCGGGCGAATTTGTTTTAATAATTAGTGCCTGACGGAGGCTTTTCCTCTTCTTTCTTCCCATTGTTACCGCTCCCTCTTGTTCCCTCCCTGTCTTAATCATTGCCTTTTTCTTTCACTTTTTTTTTTCATCCCCTTGTTTTTCTTCCCCAGCTCTCCCTCACTTTCTCTTTCTCCACCGAGGTGCTGTGTTGTGCAGCCAAGGCCGTTTCTTCCTCAGAACACGCTCTTGAAAGGCTATTCATGGATTCTTCAATGAAACCCTATTACATTTGTGTGCGAGTGTGTGTGCGTGTGTGTGTGTGTGTGTGTGTGTGTGTGTGTGAGGGAGAGAGGGAGAGAGAGACGAAGAAAAATAAAGAGAGGGAAAGGTATTCCGGGGGCCGGGCTACAGTACCATCTGTATGCAAATCTCCTCAGACTTTGGTAAACTTTGATCAAACACTCAGGCCTCCTTTTCTCTCCCTTCCCTCCCTCCCTCCCTCCCCCCTCTTGCCTCCCTGTCCACTTTGTGCTCTGCAATTACTGTAGCTCCACAGCTCTTTTGTCAAGGCCGCATATTACTCAGCTTGGGCAGCGTGTTCCCTTGAGGAACTGCCCCACAAACACACACATCCATGTTTTCTGCCCCAATACCCCCCGATACCCTAACCCCCCTTATTGGGCTCGGCCCCTCCACCTACCGCAACCTCAACACGCACCATTTCTGAGCACCTGCGACACTGGACCCCACAACAGATGGTGACACACACACACACACACACACAGATATCAGGCCCTCTTGGCAAACAGAGCCCAGTGTGGCGCATGGGTGACGGGCATGCCTTTGTGCAGAGGTTGGGCACATTGCAGGCACACACACACACACACACACAGCAGCCATTGTTTCCTCCATATGGGAAGGTTAACATGCTGAATACAGATCCGGTGTCCAACAGGACAATAGAAACATTGCGACAAGTGTTGTCAATGAATGCCGGCGGTAATGAAGATCTCCAAACAGATGACGGAGACGCATACGAGGAAAAAAAACAAAAAACACAAACATGACACATAGTGCGTGCGTGTCGCTCTAATGTTACATCCGTCAGTGGGGTGTAAGCCCATTAGAGTTTGTGGCGTGTGTCTGGGCAGCTCCAGCCAGGCAGTCAGTGGGCAGAGGGATAATGGGTATTAATCAGGGAAAAGCCACAGCCATATGTCTGTTTAACGCAGGAGATGGCTACTCCCTGAACGTCAGCTCCCCTCTAAAACAATTAGCCTCGTTTCACAGAGTGGATAGCCTAACTGTAGCTGAAGCGTGTGAGCACGTTAGCGGTGTGTGTGTTCGGGGGGGTGTGTGTGTGTGTGTGTGTGTGTGCGTGTGTGTGGACAGCTGAGAGGTGTGCAAGTTTTGTGTGTTTGTTTAAGGCAGGGAGTGTGGGCGGGACATGTGGCGCTGGCAATGTTATGATGCGTGCGTGCGTATGTTTGAGCGCGCGCCTGTGTGTGTGTGTGTGTTTGCTCTTTTTTATTAAAAAGACTTTGTTTCCATGACTGATTAAAAAAAAACTGACCTTAAAGGACAATTTCACACTGTTTTACTCTGTTTATATGTGGCGGACCCTGCCACCTCTCTAGCCTCAGCGTTTTGGGGACCTTATTTCCCCCCGAGAACAGCTTGTTTATACACTTATGGAAAAAAAATGTATATTTCTGATTTTGTGTCATTACCTCATTGATATTGTGAATATTACAATTCTGAGTTTGGATTTCCTCAAAGTGTGCCTTGAATTTTTTTATTCAGAGGGATGTTATTGTCCGTGAACTTGTTTTCATCCTATAACCAGGCAGGATAAGCCATTAGGCAGATGGTAAGGGGAAGTCCCCACGAGAGGACACGCACACACATGCACACACACACACACACACTCAAAGACACTAGACTCCTGTCCCGTATACACACACGTGCACAGTAAGTGCGCACAAAGACACCAGACCCACCAGACTCCTGTTATGTAATCCACCAGTTCCACTCCCCCACCGAGAGGCTCAGTACTGGGCTGTCTCACCTCCAAAACAAAGTCATCAGTCTTCATATAGCTCCGTCTATTACATAGTACACATACCTCCGGATCATTTAGGGCCCTGATCCTACGGGTGAATGGCGAGATTGGAGCGAAAACGTGTCGCCTAACCAATATATCGTTTTTTTTTACCGAGGAAGAAAGGGTCGCCGCATCATATGGCGCGATGCAGTCACCGCTTTCTTAGGTAAAAAAGGATTAATCAAAGTCATCAACAATGTGTGTTTTTATGTCCTGTTAATTCCCTTCTCGGCAAGTCTTCTTTCTCTTTCCCTCTGTGAACACACTGTCGCGCTGAATGGCTACTCAGACCGTGGCAACAGATTTCCCTTTCAGTCATCTCCAGAGAACGCCTGGCCAGACTCCTGAGTGGCACATTTTTGGGCTAAGGCCCGGCACTGGAGGCACAGAGGGAAGGAGGAAAGAGGAGGAGGAGCAGGAGGAGGAGGAGGAGGAGGAGGAGGAGGCCAGAGCCATGTGGCTGATGTTGGTAAACAGTATCCAGCCTTGTCCTGGCATCGTGGCAGGCAGCGCACAACGCCGCAGATATCAGGCGCCCGGGCCACACACAGACCCGGGACAAAAGGTAGACTCACATACAGACATTTGCATTCATACACACACACGCACACATGCAGGCAGGAATACACAGACCACTAACAGACAAATAAAAGACTCACTCTCGGTGTCTGCCACCCAGCAGCTGCTCCAGTTTCCATGGCAACAGCCTGAACAATGTGGTAGGAAGGGCTATGTCGGTGATTGTGTGTGCCTGTGTGTGTGTGTGTCTGTGTGTGCGTGCGTGCGTGCGTGCTCCGGTGCACTTGAAGAGCACGCGCGTGTGTGTAGGTGTGTGTGTGTGGGTGGGTGTGAGAGGCTACAGAGGGGGAGGCAGCCGCAGGGTGCTGAGACAGAGAGGATTCAGAAGACACTCTCTTTATTTCTTTGTCAGGACGAGTCTTTGAGAAGCAGCGTAAAAACAAATATGGAAACGTCGGGGCAGACAGGGAAAATACACAGATATGAAAAAAAGGGGCGGAGGGGTTAAAAGGGGGGGGGGGGACATTGAAGAGACCCACAAAGGCGAGGATGAGGATTTTCTGATGTCTATTTATTTTTCAAAATGAGGTATTTCAAAGTGCTATGAGTTGCAGCACTAAATGTACATTTTAAAAGTGAAAAAAACAAACATCTTATATCCGTTTACCCAGTTCTATGCACCCGATAGTTACAAATATAAACAAAAGAGTAAGAGAGGAGAAAAAAAAGGCCAGGTACATGAGGATAGAACACATTTGCTGTACAAAAGAATTATTTTTGATATAAGAAGGAGAAAAAAAAAAAAGACGAGATAAAGTGATATCTACCAGGAACTCATTTTCATACGAAAATATAAGTATCAAATTTAGTATGTATCAGGTTCACACTAAAAGCATAAAGGTGTGTAGAATTAGTAATATGATACAATACAAAGTAAAAGAGAAGGAGAAAAAAAAAAACAATATATTGTTATATTACAAAGTTTCATGACTCTCAAAAATCGAGGCCTTTACAGTACTTTAAAGGTATATAAACTTCCAGTCTAGTTATTGGCAGCTTCCTGACATGTATAAAAAAAACAAGGACAAAATGTATTACAAAACAAGGCAGATCTGAGTGTATTTTTTTGTCTGTACACTATTGTTATTTACAAAAGTGTCGGCTAGCAAGGTGCACAGTTATACATCCACTGACTTGGTTTTGAGCACCAGTGTGAGGGAGGAGTGAGAGGAAGAGAACCTGTAGTGGCATCGTTTACGTGACCCTCAGTCGTCAGATACTCTTCAGTTTTTTGTTACTTTACATTTTTTTGTTAGTTTTTTTTTGCAGTGGTGAAGGCAAAGTAAGTGTGCACTGCTTTCTTGTACGTGAAAACTCTCCAAGCAAAGTGCCCTCTGACACCCCATCCCTGTGGGGAATCACCTGATTCCAGGCTGGTGTCACAGTGAGTACAAAAAAACAAACAAAAAAACAACGAAAAAAAACAAGATACAAATAGAAATGATATAAAAACTTGAGGAGGGGGGAAGACTGAAACAAGGTGTGTCCTCTCTCCTTCCTCCTTCTTTTCTCTTTTCTTTTTAAAAATCTTTCCTCAATGTGACTGTATTGAAAAAGTAAACCCTAAACATTCTTAACGTCAACAAATGTGCAAAAAAAGTGGCGGCAGTGAAAGTCCGTTCATCCCTCCGGTGACCCCCCTCCGCGTCCTCCTCTACGTTTGCGTGTCGGCATCTGAAGAAAAAAAACGTCCTCTGAGATGTTTGTGTGTGTAGAACAGATATGCACGCCTATGTGTCTGTGCTTTAAGTGTATAGACCTGTGTGTGTGTGTGTGTGCATCTATTCGTGTTTCAGATTGAGCGGAGGCAGGGGGGGTGGGGCAGGGGGGGGGGGGGGTTCATCCAGGGTACATGTGAGTGTTTCTGTGTTGTAGTGGTTGTCTGTTAGCGAGTCCTAGCATGCTCCAGCCTGCGCATCAGCTGCTGCCTGCGGGCCTGGAGCCTGTCTTTCTCCTGCTGGAGCCTCATCTCCTCTGTCTCCAGCGAGCTCACATACTCGGTGGCCTTCTTCAGGATGAGCACCTTCGCAGCCTTCTCGTTGTGTGCCAGCTCCGGGACGTGGTCGCGCAGCGTCAGGAAGCTGGAGCGCAGGTCGTTGCGGCGCTGGCGTTCCAGGATGTTGTGGTTGCGTCGACGCTCGCTGTCCTCCGAGTCGGAGCTCCCGCGCGGGCTGCTGTCCCCGCTGGCGCTGCGCTTGCTGCGCGCCCCTGACATGCTGCTGAGCGAGCTGCAGGATGTGGAGGAAGATGAGGAGGATGAGGAGATGGTTCTGGTGGGAGGCCTTGGAGCGTCTGATGTCTTTTGCTTCTTTGGAGGCGGGGTAGGGTCATCGTCGGAGGCGTACGGTGAGGGGGCTGCGTAGTTGTGCTGCTGCTGGTGGACCGAGCTCCTCTTCAGGATCAGCTCCTGAGGAGGTCGGCTGACGAAGCGGCTCACCACGCCGGACCCTGACCCGCTTCCTCTGGCGTCCTGGCTCCTTGGGTGCACGGAGATGGTGACGGTGCCCGTCGCCATGGGTGACGCCTTAATGGTTGTGGATCGTCTCTTCTCTACTGTAACCACATCAATCTCCTCCTCCTCCTCCTCCTCCTCCTCATCCTCCTCGTCCTCGTCCTCATCCTCGTCCTCTCCTTCTTCGTCTTCATCATCGTCATCGTCATCGTCCTCTTCTGGGGAAAAAAGAAAGCAGAATGTGAGTGACTCAGTCGCAAGTATTCCCACAATGTCATGCGTGTGAGCCAGCAGGTGACAGGTAAGTATGCGAGCGAGATCAAGAGAGTGTGTGTGTGTCTGTGGGAGTGAGCGCGTTGCTCAACACTGTTTGCATAAGCAGAAATCTCTTAATGCTTAGTGTCAGTCACTCCTCAACTAATCTACTCTGCAGGCGTTGACATGTTCAGTCTCAGCTCAACAGACAGGCTGGATTTCTTTCACTCTGCATCCCTCCCTCAAAACTTCTGCTAATCTTCTCCGGTGAGACGAGACAGCGTTAGCCCGATCAGAACTTCGCTTCAGCATCAGAGGCTTTAAGAACTCACTCTGACCTCTGATGAAGTAAAAAAAAAGAAGAAGAAGAAAAAGCCGCAATCTCCTCCTAGCTGAGCTCTTCATCTTAATACCTGTGCCGAGCAGCGGAGACTTATCACGGACTGGCGCCTTTTGAAGATGAGGGGAAGTAGCCAATCATGAGGCAGAGAGTGTGAGGCCCAGTTAAAATGCCTTTTGTGATAATGGCTCTCATTATCAGCTCAGGAGCATCTGAAGAGTGTGGCATTTTACAGCTTACAGTAACCCACTTCAGACTTCTGCACCGGGGCTGCTGTCTCAACACACACACACACACACACACACACACACACACACACAGGCTGGCGCTGCCATCAAAACAAAGCTGGGCACAGCTGGGTGGATGAGGGGGCGTGGCTGGCTTTGCCACATGTGAAGCAGGGATTTAGCTGTTTGGTGTTTCGCTCTCTCAGAAGGGGAACAGCTCATTTATTGGGAGTATAAATAGAAGAAAGGGAGCTGTATTTCTGTGCGGGGAGATAAAATATTAGCCTTAAGCGAGAGATAAAGTGCTCTTTCCGGGCGCACATCTGCACAGCTGATTTCCCCTTACTTCTTGGCCCTAACAATAGGGAGAGAAACAAAAAGAAAAACCTGCAATCCCGCCTTCAAAGTCCGCGTCTCTTTGATGAAACAGTACACACATAAACGCGCGCAGCACAAAAGACGGGACGCGCCTGCAACGCTGCGAGCGGCGGAAGCGCACTGGAGCGGTGCTGCGCGCAGGATGGCGCGGCGGCAGGCGATCGGATCACCACCCTTTTAAGCCTCGGAGCTGGAGCGGCGCCAGGGAGACAGCTGTCGAGATGGAGCGCTTGTTCAAAGCTGTCACCCCCCTCCCCCCCCTCCCTTCCCACCCATCCACCCCCTCACCCCCTGAAAAGAGGCAGCCATGGGCCCTCCTCCGTCCTCCTTTCTTCGCGCGGCGGAGGAGGTGTTTGGCAAGGCTGGCTGAGTCTGCCCTCTGTGCCAAGCTGGAGGCCTTTGTACTACTGTTTCGCAGCGAAAACACGCTGATAAGGACTCGTGAGTGTTTGTTTAGGGAACTCATAAGCAGGACTAGATGGGAGATGAAGCCTCGGGGCGATTAAATACAAACAATCTAAACACATATTACTTCCTACATCTCAAAAGAGGCGGAAAAACAAGAGCGTGTCTCCGCTCCTGAGTTTGACTTTTTTTGTTGTTGTGGTGGTGGTGAGCCGCTCCTGTTGTTGCTCTCGGGGGCTACTCTCAGTTATCAGCTGACAGTTTGTACAGGCCGCTCTAAACAAGTGCCAATTCCTCACCCACTGTGCGCAAATCGTCCCCCCCCCCCCCAAATCCATGCGTAATGAAAGCACCCACTGCACCTTGAACCTGACACTTTATCAGCTCATCACATCATCGAACACCTTTTCATCTCTCTCTCTCTCTCTCTCTCTCTCTCTCTCTCTCTCTCTCTCTCTCTCTCTCTCTCCCTCCCTCTCCCTCCTCCTCCTCCTCCTACAGACCTGCTCCTGCCGCACTCGGCGGAGTGTGGTGTCTTTTTGTTTGGCTCAGATGCCAACTGAGTTCAGGAAGGCGCACAATTCCCCATTTTACTGCCATCTGCCGGATGAAGGGCCCGCTGATTACATAAACCTCGTTCAATGTGTCACTACTCCGGTGCGTGCGCGTGTGTGCGTGGAATGTAACGAGGTAATCCAATTCTGGGCCAGTCACATGAACAAGCTCGAGTCACTCCAATAACAACAACAACAATAATAATGATGATGATGATAATAACAACAACAACAACAACAATAATAATAATAATAATAATAATAATGTGTTTTTTTTTCCTTGGCACCAGACTTTCTGTATAAAAACGCAAACAAAGGCTTTTAGCGCATCTTCAGATTCTTACCGGAGTCACTGGGAACGCTGGCGTGGGTCGTGGATGTGTTTACGGTCCCGGATGAGTCCCTGCTGCCGTTCTTCTTGTGGACCGGGAAAGGGAAGACTACCGTGGGGTCCACACACTCTGACACCGAGCTGCGGCTCACCACCTCCGGCGCCTTGACGCACACGCTCCTGCCGCCTCCTGTGGCCGTGGAAATAGCCTTGCCGAGTTTCTCCGTGACCACCCGCTCAAGCTTTTCCCTGGCGGAGAAGCCACTCCACATACAGTCCTGGATAATGATGCTGTTGGGGTTAGTATCCAAAGCGGAGCCGAACAGGTCCCCATCGTCGGACGCCCCCCAGATATCGTCCTCGGGCAGGAGCAGCAGCTCCGAAGCCCAGTCCAGTGGGTCCCCCAAGCCGAAGCCGAGAGGGTCTGCTTCCGGGGAGGCAGTCGCCGGCTCCCCCGGTAGCGCGGCTCGGCTCGGGGAGAGGGGCGGAGTGGGCAACAGCTCGAATTTCTTCCAGATGTCCTCCCCCGGTGGCGCAGAGTCGGGACCACAGAAGTAGAAGTCGTCCTCATCCGGGTAGAAACACGGTTGTAAGGAGTCAAACTCCAAATCGGAGTTTTTACTTATGACCGCCGGCATTCTATCCCACAATCACAAAACCTGCGAAGGAACAAAAGACACTTTAGTCTCCAAAAGGAACGAGCGTCTCTCCCCATTCCCTCTCCCCTTCTATCACACCTGAAAACTCCGCTCTAGGAAGATCATGAGTCAAAGCCCACACACAGACACACAGTCTGCTCCACTAAATTCCACACTCACTCCTGTGTGGGGTTTAAAAACCACACAAATCTCACAGGAGAATGTGCGTAAAATGTGACCGTGACGCACAAAGTGTGCAAAACGACGCGTTTGGCTCAGCGCTCGCTGAACACGCCAGAATTTTAAAAAAGGAAATATGACCGTGACACACACACGCAAAAAAAAAGCATGTTTAGAGAAAAACACACGAAATGACAACAATTAAACATAGCGGAGAGTGTGATCTGTGTGAAAAATCTGAGAAGACAACGAGACATTTCTGTTTGTTTTTTGTACGCGAGAAGATGCTCACCTTGTCCTGACTCGGGATGATAACGTGCGAACCAATTTTTTTTCCTCGTATCTCGCAGTCACTAATACAGACACCAGATTTGGAGCAGTCATCTACTTTGGGAGCATAGACAGTCCTCTGACACACATTGTGGCTGGCTGCAGAGTGTTATACACTCAGTTCTGCGGGAGGAAAGTATAGACTCCTCCCCTCCCTGGCTGGGGGGTGGTACAGTCGGGCTTTGCATTTGTTGCGGCGCGGGAGACAGGCTGGCTGGGAGCTTTTCTTTCAAGGTGAAGCGAGAAAATAGCCCAAACACTGCAGCTGAAGAATGAAAGCAAGAAGAAGAAGAAGACAAAGAAAAACAAAGGGCAAAGTGGAAAAAAAAATCAAGAAGAAAAGAAAAGGAGGCAAATAAGACGGAAGAAAAGAGGAGGAAGAAAGAAAAACATGTGATTGACACCCCGAGGCGAAGCTGTCTTCCCCATCTCTCCTCACACCTCTCCGCTGGGACATCAGACCTGAGAACGGCTACGAAACAGTCGAAGTAACCCAGAGGCTGTGGAGTGATGTGATGTCTTGCTCAGGTTGCTCAAGGGCACAGCAGCAGCCTGGATGCTACTGCTGACCCGAGGGGGCTTGAACCTGCGAAGTGAAAGGCAGAGTTGCCCCCCACACACAAACACACGCACATGATCCTCACATCACAGCTATTTATATAGAATAATTCATGTTGGACGTATTTTTTATTTTTTATTTTGGGGGGTTAATTGGTCAGAAAAGTGAAGATTCTAGTGGTAAAACAATGATTTCCAAATATGAAATGAATAATTAGACACAGGCATCACGTCTTGTGAACACACTTGGATGTGTAGAGATGTGTTTTCCTCCAACATCAAACCCTCCTGCCCTTCTCCTGTTCTCCTGTAGCGCTCTAAATATCATTTTCTCTTTTGTCTGAGGGCCACCGGCAGCATCCCTGGATGTGAGGAGCATCGGGCTCACTGCGCCCTCACACGGACACTCAGGGAACGGCAGCGGATCCACCGACCAGACAGAGCGAAGCGGCCAGACAAAGACCTAAAAACACACACAGTCGAGTTTCTTATAAAATGGAAGAGACTACGGGGGGGAAAGAATAACAAACTCTTCCCGGGGCCGGTTCTCTCTTGGAGCACCATGTCCTCAGACAATGGGGCTGTGAAGGAGCGGGGAGTTTTTCAGCTGTCTCCGGGATAAGACAGGATCCGAGAGGGAGCATGTTACGTAACCGCAAGCGGTGGTTGTAGCCTGGAGTCATTCCCATTCCCTTTTCTAATGACAGCTTAGGAGGAATGGCGCATCTGTAATTATGCGCGCAGGCACAGGCGCACACAGCCTCCTCTGATATTGACATATTCAGGGAAGGAACGTTTGCAAAACGGACTTCGGTTTGAGCTCCAGCTGTGAGCAGGAAGACGGATCACATCCAGTGTTTTTGAGCCAGACAATAGAAGATGATCAAAACAAGCGTTTAATATAAAAATAGGTAGACTTATGTAATTCTTTTGTTTCTTTGCTTTGTCTTTTTAAGGTGCAATACAGAAGTCATGTAACAGAATATGTATGCCTATAGTGAAATTACCAGCTACACTTTATATTAAAGGGGCACTATGTAGTTTTGGGGAGAAAAAAAAATCTTAATTTTAATATTTGCAATATTAATGAGGTAATAATACAAAATCAGAAATATTTTCCCCTTTTTGTCCATAACTGAATAAACCAGCTGTTCTCAGAGGAAAATAAAGTCTCAGGACACTGTTTGAAGCTGGAAAGGTGGCAGGGTCCGCCACATATAAACAAACTACGTCATGCACCTTTAATGGTCTTAACAAATGTATTATAAATTCTTAATTCTAACAATAATTGTGTTTATTATGATATTATTAACACTTAGAAATGTTAATAGTCATCCTATAATGATATAAACTAATACATTTTACAGTTATCTTAATACAAAGTGTTACTAAATTGTCTTTTATAGTTATTACAAACAACTCACTATTTCAGCCCCTGCCATTTGACTTATCAGAATTTCTTTTTTGTTCCTCGGGCGAGTTCAAAAGCGAAAAGTGAGAACGTGCAGCTGTTTTGTCCACAGGGTAGGAATAGCAGGGAGTTTCCTGGGACAGGCTCGTCAGCTCCCAGGAACTGTGTGTGGAGGATGGTTCGGGAGTCAAAAAAACTCCCCACAGGCTCCTCTTGTCCATCCGATCTCTTTTCCTTTTTTTTTTTTTTTTTTTCTCTCGAACTGCTGCTCAGCTCTGCCCCTTCAGAACCACAGAACCACCACCAGCAGCAGCAGCAGCAGCAGCAGCAGCAGCAGCAGCAGCAGCAGCTTCCTCTGCTGCAACACAGAGCAGAGAGTGGGAGTGAGAACAGAAGGGGAAAGTGGTTTTTTTTGTCCAGGGTTAGGACAGGAAGCTGTGTACTGTTGCTTTTTTTTCTTTCCTATGAAGAATAAACACTTCAGAAAATAAGCACATGGATCGGGAGAATATTGACTTTATGCTGTCTGGTACACAAACTGCACATGTTCAACCACTGATTTGCACTGAAATTGCCCAGATGTTGATATGATTATTATGTCTGGTTACTGCTGATTTGTATTCATATCAGTAAAACCCCCTCCCATCCACCCACACAAATAAAAGAAAATTATGTTATTCTCCCCAGTTGTTGACAGCTTATATATCTATATTGATAGAATCATTGCTCAGTATGGAGCCTTCCCCAGTAAAGAAACTGGACCCCCTTGGACAGATAAAAGTAATAAAGAAATAGACAGAGACACGTAACGGAAAAAGGCAGACTTGGACTAAATGCTGGCGTCTTTGCTTGTTGTTTTTATGACAGTTATGGCATGCCCAGCCCTCCCTCCCGCCATCCACCGCTGGACCGGGCCATGGATGGTTAAGCAATTAGGCCAGTTTTGATAAAAGATTCATAAGTCACCCCAGTGGATAGCGCAAAGACAAGCTTGTTGTGAGTAAAACCTGCTGCAGTGACATTGGCACAAACTGTGTTGTGTCATAGAGCACGCACATCGTATCAATATTTGAACTGTGTGTGTGTGTACGAGTGTGTGTATGTGTGTTTGTGTGGGTGCGCAGGCTTCTTACTGATGTCATCATTCTGTTTTCAGTGTAAACACTTCAGAGATGCAGCTGACCTGAATGAACACAGCAGGTGTACAGTCACCACGTCACTCGATCTCACACATGATGTGGCAAACGATCAGTGAGAGTGCATCATGGGTGACACCGACACTGACTGTTGGTGGTATAAAAGTGTTTTTGTTTTTTTTGTTGTTTTTTTTTTATCTCACATAGGTTTGCTAGTGGTGCATTGTTAACAGCTTGCCCCAGGGCTCCGCAGTTAATTGAAATCACAATCGCAGGAGCTGCAGTTTCCTGATAAAGGTAAAAATGGGTCACGACATAACATTTACAATAAAGCATTGTGGT
Source organism: Sparus aurata (assembly GCF_900880675.1). Taxonomy (NCBI): domain Eukaryota; kingdom Metazoa; phylum Chordata; class Actinopteri; order Spariformes; family Sparidae; genus Sparus; species Sparus aurata. The sequence continues at coordinate 17,354,436 of NC_044208.1, read as the reverse complement.
GCAAATCCTACAAATCCTTTTCTCCAGATGCCGTCACAGTTTGCAAAATGATGCCGACCCGAAAGCAGACAAAAGGGCAGGCAGGATGAAACAACAAAAAGCGAGCTCTAATGAACGAAGCTGTAAATTCCAAAATCGTAAAAAAAAAAAAAAAAAAAACAGTCCAATAATCCATCAACAAATCCATGAGGAAAGAGAACAAGCCAACTAACACAGGCGAGAGTACGAACTTAACTAACATGGGGATGAAGTGCAGGTGAGGAGACATTGAAAACAGGGCGGCACTAATGAGGTTGATGTGACACAGGTGTTGGGGGAATCAGACACACAAACACTGGGAACACAGGTAAGAAGGACGTAGAAAATAACAACAAGACACACGAGGAAATACCTGTAAAATAAAACAGGAAATCAACAAACCACAACAACCCAAACCATGACAGAGATAAGGGAACATGCTTGTTTGGTAGTGGTAAATCAAAATACCCCCTCATCAGTATAGTGTATTACCAACATTACAGGACACAACAGCACCAAATTGACTTGTATGAAGTGCCACAGAGTGCTTTATCCCCTGAATAACAGAGTGATGTTGCATGGAGAAATGTCAGGAACACTGGAGCGCACGCATTTGGCCAACAAACTTTATTAAATGACTAACGAAATGAATTTAATAAGTTTAATAAGTAAAATAAATACGTTTGTTGCCCCTTCTGTGTGCTCTGGTATACTTCAGATTACACTTCATCCTTCATACGTAGTTGTATGAATCTCAGGTGGATGTTCCCCAATGGTGTTAAATGAATTCTTTACGTGCCAAACTAGCTGTTAGGCATACAATATGTGAATGTGTGACATGGTGACGTAGTGGGACATCGAGAAGCCACAGAATTAAAGGTGCAACTACTGAAGAGGCGTTTCAGGAGCAGTGTTTTCTGTGGGAGAGAGGAGCGTCTGTTGGTGCGGACTTGGACCTTTTTAACTTCCAAGAACTTTTACAAGAACCTATAAAACACTGAAGGAAAGGGAAAAAAAACTGTCTCCTTTAAGTATGGTTATTAGAACGTGTTACAGATCTCTTTTGCTTGCTTTACTAGTTGATCTGTACAGTAGCTGACAGTATAATAGAACGGTATTTGTATTTGAGCAGATGTGTGCTTGGTGGATTTTGAAGTGCGTACGTCACAGTTTGCATAAAACACCCCAAAAATAATGTTGAAGCCGTGAAATGTTTGTCGGACATGAACATTACATCTAACAACACAAAAAAACAATCTTCCGTTGTCCTTCCCATGCTCTACGAAAAAAACAACATTCTTCTAATTTACAATGCCCGACAATATAATATGCATGAATCATGTGTTTTCGCGGCTTTCTGAGCAACTTTTGTTTTGTTTTTTTAATTATTGGGTAAGCGCTCATTCGTCACTGTGGTATTTCCACACCTGAATGATCAAGGTCTATTTTAGAACTGGCAGTCAAACGTTCATAGTGGTAGAAAAGGCTCATGTATGACTCCAGGCGCTTTGTATATGGTCTCTTTAAGAGCTTGCACAAGAAGAAATGAGCTTGTTAACCGGCTGAAGGTTTCGTACGGCAGCTCTGAGCTCTGAGCTCTGCACTGCGTTCTCGCTCAGTACGTCTGTGGAAGGCATTAGGTCTTCTCCTCTTCTTTAATCATGTCGGGTCAGATTCCGCAGTGGCATCTTCCCCTCAAACAAACCAACAAGAGGCCGTGTTTGTCCATGATCCACATCATTACATCTCAGCTCCTGCTCCTGCTCCTGCCCCAGTGAAAACCCTCCACCTCGACACAGCGCCTATACAAACCCCCATTCACCGACCCCCCTTCACCTTCACCTCACCCCAAAACTAAGCCAGGCATTAACGTTATCCCCTAAAACGACTTAACAGCAATCCAATCAAACACTTTTACATCTTGGATCAACTCTTCTTTTTTTTTTTTTTTTTTTAGTTCTTGGCAATGTTACCATTCCTTTATGCATTTTTGACTGTGCAGGAGGCAGACTTTATTTACTGTGCCACATGTGTTTTGTCCATCACTAGGAAACACAGTTTAGACGAAAACAAATGTAAAGACGGGTCCATGAACAGTTTTCTTTGATAGTGAATCTCTTGAGTGATACCATAAAGTTCAAGTATGCTTTTCCTGTTATCAGGTCAGATGCAGTGCCTTGGTATTGTGTCTTGTTAAAATTGCCCAAGGGCACTCTTCTAAAAGTGGAGGACAATTTCTGCTTTGTATCCCAAACACACTGCTCGTAATCTTGACTGTACACGATCCTCAGATGATGATTCAGGTAAAAAGAAGCTTTTTTTCTTTGCAATCTCTCTGCCAGGAATGACTTCATCAAGATTTTGCAAGAGATTGAACCTTGTAGAGAAAAGCTGGAGCGAGTTGCAACAAAGCACTGAGGAATCTGTGTGAGATCTTAATAAAAATTCCTCGGCGAACAGCCCTACCAAAGCATTTTCCTAACAATTACAAAGTTATTTTGAATATAAACCAATACGACAAGTATGCTGTGGGGGGAAAAAAGAACGCTTTCCCATGTCTATTTTGAGGGCATATTTTCCCATCAAGTCTATTTTGGGAAGAATAAACTTCGAGGAAGTGTTTTAGTCTTTTCGATATTGGATTTTGAGAGTGCCAAAAGTGTGCCTGTGTGAGGAGAAGTGGCCGCTGTCTTGTTAGATCTTGCCCTCCAAACTGTGTCTAAGTATGCCCACAGGTCTACCTGTACAATTAAACCGGCACATCAGATGATTCACAGAGTGCGTAAACATCACTTTTTCCACTTGAGTAATGCTTCTGCACATTAGTGCCAGAATCTCAGGTGCAATCCATTCCACCCAGGTTAATCCTTCCTTTGTCACATTAGCAAATGTGTTTGGAGACAGTTGGAAAAATGGATTTAAAGGTACACTCCTCTGGGGGAATATCCTCATATATAGAAAGGGACACAAAATGTTACAGTCATTGGTGGTGTGAAAAAGCAAAGTGCATTTATTTAAGTACTATAATTTACAGTAAGTGCAATTTTCAGATACTTGTGCCTTAGCAAAAGTGCTTGGAAGTTGGTGGGAAACACAGTTTAAAAAAGCAAAGATCCAAAGCACTGTTCTGGCTAAATGTCAAAAAGCCTTTATTCAGATGACTTTTTGATGGTACAGTTCTTAAATGTTGGTTTATTTTTTCCTAGGTTTGTATGTATGTTGGTTTGTTTGTTGGTTTGTATGTAAGGTGCTTGGTTTGTATGTTAGTTGGTAGGTTGGTTGGTTGGTCTATTTGTTGGTTTTATATGTTAGTTGGTTGGTTGGTAACCTAACCCTAATTACAAAAACAACATTACAGAATAATCATATTAATAAATGCTGTAAAATATATAAATCAACCAGTATTTTGTGAAATTACTGAAGAAATAATTTCTCCTCAATTTTGCTTATAAATTAATTTTGGATTTCAAAGAAAAAGAAAAGACAAAAATCTGAATACGAAATCTTACCACCAAATAAGATACAATATATTATCATTATATATTAAGCTACATACTGGCCTGGCATGTAAAGCAAATAAAATTATCACCACCATCACCAGCTCCAACAATAAAATCATACACACATTGAGCAGTCAAATTATAATCCAATAAGATAATATATATTGGGTACTTTTGGTACTTAAGCTATACTTAGATGCTAATACATTTGTATTTGGGTAGAGTTTTGAATGCAGGACTTTTACTTGTAACAGAGTATTTCTACACTGTGGTATTGCCTTTTTCACCTCAGTAAACGTCCGGAGCACTTCTACCACCGACAGTGATACACAGCCTAATGAAGCTATACCATACCTCTGTGTCAGTTACGATACGGGCTTACTTTACTTATGTCATTTGCGGTTTCCTGTGAAGGAAGTATCAGACACATTAACTGGAAGAAATGCCATTACCCACCACCAGTGGACCAGGTGAGGAATGCATTTAGAGATTTCACGCAGACGGTAACCAGGCATCCTCTCTGTGTGTGAGCTCTCTGACAGATGAGAGGCGATACGCACGTCTGTTTTCTCATCCTTTTGCTGAAAACGAAAGTATAGATCAGAGACAGATAACTGTTTGGGAGGGTTTAACATACACTTAACATGTATTATGACTATTAGATGTTTAATTGAGCTTTATAATGCCCTTATGCCAGTGATTTCATTGATCAGTTGCAGCTTCACCAGTTCCCATCAGAGCATAAAATGGGAGATAATTGTGCATCACTGTTGTTGCATGGATCGCGTTACCAGTTATGGATCAAGTGACCGGGAATCAATGAGCTTGGCCCTGAAGGTGAACATCATTAGGAGGCCTGACGATCAACTGGAAATCAATATCAGTGATGGATTAACAGCGCGGGCAACACGATCCAGTTGGTTTGATCGGTTTCACAAAGAAAAAGAAAAAAGCTCCTCCGCCAGCTCGACCCGAGTCACGGTGTCACAATGAAGCCCACAGCCACCACCCATTTACAAGAGCCTCTCCTGTCTCAGCCTGGGAGAAACATTCAGTCCGACTGTTTAAAGTGTCACGCGTAAATTTTGTTTTGCTGTGACAGTTTTATAGGCCTATTGTTGCTCTTTGGAAAAAAAAAATGGAGGCTTTGGTGAGTTTGTTGAGTCGTGAATCAGGAGAAGGAAGCCTTATTTAACCTATGTCAGTGTGGGGGTCAATCACACAGACAGGAGAGCCACAGACTCTGAAATGAAGCCCTGCTCTTATAAGCAAAGACACTAAAATGATCAACACTATTTATCCAATGAATATTCTTGCTCACCTAAATGGCCATTATATATTCTAAACCTGTTCTGCTTCATTGCTGCAGCATTATCGCACTTAAGATCATATTATTTGCCTCTTTTAAATCATTTTGTCTAAATTAAGTATCTTCTACTGATGGTGCAGCTGTCGGTCCCCTGGCCGACAGTCAGTCAGCGCATTCTCACAGCAATTTATGTTACATCATCTGACAAAGGGTTGCAACTAACGATTATTTAATATCAATTAATTAGCTGATTATTTTCACAATATAAACGTTTAATCGAAGTGTCAAAATGTGTGCATCATGATCCCAGAGTGACATCTTCAGATTGCTTCTTTTGTCCAACCAACAGTCCAAAAGCCAAAGATACCGCATTTACTATCACAAATGACAAAGAAAAGCAACAAAGTCGCAGATTTAACAAGCTGGAACCAGTAAATATGTGTTGTTTTTGCTTGAAAATTACTGAAATAACAAATTGATTATCAAAGTGGTAGGCAACTAATTTTCTTGCTTTCCTTATCACTGCAGCTCTACTACCAAAAACACAATGTTGTCATATCATATTCTAGAAGAAGCTTTTTTAATTTTTAAGACACCAAGGTGAAATGTTCAGCTTTGCATGACACTGATGTGGTTGAACTGTGCTCATCTGCCACTTGTGTGTTATCACTCTCTAAAGTTGAAGGGGTTTAGTTGTGGGAGTGTAATGTAAACAGTATATTTTGGTTGCGATTACCTTAAAGTTGCTATAACCAATATTTTTTTCTACAAAAATTAGATCAAATGGCTGTGTGTAATGTGAAAGGTGTTGCTCATAGTAACAGCCACAGAGATACATCACCCAACTCTGTGGATCCCCTTTTAGCCTCTTTGAGCTCACTGTCTTGGTGGTACAATCTGTAACTTTAATTATTAGGTTCGCTCCAACTGCTGCCACAGTGTTTTCAGTGACAGAGCTATAACCGTACACTACCTGCTCAGCACCAAGCATACGATAGATGAAGTTCCAGACAGTTTACATTAAAAACAAACTGCAAAATAATGAAAGATTTATCTGGCAGCAAAAGGCTTGATCAGCATTGTGTGATCTTGTTAGGCAAGAATGTGAACCTAACAGACTGTGTCACACTGCTTATCAAAGTTTAAAGGTGTGCTATGAAGTTTTGGGGAAGAGATTTTAATCAGAAGAGAAAGAGCTTCATCGCCTGAGGATTTATGCCTAAACAGCCAAAATAATTTAACGTCTTTTTTGGTAATTTTTCAACTTATAAAATGCAAATACACTGGGGGATAAACAATGAAATAAATAAATGCTTTTCTAACTTCAGCAAACAAATCAAACAACAAAAACAAATAAAAACAAACAACAAACAGCCTAAATAGACAAACTCTCTTTGAAACAAACTGACCTTAAAGAACAACAACTTCATACTGTTTTACTTTGTTCATATGTGGCGGACCCTGCCACCTTCCTAGCTTCAAACAGTGTTCTGGGGACCTTATTGTCCTCAGAGAGCAGCGTGTTTATTTAGTTATGGGAAAAAAACAGTTGTATCATTACTTATTAATATGGTAAATATTAAAATACCAAGTTTTTAATTTCTTCTCCGAAACGGCAGAGTGCCCCTTTAAGGTAGATCATTTTAGTTGAAGGGTATGGTAAAGACTGCAGCTCGCTTGGGTGTCCGTTGTTCTCATGTACACTTTTCCTGTTCAAACAAAGAAATGCAAAGTTTTTCCAACAACCACAACAGGCTTAGTCTTTGTGTCAGGCTATTTCAACAGAGACAATGTGCTGGAAGTTGAAAAAGGTAACAAAAGGTCGACCTCCCCTGACTGGTTGGTGCAGCTGTTGGTTAGACATGATATAAGGATAACAGATAAGACGTGATGCGTTTTGTATTATCATAACAGTACTGCCGCGATGACCGTGACTGGAGATAGGGAGTCGATGTGGGTTTGAGGGGAAGAGAACTATTGAGATAGCGTTGCGCTAAGTGACTTGTTTATTGTGATGAACACTGATGGGGACTGCGATAGTAAAAGCTTTTGTTTGGATGTGTTCACCCCACACATCCGAGCACTGTGTGTTCCGAAACGGCAGCCTGATGTGTAAGAGCAGGTATTTCATTTGTCCACTGACTTCGGCTTTAATTTGTTCATTTACACACAGACCCCTGACAGAGCCTTGGCCTGAGCGAACCCTGCAGAGTCCTCCTGGAGGTCAATGAGCTCTTTTTAGCATTCCCCTCCTCCTTCCCCTACCCGTCTTTATCTCCCTGCATTTGTTTTGATCCTCAGGGGTCATTAGCCAGATTAAATGTTTGTCTGCTCACAAAGGGAGATGGTTAATATGTTTCAACGCATCCATTTGTCAGCCCTCTTGTCTCTCGCTGCACGGTGTGTGTGAAAGGCGAGCTCCGCGTCTCAACTGGCATTTCAAGACTTACAAGCATTTCAACACCTCCGGCAGGAGAGGCCTTCAGCGTGTGTGTCTGTGTGCGTGCGTTTGTGTTTGTGCGTGTGTGAGTCCAAATACATTCCTCCTCGAGGGTTGGGTTCCCAGCCGCCTGGTCGATATATCACCCCTGACATCATCAATGTGCAGTTAGGAGGAGAAAGAAAATGGAACGTTGCACTTCCTGCAAACATGCTCCGTCCTGTCAGTCGGCTGCAGTCAGATTAGCATGAGTTACGAGAATTAGGAAGGGGTCAAAAAAGAGAAGAGAGGAGAGGTTCGTTCACTCCAGCAACAACAATTATTTGCCTGCGAGGTGAGAAGAAGGAAACCGAGGCCATAAATTTGAGGGTAATGTTTGTGTTGACAGGAAGTGGTGTTGTTGGCACCGTTCAAATGATACCACTGGTGATTTGCTGAAGCCTGGTCTAAACAGGAAGTCAGCGGCTCAGAAAAATGGCCGTCCTAACAGCATTTAGCTATCAGCGGGCAAGGGATCCATTTGTCTCTGCGATGAGTGATTCTTTCCTGCTGGGCTGGACCCTCCTCGGGTACTCAGAGCTCCAGGTTCTGCTCATAATTTCAGCCCTCATGGTGTGTCACGTCTGTTGACACCACACACTCTGAGTGGTATGTATTAGTGTTTAACCATGCATATCTACGGTTACTAGATGTATGTGAAAAAGTTCAACTACAAAGATGCAGCAATACAATATTAAAAATGAGTAGTAGTGATAACAGCTTAAGTATTTGCAGTGGTACTTGAAATAACTGTACAGTAAGTGGTTTAGATAGTAGTAGTAGTTTAGGATTAGGTATAGATTTGTTGTGATTCAACTTAGTTTCCACTGCACAGAAAAGCAAACAAAAACACAAATTAAAGATACTGTAAGAAGTTTTAAACTGCTTATAAATCTGTCACAATTTAACACTGATGCCTCTATATGACCTATATAAGCAAGTAAGACTATCAGTGCGAAGATTAACTATTTCCATTTAGTTTTTCCTACCACCTGCAGACTGGAAGCGCCTGTGTTTACATTTTCCCAGTCAAAGTGACAGTGAGTAGGACATTAGCCAGTTAAAAAGCAGAGACAAGATATAAGACTAGAAACTTTAACGTGCAGAATGAACAATAAAGTGAAGTAGTGCTGAGGATAAAAATGGCTTTAAAAGTCAATGTCCAAAAGTGAATACAGCCATTATGTGACGGATACAACAGGTTATTTTAAGTACAAACAGCAGGCAGGTATGTTTGCGCGCTGTCATCACAGTGTAATTGACGCTGTCTTGCATAGTTGAATATGGTGAGAGTTAAAGGTGCAACATGCTACTTTTTTTTCAAGGCCTACAAACAGACAGTCATCTTGTTACAAGGAGTAGCAATTTGTAGGAGTTAACATAAGTTTTAGATGTACTTAAAAGCTATGTGTTTACCTTTTTGTTGACCGATTGTTAGAGCAAACTAATCTTGTTTTTGAGTTGAGAACAAAATAAAGTCATAAAGTCCTACATTTCAAGAACACACAATGTAACCAAAACTGTTGGTACTAACAGAGTTACTTAGTGTGCCTTTAAATACGGATTACAGGACCGTGTAAAACTAAAAGGCTGAAGAGTTCAAGAGAAATTCATTGTCATTTTCTCTAATAACAAAACTGCAGTTGCAACTACAGTCAGGTTCCCGGAGATGATAAGAAATGGCAACTAAAATGCCAGCGTCAAACAGTCCCCTTTGGAACTCACTCAAAGATAACAGCTGCTTAAATGTGTCATCAAGATCCATTGATCATTTCTTGTGAAATTAACGAAAGTATTGAAATAAAATCTCACAATGTTTAAGAAAGTGAGAAAAATTCCCGGACCGTCCCTTTATCTGAAGCTGCAGGGCTCTGTTCTGGGCAGAGTCCAATCCTCCATCCAAGTTTCAGTGGAAATCTGATCAGTAGTTTTTTTGTAATCCTGCCCACAAACCAACCAACAAACAATCAGATACAGATGACAATATAACCTCCATGGCGAGGAAAAATCCTAAATTATCGTATAAAAAAAGCATGCAGCTATAAGGTTTTAAAAAATAGATGCCCTGTGGATAAAAGTACAGAAGCTGAAAACCCCAAAAAGTACCGCGCTTAATTGTTATCCAGAGATTACGAGTTAATTATGTCATCATCGCGAGATAACAAAGCTTGTTTTTCTCGTGATTAGGGATTGATCCATCTCGTTATCTCGCAAAAACGAAAGCGCGATTTCTCAAGATAATGAGACAATTGACGAGAAAACAACAAATGTAGTTTCTGGAGTCGTTCAACTATCGCATCCCCCGCTGTGATCAAAGCAGACAAAGTGTCTTCGGACGCAGAACGAAGTGAGACATCTCGAAAAAACACACAACACACGATCCGTCTTTTTGATTTGCATCGACTCACCTTGGATAAATCTGTGTTGACCTGATATGAGAAAGAAGCAATAAGTGTGTTAACGACGTCGCACCTGTTGGTTACTAATGAATCCACACATGTCGGGTCATGAGATGTGTGTGTGTGTGTGTGTGTGTGAATGTAGTGAAGTGTGTTTGCTTGCTTGCTGCTCTAGGAAAGTAAACGGGACGCAGACAGACGTGAGACGATGAAAACATGAAACTGTGGCTTATCACCAACTGCATGATTACCTGGATTAATGAGTCGTGTCGGGTTTAAGTAATAAAACTGAACGTGGCTGTCTAGTTTGGTTGCTTCTCTTCATGCTTGTGCACATTATGGAGTGTGTGTGTGTGAGTGTGTGTGTGTGTGTTTGTGTGTGTGTAAACGCCTTCGCTGTTAAAAGGCAGTAACGTCCTAATGAGATGTAAATGACTGCAGGAGGTGGTCTCACACTCCCTCAATGGGACGCCATCCCCACCTTTGAAGTCCTGATTTTTGGGGGTCCGGGGGTTGTCATAGTGATGCTCCCTTGTCCGCCCGTCCCCCCGACCATCTCTGGGGAATTGGCTTTGATTGGAGTATTGACAGGCATGTGGCAGCCTCCTTCTCTTTCGCCCCTTCTCCCTCCTTCCCGCTCTGTTCTCCCTCGAGCTTTTTTTGTCGAGACAGCTCTAAGAAATTGGACAGCCCGCCTGCCACAAAAAAAAAACAAAAAAAAAAGTATTGTTCTAAGCAAGAAAATGTCAAGTCCCGGCGGCGTCAAACACCCAGCTTAAAGCACATCTCCTGTGCGACAACTTATGCAAAGCACTTTATATTTAGACGCTTTTTGTTTTTTAAGGATGCGTTTTGATGTTTTCAGAGGTCAAGCTGAAAGCCGGGTGTATAAATAACTGATGCAAGGGTACGCGAGGAGGAGATGCTTAGTATGTGGCGCACAGTCGCAGCGCCGTCTGAGTGTGACGGTATGCGCATGTCGCCCACAAAGGGCTGTTGGCAGTGTTGACGGGGAGAGCGGCAGTGGGCACCGGGTTCACTCCGACCACCAACAAGGTAATCTGCCAGACGCGCCATGCTGCTCCATCTGCTCAGACTGCGTGTGTCTGATGATGGCAGACGCATCACCCGCTGCTGTCTGAGACTCACGCACCTCACTGCACAGAAAAGCACAAACAACAAGGAAAGAAGTGGCGGAAAACAAGCCGGGGAGGTGCGGTGGAGATAATGAGAGAAAAGAGGGGAACGGGGAGGACGATAATCCGACCACAGGGACGCAGTGTTCCTACAGCCACCCCCTGGCCCAGCAGATCACCCTTTCTTATCATTGATCATGCTTAGCTGTCAATTGACGTGAATCTATTAGAATGGAGGGTCTTTGTGGATGAATTTCCTGACAGGCACCAGTAGCCTACAGGCCTGTGACCTCTGAGTCCTCGACAAGGTCAACACCCGCCTCCCTATTCCAAAAAAAAAAAAAAAACCTCGCCTGGCGTACACCCACCCTCCACTCTCGAGACCTCCATCATGTGGTCTTCTAATCAATTAAGCCGCATCTTGCATTCCTCTGGTGTGAGGTCACGCCGACGTTTCCTCCGGGGGGTTTCGTCTCTTGAATGACTGCCTTAACCCACAACAAAAATGTTCTCACTACAAGCATATGGTACTTGATTAAGAAGTTTTGATTTATTCTTTTGCTCATGAGGGGAGACATTTATAATTTGTCTACAATTCTGCAGGAAATTAGTTGTGGCGTCCGTTCGTGGCAGGCTGTACCTGCTTGACCCCCCCAAGAGAATTAGCCGAGCAGAGGAGCAGTCGTCTTCAGGTCAAAGTTAAAGGTGGACAGTTGTGACGCAATAACAGTTGGCAAAAATGCTGAATGATTCAGAGTTCTTGTACGACTTTCCATTGGCGGCGATTCACTTGGTCTCACCTCTTTCAACGCTGCTGCCCTTCATCAGAAAACAATGTAAGAAATGGAAAAAGTAACCAAAACAATGAGCTGAAAGAAGATAAAATGCTCCGTAGCGCTAAGGGGAACTGTAGATTCAGGTGAAATTTCTCTCGGGATTCATCACTTGAGAAACCCCTTTTCCATAACCGATAGCAATTTAATAAAGTAGTCGCACAGAAATATCATTCTGTCATCATTTACTGATATTGTAACAAATGTTAGCTTTCAAGGTCCATTATCAATGACCTGGTTCTGGTGGGAGGGTTGGAATGATTTATACAAAATAATCTCCCTCCTTTTCCCTCGCTCCGGCTGTAGAGGTGTCACAAGTCGAGACACCGCTGAAGATCAATGGCTCTGCTCAGGTATGAGGTTGTGATTATGCATCACGGAGCTCAGGTGGGAACATTTGTAACTGACTGAGTGTGGAGCAGGGCGTTGCAGACAAAGAACATGCATGTTCAGCAAACTCTCCCTCGGTAAATACAGTTTAACCCCTTAAATGCATACATCTGGTCTTTACTGTACTGGGACTATATTATTAATTTAGTGGTCCTACCCACTGGTGTCACACAACCTGTTTGACACTGTCTTCCCAATTTGCATTTTCAGTTCTTCTTCTAGGTAGCGGTTAACCGCTGCTAGCTGCTTTTTAAAGGAGGCATAATGCTCATTTTCAGGTTCATAATTTTGTTTTGGGTGACTTCTAGAAAAGGTTTACATGCTATAATGCTCAAAAAACACACACGTGTTCTCATAAGTGCTCTGTTTTAACTGCTGTCTCTTTAAATATGTGACATGATGTCAAGAAGCCACAGAATTAAAGGTGCACTATGTCGTTTTTGGGGGAGAAATTTTAATCAAAAGAGAAAGATCTTCATTGACTGATTGTTTATGCAAAAACAACCCAAATAAACAATGTCTTTGTTTTCATGACTGAGCAAACTGAGTAAACAAACTGACCTTAAAGGTGCAATTTGTAAAATAAAAAAGTTGTCTTTTGCCTTGGGATTGTTGGACGGGACGGCTGCCATCCTAAAAATGAATTTGAATTCCTCCTCCAAAACTAAATAATGCCCCTTTAATATTTTTACTAGGTCAGCACTTGGAGGTGGCTGTATTACTTGTGCTATATAAATATTGTGATTGATTTAAAAAACACTATTAGAGACAACCCATTCTGAAAAGTTTGCAAGTAATCAGAGTTTTGTTATTGTTGTTGGGTCATTAAATACCTGAGATATGTGGGGAATGTTTGAAAAAGAGAGCCATGCACTTCAGAGTAAACAAGATCCATTCTGCTGCCTGGTGTTTGCAGTTTTGTCTGTCAGAAGGCACCGTAAAATGTACCTCATTAGGGTGTTAGGAGTGAGTTCTTATCTGAGTACCATTAACAAAGAGGCCTGATAGGGCCGTGCCTCAGGAACACCGTGATACTCTGAGGCTCGGCTGAAAACATATGAGGTCAAATCAACCATAATATGCCACACAGGGGACTTGGGCTTTAGAAAGTGTTGCCAGGGAGGAAACACGTCTGACACTTGGAACAGAACACTGATAAGAAGTCAAAGAAACCTTTCCAGCGCCTCTCAATGCGAGGTGAGGTAAGGTAACGTTTGATGGATTCTAATGTCCTTGAACATTACTCTCCTGTTTGCCTATTGACAATGCAAGCTCACGTCCTGTGAGCAGGACCTCGGTGTGTGTGGGTCCCATATGATTTACATAAGGCCGCAGAGGCCCGTAATCGCGCTCAGTAATCACTGTGCTAAATTTAACATGGGGGATACGGGGGAAATCAGGCCCAAATCAAAGGCTCTGTTATCTGCCTGGTGCTTATAATGTAGATTATGAAACAGCGCGGGGATCTGATAAACATATGGGCAAGGAGCAGGGTAGAAACATCTGCATGCCTGCTGGCCACACAGTAGCAGGGAAAACTTTATCCCACTGCCAGCCTTTAATGAAAAAGCGGAAGCTGGCTAAAAGGGAAATGTAGACAGAAAATTAGTGTGTGTGAGTGTGTGTGTGAGTGTGTTTCTAGTAAACCTCTTGGTCATGACTTGCTTGGCAACGTGATGAGGAAACAGTCCCGGAGTTTCTTCAGGGACCGATTGTGTTTGAGTGGAGGAAGGGAGGGAGGGGAGGAGGGGGCATTTTGGGTGGTGGGGACTTGGATGGAGGAGAACAGGAAGACAGATCGCTTATGGCAACCGGGACTTTCTGTCAGATCCAGGTCAGTAAGTTGCAGCGTGACACCAGAGGGGGAAACGGTCTGTAATCGCAATAATCAACGTGATTAGCGAGAGCAGGCTGCAGCGACCAGACCCTCAGTCCGCCACCCAGGCTGCTGCTGGCCCGCGAGCACCCTGAGCACCGCTGCATGGGAACGATGGAGGCGAGCAGCTCTGCAACGCGCTGCTCGAAAAGTCGAAGACAATGAGAGAGAGGGGACTGTGCCTTAGGAGGTGGAGAAGATCGGGATCGTGACCTTATTTAGAATATTTGCTTGGATTTGTGGGAAAAACAGAGCAACATCCTCCTCTGCTGCGTCAGAAAAGTGAACCAGCTCTGTGTCACAAACAAATAGCTCCCCCTGGGAGACGAACTCCAGACAGTGTAAAAACATTTCTCCTTTTACTGTATGTCACAACTCCCCTTCGAGCACCAGTAATGGCTTTAGCTGGATGAAATATTGATTTGCACAGAGGCTTTTTGACCTTGGAGGCAAATATAAAATGCAATTTGGTTGCCATTTCGAGAAAGGGGCGTGGCGCCCGTGCTGAGTTCTGTCCTGTGTCTGAAAAATATCACACAAATGTTTCCCGGTTTGTCGATAAAGGGCCATGTCAGACAGTCTCCTCCTTCACTGGTTAAAAAAAGCACAAATGTCAAATAGTCAGAAGATAAATGCAAGAAAATAATTCATAAAAGTGAATTTTGGAGATGAATTTTTATAGGTGAGCACAAGAACAAGAAAGCCCCCCCCCCACGCCCTGCAGCATGTATATTCTAGATCAATGTGTGGTGATTTGTCAGTGAGTCAGCGTTTCTCCGGGTATCCATCTCTTTGTGTCTAAACAGCCTGTCGATCACAGCACTGGCACTTCCTGTTTACCTGTCCCGTTGACCTCCTCTTTGGAGAGCCACCGGTGCTGAGTGCTCCAGGCAGCCCCGAGGACAAGCACTGACACGGCCAGCTTCAAAGTTAAGGCAAAGTTTACCCAGAGTTGAGCTTCCACAGGCTGCCCCGCTGCCCACTGGGGTTGTGTGTTCAGATAAGACGGCTGCTTCCTGGTCCAAACATACACACACACAAAGAGAAAAGAAAGGCCGAAAGACTGACAGAGAAGAGAGAAAAAAAAGGGGGGCAGGGAGGCAAACAGTGAAGTGTTATCACAGGTATCATTTGTTTGAGAAGTGACTCAGTGATTAGGAAAGTGTGGTTGTGTGAGAGTTTGTAGTGGGATTTGCTTAATGGACACTGTGGGTTGTGCTGTCACTGCTACTGAATGGAACTGGCTCCAGTGGGATTAAATTATTAATTCTTTATTTTATCCATCGGCTTCCACATGCAGCCTCCTGAATCGGTACGGGGGCGGACAGAAATGTTAAAAATGAGAGGGCAGTGCAACAAAGTCTCAAGAGATTACATTTTTTTTTGATTTTCTCCTAGGACTGCACAATTAATCAAACTGCAATATGGCCAAGTGCAATAGTCAAATTATAGTGGGGTGACTATAAAAATGGTGACAAAACAGCATGATAATGAAGTAACGAAGGTCTCCAGGTGTGAGAAAACATGTTTGTTTGGTACAGACCCATCAAATGTCTCGTCATGATGATATGAACAGTTGTTTTTTTTAAGCGAAAACTCACATTGTGAGTCATGTCGCAATCTTAATATCTGTCAAAATATTAGGATTTCTTCACATCATGCAGCCCCATTTTCCTCTTACAACATGCTGGGTGACCACCGGTGTTCATGATTGTTATTAACAGAGGGATTATGTAAAATGGGGGAAAATGTGATATTGGGCATGTTTTTAAAACGGTCGCTTCACATGAAAAGTGATAGAAGTAGTCCTGTCTGAAACAGGAGAGCTGGTGAATCATCGGTTTCGGCAAAGTAACAGAGATGGTTGGATGCCGATACTTCTTACATGATGCAGACAAATGCAAAGATAAACGTAAAAACAATGCAAAAAGTTTTTAATGAGGAATAACTGGACATCACAGGCAGCAGTGTTTTTAACATGACACTGAAGTAACCTTGTGTGTCTACGCTACGTAGAGTCATTCTCGGGGTAATGGTGGACACTTTAGCATGTAGCGGAGACTGGAAACTATTGGAAGTTAAAACAGCAAACCTGTAGATGTCTGGCCCCAGTACGTGACCATCGTCAGCCCAGCGTTGACCGCACTATGAACTGGGAACATAATGGCTCTTCTGTTCCTGCCATCTCTCAATGTAATGGTACTGTAAACCAACAGACCAACAGCCCCTTGAGCCACATTGCCTCGCTGCCCTGGTATTTCTACAACAAATTAGCCAGGCAAACTTAAATATTGGGTCGTCCGTCAACATGATGGGTGAAAGGAAAAAAGAGGGCAATTTAGGCCTAATGTATTTCAATTAGTGGCTAAGTTTTAAAGGAAAAGCGGACTTCCGCACAGAGAAACATGTCCAAACGCGGGTCATCAGTGAGGGGTTGTGGCGGGTGTTTGGGTGTTTGGGGTTGGGAGGGGGGGCTGTAAGCATAAATAAGGCCTTGTGGCTATTAGCAAATGAGCAGTAATGTCCCCTGAATGATGGTGATAATGATGCAGTGGACAGGACATTGGATTCTGATTGGGCTCTCGCTGTGAACGGGCCCCAGTACACACAGGAAGTGCTTGTTTGTTCCGAGCAGCAGTGCTTCCTGTCGGACCGGCTGTGTGGGTGTGTGTATGTTTTCCACTGTGATAATCAGGACAGGCGTGTGTGTGTCTGTGTGTGTGTGTGTGTGTGTGTCTGTGTGTGTGTGTGTGTGTGCGCGCGCCTCACTCCTCCGTTTGCCTCCTATGGCTGCCGGTTCAAAGAATCGCCGCTCGCCAGGACGGAAGTTCCTCACAACCCGAGGATGAGATCACTGTGCACCCAACAAGGGACTTCCTCCCCACACAGGAAGTGGAGGCGCAGCTGAGAGGGAAAGGGCTCTTCCTCTGCCACCCCCGCTCCTCCTGCCCCCTGCTCTTCCCGTGTCCTCCTCCATGATCCGTGTTTTGTCTCAAATGTGAGCAGAGCGTCGCTCGCTCGCACTCCCTCTCTTCGCTCTCTGACCAAGCAGGAAGTGCAGCCGGCTTTGTTTACGTAACAGAGGTCCCATCGCCCGCCATAGCCACCCAAAGGCCTCTGGGAAACGGGAATCCCCAGACTTCATATCCTCACATTTGTGAAGTGAACATCCATCACGGATTGACGGGGCAGCGTGTCTGCAAGTGTACATGGGAGAGCGACCTAGAGGGGGAGCGAAGAGAGGGAACAGAAGAGCATCTGTGCCGATGCTGATGACCCTTTCCTGAGATGGTTTTCCCTCTACTTAAGTTGACCCCTGCAGGAACTGAACAGGGACTGGACATACTCTTGTTCTAGAGTCTCCATCATTTCCCATTGTGCCTTTTGACCCGGGCACTTATCTGTCTGCACATGATTCCAATAGTGAACATTTGCACCCAATGCGGACTCGAAGCTGGGAAATATGAATGCCACCGGTGATGGATATCACACTGTGTCTGTGTGTGCCTTGTTCTGGGAGGAGACGTGCACACTCATGAGGCTCATGTGACTGGTCGAGGGTCGACAGAGAGAGGGTCTATCTATCTGAGGCCCCCCGGAAAACTGCCCGATAGCCATTATGGAACGAATGAAGATTTGTGAGTTTGTGGAAGGGAAGTGGGTATTTAGTCCACTGGAGACAGGGCTGGATGAGTGTGTGTCTGTGAATGCACCGCGTGTCACAAGCAAATATTTGTCACGGTGCTACATACTCATACACATTATTTTATTTCAAATAATTACGGAAAATCACATAAATGCGTTGGGGGAACCTTTTTGAATAATAGAACTCAGAGAATGGTTGAAAAAGAAACTGAGTTTTTTAGGTCAGAAGAAAAGAGTCCTATGCAGTATATGAGAAACAATCATTTGTTTGTTTGATCTGTTGGTTGCTTGGTTTGTCAGCACGATTATACAAAAACTGCTTCGCGAATTTCCACGAAACATGGATGGACGCCCAGAATGGACCCCATTAACTTTTGGTGCGGATTTGGATAAAGCGACGGATCCAGGAATATATTCTCGCTTTCTTTAACACTGCGAGATCAGGGAATATTACATGGATCTTGATAAAAAATAAAAACAGACATATTTAGGTGGCTGGTATCTGTGAGTGAGAACAACTGAATTAAAGGGGACTGTTGGGCCTTGGTGGAGTTGTGCGCTACTGAGTACCATTTATTCAGGTCTGTTGCAGTTATAGCAAAGAGTCAAAGTTTCTAAGACCTTACATGACTGTATGACTGTTCTTGACTATTGGTTAATGATCTATTCTGATGAAACACGCTCATCACATGCTACCAGAGTCTAAGGTTGCATCTTTAGGTTTCTTCTGCTGTCTGGTCAACTGTCCAAAACTCTAAGGTATTCAGTCTAAAACCAAATAAAATCACATATAAAACAGTAAATACTGATTCTTTACGTATTTTCGTTCAATAAAATATACAACCTATTAATTACATTACAATTTTTAACATTCTGTTGATCGTCTAATAGTTTAATTGACTCATCACTTCAGAGCTAATTTTGGTTCCAAGGAAACCTACTTTTTCGAACCCTCTACACTTTTGTGTCCACGCATAAGTCTCCGTCTGTGTTCGTTCTTGCATCTCTGGCGCGGGCTGTGAAACGTTAGCATGCAGCACGAGTGTCCTCGCTGCTAATTGGAGGGCCTGTCCCTGCCCCTGGCTCTGCAGCTCGGCTCATACAGTGGAGGGTTTGAGTGGCTGCCATAAGGACTGATGGCCTCAGGACCTGTTGGTGGAGGTCAGTGAGTACAAGAGGCGACAGCTGTAGAAACGCTGGGAGCCCGGTGCAGCATGAATACTGGCGATTATAGCCAGCATCGCACGCGCACACACACACACACACACACACACACACACACTCTCATCACACACACACAGTGATCAGATCCTTATCTAAAGGATACATTGTTTAGAGGTTGCTGGAGCACCGCCTCACAGGATATAGACTGCTGTTAGAAAGTGTGTCCGAGTCCGTGTGCGTGCTATGTTTGATCGTATAACACATGATCAAAAAGGTGAGGCTTGTGTCTGACTTTTGATTTTTATGGGTCGACATGTGTGCATACGTGTGCTGTAGTGATACAAATCCATGTGTGCCCTCTCGCGCCCCTGCGAGGTGTTTATGTGGTCGTATTGTTCACAGGAGGTCCACCCGGCTTCCATAGGACAGTGTCAGTATGTGTGAGCGACGCTGCTGCTACCACAACTGTGAGATCTCTCATATAAACAGCAGATAACTGCTGTGACTGGGCCGGTGTCAGCTGTGCTCATGTATTTGTTGTGATACAAGTCCTCAGTTAACTGTCATCCCCCATTCAATGACGCTTACGAAATAGATACAGGCGTGCCCCCACAGTCAGTCAGCAAAAGACTGTCGAGCTTATGCTCAACTAAGAACAACTTTTCATTCAGGAAGAGTTGTGGCAGGAATTTAAATCCCACTTTTTTGCCTTAAACCCTTTGTTTTGTTTCAGATGTACAGTATCTGAAAGTACTGTACATGTAATGCTCAGTCTTAATGATTCACATGAGCAGCTAGTGACTCTTCAATTGCAGTGAATAATGCGTTGTGAAGTGATTCATGAAATATGGCACAGCCCCCCTCTGAGGTACCGTAGCCTTCATTGCTTGCAGCTGTGGATTAGTCTGCGTTGAATTAATCACAGCGAAGCAGCAATGAAACTAATATTAAATCATAACGAGAGGCGGCAAAGACATCAACAGAAGCTTGAAAGCTGGAAAATTACTCATCATTTAATTTCCCAGCGCACTTCTGAACAGCCACTCAAAGTGTCACACACGCGGCATAATGTCGGTTTTTCTCTGTGCCGTCATTATGTGGCTCATGATTGTCAAAGCATATAACTAGACTTAGAGGTCGAACAGTATGAAATTGTGTTTTAAGTGTTTGTTAGAAGAGTTAGGGATCATTTATGCTCAGCGTTAGATGAGCATACAGATGGGGACGGAGCCGTCTTTACCTGCTCTGCGTTCAGTTTGTCTGTATGGCTGCATGTTCTCTGAAAGTTTATAGGCAGTGTAGCCAATAGTCCGAGCAAGAAATGACATCAAGAAAAGAAGAAGAAGGTTTAAAAAGTTGGTGACTTTTGGTGTTCCGTGCAGGAATTGCTCTGTAGAAAATGACACATCATTATTCCCTCCAAATCAGCTTCGATCAAAGATCTGGGTGCTATAGCAGCATTTTCTCCAAATATATTGACTGTCAATATCCCTGACAAATACCTTATAAAGCCTTTTTCTTTGCATATGCTATAATGTCAATTTTGAGACTGCCATTGCAAAATAAAAATCACAAAGTCTCCACATTACAAGATCCTACAGGACCAAATGGGCTTGGTAGCACCTCATTACCTGTTTCCATTTACCGAAAGGGTATTTCGGTCCCTTCAATGCAGGACCCTTTGCCCTTGGGGAGGGACTGGGGCCACTGACCTGGATGCCCAAGGAGAGGTGTTGCAGCTGGGATAGTGCTCTGGAGAGATGGTGCTGGTGCTGCTGGGAGCAGCTGTTGTGTGTTAGACTGTCAACACAGTCATGAAGGACGGGGTTAAATCTGGCACAAGGAGTTTTGGTTGAATTTTGTTCTCAGTTTATAGACGTATCTGCTTGTTTTTTACTTGGGATAGTTCAGATGTGGATATTTTTGATGCACCAGAGGCATAATATGAAGCTGGGGTGATTCAAAGTGGCGTTATCATCACTTTATGAAACCATAACCGAATCGTAGTTCCTGTGGGGGCTCCACCCAACCACGTTTATAGATGTATTCAACGATGCCGATGTCTACATCCTGATCATCTGCACACCAAACAAGCCGACCAGCATGTCAGAACACTGAAGTCCGCTTCAAGCCCTTCGTCGCCCTCATCATCAGGGTCTTGGATCTCTGAGTCCCCCCCCCCCCCCCCCCTTCTCGTTCTCATGGGAACTTCAGCGCCTTTCAATGAGCCGCCTGGTTCACCTCTCAGCACTGGCCGCTCCGGGGTTAACTCCAGAGGTGAAAGGTCGCAGGATCACAGGCTCCACAATGCCTCAGATTGTTGATTGTTGATGCTGAAGCGGGCGCTGAGAGGAGGGGTATGGCCGTGTGTGTATACGTGTATATGTTTGCATTTCTTTGATTGTGCGCGTATTTATCCGTTTGTGCATGCGAGCTCATGTGAGCGTATGCGCGCCCGTTTTTTTTTTCCGACCGTGCATCCCAGCAGTGTTTACGTGTGTGCTCACGCATGCCAAACGCATTGTGTGTAAAAAGGAGGAACCTGATTGGCCGGACCACCGTGGCAGATGAAACTTGATGGACTGCAGGCTCTCTAAGCTCCTGTTGATGGGGATTTGGAGGCCTGTCTTTGAGGGGGGGAAATTCAATTTCCTCCCCCTGCTCGCCGGCGCTGTTTGGATAGCTTGGCCTGGGATTGGAGAGGGTGTGTGACACTCCAGATTACCCAGTCACTGAGAAGTCTGCTGAGAAAGTGGTGTCGGATCTGCAGCATGCCATGACTCAACACGGGAGGAATGTGGCACGGCGGAGCGCTGTCAGTCCGTCTGTCAGTCTGTTCATTTCCACCTCTTTGACAATTTTTCAAGTGAGCTACAACACGTTTGCTCAAGAGATTTCCATTTTGGACCTGAATGCTTTATTCAGGGTATTGATCTCTAGGGCAGTATGCAAATCAGACCTTCTATTGATTTTGCATAATCAATACTCATGTTAAACAGTTCACGGGGTGAGGATCCTTATTTATGCACAGTGACAAGTGAAGCGGATTGTTTATTGTTGTCATTAAACTGTGTATTTGAGCCTTTTACTTAATACTACGTCGGCTCCTGTGACATGGTGAGCCACTGTCAAAGATGAGTAATACTTACGATGTTTTGTTCGACAACGGGAGAAGGGCAAAAGTACTCAAACGTTAGGTAAGAAGTGTGCCGTCATAGAGTTTAGCGAGGTATCCTTTAAATGTGGGCATAACAGCAGACATTTCACAGACATTGTCCTGAAAACATTTGAAGCATATGAAGGCAGAACTTTAGAGAGAAGTTCAAACCCAGCTACTTCCTCACCACAGCATGCCTGGCCAGGTATGGTGTAAAGTGACAGGAATTGTTGGACATAAAACCTCCCTCCCCCGTTTTAAAAAAGGTGTTCAAAGAGCAGGTTTCCAGAGCTATTTGACCATCCAGCTAGCAGTCCTGATCGAGCATACGTGATCGAGTATGTGTCATCTCTGGTGTTATCTGAAAGACTTTGATATTCAAAATGCTTTAAGTGGTTCGTCGCCTCTCTTATAAGGTCTCTGATCATATCTACATTTTCGGGTACCTGGTGAACACTGGGCATCTCCTCCTTCTCGTCTGTGTGATTAGTAAAACCCACTTTGGGTGCTCACCTGCATTCAGGGGGTGCGGCTGAGTAGGGTGACAAAGAGGTAATCACACATTAACTTAACTCATCCCCACTTGCTGTATCCAAGACAACTGAATCTGAATACTAAGCAGCTAGCGAGCCAACACAGTGACTGATATCTATACTGCATGGAGGTAGCTGGATGGAGCGTGCACAAACAAACATGTACGCAATCCTGCAGGGGGTTTGTGTTCCACCTCATCAGGAATGTCAATTACCTCTGCATTGTTTGTCCCGTTGTTGTTTGTTTGCTTGGCCTGGTGGAGAGGCTGCGATAGGGATCAGGGAGGCGGTGAGGTGGTGTCGATGACACCCGAGCCACTCGCCTCCTCATTACCTTCGGCCATCTCTCGCTCTCTCTCTCACCTAGCCGTAAAATGGAGGAATGTCTTTAAAGCCTCATCCAATTTTACTGGAGCGCTGACCACTTCATCATACGCAGATGTTGCACTGTGTGTGTTGTTTGTGTGTATGTGTATGTGAGTGTGTGTGTGTATGTGTGTGTGCGTGTGTGTATGTGTGTGTGTGTGCGTGTGCTAGAGGGGCTGGCAAGCTTTTGTGTGCTTCCTGGGCCACAGCGAGTTATTGTTCTTGGAAAACCCTCTTGATGGAGAAGTGCATTGCCTGAAGTCTCATATTTATTGCGACAACAAGAGGAAAAGGTAGAAAGAACAAGTAAGGAACAGGAAGCATATAAATTAAATGACGGGTTGTGTTACAAAACATGTTTGGTCAAAAAACGGTTCCGAGTAAACGTCCAGAACATTCACGGATGCATTGACCCCGACAGTGACGCAGGGATAAATGAAACAGATGTGATCGAAAAGGCATTAAACGTTTTAATTTGAATCATTTTCTGTGACTAAACGCTAAATAGTAGCGGCGGCACATAAACGGCCGCATGACGCAACAATCACAACATTAATGCTCAAATAAACTGCGGTCGTGGCTGTTTATTTAGCAGATATTTTATGCTTTCAACATGTCTCAGCCCGCCCGAGTCAAAGGCTATAATCAGACGACTGATTATTTTGGTGATTATTGTAATGAAGCTAAAGAGATACTAGGGATACAAGAGAGGAGCAAGGATAATGTTCCTGTTGCGTAAGATTTCCAGCATGCATGACTCGACGTTCGGACGCGGTGATGACAGTGGGTCACAAACAACTGCGAAGAGAAATTGAAGGTTTGTAACTTGTCATTGCGTCGCAAGATCGCAGAGGATCAAAAGCTCCGGAGCAGCAACCAAACACACTAAATGTACCTTGTGTTGGAGTTGTTGTTTTTTTTAATCGACCGTTTTCAAGGTCAAGAGGATTTTTAAGCCTACGTGGAGGAGAAGTCCTTCAAGTCCTCAGAGAAATGGAAAATCGATGTGCACTCCATTTATTAAGGAAGAACGGGTGATAGGAACAAAAGCGACTACTCAAAGCAACAAGATATAACATCCTGGAGAAAGACAAGGAACCTGAAGAAGAAGGAAGGGTGATAACACCACCGAATCCTGCTTTGGGACCAGACTGCATTGAAGGAGATGAAAAAAAAAGCCTGCATATCTACAACTTGTGACCTCCGATGAAGAAATGCCTCCAGGAAATGAAAGGACGCGCTACAGAGAGCCGGTTAACTACTGATTTTTTTTTTTATTGACGCTTTGTTCGTCCTTTGATTTGGTTTACGAAGGCTCCTGTTCACAATGTAACTGCAGTCTCACCAGCAATATCTGGTCAGACTGGTCACAATCAGTGACAGAAGTGTGTTCTTTCATTTTCTACGTAGAAACTACAGTGTAGATATGTCGGGTTTTACTGCAGTTTCACCATGCATCTCCCATAAAGCCGATACCATCCATCCATCCATCCATCCGTTTTCTTACCCCGTGTCACCCTGATTCTTGTCTGGACATGCCCCTCTGCTTTACTCTGTTGGGGGTTTTCCACAGAACGGGAAGGGGAGCAGAGGAAAGCTGATTTGTTCAGTTTTGAGCTCCATGGGAAGAAAAAGAAAGTGATGAAAAATGTTGAATAGCACTAAAGTGTCACATCGTATAATCTTGTAACACTTTCACACGAGTGTTAGAGAGCTGCAGACAGATAAATCAACCAAAACGAAAATCGAGACAATCAAGTGAAAGAACACTCATGGTTATGTTGACTTGAATCAGATTGCTGTGTGCAGATCGTAGATCAGTGTCCTCCTTTGACTTTTCTCAGCTTTACATTCACAGGCGAGGGCGGGGGGCGTGGTCTTGTTGAGTGGTCGCAGTAATCCCAGAGTATTTAGATGATTGGAGATAAGCTCCAGATAGATAAGATGTGACCGAGGATAAGAGGCATTAGCTTTGTTTCAGGACTGGCAGGTCATCTCCTCTCCCCATCCCATTTGTCTTCCGTCTCATTTCATCTGTACTCGTCTGTTCACCTCCTGTAACTAATCAGGTGTAAAGCGCAAGTCGGGGCAGAAACCGGATGCCACTGGTGTTTCAGATATCCCCTCGCACCTCATGACTTCTGTTTCTGCTGGAACGGACGCAGATATGAAGGCTTTCAGCGCTTCTCTCTGGGCTTATCTACGCCTTTGATCTATATTGGTTTATTTGGGTGTGTATCAATCAGCCTCCACCAGCCCTTCTCCTTCTCTTCCGGCCACCACTTCCTGTCCCAGATTAGTCCTCCATCCTGCCCACCTTGTCGGCTCACGATGCAACGGCACTTCAGGATCACAGGTCAGAGGGCAGGGGTCGAGCAAAGAGCGTCGTAACGATGTCCAGACTTGGAGCTGCAACTGACCGCTGCTGCTGCGGACGAGTGTGTGTGTGCGTGTTTGTGTGGAGGTGGAGGTGGAGGTGGTTAAACGGTTGAAAGGAAACTGTCCGTCAATGTGAAATCTGAAAACAATTTGACTGCATTAAGGCATTTAAAGCGTCTCCACTGATTTCCCCACTGGCCTCTCGTCAGCGCCACACACACCCGCCGCTGTGTGGAGCGGCACAGAAGGCCTTTCACAATTATGCATTCACTTGTCTGCCCGGCTTCTTCATTTACACATTTGTTTATTCATTTATTCATTTGCTATTGACTTCGTTTTGATCCAGCTGTCATCTGCTTTATAACAGATGAACTGAGACTTTTGTCTGCCCGTGTAAACTGTGTTTGCGAGGTGCGCGCTTCAAGGTGCCCGGCATGCAGCGAGGACCTGTGAGTGTTAACAGGTCTCCTCGCGCCCCGTGATCTGTTTCCACTCTCTAATTTACTCACTTTGTCGATTGTCAAATGACACTTAATAGCATGATTGATAACCGTCTCGTTTCTCCCGAAATGCAAACATGCAGCAGAGTTGTAAAACTCTATTTATTAAAGGTTAAAACAGCATACTTCTTGTGTGACTCAGTGCACTCTCTGCCTATTTGCAATGTGTAAATTGTGTGTGAATACTTTCTCTAATTTCCCCCTCCCCCCCTGTTGTATATGAATATATTCCTCTGTGTACTGTCCATGTTTATGCATCTCCACCCATGTTTAGCATAAGCTCATGACTCAACCGTTCCACCGCTGCCACCAGGACAGTTTGTCGGCTTCTGCACTCCACAAACAAGGCCTTTTCTCCGAAACTCCCCAAACCCTCGGCCTTGGCTCGCTGCAGCAGTTCCCATAAAGGAGCCCGCCGATGCCTCCTTTAATTGTAGCATGTAATCTGACTTAAACACAAGGCTGATAATAGTGCTGTCTATGTGGAGGTTAGGATTAGAAAGGCCCCCGATTCCTACCAGCTCTCTTATTATCCCCTCAGCCCCGGCCGCAAGGAACCCGAACGGCCGACGTGCTCGTTTCAAGCAATGCCAGTTACTCTGTGACTCATCTAGGTTGAGAAACATTTGAGGAGAATGGAGCCCCTGTTTTGGTGTGTCAGCGTGCTGCTTGTGGCTCTCTGACAGATTGCCGTGAGACGTGCAGGCGAATCTCCCTCCACGCTGCGCGAGTATGGAAAACACACACGCCTTCACCTCAAGTTATGCAGCTCGACCGTACTCCCAGGGAGCCGCTGCGACCGTCCAATTTAGGCGGCATATTTGCGGTTAAATGGACGCAAAAAGAAAGTTTCAGTGCGAGCCATTCTTAAAGGTGGAGATGACATTTTTACTGTCACTGCAGTGGCTCGGCATTCCAAACACATCAATATTGAGCTCTTAGAAAAACACAAGACATGAGTGATCGCATCTCAGATCCTCCTATCATTTGATATATTACAGGAAAAAAGCCAGACGGTTTTTATTACATATTGCTTTGGCTTTGCTGTCTACGTCGGGAGGGCGTTCTGCTGCTAAATATAGTTGTGAATAGGCCTTATATGTAGCGCTTCTTTTTTATCCGATTTTGCTTATGAAAAAGAGAAAGTTCAATCGTACAGAGCTCCAGCAGAAAATGTAATCAGTGTCACATTTACACGCACGGCCCCCCCGACAGAACTGACCTGAGAGAGTCTTATCATCATATATATATTTTTTCCATTATAGAAAGGTTAGAAAACTGTTTGTCTACACTTTTTGTTATAGTTCTTAGACAGAAAAAAGTCAGAATCGACCAAAGTCGTCAGGTTTTGAAAAAGCTCGAAATTGAAAACCGGCCAAGGAAATTGTAATAGATGCATCTCGCCATTTTTCTCCTTGCTTTCTATTTCTAGACATATTTTGTGAGCTGTACATGTTTTCATGTAAACCTCGTACAAAACTTGTGCTTATCAGTGCCCTCTCTTAGCAAAAAAACAACGAGTCTTGATGGATAAGGACGTAAGATCGAGGTGTAACCTGGTTTAACGATATTAGAGATCTGATATCACTACGGGGCACCGATACTTCCTGGATATCGGACTGATGTCACTGGTCAACATACGGATCCAGATGCCATGGACACTTTGAAATACTCCCATTGCTTTTGAGCTCACGTACAGAAATCTATGTAGTAGATGACGCCTTGCTGTGTGCTTGATTTGTTCAAGTTTTTCAAAACATTAAAGGAGGTGCCATTGTATTGTAACTCATAGTCTACAGGTCAATCATACTGTATTTGAAACATAACTGAATTAATTAACTTTGGTATATTGTTGCTCTTTCACCAGGACGTGCCGTGTGGTTTACTGATGCCTGATGTGACCTTACACATGATATCAGTACCAACAACTGACTCTGAGCACGGCATGTAACCTCACCACTCGCTACTTTTTAGTTACTTTGCAAAGAATCAGCGGCTAAATGGCCAAAATGTAAATATCCATACACTTACATGTTGAATGGTGTTTACTATGAGCCTATAGATTAGCGTGCCATGTGCTTAAACACCCAGCAGTGGTCATCAGGGAATATTCAACACAAACGGCTCCTGATCGATAGACATGTTTAATGCTAATCATCTGTTACGCTCCCCGTCCTAAACTCACACACTTTATCGATTCTCAGCCGCAAGAATGCAAATTACGCCGGATCTGGGTAGGATTAGATGCGTGCGCGGGCACTCACACGCATTCAAACGCACTCGCGGATTCAGCTTGTTTGATGATGGCGAGGAGGTGCCCTTGTGTGTATTGATCCTCCGGCCTCTGAAGGACAAGGTCGCCGGGTCAGCTGTCACAGAGCCAGAGGGAGACAGCGACGCGCACACACTTCAAACAGAACCGACGGACCGTGCAGTGGCCAGACGTGGTCGGTTAATGAGGGTCAGGAGGGAGTGCGGGCTGCGGTTTGGGCAGAGCTAACGTTGTTAGGCTGCGTTCGATCATGTCCGATGAGATACCGCGGCGGGTACGGGAGATAACGCAGAACTACAAAGGCGGCCTGTGCTGTCAACAGGTTACAGGGGGATGTCGTCACCTTTGAGGCATTAATCAGACTTGATCATCTAGTGTAAACTCCGCAACTGCTTACCCTGTGTGCATCAGCAGTGTCTGGCTTTGTAAAGCTCCACAATCAATGCTGCTAAGTGCCGGAGAAGTTATGCAACCGTGTGCATGTTTGTATATAGAAATAGCAACAGGGAGGGCATATTTTTATCTGCAGTATATCTGCATATTACCATCAGCATATCAGCTGGAGGCCTGGAAGCCGAAAGGAGAGAGTGCCTCACTTGAGTGTGCCGCTGAATGTAAAGTATGCCGCTGACACAGCCTGAGAAGTATTCCTGCTATGCTTTATTCTGTTTCCGCGCCGCTACATCCTCACTTTGACATTTGGCTGTGATAAGGGGAAAGCCTTGAATCCCACACATATCCACAGTGGATTCCTACCACCGCACAACACTGGATTCTGACTCCACTCCCACACTCTGCCGTACAGTAAGACTACCACGCAGTCCTCGGACAATGCTGGGATTCAGGCTGTATGCATGAGGCCCATTCACACTTCCTATCGCTAGCATCTGCAATGCTAATGACAGAGTGACCGAGTGTGTTTCTCTCTGGCAGGGAGGCTGTGTTTTCTCTATGCATCTCTGTCCCGGTCCATTTTTATTTTTTTTTCCCCCCCCCTTTCTCCCTCCCCTCCTTCCTCGACTGCGCAGTTGCGTAGGCGGCACATCTGAAGCCGCATCAAAGCTCCAGACGTCAAAAGAAGCCGTGTGGCTCAGCTGTGCGCAGACTGTGGCACAATCGTGGTAGTAAATGTCATCTGAAAGATTGTTTACAACATTTCTCTGTGGTTGCTTCATCAGATGTCCATTGTGCCAGCGAAAGCGGTGCAGTTTCTCGCTGATGGGGCTGCAGCTGCAGGATGCTTTCTTTCACTTTCTCAGTTGATTTCCCTTCAGGTTCAGATTTCCGTTCAGTATTAAACACCTCCTTGGAAAGCCATAAGTCTACTCCCACTTCAACATCCACGGGATTTATTCCACTTGAGAAATAGTCTTAATCTTAAACACATTCAACCCTTCGTACACTCCACTCTCTCATTCTCTGCCGCTTTATTTTTGCATGTCTCCGACTGCTCTCTACGTCCACCGTCTCCGTCAGATTTACACGCAGTCTGAACACACTGGAAGCTTTCTTTAGACTTTGTTGTATCAGTGTCAGTTTTGACTTTCCTCCCTCAACCGACTGCCGGCCAGGCAGAGAGGAGGACTGCTGGCGGTGGAGGGCCGTGCCGGAGGTGACTTCCTGTTCAACAGCTGGGCCCTTGTTCGGCCCCGGCCCGGGCTACACTGCGATAATCTCCCATGAGTCTTTCCACATGGGCAGAGAAGCCGCCGTGTCGCACCACTGTTTTTCCTGCCTTCCAACAAAGAAGAAAAGGTGATTGTGTTAAGACCTCTCAGCCCCTGCTAGGGGTCCAAATGTGTTTGTGTAGCGCATGTGTGCGTGTGTGTGTGTGTGTGAGAGAGAGAGAGAGAGAGAGAGAGAGAGCTGTGAATCATTTTGCTACCAGGATGAATGCATGAATCAGCCTTTTCAGTAAGTATGTGCAGCAGAGGCTGGCTGAGGTGTACAGATTGGGAGCGTTCAGCTGTCACCAGCTGACCTCACCACAGACACACTTTGTGCTCGGAGGCGAGGAAACAGGGCTTCTCTCTGTCCCACCCCCCTCTGGAGAACACTTACACCTCAGTTGGTTATCCTTAGATAATCTGGACTGAGTTCTGTGTGCATGCTGGAGGGGGCAACTTCCATCTTTAAAAAAAAAAAAAAAAATCTCTTTTCCTATCGTACCCTCTTTTTTTCCCCCCTTGTTGTGACCTTTGGCTCATCGCGAGCCCCGCGGCGCCCCTGGGCACAGGAACTGACCTGCACAGAGGTCACCCCAGGTCACCAGAGTCTGCCTGTGTTTTTGTGTGCACCGATAGGTCTTTGATGGCTTATTAGGGAATGTAATGGTGGGTAAAATAGTGGAAGTCTCAGACTCCACCGCCTGCTGGGAAGGTGACTAGACCAACCTGTTATTAGAGGGATCATACAGGAAGAGAGAAAAAATAGATCCAAACTTGTCATGATAATTAAAAATAAGCAGCTGGCTTTGTTTTCGGGTAAAACACACTCAGACTTAGCCCTTCTGTTGTGGTTTTGCGAAACTTTGTTCTCCAGTTTTATCATAACATTTATTGGCCACATTATTCTATTGAAATCTGAATTCTCTAAGATTTAAAAAATGCAATCCTTCCCCTCCCCTGATGAGAAGACACATGCAGCCACACGGAGGGATGCCGTTGGGTTCACACAGTTCTATTCTGAACTTCATTTCCAACTGAAAGGCAGATGACACACGTGCGGCAATGATTGGACGGGACAGCTGTGCACAGGATGTACAGAGGGCTTTGATTGGCCTTGGCAGCTGCCCATGCCGAGCTTAGTTTTAGTGCTTGCTAAGTGTGTGTGTGCATTATCAGTGAGGTCACCGCTTTACCATACTACACTAATGCTTTTGAGCTGATGTTTATCCCACTAATCAAGTTTAGGGTTTTGACCGCTGCGGCCATCATTGAAAGGAGGCTTGCTCAAAAAAAAAAAAAGCTGCACCGTGCGTTCGTGTTCCGGCGCCTGCTTCCAAGCATTATTGAGTTGTTTTGTGCTCAGTGAGTTTTAACCTGCATTAGTGTATTGAGATTACTGTATGTTGATGCAATTTTAGTTCTTAGTCTAGCAGGGATAATCTGATATCTCTAAATGCACACTGTTGTAACAACCACTCTCTCTCTGTTCTCTGTCAAAATTCATGGCTTTAGCACAAAAGGGAAGAGAAAAAAAAAACAGCCACCGGAGTCACCCTTTAGCTTTTGTCATACCAGGACAACTCCCACCGAAAAGACAGCATTTCGTCGGAAATTTCAACCAGGAAATTCCAACCCCTGACGTTGAGCCTTAAAGGGAAAGTTTGAGTCTTTTGATGTGGGGTTGTATGAAGTGCTTACCAATAGTCAGTGTGTTACCTGCAGTAGAGGACTGTCAGCTTCCCCCTCTGTGTGGAGTGGAAGAAGGGCATCGTACTACTGTGAACCCTAACCAGCAGCATGTTTTGAACATTATTGGTGCTTTAGGTTGCCGTCAAACAGCCTTTTCCTTTGGCAATACATGACCTCAACCGTACAACATCTGTATGCCTGCGCGCAATTGAAATGTAGTGCCAGAGAAAAAGGCTGTCAGACAGAAACAAAAAGCAAAAAGCACCCTAAGATTTTGAAAGCATTGCGTACACTTAAAAGGATATGGGACTTATTTTAGGTGGCTAAAATACACCTTGCAGCTGGTGCGGTTTAAGCAGTACTAACTAGGGAAAAGTACCTCATACAACACCGCATCGAAAAGACTTGAATATCGCTTCAAGCTTTTGTCATACCAGGACAACTCGGAACACCAACTTCAAGAGGGAAGGACGTAGGTGGATTTGTACATTAGAAAAATCTTTGTTAGTCTGGTGAAGGGAATATTTAAGTTAGTTTCAAAGTAAAAACGGGCCGTAAGACAAAATGTATAATCATGTTGGTTATCTCATATATGCGAGGAAGCTGCACTGCTGAGGGTTCACCCCTGTGTACACTTGCCAAACAGCCAAAATTTCATTACAGTCAGCCAAGTTTTTAATTAACGTTTGGCATTGTTGGAAATGTCAACAAGGAAATTCCAATCCCTGATGTTGAGTCTTAAGCTTCTGTCGTACCGGGACGACTCGGAACTCGAACGTTTCCGACCTCCTTTTAGAAAGAACAATGGAACGCCACTCAGAGGCAGAAATCCTACTTCCAAGGTTTTTTTGTTTTTAACTTTTGGTGACATTGGAAAATATAATCTTGGAACTTCCAACCTCTTATTATTATTGGAATTATCTCAACAGTGCTGACCTTTAAGGGGACGGATAGCCTGAGAGTCCGAAATGGAGGAAGCCGCGTAGCTTGTTAGCTATGTTGCATCATTCACTTTTATCTAACCTCCTCTGATTAAAAACTATGACACGACGGCAATGGTTTGCAGACCTTTAGGAGAAAGGAGCTGAAGGTACCAGTACGTCTTTTGAATAAGAGCAAAGCTAATAAGCTAACGAGCTAACGTATGTTAATTGACCACCAGCAATGCCCTTAGTTTGGGGAGCTTTTATTTTCCACTAGAAAACTATGTAAAGTAGCGAGGAATATGCCCGAGGGAAGTAAACAAAACAGTAAAGAGAAATGAGAGAGAGGCTCTGGGAACTGTCCGGTCGGCTGTGGAAGTTTACCGACGAGCTCTGAGACTACTCATCATCTCACCAAAGCTTCCGGCCCCGCCCATTAAGCATGGACTGGAGAATTCACTTTGCGGCGTCAGAGAGACGAGGTGTTTTTTTGCGAAATAGCCACTAACCAGTTGTCAAGAACAGCACAGTCATGACAGATCCATAAAACATACAGGGAATGTGAGAACTCTGAACAGAAGGGACCCCAAGAATGCCACACATGCGCGCACACACAAGTTATTCATGGATTCCTATTGGCAGACAAATTCTGAACTGCACCACCAAAGAGTCACCCATCTTCCCTCCCTCTGCGGTTTTGGTTTGAGCTCTACCAACAGCTGAAGCGATTACATAATCGTGCTCTTGCAGAGGGGCCGTGCCACCACTGCGGTGGGAGGGGTGCCACCGTAGGGCCCTGCTGCAGATGTCGGTCCTGCCTGCCCACACCTGTGAATCATTTGGACCCTAAATTGTTTATTTGGCTTTTCCTAAGTGCTACCAGTGTTTCCTCTGTGCATTTGTGTCCCCTCTGGAAAATGAAAAAAAATTAAAAAAAATCACCCCCAACTCAAAAGAGCATGTCCCTCTGGGCGATGTGCAGCTTCGGCATGACCACCAACAAAATAGGACCAAATTAACCCAAAGAACACCCTCCTGCTTTCCACTCCCAGCCCCCCTCTTTACCTCGGGCTGTCCACTTCCAGAAACGCACAGGCACTTAACACAAATAAAGGAGTAATTCAAACAAGCTCTTTAAAGGGAAACGCAGAGCTGTTATTTGTTGGTGTTTCTTGTTTTTCATCTCTTTTGAGGGGGGGAAACCTCTCTTCCTGCAATTCACCATTTATGTCTGTGTTTGTTGTTGCCAGCACAGAAGAGGAGGCTGCTATCTATTAACTTAAACATTCCAAAAACAGCAGTGTGCAACGCGGTGACTCAAGCCTGTGGTCAAACTTTATGGCTGCAAGCTTTGGCTTTAAGTTGGTAGGATGGTGCAAACACACATGCACGCACGCCCACACAGCAGCGATGGTGTCGTCCGTGGTGATAAAATGATTTTCCAGCCCCGGCCCCTTCCAGTTTTTCCTTGAGAGCTGAAATCTACCTTCAAAACAGAAAGTGGAACGTATCTGATGAACCCATCTCATTAACAAACGGCACCCTGGTATCCAGCACCATCCTGGCGGAGCTTGCAGGTGCTAACGAGGTCCACTCAATTTGCTAATGAGATAACGAGCAGGGCTAATGAGGCCCTAAAAGAAGGTCATGATGTAATGGAATACCCGGCTCACGCCCATGCAGGAATATGGGAGATGTACTCTTCTGGGGAATTAAAGATCTTAAAATGAATATGCAATAAAGTGGTCTATTATAACTCATCCCTGGTGGGGATGGCTCCTAATAGGAGCTTTGATGGTAAGAGAGCGTAATAATAAAATCGGGATTAGATGAAATAAAATGAGAGGGATGAAGGGGATGTTTGTGTTTACAATTTGTTCAAGATAATGAGCTCGTCCAGTGGGGAGAGCCGGTAATAAGGAGCGGGGAAACAAATTTTGGATAAGTGCCCGTTTGTTTAATGAGCAAAGTGGAATCGTGTCTTATATGGCGGTTTTTAAAATCTGTTTTGCACTGTAAACTAGCATGCATGAAGTTTCTGTTGTGTCGAGGTTTACAAAGCCTTTTGACCAATCTCAATGTGCAAGGATGTACAACCCATGTTTGTTTGTCCAACGGTTAAAACGTCCATCAAGGCCTCCGTAAAGTCTCCTAAATGTGACAACAGACTGAACTTATTCAAGCCTCATTCGATGATTATTGTATGTCGTTACTGTGTATTTCTCGGTGTGCGTGAGGACCTCTTGCATGCTTTCCTTGTGCTATGTACATTTTTCTGTGATTGCGTCTGCAAGCCATGTTCCCCACCATCTCCCTTTTCTGTGATTCAGTGGAAAATTCCCAGATTGCCGTTGTGCTGGCTTAGAAAACACAGAGGCTGTAACCAAAGCTCCGGCTGTTTCGGTCGTAATCCCTCGTGCCTCTCCCTTGCACTGCTTCCCCATCAAAGGAGCACTGATTACTGGGGACTCCGCTGGGAATGAGGCTGGGAGATGGGAAATGGGCATGGAAGAGGAGGAGCAGACACGCCTCTGACAAACACGACTGTAACCAGTGATGAAGTGCTGAGTAAAGAGTGACTCTGCCACCAGATGAATTATAAGGCAAACACTGCACCAACGTCTTTTTTTCGTCGTTTGTCAGCTGACGACTCTCTTGAAGTGAGGCTGTGTTCGAAACAGACGCCTCTGTGGTCACAAGCGTTAATTACAGGATCATTTTAGAGTCATTTTCCTCACAATTTCCAAGATTCACTCACAGTTATTAAGATGTCAATACTCTGAAAAAGTCTAACCGAGAGGAATACGTGATGCATGCATGTATGAGAGCCGCATAGGGCATGGCAAGTCAGGTTTGCGGCCAGTTTGTTCTGGAGGCTGATTTCAGTACTGCAACATAAAGCCTCTTCATAGATGTGAAAATGATAAGTAAAAACTGCTGACAAGCCTCTACAAACAGCTGTCTGTCTTCCTCTTCTCTTCTTAAACAGGCAGGAGAGCCAGTTAGCTGCTAGCTGTTAGCAGGCGGTGGGTGGCAGGATCCTGCAGTGTGTTTGACGAAGGGGAGCCATGAACTTAAGGAGCTAACAGCTAACACAGCTAAACGCACAGCAGGATTGAGAGCTTTCTGTTCAGAGGAACATGAAGCATTAACGTTGTATCGACACTTTAATGTGACAGCATAACACATTTGTTTTTAGTTTTTTGAATGTTAATGCAGTTAACGTACAACTATAGATGATAATAACATGAGTATAGACACAGCATTTTGGTTTTTGGACAGCTGAAATTCACATTGCGATGGGGGAAAAAAATGCCTCACATGCCAAAACCTGCCATGACGGTGGCACAATTTCAGAACTAGTACTCGAGAGTCAGTGAAGTGACTCAGTAGCGTCAGTTACACAACAATATGCAGTGAAAGTTTCTTAACACTGTCCAACCTGACTCAGGCAATCTGCAGAATTGTATCTAATAATAACAGGGCTGCACGATATATCGTTTGCAGATTCTCCATGCACAGCGATCCACCAATCACATTAGTTCTTAATCAGTGTGCCGAAGCAGACCAGCCCCTGCACATGGAGTGAGTCGCTGGTAACAACAGTGAAAAAAGAGCAACGGACAAGACAAAATCGCAAAAACAAAGACTTGGTGCCAAAAAGAAAAGCAACGTCAGTTATATGGAATTATTTCGGCTACAAGAAGGATGGAATTGACCAAACGCGTGTTCTGTGTCGACAGTGCCTTGCATCTGTTGCCACAACGAGAGGTAACACAACTAATTTGTTTGACCATTTACGTCGGTACCACACAGCAGAGTCCTGCACAGGTCTTATTTTGAAAACCCGCCCATACACGGCATACTTAAAACTGCATCCGACCAGTTTTCCGACAGTAGCACAAATTACATTTCGCACTTGAGCCGACCCGCTATAAATTTTAGGAAAATTAGACGTAATTTTTATAAATGAAAGTAAGCCAGCTGGGGAATGGAAGTTCTGGGAGGGTGCAAGCACCCATGAATGAGCTCATATGAAATATAAATGCTTATCATTTTGAAATGCAGCATAACATAAAGTGCTATTCAGGTCATCTGATGAAAATTCCTGTATTTTTTCATATCGCAATATATATCGCAGGGTTAAAAAAAAAATTTTTTTATTTGCATGGAAAAGAAGTGCGCAGTTGAAGTGTGTGTCACTTGAAGTGTTAAATAAGCTTTAGGAGGCGTGGACCTCTGTATAAACACGGCATTTTGTTAAAGTAGCGGCCCGACACTGGGCTGTAAACACCGGTGGCTTTTTCACATGTCATGTAACCACAGAAAACTGTTTGACTATTCTGAAAGGAAGGGAAAGGTATTCAAAACAAAACACGGCAAGAGTAGAAAACGTCTGACTCACTGGTGGCAAAGGGCAGGAAGCAAAGCATCCTTAGTGTGTCTGTGCTCATGTCCGTGTGTGTTTGTGTGTGTGTTTCCAAATCCTTAAATAGATTAGGGAGGGTATCCGCACATTCTCCTCTCGCTCGTTTTTAATCTTCCTGTCCATTTGTCCATCATGTAGTGTTGCAGCGCTTCCTGTCTGTGTCGCCGCCGCGATGACTGCGTGGCCAATAAAAAGTCAAACAGGAAACTGAGCGGAGACCCTCTGATTGTTACTGAGGTGTCTGGAGCAGGAGTCCTCATTGTACATCCGCCGTGCTTTTTCCCTTTTAATCACACACACACACACCCGAGGATAGAAGCACACACACACACACACACACACACACACACACAGGCAAACAAAAGCTCAAAGAAGATAAACAGAGAAAAAAGAGGCCTGAACCTGTGATTATGCAGAAATCAAAGAGATAGAACGCTGCACAAATATTAACACAGTCGTCTCCTTGTTGTGTGCACAAAACATAAACACACAAGTGGGGGGCGTGGGGGGATTGTAAAGAGAGTGGAAGTGAGTGGAGGTGATAACACAGAGGCAGGAAGACAGAGCTGCTGGATATGTAATGGAAACATCCCGAGTCCGAGTCAAGAATGATCGAAAATCATTCATGTTCTGTTATTTCCTGCACGGCGCTGAAAGGGTGCGGTGCAAGGAGACCATTGGGCATCAGGTAGGATGTGAGTCACGATCAATGGACTGTCAAAGGTATGCTTGAATTTACTGGCAGTATTTTATTTCTCATACTTTCTCTTACCAGAAAAAGCTGCAGAAAAGCTAGATTCAGTCATCAGAGGGTCTCACAAAGCCTAATGGTGGTAGTGGGGGGGGGGGATGACTGCAGACATTTTGAGATAGGTGGTCTTGTGTTTCAGACGGGGTTGGATGTGTGGGGCTGGTGGCCCGACAGGAGCCACCTGGTGAAAGGCCAAGGCCTGGGCTGTAACCCTGGAAGGAAGTGGAGGTCCTGAGGAGCATATTTGAGGCTAAAGGGGGCAGGATGCATAAGAGGGGGCTGGGCAGCATCTCCCACTATCCATTACTGTTTACACTTATATAGGAGATAAATGAGACCGACCCTTTTTTCTATCGTATTTTTTATTCTTTTCTGTTTGGTTACTTTTCTATTCCGTTCCATTCTCATCTCTTCTATCCTGCATGGTTCTGTTCTGTTCCATTCTATTCCATTTCCCTCTGTTCTATTCTAATTTGTCATTTCTACTCTATTCTATTATATTCTGCTCTTAGTTGTGTTCTAAACGGTTCTACTGCATTGTATTGTTCTGTTCTAGTCTGTTCTGTTCTATATTTTTCTTTGCATTGTGTTCTGTTCTGCTTTATTCTACTTTATTATTCCATTCTGTTCTATTCTAAAGTGTTACATTGCATTGTGTTCTATTCTACTTTATTCTATTCTATTCTATTTTATTCTACTTTGTTCTGTTCTATACTGCTCTATCGCATTCAATTAAATGATTTTGTATGATATTACTTTCTATTCTATTCTACATTTTTATATTATTATTTTATTATTATCATTCTATTTTGTTAACAATTCTAATACACACTTTTGATCCTGTCCTGTTCAATTCTATCGTGTTATATTGCGTCAAGTTCTGTTCTACTTTATTATATTTTGTTCTTTTATGTTGTATTCCATTTAGTTCTATTCTATTTAAATCTATACTGTTCTACTTAATTGCATTCTATTCTATTCTATTCTGTTCTGTTCCGGCTTCTCTATGTCTTCATGGTTTGCTCAATACCCAGTTGTAATTTGAAATACTTATTAATCATCTTCACTTTGCATCGTTACTGACAGATGAACTGTTGCATAACTAGAATTTCAGCATTATAGAATGTAAATCATTACTTTGCGGGGCTGTCAGCCGAAGGTTTCAGACTGTCGACGCTGCTTTTTCATTCCACTGTGGGAAGAAATCTGACCTTCTACGTGTGAAATCCCCTTTCCTCTGTTTTAGATATAACCAGTGCAAACAATTCAATTGTGAGTGTGACGACGCTGAAAAATGACATTTTAAAAGCTTTAGAGCAGCGTGATTTTCCAGAAATAACGTCCGGATTACCTATTCAAAAGAAGAAGAAGAAGAAGAGGAAGCAGGCCCACAGCAGAGATGTAAAGTTTTTGCATATACAGCTGTAGAACAGGCAGAAAGAGTCTTGAGAAATAATCTTACTATGTCTTGAGCAATCAAATGTTCTGTTGCTTCAGCCTCTGATGTTCAACCAACAGCCAACTAAAGGCCTCAGTGTGTGAAAGGCCCTTTTGTGTCGTCCTCACGTGCTCTCTCTCTCTGTCTGTGTGTTG
Organism: Sparus aurata; assembly: GCF_900880675.1. Lineage (NCBI taxonomy): Eukaryota > Metazoa > Chordata > Actinopteri > Spariformes > Sparidae > Sparus > Sparus aurata. Next base: position 17,315,428 of record NC_044208.1, on the reverse strand, counting down.
TGACTCTTTCAGTGTGTTTCTCTGTGTGTTTTTACGCAACATGCAGCGTCACAACATGACCATGTGCCAGTTTCATCCGCGGTTTGCCAGCCTCCCAGGCAGCCATGCCAAAGTCTACGCACACACATCCCCTTCTCCACCGCACAAGCATGCATTCACTTGCGCGTTATCCACCCGTGTGCACATGTACTGTACATGCTCGCGCAGGGAGCAAAGACAAGATAAACTAGAGCAATTATTTATTTCCACACTTTCACACGATCTTAATCTGTCTGTTCTCCCAAACACACCTCGACACACACATGTGCGCACACACCCCGATGAGCCTTCAACAAGCCTCTGTTTTACTGCCTCTGCAATATGATTATATAATAAGTGAGTTTATAGATTTGAGAGCATCATAAAAGCGAGAGAGTATGGGAGCTGCATGCCAGACCTCAGGCCCAGGATAACCAGCTCAGTGTGTCTTAATTGAAAGTCTCACAGGCCCACGACTTGTTTTCCCTGGGAATCAGCTGGGGGAGTGGCTCTGGGGTGTTGCTGGCTCTGGCGCTGCATGCAGAAGCTTGCGCAAAAAGACGCCAATCACAGACAAAAGGGGTGAGATTTAATTTGGTTTCGATTCAGATGTTTCTCTTCACTCTCCCACGATATCGAGCTGTAAAGCCTTTCAAAGAGTATTCCCAATGAAATAGGTCACCACATGTGAACTTGTGGCACAATCGCCCGGCCTGATCCGCTGACTCACTCCCTTATTAAATCATCACACTGATGCAGTAACTTTTCCTCTCTGTGATCAGCGGCTAGCAGAATGAGCCACATGTAAATTAATATGGAATTAACATCCCGGTCCCCCAGGATAGTAAAAGAAAGTTCAGAAAACCTCAGATACATCAGATTGTACCTGTCATAGTCTATGCACTATGAACAAAAAAAGTGCCATATTATGCACAAATGATGTTTATTACCTGACTTTCACATCGGGAGGTGGAGGGGACGCTAGTAGGTTTCAGGGAACGAGGCTGCCAAATGGAAAAACAACACTTTGAGTCTGTGTTTGGGGCATTTGTAAGTGTGAAACTACAGGATATTTTTGACGTGGGACCACAGCGTTTCAACATTTGTAAGATTTGGCTCCACTGGATATCTTTAAGGAGAACTATGGATAAAATCTGGCCGTGCTGATGGCGACAAATTTGGGTTTTTTGAGTGGACCATGGGACATTCCCAGCCGTGTTTGTGAAAAACAAATGGATTTCCTTTGTGTGAAGTTGGGTAATCTCTATCTGTGTTTGTGGAGACCAAATCTGGATATTTTTCATGGGAAGTTGAGACATCCCCAGCCGTGTGTTTGCGGACAAAACTGAATGTCTTTGGGGAGACCTCAGGACATCTGCCGGCCTGTTTGTGGAGACAAAATACAGATGTTTTTTTAATGGGAAGTTGAACCGTCTCCAGCCGTGTTTGTGGACACCAAAACAGGTATTTTAAGCCAAATGATGTGTGGTCCTAACCCGATCATAAGCGTTGTCAAGCAGCGCTTTGACAAGAGAGAGATAGAAAATCGATCCTAAACAAACGTAGAGTTGCAACATAAAGAAACGTAAAGCTTGAACGTTACTTAGCTAACATTTATTCTGCCGATTGGGTTGATGATAATCACTGATCGGTAAACAGGCAGGTCTCGACCCAGCAGTTGATTATGGAGCGCATTCTTGTGTTATCCGTGGAGCTTTGCGACCTGCAATAATAAATGAGTGGAGTTTTCTAATTTGGCGAGGATTCTGTCAGAGGTCAGAGAGCGTCACCTTTTGAGCGCCTTTGAGCTCTTTCTTGGCGGTCAGCAGAGGTGAGGGCATAGCCACAGGCAAGGACACACAAATGCAAACACTCCCACACATACATGAACACAAACAATCCCACTCTATCTGTTGATTTCCAGCAAGGTCAACACAAGGTTCTTTGGTGCTTTCAGTGGTTTGAATTCCTGCGTTCTGGTGTCCAGAGATCACTTCCAAGGTCACTCACAGTCCACACTGTATGGCACTGTACTGCGCCCCGTCAGGTCAGACGTTCCATCTCCAGACAAGGACGATCCGAGCAGATCAAAGCTGGTCATTAGAGACACGACGCTCATGGTTTTTCATACCCGCTCGCACACGGAGTCCGCCCCACCCCGGCGGCATCGCCTCGGCCCTCTGACCCTGTGAACTGTGCGTGTACAGAGCTGAGGCGGAACTAAACGGGTGGCTCCGGCGGCGTCATGAGAAGAGCCCGCCGTCATCCATGCAGAATGCGTGTCAGGGGATTGGGTAACTCTGCCAAGGGAAGAAAAGGCAGGCAGCACACACTGCACACATTGTTGAAACAGAAGACATCTCACTTACACAAGACAAGTGCGCAGTGTGTGCGGAGGGGCCTGTGTGTGCATGCGTACATGAAATAGCATCTGCAGATTTGCATGCATGTGTGTGTCTCCCTCTGTTAGTGTTCGATAGACGGGTGTAAATGCATTTCTATATATATATGTTTCTATATATATATATATATATATATATACATATATGTATATATATAGAAATCATATTTATGTGCATGTAAGGAAGCATCTGTGTATGTATATGCCTCTTTGTGTGACTGAGTGTGTCTGCATGTGGTTATGCCTCTGGTCATAACCCCCCTCGAGCCTAAACATATTTAACTGAAGCAAATGACCCCTCATTACTCAGTGTGCTACAATCAGGGGTGATAGGTCAGTGCTGCTCTTGTTGTGTGTGTGTGTGTGTGTGTGTGTGTGTGTGTGTGTGTGTGTGTGCGCAAGAGCATCCTTGCATTAGAGCAGGTTTTTTTCTCCGCATTTAGACTGCCAAACTGCGTGTGTGTCCGTGTGTGTGTGTGTCCGAGCATGCGAGTGTCATTTATCACCGGCACTTTGTTTTCCCTCCTCTCAGAGTGTTTGTGTTTACCTGCAGCTCTTATCTGATCTGGCCACACGGGAGGTCAAAGTCACAACACGCTCGCGGAGGGATTATGTTTTAGTCCATGTGAAGGACAAATCGCTGAGGATCAGCTCAGGTCTGGTGTAACCTGCTCGCCGTGACACTGACAAAGCTGGAAAACAAAAAAAATTGTCAGGCGTGTCACATTTAGCTATACACACACTCACGAGCCGAAACGAGTCCCATTTTGAGCGATTATTCAGGAAGAGGTTCTGGTTTGGTTGCTGGTCCTGATGGATGTGGTTTCATCCATCTCCAAACTGTCTCTCTATCTCTCGCTTGTTCAGCCACAAATTCCAGTTTCGCCCTGGAATTGCTATTGACTGTCCCTGCAGAGCCGAGGCGGCTCGTCCTCCATCAATGCCACTGGAAAGCACAGCTTAGCTTCAGCTCAAGCTGCTGTATTTTCACGCCTCAGAGGTTTGCATGGATTGTAAGATGAACTCCCTTGACTCTTCCTGTGTTTCAGCTGCAAATTTCTTCTTACAGAAATAGTTTTTTTTATTTGTTTTGTCAATTATGGGGCGCGTGTTCCCGGCGAATTTTCTCAAATGTAGGAAGCGCTGTGTTAATGTACCACACTGAACAAACAGAGTGTGGTTGGGGTGAATGACGGGCATACAAATCAGAGCTTTTGCATCTGGTGTCCTGCTTTAATTTGGGTAACAAAAGCTCTTAAGTTCAAATCAGGTCTTTTGACTATTTAAGTATTAAACCATCGCCAAGAAGTTCTCAAACCTTGAAGGGGATCTTCAGCTATTTTACAGATGTCTGTTCACACATCTTTGGCAGGGACAGACGGAGGAAGGGGTGAGGGTCGAGAGAAATGGAGAATAAGTGTGTGTGGGTGGGAGAGAGAGGGGGAGAGGGAGAGAGACCATTTCTGCTCACCTAACCCTAAGTGTCACATTACTTCCACCAAAATAAAAGTGAGATCAGAGCCAAAGATCCACCTCAAAAAAACTCCCAGCTGTTTCCCCCTTCTCTGCTGCCAAAATCATTTTTAACCTCACCTTCACTCTTAAGTACTACTGTATCTTGAGGGTGGGGAGTGGTATAAAGCCCACTGTGGAGCACAAATTGCCTGAAGTGCTGTCACTTGAGTCATTGTCAGTTGGGTCTGAAGACTACAAGTTTGAAGATGAAAAATATTTGTGTGCGTGGGGCTGGAAAAAAATGTGACATTACCAGACCTCTGTAACTTGTTCCGCATCGCTGCTCGAGGCTACATTAGCAGCTACTAGCATAACACGCCTGAATCTCCTACTCAGCTGTCAGTTGTAGAGATGTGTTCTGGGTAATGTAGACGCAAAGATTTTATGGACTTAAATCTTTTTTTTTCCACCCTGAGCCCAACAATGCTAAATGCTGTGTGCACCCAAACATGAACATGGAAAATGTTTTACCCACTTTAGTTTTTTTTTTCACTTTTACAACAATGCAACAATCAAGCTGATATTGTAGGGAAACTAATGAAATACAGATGGTGTTAAACCAACAGGTGCCACCAAAATGGTTTCAATTGCTCACTGACATTGATTCTACAAGTCTCCAAGGGCACACTCACGTGCCCCAAGCATGTCTTCCCTCTACTGTTGGAGTTGTACCCAAACTTAATGGTGGTCAATGGGCCAAATGCAAAAGCAAACAAAAGTATTGTATTATTAAAATGCAGAAGTAGTACCAGGATCTCAAGTTAACAGCGTAAACAGAGATTTATAGTATAATTGGCAGAAATCACGAAAAACATCTGCTGGGCCAGATTTGCCCTACGAACATCGACCCCCTGTTTTATTTATTCAGGTTTTTCCTTTCTCGTTTCCACCCTGCTGTACGTTATCGATAAATGCTCTTCAGCTGCGCTCGGTGTCAACATTTTGTGTGCCTTGGAAGGTAAATATATGAGTAACACTTTCTCATGACGCCGTTTAACACATCCATCCAATGAAGAGATAACGTTGATCAGCTATGTAATCTTTCTACTTCCTCCTCGTTAGTTTAACGCTGATTACCTTTTTTCCATCCTCATCATCATCATCATCATCATCATCATCATCACTACTACCACCCCTGGTCATATCCGTTTCCTCTGTACCTCACAGTGCTAAAAGACAACAGTCATCAGACAACACATACAGTAAGCCCCATTATGGGTTTCCTGAGTCACATTCCAGCCAAACGACCCAGCCGACTGATGCCCGGCGCAGGGCATGCATTCCCATCCTCACACTGATCCCTGTACATGCTCCCGACCGTACTCACACTTTGAAAACATCCGGGGCCCTATCGGATGCCCCGTGGAACGCAGCCCGGCGACTCCGCGTGTCTCTCATCCAGCTGGCTCACATAATCAGGAGCTTTGAGGAGACACCCGGGAACGCTGGCATTCCCTTGGATATCATTCCCGTACTCGCCAGTGTTGCTGTCAGCATGAGTAAAAGGGGCTCAGATTCGGCAGCAGCTACGGTAATGGGATGGACAGATGTTTAGATGTGAGGGACCGGGGCCCCCCGGGGCCTCTACAGTACTACAGTCTGACAGAAAGCAATCAGCTTGATGTGGAGGAACAGAATACTGTACTGTACATTCACAGAAAAGAGCTGCAATATGAGCCAGGAGAGAGGGATTTACTGCAGATATAGGGATGGATAAGACGGGAAATTAGCAGCGGGGAGAGCGAAAACAGTTGAGATACACAGTGTGAAAGGAGCTGAACACAGAACAGATGGAGAGGCAGAAACAATGCGTTTTGAAAAAAAGCAGGAGGGATCCATTGTTGAATTCTGCGCAAAGAATTCTTGAATCGGCACGAGACTGAGGGTATTACAAAAAGGGGGAGAGGAAGTGAAGGGAGGGAGGGGAGGTGAGGATAAAAATGAGTCATGTTGGCAGCGGAGAAGGGGGAAACAGCTGAGAGGTTTCTGAGGCGCGTCTTTGGCTCTGATCGCACTTTTATTTTGGCTGAAGTAACGTGATACTTAAGGTTAGGTGAACAAAAATGGATTCTCTCCCCCTCGCTCTCTCTCTCCCCTCTCTCCGCCTCTCTCTCTCTCTCGCTCTCTCCCCCTCTCTCTCTCTCCCCTCTCTCCCTCTCTCTCTCACACACACACACTTATTCTCTATTTGTCTCGCCCTCACCCCTCCTCCCGTCTGTCTCTGCCAAGTTTTTTTGTCCTGGGAGGTGATGTGAGTGTTTCCACATGTGGTAGGCCGGTGCTACTAGTTTGGCTTGTAACACTGACTCGACACAAAGCCCCCTTATAGAACCAGAAGAGCAAACAGGAAAAAGGCCACGATTACCTCATAGTGTTTTACTTTTAACTTGAAGGCTTGGATAAAAAAAAAAAAAGGGAAGAGAGGGCAGGGGGAGGGAGAGCAGAGCAGAGATAGATGTACTGTGTGTGTGTGTGTGTGTGTGTGTCCCTGCATATTCCACTGTGTTTTTAATTCATATTTCTGTTTTAATTATCATACACCTACCGTACACTTTTCCCCCTTCAGTCATTCATTTACTTTTACGCTGTCCCATCTTTCCTCGTGAAACGACTGGGCGGGTCAGTTTGACAGTAATTGGGATGGATCAATACAAGATGCCACCCGTGGTGCTGAGGATCATTAGTGTGAGTGAAATAAACATTAATCCGCTCGCTGTGCCGATGCCGCCGCTGGCAGCTGCAGTCGGCCGCACACTCCATCAGAGAGACGGAGAGAGAGAGAGAGAGAGAAAAGACGGATGAGCGGTTCACTTTTTCTTTTCTCTTTGCTTCAGTACAGCTTGAACTGGGGGAGAGCGGCGAATGCGGCGCACAGTCATTAATGTGATGCTGAGACAGTTTTGTTCATCAGGTGAGATCATTTGACTGATTCCCTTAACTGTGTTAGATTCAAATAACCTTGTTTTTTTTAGAATGTCACTTGATTTTATGGCTGTTTTATTCTAATTGCAGAAATCCTTGACACAAGTTTATAAAAGTGAAATAAATCATTTCAGCGAATTTAAGAAAATAGATTCTAAAATCTAATATTAATTTAGGTGTTGTCATTTACTGTTTTCTTGTGATTTGTGCAGCCATGAACATACATTCATAATCTGTAACCACGTAGCAGCGTACATGTTGGACAAGTGGCCAGTTCACCACAGGGCTGACATGTAAGACAAACAACCATTCACGCTCACATTCACACCTACGGGCAATTTAGAGTGACCAATTAAGCTCACACGCATGTGTTTGGACTGACGGAGAAAGCCAGAGTACCAGCGGAGAGAACCCACGCGGGCCCCAGCCGGGTCCCAAAACCAGGAACCTTCTTGCTGTGAGCCATTTATGAACAGTACTTGAGTGATTCTGCTTAGTAACCTTCAGCCCTGGCTATAGATCTGCACGTGTGAATGCATCAAATATATTGCATATGATACGATGGTTCAGCACTTACAGGGGGGATTTCACTTTTGATACTTTATATATGCTGTTGCACTTTTACTCATGTAAGATTTGGAATGTAAAACTTCTGCTTGTAATCGAGTATTTTTGACCATGTTGCATTGCCACTTTTAGTCCAGCGCAGGATCTCAGTCCTTCTTTCATCAACATGTATTTGTACTTATAAGTGGAGAGTAATTATTGTTAGGGCTTACTAATTTGTTAATTTGTTGAGGTGGAGCTTATGCGTACATCTGCTGGGACGTGCACAGCTCCCCTCTGTGCCAGGACACGGGGGGGGAGGCGGGGGGGAGGATTGAAGGCTGCTGCTGACTGTGATGGAAGCTGAGCGCGATGGAACTGGTGCAGCAGTCGGGGAGGAGGAGGAGGTGGAGGAGGAGGATGGTGATGAAAGAGAGTGAGGGGGTAACACGCACACACACACACACACACACACACTTTTCTCTGTCGTCCGTTAGTGCCTGCCACCGTCACAGTGGGGGGGCCGTGGCCTCTGCATAGCCTGAGAATGCTAAAGGCTAATCCTACAGGAATGCTCCTGGAATGTGAAAGTTGAGTCAGGGATCGAACAAGAGAGGGGTGGAGAAGAAGTGGAGGGAGCGGGAGGGGTGGGGGGGTGGACAGAAAGAGAAAAAAGAGGGGGACTTAGAGAAAAGGGTGGTATTCAGGGAATAAATGAAATGAAAGAGAGAGAGAGAGAAAAGGGGGAGCAGCGGAGGGGGAGTTCAGAGGGAGTGAAAGAGAGGAGGAGGAGAGGTTGAGAGAGAAGAAAAGAGGAGTTTGGCAAAAAAAAAAGGGAACAAAGACAGAAAAAGAGGGGAAGAGAGGCACAGATGGCAGGAGGGGATGATTGCAGAGTGTCTAGTTGTAGGATAAACGGTGGGATGCTTTCTTTTTTTTTTTTTTCCCGCCGGCATTTACAGCAGTTGTTATGGAAACAGGCCAAAACCTGCTGGATTGTTTTTAGAGACATCTCCTGTCCTGCAGGTACACAGAGATCGTCCAGATAGTTTCGCTGGAAGAGTGTGAGAGCTTGTCTTGTCATGAAACAAATGAACTTTGTGCAGGCTTTCGTAACAATGGCGGTTAGGCGTCCACCGTTGTAGCTTAGCTGTCAGGATGGGTCTCTGCTTGTCCTCGTTTCCTGGTTCCTGTTACAAAGATGGTTTTTCCACCTCTCAGCGGTGTACTGTGACGTCCTCAAAAACGGCGCGGAATGGTATGTTCCCCCATTGTGCGCGCACGCTCGGGTCCGGTTCAGTTGTGCCTGAAAACGTGCTGCTCAGAGTTCCCTGTAGCACATTTGGCACCGCTCCACCTTAAAAGACCTACCTAGAAAAACGTGTTTGCTCTGTGCTAACATGACAACACCGCTGCCTGATAATCAAACATGAAACCAAAGTGGAAAAAAAAATAAAAAGACGTGCAGGATACGATTGCATTATATGTCCTCAGTTACCTGAAAGGCAGGTGTGCCTCTGTGTGTTTGCCTAAACGGCTGACAGCGAGGGATAAGTGCATGTGTAGGAAGAGAAGTTGTCTACACTGCAGATGTGTGTGTGTGTGTGTGTGTGTGTGCGTGTGATCTTTGTCTGCTCGCTCTTGTGCAACAGTAATTACAGTTAGAGTTACGGTTACAGTTATACTTGCTGACAAAACACAGCAGGCAGCGGTGGAGAAATGCAGCTGCCCCATTATCTTTATGTGCGTGTGTGGGTAGACTTGTTTGTGTATATTTATGCAAATGTGCGTGCGAGTGTTGTGAAAAGAGAGAGAGGGCAGTCCTAATTTGATAAACGACTAAACTGAAACATTCCTTTTGTGCTTTCCCCTCAGTGACGAGCTGTGAAAATGTATGTTTCCGTTAGTGTGAGCAAAATAAAACGCTAATTAGATGCAAATTTCCATCAGCTGTCCTGTCGTGAATATGACACGAATGACATGAATTTGTGCATGTTTAATTTGCACAGTCACACGTAAGATGGCATATATGTGTTATTTAAAGAACTGATTCATGTCCTCTGATCTACGTGTACCCTGAGGTGTTCGTACGAGCCACCCATAGCAGAGGTCAAAGAGCAAAGGTCAGACTCCAAAGGCTGTTGTACAAGTTGTCCGATCATCAGACATAAAAAAGTATTCATAGTTGTTCTGGCTTCTGTTATGGCTCCACTCGATATCGTCTCTCAATAATAACAGTGGAAACTAAAGATGTAGTTTGATGATGTTGTAAAGCAGCGTGGGATTGTCAAAAAACACCTTTGCCGACTCAAATCTATCTCACGAGCATCGGGCAGAAATCCTGTTCTCAGACGAGGTGATGTGTTCAAGTTACTCTCTTGGTCACTGTATCTTTTGGTCATTCAATTTTCTTTCCAGAAACAGGTATAACTAAACAAAAAGTGTTTCAATATCTCTTTTTCTTTTAAAATTTGAATCAAAATACAAGCTGTCTTTCTTTGTCCTGTTTAAAAACGGTGAACAAAATGACTCCTGAGTTCGCATGTTTATTCAGGGTCATCTCGAAAAGGAATACATCAAAACTGTCAGCTAACCTCTGAGGGATTTTCTTCATGACAGTTGAAATACGGGAAAAAAATATTGAATTGTGGGGATGACAGGTCGCGTTTGCCATGTGTAAAATTATACGAGAGTAGGGTTCCAAAGGCATTTTAACATGGGCCGACACAGGGACAGTCCTACACGTGGCGCTCTCTTAAATGACAGCATCCGGAAAAGACAGGCCTTGTAGTGTTTTTGTCACGTGAGATAGAAAGTGAAAATCAATCCGTTTCTTTAAAATTCCATCCATTTAGGCCATGGAAAAGACAAACGGCTCCTATTTCAAATGTATGTTTAGAGTTTTGAAACAACAATCAAATAAACAGATATATTTTTTATTTTGATGCCCGTATCGGCTAAAAAAACTGAATGACCAAAAGATACACTGACCTCAGCCGTGTCTCCGGATGTTTACCCAGAAGATTTTGCAGTAGTGGCAAATGAAACAGACCATTACCGTGACTAAAGCTACTGATTTTGGCGGGTTTGAACATTGTTGAAAGCATTTGATAATGAAGGTGCACAACTCAAAAACTCTTCAACAAAGGTGTATCCGTTTTGAGATATTTTAATGCAGAATGTCACTTACTATACCTTTAAGTAGCTGTCAAGACATCTCAAGGGACGCGCTCAAACTGTTTCCCACCTCCGCACAGCTGGTGAATCAAGGTGTTGAATTCAATTGTCAATTTTCGGACAGTTACAGAAGTGCTCAGAAAGGTACTGGAGGGGAGTGTCCAAAAGTATTCTGGCCGCTTTAAGGTACGACATGCTGTCCGACCTTGACGGGTGCAACGGTGTTTTCTTGACGTTCGGAACGTCGCCAGTCAAAGGTATGTTGAAAAGCCGGCTTAAGTCGCGATGTCGGGGTTGTTGTAGTTCACCCGGGAACACCTTAACGCTTTCTGTTCTTTTATTTTTTGGGGCCCTCTGGGGGGAGGGGAGGCGTGTAATGACGTTAAGTGGAAGGAGCAGAAACAGGTAGAGCTTCTTCTCTTTTTGTAAAAAGTGTAAAAACATTTGATTCGGTCATATTTCAGTTTCTCCCCCCCCCCCAAATGTTCTAAATTTATTCTTAGATGGTGAAAATGACAATAGACGCAAACCTATTAAGTTTATTGAGGCCAAATTGATATCAGCAGGTTGTTTCAATCCAGTGAATAACCTGCCAAGTCCAATATACAACGCAATGAGAAGACCACATTAATGACTTAACCGGTTACAATTATGAGGCTTGTAATTGATCATTTGTAGAAGAAGAAAATCCCTTGTGTCTCGTGGTATGTGTGTGTGTATGTGTGTGTGTGTGCATGTGTGTGTGTGTGTCTGCTGGCTGTCAGGAAGTTCTCTCATCATTAAGGCTGGCTGGCTCGGTGAGCCTCTGCGGTCGCCGGATTCCCCCGGAGACGAACTCCCTCACTCACTCAAGGACAGACATCAGACATAAAAAACAATACCACCGAGAGGGCGCGAGCATCGAGGGAGAGGGGAGAGGACGAGTGATAAATAGTAAATGTTTGAAGCCGGCTGAGAGTGAGTGGGAGAGGAAGAGAGAGCAGATGGACGCTGAGCGGCGATGAGAGATTTTAAGAGGGAGGGATATGGGGAGAGACAATGAGACAGACGGGGACACGGAGAAGTCCTGCAGTCGGAGGAAGTCCCCTAATAAAAGGTTTCCTGTCTCGCTGAGCATCTCTAGCCTCTGATGGCTTTTCACCGAGGCCTGCTTGACACCAATTAAACCTGCTCTGGGACTAATGCCCCCCCGCGCCCCGGGACACGGCCGACAGACAGCCATGCACATGATGGCTGAGGGCTGGGTGAGAGGACTTTCTATGTAGGGGATACAATATAAACATGCACACACACTGACAAATGCAGACAGCCTCCCGCAAGCTCACACACACACACACACACACACACACACACACACGGACACAGAGACATACTGTCAAGGCAGCTTTTAATGAACAGTCTGTCTCCCTCTCCAGTCGACGCACATTTTTATGGTGGTAAATTCACAGAATTCTCCTCATTTTATGTGTGAGCAAATATAAACTATATTAATGCCGCAGTGCATATTATTGATTTATTCAAGGGTTTGGACTCCCCTCCCCCCCTTATTTTTAATAAGCCCACATAGTTAAGCCCACATGCTGGTCATGATTTGAGACGTCTGTTACTTTGGGAAGTCTCATCGGGCTGTTGAGTTTGTGCTCCAGTCAGAAACTGGAAGGTGCCACACTTGGCTAACTGGCTCCCAGTTTTCGAGTGGAACATCACACATTGTTTTTTTATGTCACATCTTTTAAACTACAATTATGAGCAGCGAAAAGAAGAACCACACGAACTGTTAAACTGTTTTTTGGCGTTCGTTCGGGGGGGGGGGGGGTCCATTGGAAGCAATGCATTGTTTTTGAGGAATGACCTGGTCATATTCACCAGCAGTTGAGGCTAAGGGCACTTCAGTGGGGATAATGAGGTTCACTTTCCTTTCACTTTCCCCACTCAGATTCATCCCGCTGGTCTGGAGATTTTAAACCAACGACCCTACGGCCACCACTGGCCAAAAAATGTGTCAGGCAGTTATATCAAAGTAAAATCAAGTATTAACACTAATACAGTTGATTGTGCTTATTACATAGGAGCTATAAACAATGTGTGTATCTGGTTTACATTTAGGGGATTTAACTTTTGTCCTGAGCAACTTACAGTAATTTATACAAACTTTCATACTCTGATGGTGGTGGCTGCCATGCAAGGTGCCGACCAGCACATCAGGAGCAGTCTGGGTTTCAGTATCTTGCCCAAAGACACTCCGACATGTCGAACCAGCGACGTTCCGTTAACAAGACGCTGGCTCTACCCCTGAGCCACTGCCGTCCAGCCCATGGTTTCATTTGGTAACAAACTAGCACAACAAAAGTAGCTTATTTAGGATAATTAACCGGTGTGACTACACAGTTAGCGTTAGGACTAATGAATGGTCAGTGCTGCTAACCGGTTTTAATTGCCAGCTTCCGTGACCAGCTACTGCAAAGTGATGTCAGGTTGCTTTTCTTCAAAATTGATTCCGTTTCGACTTAAATTTGTTCGGCACCCTTTGCAGTCCGCACCACTGCGGCCCAAACACAAGAAACCCTCAGTCACATGAATGGGAGGACTTGCGTTTTCACTGCAACGCCCGATGACACTGCAGAAAGAAGGGGGGTCCAGCTGTCTCTCTTTCATGGGTCCAGTTCTGGTGATAGCAAATTGCCAGAATGTCAAAAATTAACATCAGTGATTCGTCCTGTGACCTCAGCACTTCATACCTCGCCCTGTGATTTGTATAAACACTAAGCAGTTGATCAATAGAGTAACATAGGGAGTGTTCATCTCACAGGTGGGATTGTAGACTGTGGGACATCGGCCTCCAGCTGATTGACTTAATTTTAGTGCATGCTCACACTAATATCAGCCCAATCAAGTTAACATTGTCCATTAGAACAAAACCTCACCGAAAATGAAAAATTCTTCTTTTTGGTAATCGGACTTTTGATCAAACAATGAATAGGTGAAAACAGTATAAGGGCTTCTTATTATTATATCACAAGACAACACCTCACTTAATCACTCTTGTTTTCCAATTCAGTTGTGTGTGAGCATAATCTGACATGTGGCGGTGTAAGAACCTGTAAAAACACACATGAGAGATTGACTTCCAACAAAAGTTTGCCATTTGTGTGGCCCTTGAGATCCTGGAGGATCCGGGATGACGCGGCTCAGGATAAAGGATTGGGACGGCAGATTACAGAAAGGGGGCAGGCTGGGCGGAGGCAGGGGGGATGTGGGCGAATTGGAAATTGGGCCCAAAGCCCGGCACAGCATGCCACGCTCCAGGCTTCATCCAGCCCCGCTTCAAAGAGCCCTGAAATCTCTCCAGAGCCACTCAGACAAATTATAGTAATAAACAACAAGTCACCCCCCCGATCTCACCCGCCTCACCTCCCAGGGGGAAAACAAGCGGCCCGGCATCCCGTTGCCCCGGCGACTGAACCCTGACCAGCCCGCCCAGCCGCTCACCGTCTGTTTCCAACTTTGTTTGTTTGTTTGTTTACTCAAAGACACCAGAGACTGCTGCAGCGGGGAGGGTTATCTCCACAGAGCTTGCAAAGCTGAAAGGAGTTGGAAAAAATAAAGCCTCCAATTACATGTGATTTAGTCCATCCTGGGGTATTATGGGGATGGCGTATTTGATTGGGAGAGATAAGCTGGACTGTGAGTGGGCTCTAATGACTGGCCGGCCTACGGGAAAGCTGGGTGTGCTTTTTTTTTTAATTGTCTCCTTACCGTAAAAACTAAAAAAAAAAAAAAAAAGCCTGCACGAGGACTCAGGAAACGTTTTCTTCCCCCCTCGTTTCCGCGGATAAAGCGGCGGTCCACCTTCGTCTCGAGCGAGATGTGGCGTGCAGCGAGGGACACGGCAGGTACACGAGGTCTCACACCAAACTATTGGCAGGTTTTTGCCAAGAGCTCTGTCTGGGAACCATCAAAGATTCTTATCCGCCTTGACAGTTTGTCCCCAGGAGCCTATTAACGTGTTAAGATCGGTCTGGGGAATAAAATCCATGCACGTTCTTTTCGTGCCCTCCCGTCCTTTCCATCATTTCCCATCACTTGGCACATCGTAAAAACCTTAGAACGTATCGAAGGAAAAAGAAATATACCGCTCATATACTCGCGCAGGAGTCGAAGTCTTTACCTCCCGTCCAAGGCCAGCGGCTCTCAGAAGGTGTGGAATTTGACAAAGCAATAACTCACAGCCCTCTACTGTAGCTCACATGGCGCTGCTAACAGAAAAACCTATGACGGCCCGGGCGAAGAGTGGGCGATCAATCAGGGCTCTCTTCTTTTATCTGGTTTAGCTAAGAGGAAAGCCAGATAAACACTCTCTGGTACCGTTTCCCCAAGGTCAATCCCCGTGTGACACCGAAGCCCTCGCTGGAGATCCACCAGACAAAGAGGGAGAGAAGAGATGCAGCGACGGGGAGGAAGACGGATGGATCGAAAGAGCCACGACCAAAACATAAATGTTTAAGTTCAGGAGCCAAGTGAGGAGTGTACTTCCCAGGGCCTCGCTCGGGCAGATCAATCACGCTAATATCAGACAGTCATGGGAGGAATGTCAACAGTGCTCACCTCTAACCCCACGTGTGAAGGCATTACAGTGGAGCTGTGACCCCCTGATTCTCCTCACGGCGACCTCCAGGCAGCCCCGCTCTAATGGAGATTTTATGGATGGTGTTCCACTTTATAGAGATGGTGGGCCTGACTGGGCGGCTCTGGGAGCCAGATGTGTTATATGGACAAAGTAAGCCAATTACTGGAGACAGAGAGGGCTTTAGATGCCTTTCTCAGGTACAGGCACTGATATGTCAATTAAACTTCACTCAGGGCAGCGGAGAGCGCTAATGTGGAAAATTGAAAGCGCGTCTCCCGCAAAATACATTTACAGGCTACTGTTTTTTGCCAATTACGTTGCTGCCTGGATGGCATTCATGCGTAATGTTTTTATTTCCAAACTGCAAAGGTATTTAGTCAACGCTTAGATGCTCAATGCGCAGGAATTTGGCACTCAAGGCATCCTGCATCTTGTGTCTTGTTGGCTTTAAGGTGCTTTCAGACAGCAAACGGTCGCTCTCGCTCGGCAACAATGTTTTGTTGCGTTTTGAATCCGACTGTCTCTGATTTCACCGGCCTTTACATCGCACCTTTCTGTGATCTCATCCTGCTGCTAAATAGACCAATTTCTTTTTTGTCCCAGACTGGAAAATCCAACTTTGCAGCTGATGTTGCTCCCATAGCATTCTCCTCACTGATCTATCTGTTCTCTGCTGATAACGAGGTGTGTAATTCAGGGAACTCAGACGCTCTTGTATCACTTTCCTCACTGTAGTATTTATTTATTTTTTGGTTGCTTTGGTCACATGACGTGGCGAGATGAAGAAGTGTACCATCATAAACTCTCCTCCCTTTCCTCACTGTCGCCGCTATCCTAATTTTACATCGATAACTATAGAGGTGGTGACGCCGACCTCTCGCTATCTGGAAGCACTTCAGGCTACAGAGACAAAGATTTGGGAAGGATTGTGGTTATGGTCAAATATTGAAAAAGTCATCATTGATTTTTAGCTTTTTAGTTTTTTCAATATTTGACCAAGATCCCGTTTTTTCATACCCATATCAGAGTGTTTTGAGATGTCTCAACTTTTAAAAAGTTAATGGTGCTTTAGTTGCCAGGATGAGTGTGTATTATTGGATCTATGAAAACAACAGTGAGCATTTTGTTGTGTTCAGTGTCAACAAAAAGTTCAGTACGTACTATTTTCTGTTTTGTGTCGGCAGTTGAACAGTTTGAAGATTTGTTTTGTTGTGTCTAAACATTAAAGCATAGACTTGGCGGCAAGGTGGAAACCTCCACAGTAGCTTTTCTGCAAGTTCCCACCTGCCACGTCATTTTTAAACCCAAAAGGTATTCAAATCCAATTCTTATAAAATACTCGTGCAGAAATGGTTTATTTATTACGTAGTTGAGTTTCCTGATGTCATCGAACATCAAAGTGTCAAATTCACTTGCAGTTGAGAAACACGTAGAAACGTATTCTTTTTATTATTGACTGGAAAAAGTTGTCTTGATGTCCTTAATTGTAATTTCTTTGTTTGAATCTTTCTTAATTTGTTAAAAGAATGAAGAATCTACAATAATTTATTGATTAACACCTAAGAAGATTACAGGATTTTCTAAGCTTATTAGTTTTTTAGTTGGTGTGATGAGGAAGCTGTGTTATCTGACGATAAAGGTATAAGTTGTCAGGAAGTTTATGATGACAGCTGTAATCGCGATGGAGATTAAGGCAACAGCTGCGAAGACAGTGCTGATAAGAAGAAACTGGACAGACCAACACCATCACTTATCCTTCCATCAGATAAAGACAGCTATGTAAGAGACCTGTTCAGTGACCCTTGGTAGTTTGATCGTGTTTCATAAAATGTGCACTGAGACATCAATCAAACGACGTTCTATTAACATTTTATTAATGCAGCGTCACCTAACAAAATAGACACGGACAAATGTGTAATCAGCTGTATTGACTGTAATAGTTGTGCGGGCGTACGACATCGGGCTAAGTTGTCCGGTTCACAGGAAAAAGACGCGAAAGGCCAAAACAGAGAATTCAAATTTAGCAAGTACCAAAAAAGGAATACCAAGACGGAGCAGAGAGAGAGAGAGAGAGGCAGACAGAAAGTGTGAGACGGTGAAAGGAATGATGGAGCGAGACAGACAGAGAGTTAGTGCAGAGAGAGAGAGAGAGAGAGATAAAAGAGAGGCAGAGAAAGAGAAGAGAGATCAAGTGTCAGGTCCACTGTGGTCCATTTTGCCCAGAGACAGCTGCAGCCACAACTGACAAATCCAGAGGGGCCCCTTCCTCTATAGGCACCGGGAAAGCACCGGGAATTATCCAACGTCTCAGCTCTCTGCTCCTTGGGGAACCTCTTTCTCTCTCTCTCCCTCTGTCTCTCCCTCTCTCTTCAGTTAGCAGGGAGGAGGAGGAGGAGGGGAGGGTCATGGCCAGTTCCACTTCCACTGATAGCCCTGCTCCACATGACCCCCCCCCCCGCCCCCCTTTTGCAGTCCTTAAACGGGGCAAAATCCTGGAGATTCAGGGGGCACAAACCTCTCCCACCCTCCCCTGTGTCCACTTCTTCTTCTTCCTCTTCTTCTTCTTCTCCTTCGTTCCCCATACGTCCTCTCGTAATGATTTGTATATGTGTGTGTGTGTGTTTTGAAGGGCATGTGGAATGAGAGGTGGGGGCAAGTGTGAACAGCTGTGATGTATTGTCGTCTGGGGCATGATAATATACCCACGCCATTAAGGGGGCTGGACATTGCTAACATGTGTACGCGGTACGTTTGTGTGTGTGTGTTAAGGTAGGGTTTTAAAACAAGCGAGTCACAGTTCAAAGGAGGCCACAGCCTGCTGGCAAAGCCCCGCGATACCTGCTGCGCCCGTAAAGGAAGGAGAATAAAGTGAGTAAAGTGAAATGAATGCAGCCGACCGCCACATAGCAAGAAAAAAAATAACACACAGGGCAGGCCACGGATATTAGCAAGAGCGGGGGGGTATCAGGTAAAGGAGGAGGAAGCAAGGGGGGGCAGTAGCTAGGAGGGTGAGAAAGGTAGAGGGTGGTTTTGATGTTTGGAAGGGGAGTTCAGCAGGGGAGCGCATCGTAATGTATCTATTGAAGTTCAGGCCTGTGTGTTTGATACAGTACATCTGTACCCCATTTCCCTCTTTTCCCCCAGCTGTGCACTCTCACGTGTACAGGAACAATAAGACCCGGGACCATAAATTCCCTCACTCCCTCCGCATCCATCTCCCTTAGCGTCCATGCTCCCCTCCTTTTATCTCTTTTCTCTCCATCCTTTTTCCGTCACCCAAACAACATCCTTTCTCTTTTCTCCTCCCCTCCCCACCTTTTTTTTTTTTTTTTTTTTGATTTGATCTCACGATGCGGGCCTCCCCTGTCACCTCCGCTGACGTACGCCTCGGATTGCTGACTTGGCTGCAGACGCCGCGCCATAAAAAAAAAAAAAAGCTCGAATGAATTGATTTCCTCCCGGTAAGAGGGGTCATGTCTTCTTGCTCTGGTTTCCGACATCCCTTTACCGCCCTACCTCTTCCCTCCCTCGCCTCACACTCTCTTCACGCCAAATCCCCTCCACCGCCCACTCTCCGTGCAGGAGAGTGGAGGTATCAGTTGGCCCCTGTCGGGTCCACTGGGGTCTGGGTGCGCGGTAAATGAAATATGGTAGCTGTCGCATTAGGAAATCCATTGAAGTTAATTAGGGCCGGTGTTCTCTGCGGAGCCACATCTGCTGCTGTTTAGGCGCCAACACCCCCTCCCGTCCAGACGCTGCTGTGGGGACCGTGGTGGGGGGAACAGGGGACGGGGAGGGTGGGGGCTGATGCCGACGGGGAAACTGGACCTGGGGTATTGAGTGGTACTGGCCAGCGGTTGGCTGGGGAGAGTGGCAACGACGCTGAGTGGCTCAGAGGTCGTGACCTCCAGGTAATTCGTAATGGTGGCTGGACGGAGCATCGAGTAATGGATACCGCGTTGTTATCAGGGCTATCAGCTGGCTAAGCTGTAGTAAAACCGAGGAAACCAGTCACTCCACACCCACATGCTATAACAACGTATGATATCGACCTGCCAGCTGAGATTCCTTCATGTATGATATTTCAGCTCAGACGCTGCTCGGCTTCTTTGAGGGTCAAACAATATCAGCAATAAAAGAATGGCACCGTCTCATATTATTGGCCGGTAATGAGCTGCGAAACAGATCTCAGCAATTTGCGCTATTGCCGGGTAATGGGGTGTAATTTTGCGATGGCAGCCTCAGATAGACCAGTCAGAGGCTTAACCGTACGCTGGAGGATTTATCGCCGCACAACAGCTGACTCACATCATCAGGTGTGTGGGCCGGAGAGCGATGGTGACAAGCAAACAATAAAGACAAGACAAGTAAACCTAGTGTGACAGGGCTGACCACTACATCGACGGTAGTCACGGGACTCAAAGGGCGGCGTTTTGTCAAAGAGCGACAGACGCAGCGGGGTCAAAAGTTTAATGATAGCGAGTGTGTGAAGCATTGTGGCCGGGCAGCGTATTGGCATGCAGACAAACGGTTCCGAGCTGCCTCGATTGGCCGGTCACAGCTCTTTAAGATCAGACTACGATCGGGTCAGATAAGGTTCTGAATCATCCAGCGGATTCCGGGAGTGTCAAGAAGGCCTGTGTGGAGCCTGATGGCTGCCGGAGGGTTTGTTTTTATACCCGGCTCGGGTCAAATATTTGGAAATTAGTTTAACTCTTTCGTTTTAACCTGCTCGACGTTCCAGATGGGGAAGGGTTTACTGTGTCAGAGCAGTTTCAAAGAGTGTTTGGTAAGCTGTCAGTCACAGAGCGCTAAGTTGACATTATACTTTTCGGTTGGTTTTCATTGCGATACCCCACAGAGAAAAACCCACCCATCTGGTTCCTCACAGAGTTTAAAAATGACTATAGACAAGTTTTTTGCTTTAACATATCATAATAATGTAAATGGTGATTGCACAATATGATGGCTTTAGAATAATGAAATCATCAACATTTAGATTGGCTTAGGATAAACCTCACGATCACTTTTCTGTTACCTGGGAAAATGAAGTCACAAGCTAAATTACACTAAATAATGAGTGAACTCATGTTTTGGCCTGTTTTGCTGGTAGTGGCGCCAACGATAATATCACTTGGAAATGTGGGGTGGTGGAAAAGTTGTTCACTGTAATTGCGTAGAATTTCAAAATTCTTTGTTTTGGTTTGAGCAGGGATGATGTGTCAGTTGTAATCCTTTAAAATACCAGAATGAAGTAAATATTGATTGGACAATGTAATAGCTATCAAATAATGACGCCATTTTTACATTTACATTGGTTCCTGATAAACCTCACTCTCACTTTTTCTGTTTTGTCTGCCACCAAGCACACACTCTCCCAGGCAGCCTGGCACCAGTTATATCTGCTGTCCCATCGCCATTATTGAATGAATAAATACATAAACTCGTGTTTGGGCCTGTGTGGTTGTTGGTTGTGGCACCAGTGATAAGACCACATGGAAATGCTAACAGGGGGAACTTGTCTGTTTCCACTGTAATTAAAAAAATAACATGCATGTAGTATTTCAAAATTCTCTGTTTTGGTTTAAGCAGGAATGATAGGGACGTGTCCGTCATAGTGTTTATTGCAGATATTTTAATAGTTTGATATACATCCTTATGATAATTATATTTAAAAGTAAACAGTTATATAAATAAGGCTTTATTAATTAAATTATTATTTAACTTGTGAGCACTTTTGACCCACTTCATTCAATGTGATATATTTTAAGTTGATTTTTATCTATATTTTAGTGTCTATTGTCATTAACATTTTTTAAATCGACTTATATATACTATATATTTGTTCTTTATCATTTATCATTTTAACTAAAGCAGTTGGTTTGTATTAGTCTCTAAATCCATTGTTGTTACTTTTTTGTAACTCACTCTGAGTTGCATTTTGATTAGTCCAAAGGGTGCTATATAAATAAAGTTTCAGTGATTGATTTTGTACCTTTATTTACTCAAATCAAGGATCTAAAGATAGACAGTGTGAAATGTACAGATTGTCAAGACAAATTTGTGATTTCAGACTATATAAATAAGACTGACCTGACGCGACTTCGTTATTTTTTTTACCCAAAGAAAATGTTGGCAAACAAAGAGGGAGTGCATAGTTTATCTTTGGCTCTACCGATCAGCAGGGGAAAGAAGGGTGAAAAACTGGTCACTTAACCTTTGTCAAAAAACAAAATAAGCCACCCTCGGTCAGCCACAGCAGGGGGTCAGCGCACCCACTGAGGTGGCCGATCATTTCTCACCTACACTTCAGCTCAGGGAGCATCTTCGCCGCGTCATCCATCTTCACTTTGCATTGTAATGTCTGCGGTGTGTGTGTGTGTGTGTGTTTCACACCATTTGTCAATAGTTCAGAGTGCATCTTCACTCATTCGTCTTCAGCGAGCGTCTTAAGTGTGCATTCTTTGTGTCCATCTCAGGTCATTAGTGGTCAGCATGTATAATGGATGAATGGGGTGGGTGGCTATCAGGATAATGTGAAGGGCTCTCTCTTCTTGTCTGAAGCCGATAACACGATTGTGTTGAAACAGAATTTTCATCTATAGAGAAAGACTCAGATCTTTCACCTATATACTGTATACAGTATACTGCCAGGCAGCTCAACCTATTATAATACATCATGATTTATTAGTTGATGTATACTTTGTGTTACTGATCTTTATCTGCTGAGAAACAAGTTACTGATGCTGTCAGATAAATGTAGTTAAGTAAAAAGTGCAGTGTTTCCCTCTTAAATGAAGTGAAGTAGAGGTATAATGTCGCACAAAAGGGAAATACTGAAGTAAAGTAGAAGTAACTCAAACTGTGCCTACTGAAGTACTGTTCTTGAGTGAATATACGCCGTCACTCCTGTGAGAAGTTCGCACTGTCCTTACAGTCCAGTTAGCTCCTATATAAAGACTCAACTAATATTTAAAGCCTCCCTCAACCCAAAACATTTTTTCCCATTATTGAATCATTTGGAGATTTGACCTTCGCTGTGCCGGGTAATTTACGCGCAGTTTGAACCCCGACGGCTGTTTTCATTTTCATCTGCTGAAGGTGAAAAGTTTATCAGGGATCACCTTAAATCTCAGTTTAAGGAGTGTATGTACTGTACGAGGTTGATTTGTGACATCACAGCTAGTTTGGAGCTATTCATCGTCCAATATGCAACTGACACTAGTATAATATGAACTCTAAGAATTTCAGACTTTTCAGTGAAATAAGAGGCCTCTCGCATAGAGCGGTCAAAAAATATTCCAATGAGGGAGACAGAATGGATGTTTTTTTCTATATGTACAAACATATCTGGAGGGGTGGAGCTTACCCTCACAACACTTTGTGTCCAGTCGTTCACCCTTTATTGAAATCTCGAGGAATCATTGAGGGCATAAACTTTGAAGTTTGAAACGCGTGTAAACCCAACGTGACATTACTAATTGGTTTGTGGAGTAGTGTTTTGAAGCTTTGAGACCCATTTCTTAGCTTTTTGGAGCGAGAAGTGACCAAATTTGGGCGAGAGGGTGGAGGTGGGGCTGGTGATGATTGGATTTGACTGAGAACTGAAGGACACACCGGGGTAGTGAGGTATTTTACTCTGAAAGGGAAACCATCATTTACAAACATCATTCTGTGTTGAAGAAGACTTGAAACTATCGATTAAGACCAAAAACCAATTGGGAAACTGTTTATTGGGGTAAGTAACCAAGTGAGAAATAGGATCATTTTCTCATAAGCTTACATACAATCAGTGGAGTTGCCCCATGTTGGCTATTAGAAAGAATTGAGTTTAAGGCGCTTCTGAATCTGCTTCACATTTCAGACCAGAAAGCATATTTCACACAGTCAGTGGTTTGTAATTATAATACCACAATTGTACCTATAGGTCCATTTAAAACTAAAGTGTGTTGTTAAATGTTTCGAGTGTGTGTAGCACAAAAACGGAAAGCGATGTCCCCAGATTTAGTGCATTTGACTTGAGCATGAAGCCAGCAGATGAACGAGTCAAATAATGACAATGGGACCAATCTGATAAGGAAATGATATATGATGGTATGTTGTTGCTAAGGGCTTTATAAATGAATATAAAATGTTAGTTTGAGATTCACTCAGTTGTTTGTTGACCTTCTTGAATCCTTGTAAAGTGTAAAGTTCACCTGAGTTTCCTCTCACCGCTCCGGTTCCCTCCCACAGAGAAAAGCGCAGCGCTGAGGCGGTCTGTTACCCTGAGTTTCCCATAAATGAGAATGCCTTTCAATCTACATTCGCCACACATGACAAAATATACACTTCAGATTGTCAGACGATCTAAAGCTATGTGGTTTTGGCCTTGAATCAAACGGGCGTGAGCCTAAACGACGCTCCATCCACTCCCACTTTTGTATATCAATGGCAATTTGGGCGAAATTGGCTCTCAGCTGCAGTTTGATACTGGAGGAAAAAAAAAAAAAAAAAAAGTGAGGGGAGGCAGCGTGATGAAGCTGGCGGTGCCCAGTCCTGTGAATGTGTGTTCTGCCTGCATACTTGGCATCAGATCAAGGTGAATCTGGTATGAGCAAGGGAATGAGCTAAGGAAAAGTGTGCGCGTGTGTGTGTGTGTGTGAAAGAGAGAGAGAGAGCAGTGTGTGTGTGTGTGTGTGTGTGTGTCTGTATTTGCAGCCCTCATTAGTCAACTCCAGCCCTGCATTCACAGTATGAACGCGCCACTCCTCCCCTTCCCCTCACTCTCAGCCCCTCAGCTAAATGAGGTTAATAAACTCAAGCGTTTACTACCATCACCAACACCATCCCTCCTCCCCACCGCTTTCCCCTTCATCTCTACCTCTGCTGGACCGGCACTCCTCCACCTACCTCCCTTCTCCTTCGCTAAGCCTCCCCTCATTCTTTCATCTCCAGCTGAAACGCTTTCTTCCTCTCTTCCTCACCTCTGTTTTATTGTCATTGTTGCGCGGCGAAAGCTCTGGGATTTCCTCCCTCTATTTCCCAGGACAGAGCTGCAATTACAGCTCAGGAGAGAGAAGAAGACCAGCTGTGCATGGGAGCCGGGGAGCAAAAGGGGGGTAGACAAAAGATGAGGGCGCCCCTCAGAGGCGAGGGAACGAAACTGCTCGCATCTCGACCGCAATATTTCTTCCTCACATCAAAGGGGGGGGGGAATACTTTCAGATCGCATGGCTGTTCTCTCTGTTTTTGTTAGTACCAGACAGGGTCATCATGACCAAACAGGAATAACAGCCAATCATAACGAATAATGTGCTGTGTTATGACCCGGCTCGCATGTCGAACTGAGCCGTTAAAACACACACACACACACACACACACTCACGTGCTCAGCCGTGGCAGGAACACAAGCAGTGATACCAAGGAAATGTGAAGAATGCATCAAACAGCCTTGGGTGCTCTTATCTTTGGACAGCATGTGGACAGGGACATCCTAAGAGAAGAGAAAAAAAAAACACAATATGATATGATTGAAAAGGACACATAAACATAAAGGACAAATTCAGACAGCTGTGACCTGAATACGTGCAGGAATGTCGTCGGGTCTGGGCACCATGTCAATTCTTAATACGTTTGTGGGTGAATGTCTCAAAACACACATTGTTGCCGTTGGTGTGGCTTGTTTTCCCTCTCCCTCTTGACGCGTCTAGCCTTCAGGTGAAGAATCAATCAAACATCTTTCAACGCTGCATCACATATTACTTACTTATAACGTGCTACCTGCAGTACAGTACGGGACACGTGACGCTATCTAGAATTTGAAAAAAGGCCCTCTGTGATTTTCTGACATCTGACTGGATTACCTTCGAACAAAAGGTTTAAGATTTATTTGCACCAGGTCTGGTCACAGTGTTCCCCTGATCATATGACCGAGGGCCTGCTATTTATCAAGGCCCCAAGCTGCCAAACCTTCTTCAGTTTTTGCTTCTCTGGAACACACTGGGTGATACGCAGCAATCATGACTGTACACCGTCACTCATCCTGCTGCCAAAGGGACGCTTCAGGAAATGAGGATAACTGTGACGTTTTACATTTTTTTGCAGTGGTGGAATAAGTATTCAGATCCGTTACGTAGGTAAAAGTGCTCAAACCACATTCCTTTCTTCAGTCTTGCCGTGTTGATCCCTCTCTTCCTACGCGCGTCAAGTCATAGCCATCTCCAGCTTCCTCTCTTAACATCACTCTAGCTGTTGGGGTCTTTAATCCTCCTGTGATCACTCTTGAGATTTTTGCATTTCGGCCTGCATTTTGATCGAACGTGCACTGGAAGTATTAGTATTTCCACTTCACCCGTGATTCAGTGGAACATCCGCAGCTCGCGGGTCGCCCATGGAATGAAGTTGCGTGCCGTCAAGAACCTGGAATGTAGATCTCTCGCAGTTGATGGGAAATTGAATAATTGTGCCGGTGTTTGTGCTCTATTCTTCTTGTCGTGCAGTAGTGAAGACTCTGTGATTCCGGCACCACCCTTTACAGTAAGCGCTTGATCTGTTCTCTAGGTACCTCAACAGAAGGGTAACGAAAAATCAGGATGGCATGGAGCGATTCTTCCAGTACCATCCACACCTTTTGAAAATGGAAACACAAGAAATGTTTAACAACCAAACTAAACTTCTTTTCTGATTATGCATTTTCCAGCTAATCCAAATAGATGGCTTATTTAGCTGAAGACTTAGGAGAATCTTTAGGAGAAAACATGAAGGAACACTTCATCCTTCAGTGTATCACATTCAAAATCAACATATCTGGATAAACATGGCTCTCACAGGACACGAAGGGGATGAAAACATTGTAATCTGAAGAGTAACCTAAACTGTCAGACAAATGAAATTGAGTAGAAGTTGCAGCAAAAGTAGAGTACTTGGGTAAATGTACTTGGTAACATTCCATCACTGTATTTTATTAGTGTCAACAAATCCCATGACAACATCTGTCTCTCAATACTTTCTCGGTCTGGACAGAAAAAAGCCCTTGAGGTGTGAGGATCTAGAACCCTCCATTGACATGCTCATCACATTGGTCCCATGTTCCCATGTTGGAAAGTTGGTTCTTCCAACTTCAGTGTATTCCCGAGAGTTTTGTTGTAATGTGGAAAGAACAGGGACTCTACAAAGAAGATGTGTTGTGTTTTATCGCTCAGAGTGCTCGAACAACATGTTGATAGCTGTTTGAAGCTTTATATTACCACATGATTTTGTCCTAATTGTCCCACACCAGTGCGTTCCACAAATAAAACTAAAATGTTGCCTTAACCTGACTTGATATCATGGCTTACACTAATGGATCACTTTGATCATGGTGCTTTTGTCCAACATGTTCACGTGAACGTGATGTCGAAAGTTGGTAGTCGTGTACCAAACCTTTGTCGTTTTTTACTTGGCAGTGCGTTCAGGTGAATTCTCTAAGTCAGAAAATAATTTTTCCAATTATTCCGACTCCACATGAATGCACTAAAATGTGGTGTAGTTACTCAAAGTCAGAATATATGGGCTCTTTATTTCCTGTCATCTGTGAAGTGGAAATGCAAAATACTAAATTGCTGGAGTCGCCCTTTAAAGCAACAAAATGTCACTTCCTGGAGACAGACAACTGATTGTTAAGTCTCATCTCCAGATCAATACTGACGCTTTGGTTTGGCAGCTCAGGATGACACTCCACAACCAACTAGCTCTCTGCAGGAAGTTACATATTGTTGCTTTAAAAGTCCTGTCCTATACAGTCACCCCTGCACTCTGGATATCTGTGAACATATGCTTTGATGGTCACTTTTTTCCGTACATTTTTAGGATGCTTGGCCCCAACTGGATAAGAACACATGACCCTGGCGGTACTGCCAGACCTTCTCCACACACACACACACACCGGATCACATTATTAAAATGACTCTGATATGTGCCTGTTCGACTTGAGGCATCAGCTGCTTGCGATGTAATGTTTCCCAACAGCTGTCGCACTGTCAGGTTGCCTGTGTGAGAGAGAGTGATGGCAGCAGGAGCCTCCCCGTCAGGCCCATGGGACAGTCGGAGAGGAGCAGACGGTCGTGCCGTTTCACTGGAAACATATGGTGAAACTCAAGTGTGTAATTTACCTAGGACTACGGGTGGCCCTGAGTAGCGCGTACACACATGCTTACACACACGTACACACACACAGTGACAGGGTGTAATTTACCTGGGGCCTATGGGTGGCCCAGTATCCCGTTGCACTTGTCATACACAAAGACAGCTCAAACACAGTTCACACTCGCCGGTGGAGACGGAAAGAGTGAAACTAATTTCCCCAGGCCTGCAGACAGGAGAGTAAGAAATCACGCGGTGACAGAGATGTTAGAGATCAGCGCACCGTAAAGGCTCAGAGAGTGAGGCTGCATTCGCGCCGGTGGAGGACATTACCCCCAAATCTCACTCAAGTGGGAGTTGCTGCACACCCTGTATCACATCCTCTCCAATTCATCAGCCTGGCTCCTTTTCAAAGCCACCGCTATCCTCCCTTTGGAGTGAGAGCGAGATTAAGGTCATGGGAGCACCGACGATGGGGAGGAAGAGGGATTACAGGAGTGTGTCCCTCCCTACATTCCTGCACTGATCTTCGTAGTGGTGTGGCACTGTAGCTATCATCGGCCCACCATGCTTTACAATCGACTGCCATTGAGGGGTGGGATTACGGGCTGCTCAGAATCTGCATGCCCCACCCCGAATCCACGGCAACGGTGACTGGAGCGTATCTTGTTTCACATGAGGATTGACAGAAAGGCTATCCCAGACATTTACAGTTGGCACTGTTTGAGGTGTCTGTCTGTGAAGGCTGATATGATAGCCTGTCTGCAAGTCTACGTGTGTGTGTGTGTGTGTGAGGGAGAGAGAGAGAGAGAGCTGGTGTTTGATCTTCTTTCCCAGCCATGGGGCTTTAACTTCACTCCAGGTGCAGAGAAGTCAACCTGAGGGCATGGGAGGCACATACAGTTGAGATCCTGAAGCGCACACACACACACACACACAAAAACACACACTGAGGCAGGAAGTTTCCTTGAAGCAGTAACTCAGACCGAGTAACTCTGCGGTTTATACTGGTTTACAGGTCCGGTGGTGTCGCCAAGGAATGCTTCTAAAGAATCGGGCAATGTGCTGTAGCATAAACATTTCTGTTACCGCCTCCGCATGTGAACATTAATCAGTCCCAAACAGAAGTACTGAGAGTAAAAAAAAATCCCAAAAACGAAAAGGTGAAAGGGCCAGCTGGTTCAGTGGGTAGTGTAATGACAATGCGCAGGACTGGCTCTCAAACTACTGTACACAGACGCAGATGAGGTTGTTTTTTCTTTGCTGCAGGTCAGGTCTGATTGGGCAGAGTCATCATCAGGAGTAAGCACACCCAAGCGACTGGGCTTTTCAACAGGTGCAAATTTTGATAAATTAATCCGAACCATTAACTCAACCCGACTGCGTGAATTTCTTAAAAAGGTTAACTGCATTTCTTCTACTCCATTAGCTACGACCTAACAGGAATAATCACTCTCTGCATTCGTATCCATCTCCACACAGGAACTCTGTGTGGTCCATAATGAGCTCAGTAAACATCTGCTACTCCTGTATTAGAGACCATTTTCTCCACGTCTCATCCTGTAATATGGAGAAATTAGAGTGCAGGGACTCATTCAGCATGTTTATACACACACACACACACACACACACACACACACACACACACACACACACAGAAAGAAAGAGAGAGAGCGCAGACATAACATCAGGAGTCCAAGTGTTTTTATACTACCCAACTGACGCTCTAACATACCATCTCGACACCACAATTTTCCATCCACAACAGTAAAACACTACCGGGTGTCCTTGGTGTACGGTCCCTGGAAACCAGAGTTGCTTTTTTTTTTCCCCCAAAGTGCAGGATACAGCGGCCAGTTCCAAGAAGCAGGTTTACTGATTTATCAGGAAATCTTTACTTAGTTAGACCCAGAAGCCTCTCAAACCTGTGACATGTCAAATACTTTTTTATAGAGTACACAACCAGATAAGTTAGAGAAACTGCTTTTTTAGAAAGAGAACTAAAATAATACACTGTTTGTTTTAGCATGGCAGGAGTTTCCCTAAAAACACTGTAGGACACAACAAAGGTTTGTTTATGCAACTGCTGATGGATGAGAGAATTTATGGAGGGATAGTGCCACCTAGTGTCAACACTCCATTACTCCATAGCAAGAACAGACAAGCACCTGGCTGGAAAACCAAACAGAAGCACAACATGTTAGGGCGGAGAACAAAATTAAAATCAAAACTTTGTAAGGTTTAATATCATTTATTATACAAACCACTTAATGGATGGAGTTGTAAATGTCATAACTAAGGCCAGTTACATTATGAGCTCATGTCATGTACAGCAGACTGACGAGACAAAGAGAAGGCGGCATGATTCCTCAAAGTACAACACCGGTTTCCATATTTGTTCCTCCTTATATACACTGGTGTGACTGCAGTAAACCATCAGGATTAACTTCAACTGATCAGCAGCAGTGTTCAGCATCCCTGCAAACCTCCATATTTCAGTCTTTTCCTAGTCCTGAAAAGTCTGTTGAACGTAAAACTCCATCACTTGCTCATCTCCCGCTGGACCTCACTGAGAATCTGCTCCTCCAGTTTGGACGTGTCATACTCCTTCAGCATGTCGTACTCCCGCCAAGGCTGTGCCCACTTCTGGGCGTGCTCCATCTGCTCTGGGGTCAGGGACCTGTCAAAGCGTATGCCCTGGATGTTGAACTTTGGTCGTTCCCAGCGTTTGGACCAAGGCTTGGGGCGCATCCTTACCTTCAGCTGGTGAAAAGACAGAAATGTTAAATCATTTAGATTTTCTCTGTTTTTCTTACTTTGTTTGCTTTTTGTTGGTTATGAAATTAACTTGGGCTGCAACCAATGATTATTTTCATTTTACATTGACCTGATGTTTATTTTCTCAATTGATCCATTAGTTGTTTGGTCTATAAAATGGTGAAAGATCTTGATTATTATTTCCAAAAGCCCAGGATTACAACCTCAAGACACTTGTTTTGTCCAGAACTTAAATATATTTAGTTTACTTTCATAGAGGAGTAAATAAACCAAAATATATTCAAATTAGGAAATTATTTTCTTCTTAAAAACTACTTACAACAATTAGTTAATTATCAAAATACTTGGCAATTAATCTAACAGTTGACATCGATTAATCATTACATCTCTCGATTTACACCTACAAATCAACACTAATTTCTAAAGTTAAAATATTTAGATCAAACCACCCAGAAAGGGCAGGATTTCTATCAATATTACTAGAAATAATACTTGCATTAATATGAATAATAATACAAGCAGCTTTATGAAAATGAGCTTTAATAATATTAAGCACAACAGATGAGTTTGGAGAGTCTTCATCTCAATGCTCTCTCACCTTGTTGACAGGCACCTCTCCTGTCGGGGAGATGGGCTCAGGCTTCATGTCCGGGTCCACAGTGCAGTACTCCGGCAGAGCATCTCTCAGGTACATCAGGTTGTCATCCAGCCTCTTCTCCAGCTTCAGCACTTCAATCTGCTGGATACGGGGGCTGTACAGCTCGTAGCAGATCTCCACACCTGATCCAAGAAAAACATGATTGAAATAGGCGTCTTACCTGAAGGCAACCTGGTTAACTTTGTTGAAGATGTTAAGCATCTCTTGCTGGGTGAAATGAAGATGGAAGCCTTTCATGTTCCTCAATCAAGTTATCGATGGTCACAGCAACAAACTGTGTGACCATTAGTAAGTCTTTGTTGGATCAGTAATAACATAGAGAGTAATAAACCTCACCTTGGTTGTCTATGATGTTCCTCAGGACAAATGTGGCTCCCAGCCCATGTCCACCCCTCTGGATACAGATGCCAACAAAGCGGTTCATTTTCCCGCTGGCATTAGGGTCGGCCATGGTCACTGCCAGGATACTCCCTTAAAACAAGCAGAATAATTCACAACATTTTAAAATGCAATACGTAACATAGTTAGTTGTTGAATCTCATTCCCAGGTCATCAATGTTTGATGTCATTGAAATGTTAAATTCTGATACAAACAACAGACCTTAAGCATGACTTTTTTTTCAAAGACACCAATTATATTTACAAAGTGTGTAAATAAATAAGTAAAATAATGATGTGACTGTACCATAGGAAAAAAATAACAATACATTGTTTGAAACGATAAATAGTTAAGTAAAAAGTTACTATATATTGGAGAATGCCTGGGGTGGATGCGGTCTTGACAAGAGATTTCCTTTCCTTTCTGTTTCTTTGTAAGCCAAAACAGGTTGTGGGGGCTCTGAACTTGCCATCTTTAATGAGCTAACACCATAAAGGTACAAATGAGCTGACCCAGCGACAGAGCACTGTCTGGATCATTCAGGGTTGTACCAAATCCAGAAAGCACACAAGCCTTGTGAGTAAAATCTTGAAATCTTTTCTAAAAATGATAGGCAAGTAAATAGTAGCAAAGCTTGGAGTAATTATTGCCTCATCTCTTCAAGAATGATCCTTACATAACAGCTGAGATGACAGAAATACTTCTGTCCAGAATGGGGCTAGATTGAGCAATTCAACTTAAGTGTCAAATTCTCCAGGGTTGAGGATGAGAGAAGGTTTTGGTCATCTTCTTCCCTCGCATTAGGAGTGTACCTGCAGAGTATATGGATGGATTGCTTACCTGCGTAGAATTCAGGGATATTGAGCACTTTCCTCCTGCGGATCATGTCCTTCCTCTCAATGTAAAACTTGAACGGATTCGTCCTCTGCCTGGGAGGGATGAACTCTGGGCTCAGATGGCTGAGAGGAAGAGACACGACTTTAAGCAGTCATATTTCGCATGTTATGCAGCTTTGGTGTGTGTCTTAATAAGTGTCAATAGTGTGCTTTTTATGCAGATCATACCTTCGCGTAGATGCCACAGTCTGTGTTTTATCTACGATGACAGGTTTCGATGGAGGGGTGAATTTTGGAGGCTGCTCGCTGCTGCCCCCCACAGCAAGACGACACACAGACGTGGACAGGAACCCTGGAAATAACAAGTAAATGACACTCTGTTTATAAAGTTCGAGCAATGTCGGGGTGAAGAGGGATAAGCTAGCTAACAGTCTATCGTTAGCTAGCCACATTAGCTCGCAGCTAGCGGATGTAAATTGCAGCTACAACATATCTTCGAAGCCTGACAGCAAATTATGAAGTTGAGCGGTGAAAGTAGAGCTTGTTCGCTTTACTTACGTTCATTTTGGAGCTGGAGGTTTCGTAATAACCTCAGCGAGAACATGAATTTGTCGAGCCCTTTCCCACAGGCTGCCATGTCTGACCTTCCGCAGACACACGCGCAAGTAGAACGGAAGCCGTGACGGTCAAAATGTCTTTGAAACGCGATTTGTCCTAATCGCAATGTAGCCCACCGTCCACAAGATGGCGGAACTGTTCTGTCGGTTTGACAAGAGCTCATTTGGACCTATTTCAAGCGCGAAAGTGTGCTATAAACCAGATATAACAAGGAAATGGCAGCTTAGCACTTCAACAAAAATTGAATTCAATTAACAAAATTGTAATAATTAAAGGCTGGACCGTCCACAAGATTACATACGTCAAGTGAAACCTGTCTGTTTCCTTTCGTCAGCGCTGGTGAGAGACATCTTCCATATTCTTTCTGAGATTACTTAAAATACACACACAATACCTACTTTGTTGTCTTTAGATATATTATGTAAGCTATTTGTACTGTTGTCATTCATATTGTTGTCTAGCAACTGTGTGCTATCAACAACTCAGGCAGAGTAAGTTAAGCTTTCTCCTTTCTTTGTCTGCATTCATAGATTGTTCCAGCCAGCTCCTTTAAACGGTTCCTCTATTCCTGCCAGAACTATGGATAAGTATGGAGATCCTCTATTTCGGTACCAATAACAATAACACACATTAAAGGGGCACTATGTGGTGTTCAAACTCAGATTTTTGAAATTTAGAAATTTAACGAGGCAGTTTTACAAGCTCAGAAATCTTCATGTTTTCCCTTAACTGAATAAACAAGCTGTTCTCAGAGGAAAATAAGCTCCCTAAGCTACCTAGGTGGCGTGGTCAGCCACATGTAAACAAAGTCCTTTAAGGTCAGTTTGTTTATTCAGTCATGAAAACAAAGACGATGTGTTAATTGAGTCTATTAAGGCATAAAAAAAAAATAAAAATAAAAAAAAATCTGCTAATGAAGATCTTGCCTTTCTAATTAAAATGTCATCCTTAAAACTACACAGTGCACCTTTAGATACTGGAGACTCTTTGACATATAGGCTACATTTCTGCATTCATTATTTTACTTAGCAAGAGAGTATTGAAAAAAATGTGCCCAAGGTATGAAAAAGTGCTCACTGGTGGACAGAATGACAGTGTTGGTTGGATTATCGCATGTTGTCTGGTAGGGAACTCCGGGTCTTTGAGACCATGCAGGGGCGCGGCGGTCTTCCAGGTGGGCTGCCTCCCTCCACACACACCAACACAGCACGCAGTTAGAAAATGCTCTCAGAGAACAGCGGCAGCGGAGAGAGCACTGCTCCAGCCCCCGATCCCGGTCTCACTCTGGAGGAGGATGAGGCGGAGACAATAGAGACATGATGGGACCGCACACCACAATCTGAACACCCCACCACCACCACCACCACCACCCCTCAATGCTGCTGCTGCTGGACTTTCTAATGCTACGGAGGAAGTCCAAAACTTTGAGGCTTCAAGGATGTTCTGCTCGGATGGGACTCTCTCAGCCGTCACTTATGCGCTCCTGTTGGGAATAACGTGTCTGACCGTCCTCTGCGACCTCACCAAGGGATCCTCGGACTTTTCAGGTGGGGGTGAAAGTAGCTTGGGGCTGTTTTCAATCAGCGATCAGCACTTGTTGTGAGTCTGCTTGTGTCGCTTCGTGTACGCTCCATCCTGTTTTTACGCATGGGAAATACGCATTTGTGCATCCTCGGGATGATGAAATCTAAGTCATTACGCGTGTTTTTTTTTTGTTTTTTAACGTCTCCAACAACAACAACAACAGCAGCAACAACTGAGAAGTGATATGAGTGTCGCATCAGCCTCATCTCCTCTCAGGACGACCCGTGCCTGTGGCGTGCTGCAGCATGCACGCTCAGATGTTTGCTCAACAGACCCGAGTACAAAACGCAGCTTTAAAAAAAAGACCCAGATTGCGCGCATTCTGACACATTTTGCGGAGAACGCACCCACATGAGGCACTTGGGAGCAACAGGTTCCCCTTTAACTTCAGCCATCTGGCTGTTAAGGGGAAGGTTGTTATCAGCAGAGCGCTTTTATCTGCAGCTCATATCTATTGATGCAGTTGAGATAAAAAAAAAAAAAAAAATGTGGTTAATGTGTGACTAGATGGGAACCATTGTCTGGAGCAAGTGTTGTCCTTTACAGCCAGGAGAAGAAAGCCAGTGCCGACTGCATATCACTTTTTTTATCATTATGCACACAATCATATTTAAAGTGCTCACATCATGACGTGGGAACCTGCCTTTAACTTGTAAGCGCCATCCTGTGTGACCTGAATCTGCAGGCTTTTGTATCTGCTTCAGAAAAGGCAGCATATCACCAAACTAATGACTTATTCTGTGCTGTATTAAAGGCTATTGAGCTCTGCTGAGCCCAAAGGCGAAGCCTGTAGGTTTTGTTTACAGTGCCATAAAACAGGAAGGGAGCTTTGTGTCGTTGTTAATTGGCCTCTAATGGGTCTAATGGCTGGAAACGAGCAGACTAACACTGTGGGGGAAAAAAAGGTGCTAAAGAGCAGATGTGTGTAGGATGCCCTCTGTGTATGATCCTGTGTGCGAACATGTGTCCGCGTTGCCGCCTAATGAGCTGCTAAAGATCATAGAGTGTTAACGAGGCTGTGTGGCTGTAATTGGGAGGGATGTGTCAGTGGTGGCTGGTTCGGTCTTAATTCCTGGGATTGAGAAATTAATTAAAGCGGCTGAGTCCAGATCAGATTTGCGGATACTGTGTCACAGGCAGGAGGTAATTTGTTGAGATATCAGCTTTGGTGCAAGTTTACCTCTGGACTTTTCTGTGGCTCATTGGAAACTTTGCTCTGCGGAAGGGTCATGTTGAGATTTTCCTTTTTCCTTCCCGCGGAGCTGAGATCAGATTTGTTTCCCCCACGGGCCCTCAGGGGACGCCGTGTTGAAATGGAGTCCCCGAAATGCAATTTTTGTTGTTGCATTTACAGAAATGCTGACCTGTGAATGAAGTGAGACAAAAGGGGACAGGCTCGGAATACCTCCGGGACAAAGAAATCCTTCAGTCCTCACATTCTTGACCAGCTGGAGTCTCCCTGGAGACTGAGAGGAGTGCTGTGATTGACAGGTGCAGGGTGACAGGAGTGGTGGGTTTTGGTTTAACATCTGTCACATGGTTGGATGAGTTATAGTGGACTTCTCTGTTCACATCAGTGAACATCTGCCAGTGTGCTGAATGGACCCAACTGTAGATTTAAGTGGCATAAGATTAATTAATTTTATCACACACTATTTTTAGCTCATGCTTCTGTAAGTGTCTAGTTTCTGGTGTAAACTGGTGTAATGGCAGCATCGTATTTCAGCAGCGTCTTCGAGCGCACTGCAGCAATGGAAACAAACTACAGTATGTTGGTGGGTAATTTAATTTGTTCTCTTCCCCTGTTATCATCTTCTATTATACAGTCACCTGAACGGCTAATTAGAGGTATGGAGCGAGCTGTGCACACTTGTTAGCCCCCAGGCTAACAGACGTAGCGTGAAGAGCTGCAGCGACAAGTTGATGAATCAATTACTCAATCGCAATGAAATTAATCGGCAACGTTTTTTGATGACTGGTTGATAGTTTAAGTGTTTTTAAGCAAAAATGTCAAACATGCTGCTTTTCTTTGGGATGTGGACTTTTGGTTAGACAAAAGAAGCCATTTGAGGATATCACGTTGGTCTCTGGGAAATTGTGACGAGCATTCTTTCAAAATTATTTGACATTTCAAAGACTTGTAGACTGTAGCTACTGTTAGCTTGTTAGCTCAGTTAGCCGTGCAGCTAGCGGGAGTTCTGGGGGCATCTTGATGTTGACACTGCCAGCACAGGAGCTTTGAATTGTCAGGAGAAAGACGTATTCAGGGCCCGGGGCTAGCGTGCTTACCTCAGTCGATATCTCTGCTACACAATATACATAGTCATAATTTGTATAACGCCAAACATGGATAATTTTAATACATTTTAAAATGCTTTACACTAAATTCTTACGTATTACAGCTTTAATGTTTAATGCTCTTCATTTAACAAGCTCCTCTCCTGTCTGTATTTGTTTAGGTTGTGTGGTGAGCGCCTAGCTCGTTATGTAACTGTTCTTTAACAGACAGCTAGCAGCAGAGCATCCATTAGCAGACATGTATGTCTTGCTTTCATTGTGAAAATCCAGACCACACCTACCTCTGGTACCTGATATGTTTTAACAGTAAAATAGAGCTGAACAGGTCAGTTAATTCATTTACAAGTGGATCTGCAGACACTGACAAATCGTTGCCATTATTTTTTGAGTGCCAGCTTCTCTAAGAAAAACAAGGTCCCCAGAACTTTGAAGCTAAAAAGGTGGCAGGGTCCGCCAAATGTAAACACAGTAGTAAAATAGTATGAAGCTGTGTTGTCCTTTACGGTCAGTTTGTTTATTCAGTCATGACAGCAAAGAGGGTTTGTTTGTTTAGTTTGTTTAGGCAGAAAAGAATATCAGTCAGTAGAGATCTTTTCTCTTCTTCCCCCAAACTACATAAATGCCGTCTTAGTGCTGTTCTGCAGGTGTGTCTGAGTACTGGCTGTGATTTCTGCCTTTCTGTCTCCTACTGGATGCCGTCAACTGCTGACAGAGACAGAAAACAGATTATCATTTTTGTCAACACATGGTTGTGAAGGGAAAACGAAGTGATGAATGCGGGAGTGTTTGGAGAAAGGCCGAAACAATAACACCTGGACCTATCGTCTGGCTTCATCTGCAAGCAAACGAAACACAGATGTGATATTGTGTGTTTCTTTTAACCGAAGAACATTTTAGAATCGCCGCATTGTTTACGGCCCAAAATGTTACAGTGGAGCCACTCTTCTTCTCTTTCTGTGTCATAAAAACCCTGCAGGCAAAACCCTATTTAACCCCAGTCAATGGGATGTGAGGCTGTTGAAGGGCCAAGGGGTCAACTGAGGTCAACCCATAGTGACTGTGAGTGTGTGGTGAGGGGGGGTTACCATCCATCTTGCTCTTTGTTCCCCTCCTGTCGAACCTCATCACGTGTTGACCAATGTCAGGAAAGGACGAAGGAAAAGTCAACAGAATGCCATTTTTTAGGTCATGGAGTTTGAAGATGTTGTAGATTTTTTATCAGTTTCGATGTTTTGCATGGAGATAAAACACACAGGGTTTCAGAATGCAGTTAAAACAGTTTAATGACCGGTTAAGCCGTTAACGTGCGGTCAACCTTATTTGTTCTCAGAGACGGTTGGATAATTGTAATGAATTAAATTGCGAGCTGACTAATCATGATGATCACTTTAACCATAATTACATCCTTTTCTTTATTGTGAGAAGCTCCACAATCCAAAGACACAGCATCAATTTAAGGTCGAAAAACTGGTTTCTTACAATAACTGTGCCGTGTTTATTTTTTTTACATATGACATAAATACTTGATCTTTGGTCAACGCCTCTACAGCCATATTTTCGTTTCAGAAAAAAAAACAAAAAACCTCTCAGCTCTAAAAATGACGATGCCGTAGTTTTTCTGGATTTACATTTCGTATAAGTATTGATCAAACAACTGAAACAAGCAGGCAAACTGTCAATTTATTAGGTCTCCCACAGAAAATCAATCAGCAAATATTTTGATAAACAATTAATCAAGTAATTTCTCAAGCAAACGTGGCAAACATTTCATGCCGTCTGCTTTACAAATGTGAGGATTTGCTACTTCGAGTATTTTGGGCGTTTTTCAGAGAGTTGGTTGGACAAATGATTTGAATAAGACCTTTTTGGCTCAAATTGGGATGGATGTTTTTAAACAAATTTCTGACCAAAAGATTGAATTGCACTCAGTAGAGCACATACATCCAACTCTCAACAGTCTCCATTAATTCAATCCAGCCTATCCGATATCTCCTCAAAAGCACTTCATTCGCGGGGCAACAAACTCAAATGTCATAAAACATCTCAACATCGATGTTAGAACAACAACACAGGGATGACTTTTGGTATAATCATCAGTGATGATGAAGTGAAGTAGAGCAGAGCAGTCTGGTACAACACTTTTGCAAAGTTATGATATAACTATAACCAATATGTAGGACGATATGTAGTCATATAGCACGATGATGATATAATACAGATATATTGCCCAGCCCTTGTTGAAGCCCCTCTTAATATATATTGATGACATTTGTTAATCTTGTGACATAAAACACTGGAGAGTTTGATCCTGCCGTGGTGACAGATCAGCTGATCACTTCCCTATGAGCCGGTGCTCTAAGCTGCCTGACACAAATCCACCTATGCTATCACCCTATGGGCCTGGATTAAACTACCCCCTAACTGCCTACTACCCCCACGCAAACACACAAACACACCCCTCCGCCTACTACTGAGGCTACTCGAGGCCCCTCGAGTCCTAATCCTCTCTGATTTTTGCGTGGCCCTGGATTAGAGTAGCGCACTGAACCCCATGCTCTCCCCTCTCAGCCCCTTCCCTTCCCCCATTCGCACGCTGGCAGGCTTTCCCCCGCCGCCTCCTCGCTGCCTCTGCTCCTCCCAAGGGCTCGTCTGATCACTGTTTCTGTGTCTGTGTGCGCCAGGTGAGCTCTGTCTAAACAAATCCTGCCTCCCGCTTGTTTTGTCTACTGTGGTGGAGGCAGGCGGCGAGGCGGACAGCGAGGGCCTGGCATAAGGCTGCTTTTCTCTACAACTAAATAGAGAGGGGGTGGGGTCGGTGGGGGGGTGACACTATTCAAAGAACAGTCTGTGAGTTGGGCTCTCAAAGGAGTGAACTGTCAAGACGTTTCAGTTCATTTCATGGTGGCATCAAACCACGCAGAGTAACTGGGTGTCGATAAAAGCGTGCATTCTTTTATGTCAAAAGCACCCAAAGGATTTCAGGTTTTAACTATTATACTGCATTGATTTCTGATCGGTAAATGCACCAAACTTAAAGGTGCAGTATGTAGTTTTGGAATCTTAGAAAGATTAGGAATATAACTGAATCAATAAGTGTTCCTCAGAGGAAAATAAGGTCCTCAGAACACTGAGTAAAACAGCATCAACTTGTGTTGTCCTTTCGTGTTGCAATATGTACGAATTGGCCTGCTGCTAACTGTAGCTGCTGTTAGCTAGGTAGCTGAATTAGCCATGCTGCTAGTGATCCCAATTTGAAGCTTGGATTTCACATTTTTACGAGCTTCTCTCTCCCTTATTTTTAAAAATTTACCGGAGACACGTTGCAGAAGGATTTGGCCAGGGTTCGATAGCATTTTAGCAACTCTGAATCTCCTTTTTTTCGAATCCGCTTATCAAATCTAAATCCTTTCAAATCCCTCCACTAAGTCCATTAAGGTGTTGCTCTGATAAAATATAAGTAACAAAAGTTAAAGATAACCAAACAGCCAAGAGATTGACACTCAAAGACAATTTCTTTGCCAGAGAAAAAGAGACAAAGGATACAGTACAGTAAGTGTAAAACAAATCGATTCTGGTGTTTTGCCTGCTGAAATAGAACCAGCCGTCAGAAACCAACCTACAGAAGGTTATTTAAACCCTAAGGTAACTGAGACGGACTTTTCCAGCTTCACATTACAGAAAAGTCTACATATAGCACGTTAAGAAAGCATCGGCGAGACTGAAACATCATATCCAGGTATCTCATGAGTGACACGTATCATTAATAGCTGAGTGATGCTGGTTATGTATAGCGGCGTAAATCCCGTCTATAAAATTTGGTACTAACAAGACTCCTCTTGCATTCTAATGAGTGAAAAGAAATGTGAAACTTAAGAGCCTTTGGATGCAGACAGCTCGGAGATGTAATGTAGATAACTTCTGGATATGTGTGTTTGTGTCTGTATGCGTGTGTGGGGTCTGGCCTGACACAACATGATAGCGCTGAAAGACGGGACCCACTGTGCGAGTCCCTCCCCCTGGATACAATAAGTACATAAACAAACACATAAAGCAGAGGCTGACATCATGTCGGGGAACAACAGTGCGCTGCTGGTGATGAGCGATGGCTGTTTACAACAGGAAACAACTCTTTGGCACTGCTCATTTTGAGTTCAGCGTGAGGACAGTAAATTACCCCACATCACACTGCAGTAAACACGAAACAGCTTCACTGTGGAGCGAATAAAAAAAGGGAATTGTTGGGAAGTATATTATACAGCCTGAGCTCTGTTTAAATTATACATATCGGGGGTTTTGTGAGAACAACAATGTGCTGACGGAAATGAAATGCAAGAACAAAGCGCTTAATACAGAAGCGCTGACAAGATTAATGTGGAAACGTGTTCAAAGCAGACGTAGCCTTAAAGGCAAGCTTTGTGTCAACTGAGTCAAGTCCCGGCATATAAACCATATGAATGTGCACCAATCAAAATACGTTTTTGTCTTGTTGCCAAGATATGTGTGGGAGGAGAGCTCATCCTGACTGAGGTAATGCTTAATAAATGATTTGGCAGCTGTTGGGGTAATATTACACTAAATTAAGTCCGGGTATGTCAGTAAGTGTCCTGGTACCACACAGAGAACAGAGACACACTTGTCACGCATGCAGTGACGATTTTCTCTTTCTTTGATTCTGTGCTGTCTCACTGAGCGTTTTGTTCTATCTGTGCAAAGGTAATGTTACTCTTAAAGTCGGTCACCTGTAGCTCCAATCAGCAGTGATGGAGAGATGAAGACTGGGTGGACACGCTAATCTTCTCCCCTTTTCCGGCAGGATGCTTTGATATACGTTGACGTTCTCACATTGGCTCGTAAATACTTTATTTTTTTTTTTAAGTGACCACTGAAACTTTCGCTGAAACTCAACTTGTCACTTTCCCCCATGCTGTTTACAAGACAAGAAGAAGGAAAAAAATTGGCGACGAGACAACAGAAAGTTGACTACTGGCAGTGTAAATGGGGTATACCTGTGTTTAACAGTTCGAGGACCGCATGCCAGGTGTGCGGTACCACAGGAAAACACTGGTTTTGCCGGTGCTGGTTTCAGCGGCCTCTGAGGGCACTTTCACACCAGACCTGCTTGGTTCAGTCCAGGCACACTCTGTTGTGTTCGCCTGTTCCGTTTGCTTCATTTGGGCCGGTGACCACATGAAAAAGGGGGTCATGGAGAAATTGAACAGGAGTTAAAACAGAGGTGTGTTGACCTTGTTTCCTTTTCCGTGTAATGAGTCAGAATAAGTGCCAAAAACACTATCTCCCCATAATACTACAATAAAAGTGCTTATTTTCATCCTTTTTAGATGTGGTTTTTTTTTTCAGTTTGCTCTGATTGAGTTCTTTGACTTCCAAGTATGGGTTCATGTGGTCCTGATAAAGCAGGATGATAATTGCCTACTGTGGAACTTTGTTCGCAACACAAACTGGACCAGAGCTAAGAAAGATACACTTTTGTGTTGCTGGCACTGTTATTGTATCCTACCGTTCCGTAAATCCCCTCCAAACGGGGCCCCAAAAGGTTCAGGGGGAAGCCTTTTGCATACTGTTTGTTGTCGGTGTTTTTGATTTTATTCTTAATTTACTTTTACTTTCGAATCAGGATAACTTTTTTCAGTGTGCCACACACAGATTGTGGTTGAATAGTTTTTGTTATTGCTGAGATGGATTCTGAGGGAAATGACCTGGTGATATCTGGGTGGCAGCCATGATAAGAGCTGGTTGAATTCTCTAAATAAAGCTTCGTCAGTGCTTCCTTTCTTATCTCTTTTAGCAAAGCTAACACTGAATCATCCTTTATGAAAGGAAAGGAGATAATTCCTTCCTATCAAAATACTCACAACTCCGGTCAAATGAGCCAAACTGCAGCTGTGAACACCACCCCGGTGTCTCAGCCATATACCATACTGTAATGTGTATTGTCTGTATGCTGACTGAGGGCTTACCTTGGCTGTTGTCCAAAACAAATCACTATAATTTGAGTGAGAGTAGGTAGATGTCACTTTTTCAGACAGTCTCTGTCTCAATGCTGAGTTTGGGGTGAAACTCCCGGATTAAACCCAGACTGCAGTTGAAGAGTCCTAACTACCAGCTAATCAAGACTTATAATCAGCCGAAAAACTGCTCAACCAGTCAGCTCTTCATGTGATAATCACTATTTTGCATAGATTTCTGTCTATCCCTGAGAACCACCCAAATCGCCCAATCAGCTGTTGGGCTGGATGGTTTCTATAGTAATAACTGTTATTGGGGAGGGAAGACGGCGGTCTAATTCCTTCACCATATGGATATGTATATGTAGACATTGCAGGTGTGTGTTTGCACTTGCCCTCTCTCGCATTAGGGAGGTGCGAGAAGCCCCAAAGAAAACACAGCGAAACGCATGAAGAGGATTCTTGAGTGACACCCTGACGTCGCTGCATGCAGGTGCACTTACAAGGGAGCTATCTCTGTTTTGTTTGATTCATTAATAATGCAGTCTCATTTGTCATTTTCTGACTCTTTGTGGGCCCACAAGCTTATTTAAGAATCAGATACCTGTTGCTGCAGGCACAGAGGATGAACCTGAAGCTGCAGACAAACAGAAACAAGTGTTGAGAAAGAGTCTGGTGGGTGTGTGTGCACCGGCAATTATCCCCCCCCCCCCCGTGTCCAGCCCACTTCATGCGCTCAGCAAGTCTCACGACGCACACACTCGCGAGCTCCGGACGCACGCACCTTTTTCCTGCTCCTGCATCTCGGAGAATGTCGAGCGAGCTTTGATGCCCCTCCTCCTCCCCTCCGTCCCTTTTATCCTGTTTCCTGGGAGCTGATTTATGTTTCGCTTATGAGTCAACACGTCCGCCTTGATCTCTCTTCCCTCTTCGCCTCATTCTTTCTTCATCATAGGAGAGGAGGGGGAGAGCACATTTTGAGCACTATTTGTTTTTTTTTTGTTTTATGGCTTTGATTAAAACCCCCTAGAGGCAAAGAGAGAGGGAGACAGAGGGAGATGTAGAGGTAGTGAGGTGGGGCACAGAAGGGCCAGTCTGAACAAGGAGGCATTGTGTCGCCCCCCAACTGTGTCGGACTGACAGTCTGCATTACAGCACGCTACAGCAGCCTTCTCCCCAAAGCACTGCTAATCTGTTGCTTACTGGCCCCTCTGGCTAGCTCAGGTAAGGGGGGAGGGAACCGAGAGAGAGAGAGGGGAGAGAGATTTACCCTGTTTTTTTTTTTTCAGTTTCAGTTAAAATCAATTTTTACCAGGCAGACTTCGGACAAACCGTTCGTCTGCAGCACGGTGTCATTGTTGAATCGTGTTATATCTGGATGATAGGATGGAACAATTCTTAGATTCATAAGATA
Organism: Sparus aurata; assembly: GCF_900880675.1. Lineage (NCBI taxonomy): Eukaryota > Metazoa > Chordata > Actinopteri > Spariformes > Sparidae > Sparus > Sparus aurata. Next base: position 17,271,589 of record NC_044208.1, on the reverse strand, counting down.
ACTGTGATAATAACCAGCAAGTAGTTCAAGAACAGGTGATGTTGGCTGACTGGTTGGCAGATGTTCTGGTTGGATGTCGCCGGTTGTGTCAGTTTATTGAGCACTGCGATTTGATGCGATGTAAGTTTGATGAGAGATTCATTCCTCTCCCCTCATTCATTCCCCTGAGCTAAGATCTCGTCCGGTAAAAGATAAAAAACTGAAGTTTGCCCTTTAAGTTTTCTCCTGAAAGCACATCTGAAACCAGGATAAAAAACATTCAACGACAGCGATTATGAGATCGTGACAAGGCGAGCAAACCGTCCAGCCGATCCACTCAGCAGGCGTCGACCTTTACCTGAGGAGACCCCGCTAACTCGGTCGCCACAAAAACAAACTTCTCCTTGAAACTCTTGAGTGAATAGGGCGTGAATAGGGTAAGCTTTCACATTTGGTCTGCTCATTCCTGCAGATCTGTCTGCGTTTGTTGTAAATGGAAGGAGATCTCCCTGCTAAGTCCCATTGGACATGCTGCAGACGGCTTTTCACTCCCTCAGCTCCTCAGGACTTGTCCCATTGCTTGTTTTCACAGAGCAGCCCCCCTGATAAGCTTGTTAATTCGCCCCAAAAAGCTCAGCCTTTCGGTGCCCACCCATTCATCCCCCCTCCCCTTTCTTTTTCAAAGGAAATACCTCTTGTTTCCTTCACAGCGCATGTTTGAACCTCGAAAGAGGTATGCTGTCTTGCTGTTACTGCATTAAAAACTAATTATTGTTTTCTTTAGGGGTTTTGAGGTTTTGAAAAAATAGAGAAGGCCAGGAAGTGATGGAGCAATTGGAAGGCAACTGGATCACAATGATGCCAGGGTGCGGAGAAAGGAAATGGGTTGCAAAGTGCTGAGTACTGAGTAAAAAAAGCCATGTTCATTTTCTGCATGAATTACGTCAGGTGTCCTGCTGCTGCGGGGCACAGAGGCTTGCAAAAGAGAAGCGATTGTGTTGGAAAATATCTGATTCTTTGATGAGAAAGGAAAAACTGAAGGGGAAAGCTCCGAAGAAGCATCGCAGTGAGCAGAAGACAAACATCATGAAGTATAGAAACCTTTGGATTAGGGGCCGAGAATAATCGATCCATAGATGCATCACGATTCTGGCATGAAATGTTACGTCTCAATGCTCTTTTTTATGCAAGGCAATCATAATTATGTTTTATCATGGAAACCTGACGTTACTCACTATAAACCCAAAGATATGCTCATGCCAACACCGTTTGAATCATCACAATCTGCTACATGTCTGCTGTGTATTTGGTATTGTTTGCCTACAATTTAAGGTTCATCTGTGTGTTTATTAAGAGGAGATTATTTGTCAGATTTCTTCAGATTCAGATTCTTTGAGAGCTCTCTAAAAGAGCAGAGCTTTTTTGGCCAACTCAGATTGAATAGTCATTATCTATAAATTCTCAGTTGCAGCAGCTGCAGTGTTTACTCAATTCACTGATTAGTTGATCAAAAGAAAATAAATTGTTTCAGTCATTTATTCAGTCATTTTAAGCAGAAATGTGAAATATGTACTGGTTTAAGCCTGTCAGATGTAATTTATGACAATAAATGAAGAGTCTTCCCAAAAAAGAAAAAGAAAAACAGTTTAAGAACGTCACTTTGGTCTCTGTGGAATTGTGGTGAGCTTTTTTTTTTTACAGTTTTTGAGATTTTATAGTATAAAAGATTCATCTGGAAAGTAGCCAGCAGATTTATGGATAAGGAGAATAATCATTAGTTGCAGCCCAAGTCAGTTCCCTGACATGTCACTCAGTAAACTGCTCGACAGCAGAGAAAATGAGTGAAAGGAGATCGCTCCTTTATGACCTCTTCTCTCAGCCTGAGGCTTCCGCTGCCCCACCCAACAATCACTTAAATCCAATCCTGCAGTGACTTTGACTCGGGAAAGATACATCTGTCGTTCGCTCTGTGACAATAAAGCTCGCACGCTGATGCATCTGTCTGGTGTCTGCCGGACTGCCGTCAGTAATGGAGCAGTCTGGCTGCCACCCAACTCTCCCAGGCCGTAAAAGTGACCATTAAAATGACAGATTTCTCTTGCCACGGCTCTCTCTCTCTCTCCATCTCTTTCTTTCTGTCGCACACTCTCTCTGTGGGCGTCCGGACATGCAGTTGAACACTAGAGAGGGCGTCTCCGGGAACCTCTGCGCCCCTCGACTCTGTCACCCTTCACCCCCCCACATCCCACCAGAAGATACACACAGCACACACGCTAAGGGACTCGGGAGTGAAAGCGTCCTCTCACCCAGTGCCCTTTGACCCCCAGGGGTCGTAAGGATAGGCACGTGCTAACAGAGGTCATGGGAGGGCTTGGGTGGGACCAGTGTTTGGTTTTTGGGGGGACGGCCTTGGGTAGACGCAGCGGCCACTCTCCAGCCGTGAGGCCACCTCCGACCCGGCAGATGTTTCATAGCACTTCACCCCCTTCGGGATGAGCTCAAACGACAGACCCACAGGTGGACGTCCTCTCATTGTCTGCGGGAGTTAACTAAGACGCCTAGAACCTGAAACACCAACCGAGGGCCTTGTTGCAAACAGGACAAGCTCCTTCTGTGGTTTCCAGTGAAATGTGGATGTTTCCTTGGCCGTGTGTGGTTGTGAACGAGCGGGAGGACCGTGTTGTGTTCACTTTCTCCTCCAGAGAATGAATTCCTCCTCCACCTCCTGATATGCTTCTGACTTAGCATGTGACATCCCTCCAGTTCTCTCTCTTTAATCCCCTTCTCTCTTCGCAGATAAAACACCACCTTGTCGATGGAAACAAGAAAACACATTCAGCACATAATCATTTTCTCTTATAACAACATGCTAATCCAGTGTTTGACGATCACGTTTATTAAACTAAAGCGAGAGTTTGCCACCATCACGCATCAACCGTCAGCTATCTAGTTCTCAGTCTTAACATAGAAAGCAGCGCACCCAGTTATGTAGCGAGTGGGGAAAGTAACGGCGTCCACGTCGAGCCGTTGGATTGGCCTGAGACCGAAGGTTGTAAAGTTTTGCTTTCCTTAACCAAATGTTTTAGCAGCCTGACCCTAATCATACCTCAACCACACTGCGGTTGCCATAACCACAGTTTTTCCCCAAACCATAACCATCCTGTAGTTTCCACGGGTAGAGCTCTCAGAAGGTGGTGTTTTAATGTAATCCAGCAGTTTTTCAGAATCATCCAGCTTCAATGTTTTCTGGCGGTGGTGTGGATTCTGTGACCAGTTTAAGTTGGGATGAAGGTTGTCGAGCCAAGTCAGGGACTCCTGACTTTTTACATGCATCTAATTCAGTTGGAAGTGGAGAATTAGGGAATGGGAACACTTAATTGAAAGCTGTTTTCATAGTTTCGTAATTTTAAGACTTCAAGGCCATGACTCCGGCCCAGAGGACTGCTGCTAATGGGTCCATATGTCATGGAGTGAACAAATAAATAGGTTGTGTTTATGGAAGCTGTGGGGCAAGGGTGGGTGTATAAGTTGTTTATGTCCGGCAGGTTATAGTTTGTGTCTGCGTGCCTCTGTGGGTTTATGTCTAAGCATATGTGTGTGTGTGTGTGTGTGCGCCTCCAAGTGTGTGTAGGTGTTAAAAAGATAAGCCATCTCAGGGAGGAGGACGAGGGCTGGGCCAGCGGAGTGTTTGTGTTTGTGTCTCCGGTTTTAATGACTTCAGCTGCTCAGGCTCCGGTCTCTGTCTGTCTGTTGGGGGGAGTAGGCGGGGGATATGTTAGCAAACTCTGACATTCAAATTAAAGAGACCATCACCTGAGGATATTGACTCACACAACATGAGCTAAACCCACGCGATGAATAAAAAAAAACAAGTTCCACCCCATCTTCTGCCTCTGGATTCCAGACCGCAGAATTTTAGTGCATCGGTGAACCAAATCTAAATGCGTGGGTTTGTTTTTCCGTATCTGGCGGGCATCAATTACGACAGCCAGAGGAAAGGTGAGAATAAACGCAGGACTGTTAATGCTGCACGCACCCACATAGCCCATGTTTACGCACATGTTTCTGTCACAGCTTGTTACATGAAAGTGACAAGTCAGTTTCACCTCTATTAGCTGCAGGAAGCACAGCTGAAGCCACCCTTGTCTTTTGTTCCTTGTCTCAATTTACAAAAGTTGTTTGCTGGTCTTCCCAATCCCATTAGCTATTGTTTGATCAGTCTGATAGCCGAGTGTGAAACACATGCTGGGTTTATGTCCCGGGGGGGGGGGGATACTGTGGATTTGAAGCTGCGTTGTTTAGGTGCTCAGGGGGGTTAAATCCAGGGGACCAACCTCATGAGAATAAGCCCCTTCAGCTGACATCCCACCCATTCAGAAGCCGTGTGGAGCGTACAGTGTGTCTTGCGTACACCTTAACATGTTCAGTGAGTATACCACAAAGTCTGTACTAGCCATCACGTCAGTGGCGGTTCTAGACCGGTTTTAATAGGGGGGCCAGGTTGGGGCCGGCTTTTTTGTTAGGGGGCACATACAACCCGGGAAAAGACAAATCCCTCATTCAGATAAGGGATAAATGGGACTTCAACCAATGTTTATAATTTCAACAACTTTGATTGGGTAGTAAACTGCTGAGACACTTTATTTCCACCTTTCCCTTCAGTAAAAAATCAGTGCAAGAAATCTGTCATTGTATGCAGACTCCCTGTCGGGAGGGCCACGGGGGGTCCAGACTCAACTCTTTATTCAAAGTTTGTTTAGGCGTTTTACAGGTGAAGGTTTAAAGCTCCTCACTTGTTTTCAAACCATAAAGTGGCTATAATCAATACTTGATCGAAATGGCTATTTAATGTCTAAGAACTTTCTCATGATGATGAATCTGCAGCCAAATGTGCAATATTCCGTTTTATTAACTTTCAGCTAATTGTTTTGGTTGTACGACCAATATCTGCCAAAAAACAAATTGTTTTGTTTCACTCTTAAGGCTCTCATTGACCTTCTTCTCAGGTTTAAGCAATATGATTAAAGGATACATTCACCGAAAAAATTTTATTCAGTCATTATCTACTCAAGCTGATGTAAAATTACATTTTGTAGTCCACAAATTCATTTCTAGAACCACACAACAAAACATTGTTGCAGCATTCAACAAAAGCATAAAAATTGTCTGGCGTGATTTAAGCCCTGAGATCCCAAAACAGACTGACAAAATATTTGCCAGTTCTGTACAAAAAATGGAAAGCCAGTGCATGTTTACTCAAATTAATGTGCAAAATCTTCCCTCCCCACTCACTACAGCACTTTGAATGGGCCACACAGTTGCAGTTCTGGAGTATTTGAAAAGGTAATCCTGCTCTGACTCATGTCAAATATTACTGCCAATGTTTCAGCCAAATATCTCGGTGCTCTTTCTCTGCCCCACAGCGAGAGTAGCAAGAAAGTAGGTTAATCCAAAACGTGACTATAGTGGCAAGACTAATGTATTGTAAGCAGAGGAATGCAGTGTATTTTAGGAATGCATTTTTACATTTTTTTTTTCACCCCAAATCTGAAAGGCTTAGCAGCGAGGACAGTACTTGGCACATTCACAGCAACGGCTGCTCGTAGATCTCCTTCGACATCATGTCCATTGTGTAGTGGCGTGTCCTTTTGTGGCGTCCACGTGAACTCTTGCTGCTTTCTTCTTCTGTAGTTCTGCGGTCTCATTTGATGTCAGCACACCTCATCAACCTGTCTCATTCGGCTCGCGTATCGTATATTTCAGCTGAAGGTCTGAAGAGGTGAATGCAGAGCTCTGACCGCACATGATTTAGAGACGGCGGTTGTTTTATCTCAAAGCCATGCCGTGCTCCAGGCTCTTGTGCCGCCTTCTGTGGTCTGTGGAGGAAGGTAATTACTACAGGGCCTAAAGCCACCAGCTCCGGCCTTGTGGACTCTCTGCTGCCACATCCTGTGAGCAGCGGCTTCGCTTTTTAAAGATATTTTCTCCTTATGGCTCTTTTTCTCACGGTCAGTTTACTGCCTCGTCCGATTGAAACCACCGCCCCCCCCACCTCTGCGTCTACTCAGAAACTTTATCAACACTTGATTATTCAGCAGGTGTCTATTTCAGATTTTCCCTCCTTAATCGTCACTCATCCCCATCTTTGCTTTTAAACGTCCCCTTCCTCCCCTCTTCATCTCCGACCACGCTCTCTTGACCGCTGCCAGCATGCCGTCTGCGTCTTTGAGGGAAACCTCCGCTCGCCCCAGTAATCACCACTTAAAGGGAATTCCATCTCCAGCGGCAGGCCTGCAGCTCTACATCTTTGAACATTTGATGGTTTGATGGCTATAATTTGCTTAAAATAACACCAATAAAGTCATGAAGCTGTAAATGCCTAAATACCTAATGTACCAAGATGAAACACGATACAGCCTTTGATTTTGAGCTTTCAAGAACGTCTTGGTTACTAAGCTTCCTATGGCATGCGTTTTTGAGGTGTCGTTCCAGATGTATCTTTATTATACGTACATGATCCATTTAAAGAGGCTTCGGCTACGACTCTTATTCACGCAGCCCGTGGATTATCTCTAAAATGCAATGTAAACAGGCACTTCTGTGGTGTCAAGATAAGCTGTAATCTTCGAATGTTCTGCAATATCACACAGTCTCGCCCAAACCAAAGGGCTTTACAAAAATGACCTCACAAGCAGCATAAAATGAGTAAGCAGCTGAATAATAAGCAGCATTAAGCCGGCACTATTATAACACGTCAGTAATGCTTCATGATGCAGTGCATTGTTTCGTCCGTCCTCCAGGCTCGGGCCAATGGGAGGAGGCGGCATCTTTCAAAAGCTTGGGAAAGCCCTGAGCATGAGTAACAGAATGGAGTCTCCACCTGAGCTGCCTCCCTCCCCACTCCTTCCTTCGTTCCCCCCCCGCCCGCCCCGCCACCTGCCCTCAATTCATGTCAGAAATACCTGCCGTAGTCAGTCGCTCAGCAGGCAGACACCTCAGCTTAGTGGACCATTAGGGGAATTAGTCAGAGCTTACTCGCAGTGAATTTGGAGGCAGGTAAGATTGCAGCAGAGGCTTTGGGTAGAAGAAAATAACTGAATATTTTTAAAGGATAAGTTCTCCCAAAAATGAAAATTCAATCAGTATATGCCTCATCCTCATGCCGATGGACAGTCAGGTGAAGTTTCACAGTCCAAAAAACATTTCTGGAGAAAGACCGTGTTGCAGAATTCACCTAAACAACTGGCGTAGACGGGCTGAATAGATAATTACAGCATTTTCCTTTCGGATGAACTTGTCCTTTGAGTGCATTTACCCACACGCTGCTTTCGGTAGGGGTGGATGATCTCACGTTTTCAGATCAGGATCTGTCTTGAAGGCATCTACGATTTACTTTTGCATTGAAATCTTTAGAGATTTAAGTATTTTATGTTCTGGACAGATCACACACCTCTAACTCTGCAGTGAATTTGCACTGGTATGTAGACCAGACTTATCAGTGAATCCTGAGGAGAAAAGCTTTCTCCACCCTCTTTCTGTGTCATGTTGACACAACATAGTGGCCCATCACTAATCTGCATCATACCTGACCCCTTCCATCGCTGGGTCAGACTTGAGGGTCATCACATGACCGCAAATGAGGGGGCTAAAAATCACAAGGGCCTCGGGCTTTACAATTAGTCGAAAGATTGTGTTTGTAGCTAAAGCTCGGACATTCGCGCCTTCTGACAGGTTGAGTCGCATCATATGACGAGATCCCATCAGTGCTGGATGATGCATACAAAAGGCAGGTGCAGTTGTTTATAACAAATCCCCACGCTTAAATGGACCTGGCACGCCTTTCAATCCAGGTCACAACAACACAACTTGTTTGTGCACGAACGGCATCGCGACCGCAACCTCCTGTCTTTTAATGGCCGAATAAACAAACCAGCAGACATAATAGTGCGGCGCTTTTGTTAAGGGAAAGGGCAGAGAGCTAGTTAAGGAAGGAGTCTGGCCCCACATGAAAAGAAACAGGGAGGAGAAGGGAGAAGGAGAGACGCCTGGGTGTTCCTCCAGCATTGTTTCGGCCTTCTGCCTCTGAGGGACACCTGTCATTGGCTGGGCGGTTTACACAGGTGCTTTCACCCCCGCCTGGTTTGTCGACCTTGAAAGGAGGCCTCAGTCAACAGGTAGCGTGAAGGGAACAATAGTGACGATCCTGAGGAAGAGCGAGCGAGACAGAGAAAGGGAGTGGGAGGAGGAAGAAAGAGAAATGGATTCTTTGGAAAGCACCTGAGGGTTTGTGTGAGATAATCTGTTTGCCTTCACACACAGTCCCACTTTTGTGGAGAGGAGGGAGGCGTAGCAGTGTTAGCGGGCGCTCAAACTGTTGCTCAACGATCTCCTCCCTCGAGAAGCTCCTCCTCCGAGTGGCCCAATCATCCATCTTCAGTCCTCTCTGTTTCACCCTCTTCATAACCTCGGTTTCCTTGGACACGCCGCTGTACCCGAGGCTCGCTTAACCGGAGGGCCGCGCAAAACTCGTGGTCTCTCATGGCGCTGGCACTCTGCCAAGGAACCAGCCCGAATAAAGTGATACTGTTACACCGACACCACACACACCCTGGCTTCAAGAGCCAAGCAGCGAGGCTTGTTCCTACCACGTTGTTTGTGTTGACGTTTTTTGTATGCGTGTGTGTGTGTGTGTGTGGTCTCGCTGCCAGGGGGAAATGCCAAGTTCCCTCTCACCCTTTGTGGAATGTGGCATGCAAAGCAGACCTGTGTGTGTGTGTGTGTGTGTGTGTGTGTGTGTGTGAGCAGGGGAGATTACTGCAGCGGGGGAGAAACTAGTTTAGCCAACACAAGTGAAAGAAAGAATCAAAATTTCAGCAGACACCGTCAGTGTAATTTCTAATCACAAAAGGGACACTGTGTCAGGGGGCCTTAAAGGATAAGTTCACTCAAAATGTAAAATTCAGTCATTATCTACTCAGCAGTAGGCCCATGGAAAGAATTTTCATAGTCCACATAACATTTGTGGAGCTCAGCAGCTAAACAGTGTTGCAGCATTCTCCTAGACTTGTTTAAAACATTAACAAAAAACATAATCCGAATCTCCAGAAGCCCTGAGATACCAAATTGATTTGAAAAGACATTATTATCGCCATTGATGGTTGGGCACCAACTTCAGAAGTGGTGCGCGCCAAAGCAGTTTTTGGATTTAAAAAGGGATGCAAGTAACATCTTTTAAAATAAATTTGTGGTCTTGGGGCTTCCAGAGACTTGGATTACGACGGATGAGCTATATGGAGCCATTTTATGTTTTTTGGGGCATCCTTTTTTACGTTTAAAACATGTCAATGGTGAAAAGAATGGCTTTTCAAATCGATTTTGCATCTCAGGGCTTCTAGAGATTTGGATAACATTTTTGTTTGTTGTTTTTGTTTGTTTTTTTTTTTTTTTAATGCTTCAAACAAGTCCCCATCTACTTTAGTTGTTTAGGAGAATGCTGCAACACAGTTTTGCTCTGAAGCTCACGAAATGTTTTCTTGGAGTTTGAAACTTCACCTGACTTTCTATCTGCATTCGTGGGAGTAAATAATGAATGAATTTTCATTTTTGGGTGAACTTATCCTTTAATAGAATGTTCTTGTTTTTGGTTAATGATCACGGGTTCGTTAATTTTTGATCAGTCTTTCATCATCATTCAAATCCAATCCACACTTCTGTGTACATACATCGCACCTTAATGATTCAGATTCAGTTTTGTTTTTCTCTTTTAGTGCAGTTTGGCAACGAGCAAGTGATTTTGCATGAGACTTATAAAAACAGGTAATAAAACTGTAACATGTCTGCAAGTCCTAGCTTTAGCTTAAAGACAGCTGCTGTGGTCAGGTTCTCCTTCAGATCCTGATAATTTGGTCCGTGGCATCCAAATAATCTCTAAATTAACCTAAAACAGGACTGCACAAGTGCACCTGTTCTCTATTTTCACAGCCCAGCCACAGGTGGAAAGACTGTTATTGTATGGTTTAATAACTACCTCTATTTAAAGTGAGTGTGGTGACCTTTCACAGCCTGAGAATGTCTCTCTTGTTTCGCTTCCTCCTTTTCACTGTGGCCATGGTGATAAGGGGACAATGTGTGTGTTCAGTGTGTGTCCACGTGTGTGCCCTCCCTGCTAATGTGTGTGTTAGGAAACTGTTTATATCCTCTTCCCTCCCAAACACTAACCAAATACAGGTAATCGAATGACAGTGTGCCCACTTGGTGAGTGCGTGCGTGTGTGTGTTTGTGTGTGTGTGTGTGTGTGTGTGTGTGTGTGTGTGTGTTCACTTATCTGAAAGACGTGTTTGCAGAGCACTTACAGGGAAGCTTGAGCTCGCTTCGGACGCTGTTTACGGTTGCTGAATAAGTACAAAATAGTAGTCTTTTAAACTTTGAGACTCAGATGTGATTATTTTGTCTTACTTTGACACTGAACCTCACAGTGAGTCGCAGAATGGTGAGCCACACTTGATCTTCCATATGCCAGGCTTTATACGTTTTCAACCGTCTTGCCTTCGAGCCAAGTTAGGTTTATCAATTCAGTGATTCCAGCCGACTTCAGAGACTATGAGAGGGTTTATTTCTGCTCTTCAGCCACGAGTACGTAGGCAAAATGGTCCCAGATAAGACATTATATGACAGTGGCTGGGGATCAACTCTCCTTTATCTGCTCTTTCCTTCTCACAGGCTGGAATGTTAATGGTGGCTTTTGTGATGGCTTCAGTTGTCCTGTGTGACTGACAGCCTGACTGGCAGCTCTCAAAGACTCCTAATGGGAAAGAGGAGTTAGCCGTGAGACTCAAGCGTTTTTAAAAGAATGAGGGCTTTTATTTGATTTGAAGCAGCCTCCGAGGTGAAATGAAAGTTCACGCGGTGCTTGTTCCATTAAACGGTTTATGTAATGTTCCCATTCACAGTCTTCATAGTAGCTGGTTGTTTTGGTGCAAGTTAACATGGTTACTAGCGAAGAAGTAGTGTGCTAATAGAAATGAAGAGTGGCACATAAAAGCTTCAATGAAGATGGACAGTTCATCACTTGCCAGAAACTCAAGGCTTTAAAATGTTTACTTCAGTTTACAGATAAATAAGGTGACCATCGCAGCTCACCTAGTAGCATTTTTTGCTAGCAATGCCTCAAAATACCCTCAAAACTCTGTTGCTGGAAAAATCCAGTAAAGTACAGTCGGTATGTATAACCTGTATCCTTGTATGAAAAGTGCAATAATATCAGGCTTTAAAATTCTTCCATGGCAGGTATTTTTTAATATCAAACACAGGAATATGGTCTTCAGCCATGACCAGAGGGCTGACGCTAACAGCTAAATAAGCTAAAGCTTTACCCTCCCTGTGTTGTTGTGGTATTCACGGCCTGGAGGCGTCCTTTAGATGTAAGAAGTGATCTGTCAGGGCTTGCTTATATGCAGCACTACCATATGTTCATGGAAACACTCTATTATTGAAGAAACAAGGATCTCTGGCATGCTAGCAACCCTCTTTGTTTATGATGTTAGCATTAAAAAAACATTAGCTTGGACAATGCAAAACAGAGGTAGCGGGATTTAATCTGGTTAGCAAGGATGTTCCTCTTCAATATTTGCAGTGCAGTGAAATTAAAGGGGAAATGTACGGTATAAGACTTTTAGTTGAGAACATTCAAAAATGTATCAATTCAAATCATCCGAAGAATTTGAATAAATAGCAGTTTTGACATGATGATGTCTTTGTATTGTGTTTCAGAAATAGCTCCTGAAGTTAGCATGCAAACCACCTTCCGTCCTGGTCCTGTGTTAGCAGTGTAAACCCTAACCCTGACCCACTCCCCAAGCTCCCTGTCCAAACCACTAGCTGCATGGCTACCTGAGCTAACAAGCTAAGGCACCTACCGTTAGCAGCAGTTTTTTGCCCCGTATTTGTCTGGTGTAGGAGTTTGACAGGTGGCCAATTCTTAAATACTGTCTTAAAGGACGCTTGTGCTGCACACATAATGCAAATTATGCTACAGAGCTGCAACATCAAGACATCTTTAACGTTTTGCACTTTCGGTATCCAAAGTAAAGGCTGCATTGCTGTCCTACAGGTTACCTGTCCAAAGTGTTGAGGAACTACACCGAGCAGGCCTGTGACGGAGACTTCTTGTCTGTTCACTGCCCACCCCGCACCACCATCACCGTCCAGTCGGCTTTCTATGGAAGGAGAGGTGCCTTGGACCCCCAGCAGTGCCCTCAGACCTACCAGGCCCTCCTGAGTTCTTATAACCCTCGGGAGGATGATCGATATTGTTCCGTGTCCACTGCACTACAGGTAAACCAACGACACATATTCTTGATAGTGTGTTGTATCAGAAAATAATTGTTTAGTGATTATTTTGTATTTACTGTTTGCCAGCACTAACTCAGAGGTCAGTACATTTCATCCCCAGTATCTCCCAGAGCCACTGAATCTCTTTTTCTTCCCTCTGTTAGTCCACTCTTCTTGGGCAGCAGATCCTCCTCAGAGCAAGTGTCCTGTAAAATGGTCAAACTGGCCAAGGGTTACATTTTGGAGGACCACCACTGATTATGTAATGCTTTGTGAGGATGTTTTCTGGCAAATTACACTCTCTAAAGAGGAAGCTGGCTCGTATGTTCCCCCGTGACACAAAGCGATTTCATGGGGTCCTTGCCTTAGCATCCTTTTCCTAAATTGGGATGCGGCTGGACCAGAACCCCCACTTCGCAGCACCAATACAAACACACACAAACACATCCTGTTCGGCATTCATGCGCTTGTTTGGTTTATTCTTAGTGCCCCTGCCTTCTAGCGTCGGACACCCTTCGTTTCCATAATAGACAGGACAGCCATGAATGCACAGACACAGAGAGTGCATTGTGCTGAAGTGAGAGAATGACTGACTGCTGCGCCACCCACATTAGTCCAACCCTGAAGAATCCCATTGTACCACCTGTCCATGACCCCTGGTTTGTTTTCATCATGGTATGAATGTCTCCATATCAAAAGGTTTACGTCAAAAGTTAGCCAGCAAAGGCAATTTCTTTTTTTTTTGTCTCTTAATGTAAAGATTTTTTTGTTCCACCAACAGTTTTGTCAGCTGTAACTTGCAAATGTTCAGCATTTTTACATGATAAACAACTTTGAAACAATCATAAATACTGGTGTAGATTACTTATCTGTCAATTAACCAATTAGTTTATTGACTAATTGTTCCACTTATCCGAGTAATCCTCGCACTGAAAATCTAGACGAAGCACTCAGCCGTACTTTTAATAGATTCTCAGTGTGAAGTCTGCTGGAATGTGAAGGTTGGATCTTTTCCATCATGCAGCGAGCGGTTTTGTTTCTTTGACGAGAAGTGATATAGAGATCTATGTATCCCTGGTTATTTTGAAGAGGGTTAGGCAATGTCTACTGATATGGCATACAACGATATCCACAGTGAAATCTAGCAATAGATGATATAGTTGTTTTAAACTCAGATAAATCCATGAAAAAGGATGTTACTCTCCACCTTTGCTGCTTGAAATGAAGTCGGTGCTCTGTTTAAAAATAAACATGAACATTTTATAAGAAAATAATAAAAACAACAGCTATGATAACTTAACATGTTAGGCCTGATTTATTCTATATATTCATGTCAAAAAGTCCCACGGAAAGACCATAACCACCCATGTTTTACAACTTCTACCCTGTCTTTGGCACCAAAAGTCCGTTCTTTCTAACTGGAAATGTAAATCCTCACAAGTCAGGAATATCAGGGGTGTCGCAACTCTCGATTCAATTAGACTCTCGATTTTTGAAGGTCACGATTCAACTCAACACCTGTCATTTACATTTTCAGATTCTTCTTTAAGAACAAACATGGTGTCAAGTTGGATATGACTGCCATTTTTATGGAATGTAGGATACCACACAAAGGTTACAGTACAACGAAAAGTTGAGTTTCCGTATCTACAAAACAAGGCAGACTTGTGCAAGAAGGCGAAGTTAGAGAGAAAAAGAACACTGGGAGAGTTGCTGCCGATCCTGCTTTTGATTTCAATAATTTATATTGATTGCTCATTTCAACCAATTTTTTATTCAGAATTGAAATTGGGACACCACTTAAGAATGTATATTTTCAAGTATTTTCCTAAAACAGCTAGATACTGTACTTTTCAGCCAAAGTTAGTCATAAAGTAGGGCTGCACGAAAAATCGTTAGAAAATCGCGATCTCGATTCACACATACACGTGATCTCATTTCCACACATGGCGATTCTGAAGCATTTTATATCTCGATCTGAATCACAAGCAAATGGTCCTATTTTCCTCCCGGATTTTTTGAAGCGCCCCCAAACATAGCACTTGATTCAGTGGAGGAAGCCCACCTGCAGTTGAGTGTTTGGAAGGAGTGAGAGTGAGAAGCCGTTTATAGACAGGGCAGCAAGCCGCCAATCTGCCCGTCCTTTTGGCGGCTAGGTCCGCGGTTTTAGACGGAGGGCGGCAAATTGAGGGTCTGTGTTGGTCCGCCGATTTGCCGCCTCGGAGGGTACACTTATTTCCACCTCGCCTGCTAGATGGGCAACTGGACAGCCGCTGAGATCTGGGAGATGCTAACGACTCCTGGATCTCTAGCTTGTTGTTGTAGCGCAAGCTAGGAACGGTCGCTACTTTCAAATTAAAAGCCCCCTGCTAAGAACCCAGTTCTAAACTCCAATGGGGTGCAATGTAAAGCTCTTATTTTGAAGACAAATTCGTTGTCAATTGTTCACAGGCCAACTTCGGGCTTCACGTCACGTCACTTGTTTACGCCGACCCCAGAGGCGACTTTTGGAAAAGGAAGAATATTACGCCTCCGTTTTAGAAAGCTGACCACAGCAGCTATCACATATCACCTAGCCAAGGATACGGCCCCAATAAACACTGCACAACATGAGGGATTAAAGGATGCCCTCTCATCTTGGAGACTCTCATTTTTTCCAGAATCGTGCAGCCCTATCATAAAGGAGTAATTTGTGTATTTGTTGGGGACTATTTTTGCTCCTGTGAGTATTTACAGAAGCAGCTTGTCTTTGTCAGCCCTTTACATTCATTAATCCTTAAATCTTTGAGACTGAGGACTTACATATGTATTCAATGTGTATTGGGGGGGAGGAGGAATACACTAACATCCCGTATTCCCCCCTTCACGTTCCATGACCTGCTGTAACAAATGCTGCTCCTTTCATGTTAAATTCAGGGGGGAGGCTCTGAACAGAATCTATTCAGTCATTCCTCCAGCAAGTGGGATTGTGTTGGAATGTGCTCACCTGGGTTACAGCCGGGGAAAGATGATGAAACTAGAGAAGCCAAAAGATGCCAGGAAATGAGTGGAGTGGAGCTTTTTCCACAGATTTCTTTCTCCCGTCCTCTTTATTCTCTTACCTGCTCCTCTCCTCCATATTCCCATGGCCATAAGCAGCCTGTTTGAAGTGGTTTTAGGTTTTGCCTGCTGCTCGTCTCACCATCGTTGGCTTATTGTGCTCCCTCTAAACCTTTCTTTGGTCTTCTCCCGCTCTCTGTCACTCTTTCCCTCTTTAGAAAATGCTGGACGAGTGCCAAGACAGAAGGAGCTGTCAAGTCCTTGTCAACAGCCGCGTGTTTGGGACAGACCAGTGTCCTGGCAGCAGTAAATACCTCATTGTCTGGTACAAATGCAGACCTAGTAAGTCCCTCATCACCTCAGATCCTGACAGTGACACACATTTTCTGTTCTCCTCTGAACTGGGACTCTGTTTTTTCCCCTCTTTTCTCACACACCTCCATATTCAGTCTGAAATATAACAGGTGGGGTCACCAGTGACCATCACATGGAGGGTTGATTTCCACTGAAAATGTCCATCTCTATAAAATATATATGTACTGTGGGTGTATACAGCACACAGAGCATTTGTAGATCTACGTCATGTGTCTTTGAAGAGAATAATCCATGGAAAAAACATCAGGTGCTGATCTTTCCCCTTTACAAAGCTGTAATGCACTGAAGCTGGACAGAGCTTGTACTGTTAGAAAGCTTTGATAAATATCAGAATTCATTTCCATGTTTCTGATAATGAATTCAAAGCAACACTATGTAGATTTGTGTATTTTGTATAATTCAGCACCCACACAACACCAGGGTTGTCAATACAAATCCCAGGTTCCTGTGACAGTATAATCAGATGTAATGTCACAGGGGCTAACTGGCTAACTGCAGCTACAGTTAGCATAGTGAGCGGTTACGTTAGCAGCAAGAAAGCTATCTGTCCAAATTAATATAAATTAATAGAGTTGTGGCAGAGCAGCTGGAGGACATGGGACCCTATTACAAGCTGATGCACCATCCAAATGATTTTAAAGCTTCTTTTTTTAAGGTAAAACAGTTACATAATGATGCTTTAAATTAATTTTATACCAAAATATGTGTCTATTACCTGCATGTTTTTCTTCAATCCCATTTAAAGACCAAATTAACTTTTCGACCTTCTCGCCCTGTCAGTGGCACTCAAGTCATAAACCCGACATGGTTCTGACTGAAGATTATTATCGGGTCACAAATTTTGTACTAAAAAGGCTCAGTCATTTCTTGAGGCAGCTGGGAATTGTAGTTTTTGACAATTGTGACTGAAATTGGAGTAAATTACGTGTGTGTTTGGGACTATTTTCAGCCGTGGATGGATACACGTTGGGTGCAATACGTGTGCCCATGTTTGTCATAATAAAGACACCTGTCACCTGCAATGCAACAAATGTGCCTCACAGATATTGTTTTTGTATTATTGTTGATGATTTCATAATTTTTATGGGGCCACAGTGGAATAAAAGGACGTGTCAGGCTTTTGGTTGCAAAGACAATACTCGTTAAAAAGATCAATTCATTTACATTTGGTGTTTTATTTTATTATATGGCTTTTTTTTTATTTGTTCACAATAAGAAAAATACTGAATTTTGCTGGCCAAATTGGAAAAGGTATTTAGTTTATTTGTCACTGGACAAATGTCTTTAATCATCTAAATTGACTATAAATTCTACACTGGATTAAGCGTCTAAGTATCTACAAGAGTCTTTCCTGCATCTGCCAACTTCCCTGCTTCATTTAAAAGCAAAAAAAAACGTGCTGCGTGCCTCCCTTCCTTTATCCCATTCCTTCCACTCTCACTGTGAGCCAGGAAGCCAAGAGTATCACTCCAGAGGGGAGCCACAACAGTGCAGTAATCCCACCCAGATTCTAGTCTCCATTCATGTCTCAGTGCTGTGCTGAGCCGAGCCGCACTGAGCTGTGCAGCGGTTCACACTAGAGTGACCAGAAGTGGGCATTAATCCACTGATCCGCCTGCCCTCCCCACTTTTTCTTTCTCCTCTGGACCCCGGGGCCAATCAACAGCTCTTTGTTCACTGTCACTTAACCAATGACTTCTTGGGGGGGGGGGGGAGAGAAAGGCCGCATGGGGTGTTAGTGAGGTGCAACGGGCAGGTGTCACTGCCTCTGAAAGGAGAGGTGGATGGAGGATGGAGGAAGTGAAGGAGAAAGGGAGGGAGCGAGAGCGAACAAGAGTGAATCCATCAACGAGGGATATAACAAACCAGTCCTGCCCCCCTTTTTTTTTTCCTTGGCTCTTTTCCGATCTCTTCTTTCTGCATTCCTGTTCCACTCCCCACATGGACGGAGGAACGGCTGCTGTTGTGTTTTTATTTGCCGGCCAGTGGAGCTGCTCTGGCTGTCACAGGTCACTGTGGCTGGATGTGTGTGAGGAATGTCTCTGCATGGCTCTGCATGTCCATCGAGACGCTCTGCCTCTGTTTCTGCCTGTTTACACTGAACAAAGCCTTGTTTTGCCGTGCATTTTAAAGCTGTTGTGTGGAGGTTTAATGAAGTAAAGAATATAACAAAAAGTTTGTCTTTGTAACATTTTGTACCCTTTCTCTCCCTCTATCTCCAGACGAGTATAAGAGTAAGGTGGTCTGCGAGGAGGAGAGGATGAGGCTGAGCTGCAAACGGGGCATGCAGATCGCCGTTTACTCCGCCATGTTTGGCCGAACTCAACAGGGTACCCTGGAGTGTCCCCTGCACCACAGGAGGGCCCCGTCAGTAGGTGAGCCACCCTCTCACTCTCACACCGGTGGGAGCAGGGCAGCTGATTGGCCTCGATCCACAAGATGCAATAACTCAGTCTAAGATTAAGTTTAAGTGAAGGTTTGTCCTTTTTTAATTACAAGGGGTTGGACCACACAAAGAGGTTCTTATGTTGACATGACGAGTCAGCAAATATTTACATTGACATTTGACCTGTCCAGTATAGCTGTTGTAGCTAACTGAGAGAGCTAACTGACAGATAAGCATTTGCTATTGACCCCATTCAGGCTGAAGATTTAAAAGGAGTGGGTAACATAAAACATGGTTTACATTTTCAGACCTTACAGTAGATTGTAATAGGACTTATTATCAATTACAAATTATATTACAATTTTCCTGAAATTGACAAAAGCTATAATTGCTAAATGACTAAATAGCAGTTAGGTTAGCACTGTCCGATTTCCTGCTCATTCTAAACTGTCTGATTACTACATGTACTGTGGTTCTCCATGTCCCATGTCAATAAAAGAAAGTCATAGCTAAATTTACAAAGAATTGGCCACCAAGTTTAACAAATTGCTTGTTCATGTAAAACTTGATGCTACAGTCACGTCTTGTTCAAACAGTTGATTGCTTTTCGATTTTATGGTGCACCAGTTTTTTCTAGCAACAGTGTTAAAGATTATGACTTTCTTAACAAGCTAAAACATTTTGCATTGTATTGGTACTGCTTGATTTAGGAAATTGCAAGTTTGCTAGTAGCGATAGGTAGTAGAGAGCTAGCAGTTACTGGACTAACTTACTAGCTACTGTCCAGTAGACCAAGCAAATTTGATAAATACCACCTAGTCTACGTATCTAAGGACTTAGTAAGGATGTTACACACTAACTTAGTAATGAACCAAAAGCAATGTTATGTTTTCATGTTATGTAGGTTATGTAGGTGCTAACTACAAACAGAACTCATCATGTCATAACAATGAAAACGTGTGTGTTGTAAACATGTCAGGATCGCTGTGATCCTACCCTCTCACTGAAGTTACAAAGTGTAGATAATAGTGATGGGGGGTGACGGAGTGCCTGAGACACAATTCATCCTATTACAACATCCTATTAACCCTAACCCTAACCATTAACATGATTTTGAAACTTATTTTGAGGTAAAAAAAAAAAAAGTCGCTGTTTTCCTACCAAGGCAGGGCTCGACAGTGCGACTGTTTTGCTCGCATTTGCGAGTTGATTATTTCCAGTGCGAATAGAAAATTACATTCAGTCGCATCAGTGCGACTCCGACAAAACTGTAGTACATGCACCGTTTTGCTGTTTACGTGAGCACTGAGCAGTAAACACCCACATTTTTTCTGCCGTTTATCCGCAGTTTTGCACAAACGCCTCACTACAGCCGCTCAGTTTCTCCGGCCGCTCTGTGTCTGCGCTCGCTGCAGCTGCCTCCTCTCCCCCTCCCTCTCCTGTTGCTGCTTCAAACATGACACCGGCTTTGGGACTGACCGGCTGATGATTGGCTGTTCTGCCTTAAGTCCTGCCTCTCTTGCTGTGTTAGATTTTATTGTTCAGCTCGTACTGATGATGCGGGAACTACCGCAAAATACCCAATAATAGCCTGGCGTTTATTTGTTTCAATCACTTAACAGACCAGGCGTTTATTTGGGACAGGCGTTTAATTCCCTCCTCACAAAAATCCGGGATGAAAATGTCACAAACTTCTCCAGCTTCTCTGTGAATTCTCTGGCATCCTTCTGGGCACAACACGTGAAAAAGGCGAAAAAGAAAAACGTGCAGTGTCAGTGGTCACGTCTTCTTCCTTGATGTTTTTTCAAAATAAATTAGACTCGCAAGACAAGCATATATATAGTTTATTATTATTATTATTATTATTATTATGCATATTCTTGACTTTGAATGGGAACTGCTGTAAAGCATTTCTGTTTCTGATTCATATATTATGCAGTCAGTTTTCCATATTTTAAGTTAAATTAAATGAATCAAGACAGATGTCACATTTACATGTCAGGGTGTGGTTATTATAGGTGACTTTAAAAAATGATCCAGGTATACTGATCCCTCCACTTTGGGATAATTAATGGTACTGTTTGTACAGTGCTTTCAGAAAATCAATCACCTGAAAAATGATAACATAATTCTTCTCACAATAGGAGTGAGAGAAATGATGCATCTCAAAATATTAAATATGTTGTAATTTCAATTTTGAAATTGTAATACGTGTTATAACGCAAACCCCTTTTACTTTTTGCCACCACTGCCAGATCATACTGATTTTGCAGGGACAGACTCTCCAAACAATTAAATGGGAACAATTTCAGTTTATAAACAAGTCTTTTTTTTTCTTTTTTTTTTTCCAGAAAAACAGTTATTTTAATTCTTTTCGTGGCTGGGCCACTATAATTACACATGGGGCCAGTAAAACTCGAATCTACTGGCCAAGCGGGCCAGTAAGAAAAAAATGTTATGTTGGACACTGGGAGGCAGCCGGGGCACTGTAGCTGTGAAGCTTTAAGACCTCCACACGAAGCAGCCTGGCCGTGTCCTCAAGGGGCCTCCACTGGAGAGCTATGACCCAAGTCCAGCCGTAGAGAGGTGGCTTAGTTCCAAGCGGGTCAAGAGACCAGACTATGTTGACCGCTGGAGCAGGGACATTCTTCCAGTTTAAAAGAGCCAGTTATAACATTAAAATTAGTCTACAGGGTTAGGATTAGGCTAAATAAGTACTTTATTTGTTTGAAAATGACGTTTTTACCAAAATTGCAGAATTTTCATTGTGCTACTAGAAAATGTTGTGTGCTACTAAATTTTTCAGCATGGTAGCACAGTGCTACTTGGAAGCTTAGCGTCAAGCCCTGCAAGGGTGCTGTTTTGTAAACCCCTCAACTGATCATTCTCTTCAGAGAGTTGACAAGTGGTGATTATCACATTAACATACCCTAGAGTAGTGTTTTACATTATCATCATTCACTCATAGCATCAGTTTTGGGGTCAGTCTGAGTTCAGGAAAGGAATTGACATTTCCTATATAAAAACACCAACTGGGAATGCAAATCACGTCTGCTTGCGTTTGCATGATGTTAAACTGAGTCTCCTTGTTCTGCTTACGCTCATTTACATATTAATGATTTTGGAGAGTGGAACTGCAGGTCACCCTGGGCTTTTTTATTTTCTTCTTTTTGGCAAGATTTGTCTTCTCAAAAACCTTCCAGGCGTCATGATGCAACCAGCAGACGGGCGAAATGAAACATTTCTGTAAATGAGTTTTATACGTCGGCACTTCTCTGGAAGAGAACTACAAACTCTCAACAAAATGAAATGGTGAAATTACCATCCACACCCCTCATTATTTTACTTTCAGAATCATATCTTTCATACGTCTTTTTTTTTCTTTATTCTGTTAGGAAAGCATGCTGAGATATATAAAGCCACTCGAGCTCGGGTGGACGCATACAAACACACATTGCCAGGGGAATTGGGGTGGAATGTAGATCAGGTGTCTCCGTCATCCAAAGAGTTTGGCCCGTAGAAAAAGGGACGGGATTGAGTTCCCTCTAAGTATGTGAGTGTGAGTGTGTGTGCATGTGCGAGTGCATGGGATATCCAGATGTACTCAATCCTTGTGTAGGGGAATGTTAATGACTCTAAGCTTGGGATCTATAACAAGCATTAGCTACAGTGTTGGCCCGGGCGGCTCATTTATTCCGCTATAGCCTGCGCTGCCTTTGTTTCGTTAATGTATAGGAGATAATGGATGGTGAGGTTTGCACTTGTAAATGAGTAGCCCGGGCAGGTTTAAGTTAGCTGGTGTGTCCGCCTGTTTAATGTTGCGAAGGAACAATGCACTGCAGACATGCCCTATGTACCTTCTTTATGACAGAGGTGACAGGACGGGGTCGAGAGGCTGACACAGGCGTCAGTCAGCGGGTAATCAGAGACAGATATAAAGAAGGCATTGTGCGAGTGTGTATGCGTCTGTGTGTGTTATTGTGTTCTATATGAGCATCGAGGGGCTTTGAAAGCAACCTTAGCCAGTCCTACGCATGCAGGTGGACCAGGAATGTGCGACGGGTAGGTGTAGTGGGTGAGACGGGGCCGGCCTGATATCTGGTTTCAGACTCAGGATTAAATACAGTAGCTGAGCTCTCACTGTATTGAGGGAATATTGACTCTACTGTTACAGTTATACAAAGAGCAGATTAGAGCGGAGGAGCAGTGGTGTTTACTGTCAAATCACATGTTGACCTCGCATGTGTTTACATCCACTGGACACTCAAACGCCTCGTTGTTCCTGTTCACATACTGTACAGCATGCGTTTCTGTCTCTCTGTCACACAAACATACATGCGCACACACACACACACATATGTTTAAAGACACTTCACCCACCCACAAACACCTCCTCAGGCTGTTCCAGACAGTCTAGCGGTGCCCTAGTGGGATTTCCCCTGTCAGCTCTGTCTTTCATGTGGCTTCCATGTCACCAGGAGCAGGAAGTGAGGGTGTGTTGAGTGACAGCTTAGACACACACCGTTAATTATTTTTAAATGCTTTTCTCCCTCTTTTTGCCCTCACGTCCGAGCTGGTGCAGTGCCTCGCCTGTGTGTGTGTGTATGTGTGTGTGTATGCGCGGCCCTGCATGTCTGAATAATCTCGGGCTTGGCTGCAGCATTACGCACAAGTTTGTTTTGAGCCTATTTTGATGTTACGTCTCCTTTAAATGTGTGTTTGAAGGTGCCAACAAGGCAGGTTATAGTAATCTCCTTAACCGCACCGGCCTGGCAACCCCGACGCTGCCTGAGGTGAGAGATCAACGGCTGAACTCACACAGCCGCCTTCACCTGCCCGGATGAAATTCACCTAGAGTCAGACATTACAAGACACTACAGTAGCGGGGAGTTGCTTGTACACTATTTATTATCTAAAGTTTTCTCTGCAAATGATCTCCTTACATCTTCTAGTTCTGATTTATTATGTAGGGTATGCAGCACCAGCCAGCTGCCAAAAACACCTGCCTTGTTTGTGGAAGATTTACGTATATGTATTTGGAGGGGATGCGGGGATCCTCCTCATAAAAAATATTCAATTTCACATAATTTGGACAATAAATATATCTGTCTACAGAATGTTTGAAAAGCTAGAGCATGTCATCAACAACACACACAAAGCTTGATGATAAAAACTTGTTTAGTTTTTGTTTTGATGCTCTCCACGTTGATGTGACATTTATTTGGCTTACGTGGTGCCCATAATGGCTTTGCGTGCTGCGCCCGGGCCTTATAATTGTAGGAAAAACCCAGATATAGACGTAGGTTTTTCTTTGTAGCTTGTTGAAAACCAGCCATCATCCGGAGGTGCTTTTACGGTCCACAGACCCTGGAGACTGAAAAAAGCATTGGTGCTCAAAACATGATCAAAGTTGATGGAGAGTGTGTCTCAGACGTCAAACAGATGTCAGGATAAATAGAGAAATACTTCTAAAGGTACATTTATTTGTAATGTTACAGTGCCAGAACTTCATCAAGCAAATGCAAATGCATGATAAAGGGCTATTATTGAAATGTATTTGCATTTCCCATGAAGGTCTAGAACTACGAAAGAGGATTGAGCCACTGTTTTTACTCTTCAGACTTTCTTTTCTCAAAATCCTGACTTTAAACTCATAATTCTGACTTTAATCTCAGAATTGAAGATCGAGAAAGTAAAAATCAGAACAGTGGCCCCTCATCCTCTTCCATAAGGTACAGAAACATCACAAATAAATGTATTTTGCAAGTTAGACAGTCTGCGGGAGATGGCTTGCAATGCGAAGATCAAAACCATTACCAACACGTGTTACTGCTATTTACATTTGACACAAATTCAAAAAGAAATGCACTACAGAATTATTTTCTGGATGTAAACATTTTCTTTTCTTTTCTTCTCCTCTAAATTTGTCTTTATATATAGTTTGTTTGTGTACTTTGAAAGAACTTTCATGTTGTTTTGCAGCCCTGCGTTGCATAATGACAGATACACTGCCTTGGTCCCTTGTGTTAAGCTTGTGAATTTTGCAGACTACTTGCTACCACAGAGAGCAGCTATCTGGCTGCTTGTTGAATCCGAAAGCCCTTGAAAAGCATTTCAGACCAAAACAAGTGCATACACAGGCATGTGCACGCAAAAGTAAGCCCCCTTTGATCTCGTCTATTCCTTGGTTTTGGGGTGGGGTGGGAGTGGTGGAGTTGGACAGGTCTCGGCGGCGATGGAGAATCCTCAAAGAGAAGGGGGCCTGCCTCAGCCCTCCTCTCTCATCTGCCCCATTACCATCACACACACCTCTTGACATCTAAATAGCCCCCCACGCTTGGCATGCAAGGGTCTCGGACTGCTTTTTCTTTCCCTCTCTTTTTTTTTTTTTTTTTTTTTTGAAGGCCGCCGTGCTTTCACTTTTGAGTATGTGCTCTGAAGATGTTTTAAACCATAAGCGGTAATCGAGCGGCTGGTCTCATATGATCTCGAGCGCGCACAGCTGCAGTTCAAATTTAACATTCGGCTTTTGGAAACGTGCTCCAGTTGTTAGGGGACAGGCTGCTTCACTGTAACACTATCTGCGTTTCTGTCTGACTTTGATGCATGCGGTGCAGATAGGCTGCAGGATGTCAGTGTTGTTTTGGTCGATTTGCAGATTAGATACCATTCTGTGAAGTTGTGTGTGTTGAAACGTGTCCAGAAGAGTAAGCACAGTCCAGCTGTCAAAGTAGGTGACAGACTTTAGCGATTTAATTCTCTGTGGTGGTGAAAAACAAGCATCCCTGATGTTTATATTCCAGCTTCGCCCTGTATATGCTTTCCACAACAGTTCCATGCAGGGGTGCGAGCTATGGGCCACCACCAACTGGAATTCAGATGGAGTAACATGTTGTCAGTTTTAACACGCGTGCGAAGGGTTGACTGTTTTAGTCGGCGACTCTAGAAATAACCTCCTATCAGCTTACAAACAAATCTGGAAATATGTGCATGTGCATGTCTGTGCTAGGATGTTTGTGCGTGGCACTTTAAAGGTGCACTATGTAGTTTTGGGGAAGACATTTTAACCAGAAGAGATTTTTTTTTTATACCTAAACAAACTTAAAAAGCAAACTCTCTGTTTGGCCTCTACTTTGTTTATATGTGGCGGACCCTGCCACCTATTTAGCTTCAAACAGGCTTCTGGGGACCTTATTTTTCTCTGAGAAGAGTTTGTTATTCAGTTATGGAAAACATGTTTTCTATTATTACCTTTGAATTTGAATATCTTCTCCAAAAATTACACAGTGCCTCTTTTAAGACTGGAAATAGGTGTGTGTTATACTGGAATTCACCTTGGTGCAGCAAAATTCAATCCCTTTAAAGCTAATAGACCATTTACAGTAAGTGTGGTGTGGAAGAGTGGTTTCAAATTCATTAATGGCGTTCACAGGAAGCACTCGGTGTGTGCAGGTTTATTACACCCCACCACGCCGTCTAAAAAGTCGCTTTTCTATCACACAAAGACTTTTAATCCCACAACAATGAGTTGAGCCTCCCCGTGAAATGATACGTGTCGCCAATGAGTCAGAGTAGAAGAGGAGGTGAGGACCTCTGACAAGTTTGCCAGCCCATTGTCTTGGAAATTCCAGGAAAGCTGTGCGTGGGTGGAATACCTGGAGGATTGTTACGGACAGTCGCTGCAAGAACATTCTGGGAAAGGTTGCTGCAGAAGCATTGTGTTGTGCCTGTTTGTGTGTGTGTGTGTGTTTGTTTTTGTGTGTGTGCGTGTGCGTGTGTGTAGGGGTGTGAATCAGAAGTTTCCCTCAAGTGACCAGCATGTACTCACCCTACATTAATCTTA
This sequence comes from Sparus aurata, assembly GCF_900880675.1. NCBI lineage: Eukaryota > Metazoa > Chordata > Actinopteri > Spariformes > Sparidae > Sparus > Sparus aurata. The sequence continues at coordinate 17,245,637 of NC_044208.1, read as the reverse complement.
ATATAAGGGCTCTGTGACAAGTGAAACTCAACAGCACCCGTCACAACACACAAAGTATTTGATGGTGTCATTGTAATGCCGCGGCCTTAGTTTTAATTCTGTGCAAGCAGATCGCTGGGGAAGACGTAATCCAAAGGCCGATGCTGGTTTCAAGCAGGCAGAAAGTTAGACGTACGACGGATGACTGATGTGACAAAAGGAGCTGAGCAGCGAAGAGATGCTGCTGGTACGGGGCAGCGTAACAACACACACAACAGGTGTGAGTAACTTCCAGAAGCTGTGGGTGATAGACCCATGGGTCTATTCCAGGGGGAAAGTCGTCCCTTTGCGCTTTCTTCCTGTGGTTTTCTCTGTACACGACCTCGGTCTGTAATCAGTCATGAGTGAGAATACGTGTCCAGGAAACTCCTCCCTATCCCTCAACAGCTCCTCCTGACTGTGGACCTACTGTGCGCAGGCTTGGAGGTGGTTGAGGGTAAAGGTTAGAGGTATCAGGGGTTATTCATGCCTGTTCCCATCTATGCATGTGTGACAGAGAGGGCTGTTGTATGCCTGTCTGTCTGCGTTAAAGCCGCTAATGAGAGCCAGGGGAGGTCAGACTCTGAGGAATGTTCTTTTAAACTGCACAGAAATGCTGTGTGCGTGTGTGTGTGTGTGTGTGTGTGTGTGTGTGTGTGCACGTGTGAGCATGGAGAGCCGGTGGACAAAGAATAAATGTGTGTGTCTCCATCCTCTTGTCTGTAGAAGTTTCTATCTGTCTCTGAAGTCCCCCCTGCCCTCTTACACTCTGGTCCCCCCCGGTTCTCTTCGGGCCCTCCTGATCTACTAATCACCCAGTCAGGGAATCAAAGCTGTGGCTAATGGGGGCCTGTCTGTCAGTGGGTTCCCTTGTAAGAGAGGAAGGTTTTCAGCGTAGCACAGTGGCTTAAAAGAGCCCTCTGCGGAGGAAGAAAGAGAGAGGCAGGTAGACCGGGAGGTCACTTCAGTGACATTTTTACTAGACAACATGAAGTAAAAAAAATTAGGCACAAGCCCACTTAATTAGGGTTAGGAAAAGATCATATTAGGGCTTAAAATACCTGCATTTACCGGCACAAACGTGGCTGGAAAATTTCCAAAATACCCCGTTCTGTCGGTAGAAGTGGTCTTGAACAGTGGGGTCTCATGTACTCTGAGCGTGATACAATATGTATCGTAGAAATGTTGATGTGATAAATATGTTACGTACGTTTTTAAAAGAAGTGAGAAAAAATGTCCGATGGCAATGTCTTATTCTGCCGACAGGGAGTGTTTTCTGTATTTTCAGATGAAGCTGATTGTGAATCAATCATAATCAGTGAATCCACATGTGTGGGAACTGTCTAACCTTTTAGGGTGTCCGACTGGTTATCCAGTTACATTCACTGGTTCCCACAGACTTCCACCTCGCTGCATCCTGGTTGGGAATTCCAGCGTGTCGGCTCCAGCTGGGGAGGGTCCGGTTGCCCCTTCGACCAGACACAGTTCACATTCACATTCTTAAGAAGCTTTTAGTCTTTGATCCGGTTTCATTACAAACACAATAATTTCCAGGAAATAGAGTGTCATCCTTGATTCCGAATGCCTTAATCCAATAAAAACTGGACCGGACCATTGAATGAATTCCCAGTGTTGACACCGTGCTTGACTTCCTCACTGGGACATTTGCCCTTCGACCTGAGCTGTAATTTGTTGTGGCCTGTTGACGTGTGAGCCAAGTCTTAACTGGCCTCTTCCCTCTACCTTTCTGATCTGCCTTTTTTTGGGGCCGGCCAGGGCAATCAGTGTGAAAGCACAGTGTCCACTTTCAAAGGCTCATCTCCTTGTGTTGTTCTTTAGGGGTTAGATGGAGCGTGGGGGTCGTGGAAGGCATCCATGTGGAACCACGACTCATCCACATTCCCACAAGACTCAGCTGGAGGTTCTCTCGACTTTCTTAATGCTTCTCACACCTGAGTTTGTGGTGTCACTGAAGTTCATGAAATGGAACATAGAATATTAAGTAGTTAAGCATTTAACTGGATTCCAGTGTTTAGGTTTGGTTAATCCCACAATCCTCCGCTTTTCATACGGATCCTGTTGTAGCCGTACTCTAAAATCATCTTTCTTGTAGAAGGACTATGTAAGTTTGGCTTCATGAGCTCTAAAGAGTTCATTCTGAAGTCTTCAAGCAGGTCAGTATATCATCATCTGTAGTTGTGTTATGGATGTGAGAGAGGAAGGAAGTGAGAGCGGCAGAAGGAAAAAAGACGAGCCTCATCTGTCCATCCGCAGGATGAGAGCTGCAGAACAGAGGGGTCTGGAGGAGCTGGCAGGTGCTTAGCGATGATGTATGAGAGGCACATCCATTACGCTGTCTGGACTACAAACACACACATATGCATACACACACACATGCTGGATCAGGTATCCTTCAGACAATGTGAGGCCCCAGTAAGGTCTCTGTATGTGGGTCTGATGTGGACTGAGGCTCCACCAAGGAAACCTTTATGTGAAGGAGTGTGTGATGTCCCCTTGGTCTGTGTGTGTCCAGATCTGTTTGGCTGACAGAGACTCATGTAGTCCTTTTTGCACCTCAAGTGCTACATGTCCATCAAACTCTCTACAGCAAAGTAGTAGAAGACTCATCTGCAATATGAACACTTGGTATCCAATACTTATATACTATAAACGGGCCTTTTGCCTCATGTTTCACTCACAGATGAAGGCTTGAGTTGAGAGTTTTTAAGGTCCAACGTAATCATGCCATGAGAATAAAGGCATTTTATCAGTTTAAAAGAGAGTGCCTTGGAGTTTTGTTGGGGCTTTTAGATAAACATTTGTCATATCTTAAATAAGAATATGTAGACTCTGAATCTTGTTATGTGAATGAGTCAAATGAGAACTTTTTCAAGGATGAGGCCAGCAGCAATGCAGATTTGTAGTTAGATGATTATCTCTACGCCTTACTGGTTAGTGGACTGTAAGTAGAATGAACCAGTGCAGATTCTTGTATCTTTGCGTCTGTATCTGTGTCTTTTGGTGTCATTTAAATTAAGCATAGAAATAATGTTTGGAGACAAAGCAAGGGAATGGTGCAGCCGGCAGTAGACAGCTGATGTTGGTTTAAAGCGGCGTTCATCTTCAAAGAGAAACGTAATTCTTGATGTATGGACAAAGTCAAAGAGAATCGGTTAAAGCAAACAAACGTTTCTTGCCTGTAATTTGCAACTCCCAATGACAATATTTACATTTTTGCGTGTTCCAACCTGCATGAAAGACGGTGAACGCTGCAAAATAGCTGAAACTATCTAGTCTGTGTATGTCTATTCGTACATTGACATGTTCATATTGCTTAATCTTTATTGGACCATTATGGAAGACAAACAAAAATTCAAATTTGAGGAGATTTTTTTAGCCAAGCTGCTTTTCATCCATCTGATCAGTCTAACAATTCAATACTTTTCCCTCTCTCCGTCTGTCCTTCAGACTGCCAGTCGTCTGTGGCTCTGCAGGTTCTGACCGCCCGCTGTCAGGGAAAGAAGAGCTGTCTGGTTCGAGCCTCCACCAGAGACTTTGGAGATCCGTGTTACTCCGGCACCAGGAAGTATCTCAGCGTCATCTACACCTGTGGTGAGTCCCAGCACACCTTCGCTCAGGGCTTCATTTTTTTCACCACCGGGGGGCGATGTTCACTCAATGATCAGCTTCATTTAGGCCTCGTCTTTGATCACTCAACTCGCTGTCCAAGAGTCAGCAGCTTAAAATGGGCTCTGCTGAAGTCACAGAAGAATGACATGTCTTTTTAGGGTTAGAGTTGTAATGATAATGCTATAGGGTGTGTGTGAGGAAATATGGAGGAAACACAAGCACATCTAATGTCCACTACCTGTTTTGTCAGGGACAGATCACATTTAATTTGGTTTTCCACCAGTAGTTATGCATTTGAATCACATGTAAGTTGACTATACATTTAGAAATAATAAGCCATTTGTTGTTAGTAAATGAAATATGTTGTGATGCTTGCTGTTGGATTTGGTTCCACACTGCTGGGAAACTTCTATGGCAAGGAGATTATGATTGAGAAAAAACCCAAAGTTATTTAGTTTACTGTCATAGTGGAGTAAAGAAACAAGGAAATATTCACATTATGCAGCTAGAATCAGAGGATTTTTGCCAATACGTCAATTATTAAAGCAGTTGGCAATTATTTAAAAGTTGAAAATTAATCAAGTTGCAGCTCTAGTTGCATTTATATGCTATATTTTTCACGTGTTAGTGTACGTATGTGGTCATGGACAACTTATTGATATGGCTGCCAGTGGACAATATGGGTTTCACTTACTGTGTTATGGTACACTACACTCAGTGGAAATACTGTGTCCCGGATACTATCACTGACTATACTCTTGTGTTCACTTTTAAATGAAATTCAAGGTTTCTTTGAGAATCAAAAGTGTCAGAAACATTTGGTAAACTTTAAAATGGATTCTGAAAGCGGGCAGTTTGTTTTTTTGACTCTTTGATTAGAGGAAGTGAGCAGAATCAAAGTTCAAAGCTTCTGCTTCTTCTAATTTTCCATGTTCAAGTAACATTATTCAAGCGGACTTGACAGCCTCAACAGTTGGTGAAGAAAAACAATTTTGCAATTGTTCGCTCTGACTTTTCATCTATGCGGATGAGGGAGAGAATGATGGTCTTCCTTTTTATCTGTTCCACACCCCTGGGCTAATCCTGACCTGTCAAGGCTGTAATTCATTAACCGCACACTTTGAGACACACTCAAACGCATGCACACACACACACACACACACACACACACACACACACACGCTATCCAGGCGCCTCCAGCATCAAGAATTGATCTATCAGCACTGTGGCCTGGAACGCACACACGCACCAAAATAACCAGCACATATATTCCGATCTAGACTGGGACGAAATGTTACACTTGGCATTTTAAGTGTGAATTTTGAGCTTTGCTTTTGAGGAATTTACGAGATCTGTGTCATCCCCGCTGGGCCTTGAAATCCCTGTAATGCGCCTCGGAGGACCGTAAATTAAAGTCTGTTTGTGGACCATCTTTTCTGAAGTTCTGATCACAATTTATGGCTTGTTTATTGTCTGGTTTTTGATGTTTCCCAACCCAGTCCTTTGTCTCCAAACGCTGTGTGTGTGTTTGCCAGATTGTTGTCCAAAAGCCATCCATCCTCCATTCTTTATCTCCGCGACAACCGGTCAGCTCGGGCAAGAACACACAGACTGTTCAGCTGTGTTTATGGAGTCGTTTTGCTTGAATCTCTGTCTGACCTCCCTTATCTGCACACTGATAACACACAACGTGCTCTCCCAACAGCTACGTCCTGACTCGGGTTGGTGAGCGTGGTAAAAGGCATGCAGAGGATGTGGGATGGTGAAAATGTTCAACGGATAGAGGGGGGAACGTGCTGTGAGGGGGTAAGAGATGTGTTTCCTGCGCTGTGGTGGGATTTGAGAGGGTTGAACATGAGTAAATCAGTGTAGCGGCTGCAGACATGAAGTCACTGGTCGCTCCAGGCTCCAGCAAAGTGGTAATTTTCGGGGATCCTCTTTCATTGGTGGGTTGAGTGCGTGTGGGACTGACCCCATTTGTGTCTGAGTACGGTACGGAGGATGTCTGTCTCCACATGATCGGTTTCCATATCTGTGTGTAAGTGCGTGTGTGTGGTTATCGGTAGGATGTTTTGTTCCAACTGAGAAAAAGTGGCATCTACTCACACAACGTGATTGATGGCACATAATGTTAACCACGACTGTACTTTTTTAAAGGGCTGCGACTAATGAGGATTGTCACTGTCGATGAATCTGCCTTGACCTCGTGTCATGCGACTTCTTCTCATCCTTCTTCGGAATCAGTCGAGAAGTGGAGAAAACAGTGGCCCTGAAGGTCAAAACACAACAACATTTCACAGAACAAAACAACATCACATTGTGTTTTGACCTTCAGAGCCACCGTAGAAAACAGCCAAAAGCACATCTAACACACACTACCTGTTTTTACAGCGTCAGATCACGTTGAATTTGGTTTTCCACCAGTAGATATACATTTGAATCACGTGCAAGTTGACTATACATTTGGAAAAAATCATGATCATTTGTTGTTGGTAAATGAAATATGTTGTAATGCTTGTTGTTGGTTGTTGTTCTACACTGCCGAGCACCTATACTTTTCTGGTAAAAGGATTAGGATTGAGAATAAGATGAAAAATGTTCACCAGTGTTCTCCAAAGCCCAAGATGACGTCCTCAAATGTCTTGTTTTATCCCCAACTCAGAGATATTCAGTTGACTGTCATAGCAAAGTAAAGAAACCAGGAAATATGTACATTATGCAGCTAGGATCAGAGAATTTGGCCTTTTTTTTTTATAAAACCAACAGATTGATTCGATTAGTTGATTAGAATAGTTGGCAGTTAATATAATAGCTGACAACTAATCTAGTATTGAATAGTGTTGCAGCTCTAGTTGCATTTATATGCCTTTTGTGTTTGCATGTTAGAGTAGGAGTGTTGTTGTGGATAGATAAGTAGATTAATAAATACACATGATTTGGGGCTTTTTCACAAAGGTGTGATTTTTGTGGTTGTAAAATATGTGAACTCTTTCTCTCAGTGTGTGTATGTGCTTGTGTGTGTGAGTTTCTGTACCACTTAACGTTCAGTGTGTGCTGCCTGAAGGAGGTGTTAACCCACTTAAAGTCTTTACTGTCCCATGATGACCTAAGTGCTATTTTAGGGGCTTTTGCAGCCTGCCAAGAATAAAATAATTTGGGAAATGGCTTTTTATGAGTGCATGTGTGTATGTGAGTGTATGACACACACATGCAGCCATGATGTTTGATTCACAGTATGTGGACTCTCTGTCGGCCCTCAGCTCGCCTGTGATTTATAAAGCCATCAACTCTCCGAGCTCCAGCTTCTTCCTCACACAGCCCCAGGGGCAGACTCGCTCCTCAGCAATAACACAGCAGCAAATGGCCCGGAACCTGCCATTGCTCTCCCAGCAGATCACACACAGTCGGCACAGCCGCCACTGTCAGGCTTCATTTACATCCAGTCCCCCTGGGGGACTGAAGTCCCTCCAGTTTGTTTGTTTATCAGAAAATACTTAAGCCAGGAGTCCGATCATATAGCTCTGAATGTCTCTGAATGTCCACGCATGAAATGAGTTCTGTCTTGCAAATTATTCGTAGCCTAAACTTGCCTTCAGTGCGACTGCTGGAGATTGATGAATTAGCCTGCTCGGGGCGCTTTCTTCAAAAAGCAAAGTTCCACTATAGCTGCTTTGAAGTTTCTTTCTTGAAATGTTGTGTTGGTTATTTTGTCAGGGCTTGACCTGTGCCTTTTGAAGCTGTAGGAATGAAGAACTCAGCCTCTTTGCAACATGTATTCAACCGGTTCTTTGATTAAAAAAAAAGTCAAGTAGGAAGTGGGAAGGCTCCTATTTATATAGCTTCCTAAACCAGACCTAGGAGGCCTGTCCTGCAGTCCTAAAATATCCTTCTTCCTTTTTGCCAACATCTTTCCTCTGCATGGTGAGTGAAGACATACAGCCTGAAGGCGTCCTGCTTCTGTATCTGTGTGTCTTTGTATCGGAAAGCGCAGCTATAACCTTAAACATGATTTAACCAAATATGATTTATGGGCAACCATGCTGATCGAATCATATCCAGAAGAATCCGGTCTCTTCCTCCCCTGAGAGGTATTAAAGCATGAGACTTTATATCAAGATGAGGAGGCCTCTCTCGTAAACGTCCCCTCCAGAGTGTTCACTGCGGTGTAATGGATCACCCGAACAAGCCACACAGCCTCGTCTGAACCAGAGCAGACTTTCGGGGGGGGGGGGGATGAAAGGTTACGGAAAGCTTAATGAACAGGTCTAATTTCTGAAGAGGAAATGGATTAATTGCGGTGCTTAGCTGGTTAACATGGGACACCGGGTTTAGAGACGGGGGGGGCTTGGTGGAGCAGGCGACTCAGGCATTTCCAACCCTGGGGTGGAAACCTCAAAATGGAAATAGAATCCCTCAAAAAAAACCCTAATGAAAGTATAATGAGTCCATGAATTTCCTATATGTGTTTTCAGAGATACTGTAGGTCTACTGCAGCTTTGGGACCGGATGCCAGACTTTCCAAATAATGGGTGCTGGTCCATGTGTCCGAGAGGAATGGGAGAGATATTATCTGTGTTTATTGAGCTTCAAAACTCAAACTCGAGACTCAGCAATCAAGAAACCTTGTCCAGAATTGATTACGGCACCTTCTCCAACCCAAATTGTGCTCAGAAGGAATTATTATAAAGAATCAAATATGACAGACTTCAACATATTTTACTGGTAAAACAAAGGTAACCAGCAGATAACATAAAACTGAAAACATTCTCCTGATAAGTTGGTGTTCCATAGCTTTCCATCATATTGCACAATCATTGTCAGCTTCTGAATACATCAAGGATTTTTATGTCTATGCCATCAAGTTTAAACCTTACCGAAATTGAGGGACCAAGTACATAGGGCGTCCACCGGGGTAATATAAGATGTAATTTCAGGCTATATAAATAAAACTGGCTTGACTTGACTTAAATAACTCTTCGTCCCTCAGCTAACAATAAATGCTCAATAAGGCCTGGAATTCACAGTTGATCCGTCTATGGCACGCTTTCTTCTGTAACTCATGTGGACGTGTCAAAGCACAATGAACAACAGAGTGTTTACACTACTCCCAGCTAAAATGCTGCGATTGCTCAACCGATCAGAATTCTCCAGTTCTACGCTTCAAGCAGGGACTTTTTTGGTGGGTAAAATAATTTCCCGAGAACGTCATTTTGACCCTGGTCCCTGTGGTGAAAATGCAGAATTCTTCCAAAAGGTCCTAGTCCCGCGGGAAAGTTCCTGTGGTGGAAACGGGGCTTTCGTTGAATATCAGAGAGTAACTTGGTATCTGAGAATGATTTTCCTTTATTGTCTAAGCTGCTCTTAAAAATTCATTTCCCTGTCATGTTTTCACCAATTATGTTTTAAACATTTCCTCCATCTTTTCCAGATAGAGCACTGCAGCAGGAGCTTGTTTTGTCCATTTTGGTGAAGTTTACACTGTTGAGGCTGAACTGCCGGGGCTGTCTGAGGTGTGGTCACTGGACTGTGCTACTGGTGTTTTTAATGGACACGATCCGAGCAGTGGAGGCTCTGGCTGCCTACATGTGGCTCAGGGGGGCTGATTTAGTTGTAACAGGGGGAAACTGAGGAAGATAAAGATGTAATTCAGAGGCCTGAGGGTTTCGGATTGTCCCAATCGGTTAAGCAGACACATACACAGGCACATACACATAAATATATGTGCACAAAGATACTTGAGGTACACATGTGGCCGCTGCAGTAAGCCACACGGTCCTGCAGCTCCCCCGCACACATTCATGTCATGTCAGCAGAGGAGTCTGTGGGGAAGATGTTTATTTTGGCCCGGTTGTGTGGAACTGTAGTCCTGCCGGGGCAGGCAGTAGCTGCTGCTGGGCCCCATCAGTCTCCCTTATAGATATCAACTTATAGCTACAGCACATAAGGACACACACACATTTATACTGTGGACAGTGAGGCAAATTAACACTTTAATATGATGCAGACACGTGTAAAAACACTCAGAGCTGTAGCAGTGCATAGTTCATCCATCAAGTTATTCTCTGCTTTTTGTCTCCTGAAAGCCTCTACCTTCATCCACAACCACCATTGAAAATTTAGACCAAAGTTTGGACAATTCAGACCGCTTGTTCCCGTTGGTGGGTTCAGAATATCTATCTGTGAAATGTATGTTGATTTAAATATTAAAGGTGCAATCTGTAAGAACTGACCACTGTCATTTTAAATAAACAGGGGCAGCACCAGAGTAACCACTAACTGCTGCTAACTGTAGCAGACATTAGCTGGCGGCCATATTAACGGGCTCTGGGGGGGTTGTTGGTGTTTTTACACTTGGAACATGGATCTTTCCAGGTATAATGTGACTAGGGTTAAGCTAGTTAGCAACTGCAGTTGATACCCCTGTCAAAATGTTAATTTCTACACATTCTGTGGTTCATTTTGGTAAAGGTTTTTAATGTTTTAAACTAAAATATGATATAATACATATCTCACCTTTAAATATTATAACAATTTCATCATCACTGAGGTCTAATGTTCATCAGGAACCATCCTTAAAGGAAGACCAAAGCAAACAAATGTATGATGATAGATGTGATGTTAGTTATAATTTTTTGATATTTTTTTTTTTCTGCATGATTTTATTTTGAAGGAAAACATTTAAACGGGAGGAAAGATCGGTCAAATCTGATTCTCACGTAGATACAAATTTTCCAAGTCTCCTTAGTTTAAAAGCTTTGATTTGAGACCAGGATAACCTTTCTACCTCAGAAATAACGCTCATTGTAACCAAAGTTATTCACTTTCCCTGAATCATAAAAACCCCAGTGATAAATTGATGTAATATTAACATGCTTTTATTACACTCAGGACTCCCGCTTGCAATTGTAGTCTCAAGAGCCACTTTGTTCATTTATTGAGCACGCTTTAGGAAAACCTTTTACTTTTGCCTCTTAAAACTTAGAGACACTCCAGACTTTTTCCTTCTACCATATGCTGGCTATTCTCTACAGGCTAACCTCTGAATTCCTTAGAAAACTTTCATGACTGCTGCTCGATTTGATAATGTCTTATTGACTATAAACGTATGATTTCATTATCAACTTGGTCGAAGGCGCTTTCAAGATGAAAAAATCCAGTAGAAAACATCTTTGAGGCTCAACACAACTTATTGTGTTCTTTCTTTAAGCCAGCCACGTACATCTCGCTGTACGCTTGACTAAGCTGTCACACCATATACTGTAATGTGTTGAAGCTGCACCTTGGTGGAAACAAAGGATTCTTTGAGTATGGCCGGGTCGGGCGTGGTTCACTACAAACGGCCAAATCCAATTGTACCAGGCGAGTAAGAGTGTCAGTCAAAAGAAAAATGGCCTCACTTAACCCTCAAATACTTCCGTGGTAACGTCACAGGATTCTGGCACTCATCGCATTATTAAACAGTGTATGACCGACTATGCCCATTGGGTAAAACAACCCAAGGACCTGAAAAAGGTATTTTAAAAAACAGCCTTTGACCCAAACGTGATCCGTGGTGTGTCTGTTGTTAGTGAGCGGAGAAGCAAGCAGAAAGGAATGAAGTGGCCCCTCTGAACGCTCCCCAGCCTCGTAACACAAACCTGACTGTGCAGAAACAGCCAGCAGCTGGCACTCTCAGGACCACTGCTGCGGGAAAACACACGGCACGTGACCTCACCTGACCCGTGTGTGTGTGTTGCATTAATAGTCGGTTCAGCCAATGCCCATAAAAGGCTTGAGTTTGGTTGTAGTCTCCTCTGTACTTTACTGAGTTTGGGTGAAGTGGCTGAAAGTCACTCAGGGTGCGGTCTCCAGAGCGGGACGAGCGCGGAGCTTTTTTGGCGGGAACGCACTGTCGCCACGGCAATTTGCTGATGCAAGGGGGTTGTGGTTTTGCCAGCATGTTCAGTCAGCTGATGTCTGTCTCATCGGCCCGCATCGCCTGGTGTCTACTGGCTGTTTGGTGCACACAAGCAAATACAAATCAATCAAACGCTAATTCTGGTAGTTTTCCCTCCTCCAGACACATGCAGACTCAGCTATGAGTCACTCATTACAAATCTAGTGTAATTCCCTGCTGGTGTCACTGGGCCCAGGGGCTAAAATCTGTAAGAAGTTTAATCAGATTATAATGAATCTTGAACAAAAGGTGTTAATTTCCCTTTTAAGTTCTCACAGCTCCTCTGACCCTTTTACCCTTTGTGCTTTCTTCTCTCTCCCCCTCCACCACACACATGACTGACTCAAAGTTTTTTCACCAACATCCTTTTTTTCTTAACCCGGTCCCCTCCGATGTTCTCCATTTCCTCGTCCATGTCACCCTCTGAAGCAGCGAACCTCTGCCTTTCATCTGGCCCCTCTTTCTTGTTTGTCTTCTGTCTCCACACTGTCCACCATTTCCGACCACGCAGACAACGCTAGCCTCGAGGTTAGAGCTGGAAGTTGACTGGTTCATGTCCCTGACTATCTGAGGGGAACAGAAGAGATACCGATTTCACAATGCCTTTGAGCAATCGAGCACCGCAGTGTTTGGTGTCCCTTCGTGTGAGTGTATGTAACACGGTCTAATCTGTAGATAATACTAAAGGCTGCTGCTCTAATTAACAGTGTTATTAACAAAATACACCATTCTTGTTATTGAATTTGGATTAGTTAGAATCAAATCCTTTAAAGTCTTGTTCTTTTATCTGAAAGATAAAGTTTAAAACTCCCTCAATTCCTTAAAATGGAGGCTGCGACTTCTCCAATGCAAGCTCAAACGAAAATGAACACCTGACACGCTCAGGTGGAAAAACAGCCCACTCAAAAAGCAAAATGCATAAAGCTACATGTACTTAAAAACATAAAACATAAACATTTTAAGTTTAGCTTTGAAAATGGATTTGAATTGTATATTGAAATCTCACTGGCTCCACGAGACATTAATCATCCAAAGCATTGGAGTGTAAGTGTCTCAGGAGAGAGGATACAGAGGAGATTAGGTCGACCCAATCATGCGTTGGCTGTAGTAGGCTCTAGGTTGCGCATAGAAGCTCTTATTTAATCAAATTAGTTGTCACTGAAATGACTGCCATCTCAGGATTTCTGGTATAAAAGGAGGGCCAATGTTTCACAAGAGGTTAATCAAGACATAAAAAATAAGAAATAATCAGGACTCTGATGTGTTGCTTATGAAGCGTCTATAATCTGTGCTTGTAAACTGCAGTTTCATTTTAATCATTTTGCCTGTTAGTGTGAAAAAACTTCCACAACACCTGGTATCTCACCACAGTATCCATGACTGATATGAGTTAAACGTGTTCTCAGAACTCAGTCATTTTTCTTTTCTCCTGAGCCAGTGGCACTCTAAAAACAGCCTTTAATGAAAACAGAAAAAGAGAAAAAACTGGAAACGGAAACTAGACTGTGTGTCGGCCAGACGCTTCGGTTCCACTATCTACAGACTGTTTGGTGAAGATGAGGAAGCAGCAACAGAGGGCTGCACTGATACAGACAGAGATAACACAGGTGACTGCAGCCTGATAGGATCAGTGCCAACTCAGTGATGACCTCAGTGCAGCACTTTGAGGAATTCAACATCAGCTGTGTTAAGACGAGCCAAGCCAAGCCACAAGATAAACCTGAGCAGTGGTGAAATGCATGATGTGTCTGTGAAGTTGACTTCAGTGGTTCAAGCAAGAACATTTATGGTTTTTTTTTTACAAATTTTAGATACTTGAGTGTTTCCATTTCATGCCGCTTTACACTTTTACTGACTCACTTTGCAAAAAGATTTGCACACAAAAACGTAATGATTAACCCAAACATATTTTTCTCGTGTATATAAAAATGGTTCAAAAGTAAAAAACAAAATAAAACAACACATACTGCTATTTCATATACATGGATGACATCGTTGGCTAATTCTACATCCTCGACCTTCACATTGAATAAATACATTTGCATAACATCAACAACACTTAAGTTGAGACTTACTAACCTGTCACCAACGTTTGGTGATCCTGATTGCTTAACATCTTGTCTGAATATGTGTCTGATTAAAACATCCAATAGAATTGCATCAGATTGCTCGTTATCCCAGGTTACAAAATAATGCTCCACAGCGTACCGTTCAGCTGGATGTCATATTTTTTTGTAATGTTTAAATATATCATTAACATTAATACCTGTGGCAGAGAGATTGATTTTTTTTTTCTCCATTTTTTAATAGGCTATGCCTTTTTCTGAATTTGTGTGGAGGAATAAAAGATTTGATTACTTCCTCAACCACTGATGACGACTAGCATACAAAGTGAATATATCAGCAATATCAGAGAATAATAACATCATTTGGGAATTTTTTCCAATTTGCAGAAAGGCCCACTGTTTTGCCACCCTCCCTTTATCTTCACTGTGCAGACGGTGTCCTGACAGTAGATAATTAGTGTCTATCATCCCTACTGTCTGGTCTACTGGCTCAGCACTAACCACCCACTCCGGAAAGGCCTCTTTGGGATTGTTGTCGAGGCCGTAGGTCTCTGTATCGCTGGTCTATATGGTAATGCGTGAGAGAGGGCCTCTCTGATGATCATTGGTAGGGTCCGTCACTGCAGTCAAAGCCACTTATGTCCCTGTAACCGTTCCAGCCCCCAACATAGGAAGCGCTTTCCAGAGCGGAGGAATGTTCTGCGTTTGGCTTTAGGCTGTTTGTCTGCTGTAGAAACGTCTGATAATGGGAGCATGCAGTCAAGTTCGTACAGTCGCACAAACACATGTGTACACATGTACAAACATACCTACACACATAAACAACAAGCACGAGTAGATTAGACACTACATGCACAAACTGAATGCAAACACACAAACATCTCCCCCCCCCTCCATCCTGTGGTTTTTTTTGCTTGGCCCGTTTTCCCAAATGAGCAACTGCTTCTTTGTTGGGCTGGAAACTGCAAAATAAGCAAAGCTCTGGACGAGAAGTGGCTGCCAACTTTGTCAGCTTCGCGGAGTCGTAAACTGTGTACACTACTGTTTGTCGTGTCACTGCTCCACGCTCACGGCGAAAACTACTCTTCGCTCTTTTTTTTTGCGATCCATCGTTCTTGTTTTCTCTTGTATGTAGAGTGTGTTGGATCGGAGGAGGTGTGGCGGGGGGGGGGCAGACTAATGCTTTCCAGTCTGTGGCTGGTTTCAGTTTTCCTCCTGCGGTGGACGAGGACAGAGGGAGAGGAAGGGAGAAAGGGAGAGGGGGGAATTAGAGAGGCAGTGTAGGGGGTGGGAACCAAGCGGAGAAATTCCCAGGCCATCTTAAGCTAGAATTATAGTTCTGCAGGATACATTTAAATGTCTCCGTGGATCCGTGTAGAGAGGGGTGTTCTGGGTAACTATAGGTCTCAGAGGCTTGCAGAGAAGTCACTGCACACTCCGCTTTAATATTTCAGCTTTATGTAAAAACAAAATAAAGAGCTCATTCTTATCTTATGTAAACAGTTTTCTTGTTTTTTGAAGATGTGTAGTTCTGATGACAATGGTAGTGACATTATTTCCGAGAGGTGGTCCCTGTTCCGTATCTGGAAGGAAGCGCACACGTGCCAACGCGAAATAACTTCCTGCAAACAATTTCACGCCATTCTACCAACTAAACGTTTTTCGTCTAAATGGTTTCCAAAAATGGATTCCATCGTCATGAAATATGCATATTTGAGTTGCTGTATTGATATACTCACTGTCACAATGTCATTCATTATCTAACCCAAACCCATTATTGCCGTAAAGCAGCCCTGCTTGTTGAATTGCAACACACAGATATTAAAGAGACAGTTGGTGTTATAATGGTTGATCACCCTGTCTGCCTGCTGTGTCCCGGTGTATACGGTGATATTGTACAACCACACTGTGTGCGTTCATCTACGGCAGCCTGGAGCAGCATGTCCCAGCTCTTACACACAACATTCCCAGATTTCCAAAACTGAGCTGAATGAAATTCTCAGGTCATTTCCTGGAGCTGGACTCTTTCTCTTTCTTTTTTTTTCATCTCTCTCTCTCTTTCTCTCTCTCTCTCTTTCTCTCACTCAGTCATTCTCGCTCGCTCGTAGCCCCCTCCTCCTCCTCTTTCGCTCGCTCCTTCCCTCCCCCTTCCCTACCTCTCTTTGACTGCTCACTCACGCAGCAGTGGGCTGTAGAGGTGGACACTACATGTCCCTTCTTCTCTCTCTCTTTCTCTCTCTCTCTATCTTTCCCCCTCTCCCTCCCTCACCACCTCATTCTCTCTCCCTCGCTCTCTCCTGCTGTCACATTCCAGTTGTCTAAAGCCGGGGTTTAACTTTCTCTCCACCCTGAGAGCAGGAAGGAAGGGCAAACTAAAAGAGGAGAAGCACTAGAAAATTTCTGTGGATGAGAAGAAACTCCGTTTGGCTCAGAAGAGAAGTGGGAGTCACCGTCAAGGAGCGTACCTTCTTAAAGGGGCTATTCTTTTTCTTTTTTCCACGCTCCCCTCCTTCTATCTTTTCCCTTTTTTGGGCCGTGCTCTCTCATTCTGGTCGGACCCACGGTGGACTATTCACGTGAGCGCTTGTTTTCACGGCAAAGCTAGTGGCGGGACGAGGAGGAGGAGGAGGAGGAGGAGGAGGAGGGAGCAGTGTTTGACAAGCCAGACAGCCGCACACAAACACACGCTCGGAGAGAAAGTTACCGCCTGGATCCCCTGAGGATTTTCCATTCAGCAATGTGTGTGTAAGTGTCACCTCGTCTTCTGCCCGGACACGCTGTTAGATCTCTCTCCGTGTTGCGGGGACTCACGTTGTTATTTGAGAAGCGGGACCACCGCTCCTGTTTTCTGTCTGAAGTTTTGGATGTTGAAGAATCATTTCTCTGCATGTTCAATCCATCATCAGGCTGTTTTTGCCTTCTGCTTGTTGTTGGGAAGTTTAAATGGCTCACCTTGTGTTGCTCTCAGGAATGTCATTGCTGTTTCAGCTCTTGGCTGCAGAGGTTGTGAGAACGCACAAGGAGATGTATTGGTGTGACTTTGTGTTTCATTATTTGGAAGTTGGATTGCAGTGAAATATTAGGGAGGGTTCAAGCGTTCACTGCATGAGATCACCTAGATAAGACATGCACATGACTACAGTGATACCTGACACACCCCACTCAGTATCAGTTTTTTTTCGTGTATGTGTGTGTGTTTCCATAGATGGTCAGTGTTTTGCCTGATGATCTGCAGACAGGCAGGAGTCTGATGCCACTGTAAATAACCACAGGGGGCATAATACATTAAAACCAACAGGGGCAGCGAGTCGTTCAAACACGGCGAATACTGTTGCTGACTCAGAGCAGGCAGCAGCGATGAGCTCACAGCAAAGATGTCACTTATCTCCAAAACCCTATGACACCCGTTCTTTGAACACTTGTTTTGATTATCTGCCGGATCGATATCTCGATTAATCAGTTCATTGTTTGGTCTGTGGACTTTCAAAAAGCTGTTTCTCACAGCCCGAGGTGACGTCTAGAAAATCTCTTGTTATGTCTGACCCAAAAAACCCAAGATATACCAAGATATTGAGTAAATTATGAAACAGATACAGCAGAGAAAAACAGCTTTTTGCTCATATCGCTCAAGTGATTTTCAAAATAGTTTCTCTAATTTTCTCCAAATCGTCTTATCAGGTAATCATAGAATGGTTGGATCTTTTTCCTGGTCCTACTGGCCTGAGACTATTTGGTGATTTCAAAATTGTGCGTGCATATTAACACGGGGTTCACTGCACATATCTATTATACGTGTAGGGTCGAATAATACAGTCAGATATTGATATAAATGTTTTTTCACTTCTGCAGTCACGTTAATTGTCAGGTGACCCTTCTGTACAGGTACTTGTCAGGCTTTTTTCTGCGCTGGTCACGAAATGTCACACGGGGGACATAAATGTTCATGGGAGCATGATCTAGAGTTTAGACTCCACTGTAATTCTGTCTAGCACCTAGTGTTCAAAATGTTTGGATGTGACTGCAGCTAGCTGACTGCTGCAATGAAACAGCCTTGATTCCATCCACGTTGTATGGTGAAATCTATATCACATATACTGACATTCTTCAAGTGCTGTAGTCTTCTTCTTCTTTTTAATCTTCTTCTTCTCTTTTCTTTGTCTTCTTCTCTTTTCTTCATCTTCTTCTTCTTCTTCTTGTTCCTCCTCCTCTATTATTGCTGTATGACCATGACCACTTCATCTTATCGGTTATTTGAACATCTGGTGAGATTTCTTCATTGCTTTAGTTAATCTGAGTTTAGTTGTGTTTGTCTGTAAAATTGCAAATTAATGAGAACATTCAGCTCGTAAAAGATTCACAAGAGATTTGGTATTTCAGTAAATTGAGTTTATCGTCACCAAAGAATCTGTAAAACGAGATGAACCAGCGCAATCAGCCACGATCGCCTCCTTTCATCTGATGCTGAACTCGAAACATGTTTCCGTGTTTGGTCCACATGCGCAATCGCAGCGACGGCTCCCGCATTTCAGCACGTGTTTTCCCCACAGAAGCCCTCCTTTAGCCCAACACAACAGCCGTTCTTTACCCCCACCGCTGCGTGCGTGACACCTGAACACACACGTCACCCCTCGTAAACAGGAACGAGTAGCCGCCTTGCAGCAGACAATGGCGCAGTCAGTTCCTGGGCACCGAAGTGACAAAATTGCTTCGATGGCTTCCAAATGGTGTGCGTGTATGCGTTTTCTTCCTGTCTGTTGCGAACATGTGTACAGAGTAGTGCTCCTGAGACTCCGACTGTGTGAGTTAGTTTTGATGTGTGCACGCGTCCACACCTACCTCTCCCCGTCAACCTGGTTTCCCTCTAATTGACGCGCTGCTGCTCCCCTTTAGCGCCAGTGTGCAGTGCCGGCCTCGGTCCCTCCCAAACCACAAGGGACTCTTTGTTTGTAATTTATGAATTAGTGTGTGGTTTGGGTTACGAGAAGAAAGGGAAGGCCAGCGAGCTGAATGACGGCACAGGAACAGGAAGAGGAGTGAGCCCAGCCTGCCCGCTCACTTCAGCGCCCATTTTAATTAGCTGGATTGTTAAACGCGCTTTTGTTTATTATTCCAGATTAGCGGTCGGGGCTTCCTTTGGTGATGGAGAGGGGGAGATTGAGACGAGAGTAGTAATAATTGAACGATTCTCTGTTTTTCTTTTTCTCCCTCTTTTTGCGCCTCCTCGTGCAGAGACGTGACATCATGTTTGACAGTCCCGTGATAATCGGTGTCAATCTGTGTCCGGCCGTCAGATAAGGCGGCTGCTCAGTTGTGAAAACAGAAAAATCTGATGTTCCCTTCTCTCTCTGCATCTTTATAACTTCGCACAGCCTCCCACTCCCCCTTTTTGGAACGCTCTTTCCGCCATCCATTGGCTTCCTTTTGCTCTTTTTCATCAAGTGGTTTTATTTACTTTGTCTAGTCTGAATGGAACCTGGCGCTGTACTAAGCTTTGGCCTGGTTCTCTCACAGAAAAGCAAAAGCCCTCTTTCCTTTCCAGCCCCGGCCTTTTTTCTCTGCCCTTGATTTGATTTTTATCCTTTTCTTCTCTGTTCTCTGTTTTTCGAAGCCCAGCATGCATTCCTAATGGCTTCAGTTCTCCGAGAGGGGTGTTTTCTTTTTTTTTCCTTCCGTCCTACTGCCCTTCCTTCCTTCCTTCCTTCCTTCTTTCCTTTTCCAAAAAGTAAAAGTCATTTTGAAGTGCATGGGGAGAGTGAGGGGGGTCTCTTGATAGCCAAAACAGATGTGCCCCGCCAAACACCACAAAAAAAACTTCCTGGCATCCAACAAGCAGCTGCTTGCAGGAGGTACTGGGGTTCTCCTGTCCCCCATATCCCACTCTTTACTTTCCCCCACCACCACCTCAGTAATACCTATACATCCTCATACCATACCTTCTCTACTCTCCATCATAGCTGCAAGAGACCCCCCCATCTCAGTTATTCTACGCCATAGATAGGCTTCCAAAAAACAGAGCCCTTTACTCTCTAGTCCATCGACCAAATTCTGACTTTATTTCCTTCTCCCAGAGGAGAAGTGTTTTTCACTCCTCTGATGTCTGTGTTATTGCCCGGACCGGTCCCGGATTGAGAGATTTGAGGAGCCTCATAGCTGTGGGGAGTCATTTATCTCCCAGTGAGGTTTGTGGGGGTAAGTCCCCTGGATCTTGCTAGATTTAAAAGGTCAGCGAGGTGGGAGAGACAGAAAAAACAGTAACAGGCTGTGCACGTGTACAGACACATGAATATCCCAAACACACACTTGAAGTGTTAATACAGTTCTTCCATTGTTGTTCAATTTTCTTGCCCCCCTCACTGGAAAATGTGTTTTGCTTGTTTATTTACCGTTAGAGTTGAGTACTTGCAGGGTTTTTACATTGCTCAAGGTTTGTTTCTTTCTACATGTATGTTCGGAACCAAGCACAGTGTTCGTTTACGATAACTTTTGACTAGAGAACCCCTGCATCAAGCGCTGGCTTACATGCAGTTGAATTGTCTATTTGCAAGATGCCGTTTGAAAGTGCGTACGTGGAATGTCTAAAATGTGTGTTTGATGCTTTGATATATGATCAATGGTTGGAGACCAAACCAGTGCACCTTTAAGATGAGAATTAACTTTTCAGTAAAGAACACCGTGTGTCTAGTAAAGGAATAAACAGCAGCTGTACATCCATAGTTTCTGAAAAGTAATTGTTTATCTTTAGATATTGTATATCTAGTAACTTTCGTTTGTGTAATTTGTTCAATGTTGCAGTGACAACAAGCTGATACAGTGTATTGGTAGCTGCCTTGTCCAGTTATCCAGAAGGCATGTGTGTGTCCAGCTCATGCTCAGGTCTGTTGGATATGTGGACAGAATGCCAAAGAGCCTCTTGAATGCCTTTATTCAGCCTTCTGCCTCTTTAGTTGCCCTTTAGTGAGCCATGCTCACCCAGGAAAAATTAATTTTCTCTTCGATGCACCCTGGTCAGGGTGAAGGACGCTGCACTTCTGACTGTGTATGTGTCTGTATATGTGTGTGTGTGTGTGTGTGTGTGTGTGTGTGTGCGTGCGTGTGTGTGTGTTTTCCTGGATATGCTGGCCTTAGGAGAACCTTCACAGTAGTCCAGTTAATTAAACCAGAGCATTGCAGCGTGAGGAGAGCAGAAAAAGGCCAGTGTTCAGGCGCATACCAAGTGTGTGTGTTCACGTCAGTGTTTTGCCAAAGGTGTGTATGTTTGCTCACTTGCCTGTCCAGCCGGGTTTGTGTGTGTGTGAGACGTGGGTGAACTAGTATCTGCCAACGACTGAGACTGTTTTAAGCTGCTCGGGGAGGAAGATGGATGGTGTTTGTCAGTGCAATTTACACTCAAGGTCGAGACATTTTGAAAGTCAGCGAATGAGTTTACGTTTCTCTGACAGCTGCCAAGATGCTGTGACTATCTACACAGTGTCCGTACACATTGATACAAACAGGACTGTATATGGATATGTAATGTATATATGAATATATGAAATAACTCAAGAAACACAATTTGAAGACTAAATCCCTCTTTAAATCTCTCACTCAAAAATCTAAAAGACACATTCGCTTCTTACCTGTGTGACGACCCTCCCTGCTCTCTCTCTCCCTCTGACATCAGCAGGGTCGTCAGCAGCATTGGCACCACCTGGGCTGTGAGAGTCTGGGTGCCTTTATCTCTCTCCTGGAGCTCAGTCTTCTCTTGCTCTCCTCCCAGAGACACCTTGTTCAGCTTTTGTTTGGCATTTTGGTTTCTGTACATCCTTCTTACAGCATTACACATACACACACACTTCTCCACTCATGCATTCACCTACACCACTGATTCCACTGACTACACACGCCATGATTAGTTTAGGTTACTTTTTAAGTTACTTTGTCTTCAATAAATAATTAGTTAATTGTTTCACGTGTGCATCTCCTTGCTTTGTCATGGCCGTGCGGCCCGGTTTGTGACAATTGGGGGCTCGTCCGGTTTTACTTTGCTTTGTTGGAGGCCGGTGATTGGTGGCCCTTTTGAGGTAGGGTTTTGTTTGTTTTTTTGTTTTTGCGTTTGGGAGATGCATTTTTGATTTGGTTGTTTGGTTTGGTTTGATTGTTGTTTCAGTTTGGGGAGTCTTTTTGTCATGCAGCCTCAGGTGTTGGCCTGAGTGGGCAGGTGTGGACTGTCAGCTGTGATTGCATGGTCTTCTAGTGTAATAGATCTTGGCTTTTGTGGAGTTTCCCTGGTTAGGTTGAGCAATGTGGTCCATTTTGGCTCATTGGTTTTTTTTGTTTTAGTTTGTTATTTTTGTGTGGTGTGCGGTTGGAGCAGTGGTCTCGGGGACACATCCACAACCAGTAGGTGAGTAACCAGCGTGCTGGGGACTTAACTCGGTTGTCGGTTTGAGTGTTTAAATAACCCACCGCTAATCTGCATGAAGACTAGGCATAGTGAGTTAGATTAGTTTTGGATAGGCAGTTTAGTTAGAGGGGGACTTCACATTAGTCTCAGGGACATTTCTAATGTCTTTTTGTTACACTGGATGACCTTTGAATCACTGTTTGGTTGTTTTCTTCTGCCAGTTGCATTGTTTTGTCTTTTGGGCCTGGTGTATTTGTAGCTCACTATGGCAGGTATAGAGGATTTTGTTGCTTCGCCGTGTGAGGAGTTTTTGGATGGTTGTACTAAAGATCAGCTGTTGAAAGTTGCTGAGAGTTATGACATTGATTTGAGTGGCCTAAGTGATAAACGTAAAGGTAATGTTAAGTCTCTGGTGAAGATGCAGTTGATTGGTAAAGGGGTGCTGGTGGTTAAACGGGGAGAGTCTGGTGAGCCACAGGCAGCACAGTCCTTTAAGGTTCCATCAGGTAATTTAACATTTGAGCAGCAAAAAGAACTGCTGTTGTTACAGCTAGCTCATGAGAAGGACAAACAAAAGATGGAGATGGAAAGGCAAAGGTTGGAGTTTGAGAAGCAAGTTGCAATTGAACGCTTGCGACGTGAGACAGAGCAGGCGAAGATAGACTTGCAGGCTACTAGGCTGGGGTTAGTCAAAGAGGGTAAACTGTCTGGAGAGGTTTTGCAAGGGGGGGATGGTTCATCTTCACCATCAAAGTCCCCTGACATGGTCAGTTGTCTGCGTCTCCTGCCTAAATTCAACCAAAAAAAGATCCGGATGTGTTTTTTTCTTTGTTTGAGCGGCTGGCAGAGGCAAGAGGCTGGTCAGATTCTGACCAAACATTGCTGCTGCAGTGCGTGTTGTCAGGGAAAGCACAGGAGGCGTATGCATCTTTGGGCGGTGACCTCACATATAAGTCAGTCAAGGCTGCTGTACTAAAGGCGTATGAGTTGGTCCCAGAGGCGTATCGCCAGCGTTTTAGGACATGGGAGAAGAGGGCTAATCAGTCACATATGGAGTTTGTAAGGGAGCTAACTAATCATTTCAATCGTTGGTGTGTAGCCTCAAGTGTTGATAACTTTGAGGGATTGTGCAATTTGGTCATCCTTGAGCAATTTAAAGACACTCTGCCCAGTCGGGTTGCCACATATCTTAATGAGCGCAAGGTTACAACTGCTGCTGAGGCTGCAGGGCTGGCTGATGAGTATGTGATTGTTCATAAGGGCAGGCCTGGTGAGCCTCGAAGGGAGCCTGTTGGGCGAAAGGAGGGTGGTAGATCACCTGTTCGTTTTGGCATTTCCTCAGGTAAGGGGTTCCAGGCAGCACCTCAGAATGGAGAGGATGTCTGTAACTATTGCCGTGAGGCAGGTCATTGGAAGTCGGACTGCCCAATGCTAAAAGCTAAAAAGCAGCATGCTGGAGGCGGGCGTGTAAAACCAGCTGCCCTGGCTGCGAGTGTTTCAGGCCCTGTGGATGTGGGGGCGTGGCAACGTAACTGGGGGGAATCTGGCCTGACTGGTGCCATTGACGAGTCCTATCTGCCTTTCATTTCAGATGGGTTTGTATCACTGGTTGGTAGTGACACTCAAGTGCCTGTTAAGATTTTAAGAGACACGGGTGCTTTTGATTCATATGTTTTGGAATCTGTTTTGTGTTTTTCTGAGAAGACTGATACTGGTGACAAGATCCTTATGCGAGGAATGGGCTTGGATGTAGTGCCTGTCCCAGTGCATAAGATGAACTTGGACTGTGAACTGGGGCAGCGTGAGGTTCTGATGGGTGTGAGACCAGCATTGCCTATAGAGGGGGTTGATATAATTCTGGGCAACGATCTGGCCGGCAGTCGGGTTTGGGCTAAGTGTTCACCACCCCCAGCAGTCTCTCTTTCTCCTTCAGGGGAAAAACAGCCTGAAAGGGTAGGGCGCCTTCCAGTAGTCTCCCTCTCTCCTTCGGGGCCAGAACATCCTGATGAAAGTGCAGTGCACTTTCCGCAAGTTTTTTCTGCATGTGTAGTTACGCGGGCAATGAGTTGTGCTGAGTCCAAGGGGACAGATGGGAAGAGGGATACTGTTTTGCCATTTTTGCCTGATTTTCCTTTGTCTGTATCCCACAGTGAACTGCAGAGTGAACAGAGAGCTGACCAATCATTGGATGAGTTGTTTGGGTCTGTGCTGACACCCTGTGAGCTGAAAAGTGTTGCCAGCGGGTACTTTCTCCAGGATGGGATCTTGGTGAGAAAGTGGATGCCCCATGGGGAGGATTTTGTTGGGGATCCCATCTTTCAAGTGGTTGTTCCATTAAAATTTCGTGGTTTGGTGTTAAAGTTGGCCCATGATGGGTCAGGGCATCTGGGTGTCCATAAAACCTATGACAGGATTTTGCGTCATTTCTTCTGGCCACGACTTAAAAAGGATGTTTCTCTTCACATTAAAAACTGTAGTACTTGTCAGCTAACTGGAAAGCCGAATCAGGTCATTAAACCAGCTCCACTGCAGTCGATTCCAGCTATCAGTCAGCCATTTGAGTACCTGCTCATTGATTGTGTGGGGCCGTTGCCCAAGGCCAGGTCTGGTTGTAAGTATTTGCTGTCAGTAATGTGTCAGAGTACCAGGTACCCAGCAGCTTATCCTTTGCGTACCATTACAGCAAGAGCTGTGGTTAGGGCCCTGACACAGTTTGTTTCTGTTTTTGGCATCCCTAGAGTGATCCAAAGTGACCAGGGATCTAATTGTTCCTCCCATCTGTTGGGCCAAGTGTTAAAACTCCTGGGAATTGGGCACAACCAATCTTCAGCTTATCACGCTCAGAGCCAAGGCGCTCTGGAGCGTTTTCATCAAACACTTAAATCACTTTTGCGGGCGTATTGTACTGAGCTTGATGGTGACTGGGAAGATGGGCTCCCCTGGTTGCTTTTAGCTGCACGGGAGGTAGTGCAAGAAAGCACAGGGTTTAGCCCAAATGATTTGGTGTTTGGGCATACTGTACGGGGTCCACTGTCTGTGTTTAAGGATGGATGGAAGGGGTCAGATCCACCCACTAACTTAATTGACTATGTCAATGGGTTTAGGCATAGGCTATACACTGCTGGGGAGCTGGCAAAGCAAATGTTGGCTACATCCCAGGCTAAAATGAAGAAGCAGTATGATCGTAGAGCTGAGCTGCGTGAGTTTAGTGAGGGCGATCGAGTTTTGGCTCTGTGTCCATTGGTGAGTTAACCCTTCCAGGCCAAGTTTATGGGACCTTATACAGTGGTAAAACGTGTTTCAGATCTAAACTATTTGATTTCCACCCCTGGTCGGAGGAAGTCAGTTAAACTGTTTCATGTGAATCTGCTTAAGCCCTACTATGCTCACTCTCCCAGTGCATCCGTTGCTGATCAGCAGGGGTCAGTGGCAGTGAGTCCTGCTTTGGTAGTTGGTACAGTGGGAGGGGTTTTAGGTGAGTGTCTTGATGGTGTTCTTGAGCCTGATGAGGGGGTGCTGTCGGGCCGGTTGAAAAATTCAGAGACCTTGAAGAATCTTAAAGGGTTGGATGGTCATTTGCCAGAAGAATACGCCCTGGAATTTGAAGAGTTGATTTTGAAATACCCTTGTTTGTTTGGTGACGTGCCGTCCTGCACCGACTGGGCCGAACATGACATTGATGTGGGTGAGACACTGCCTATCCGTCAGCATTTTTATAGAGTTTCTCCTGAGAAGCGTAAATATTTGGATGCTGAGGTTAAATATATGCTTGAAAATAACATTGCTGTGCCTTCCTTTTCAAGCTGGGCTTCTCCTTGCCTTTTAGTGCCTAAGAGTGATGGAACACCTAGGTTTTGCTCAGACTTCAGGAAGGTCAACAAAGTGACAAAGCCAGACTCCTTTCCACTGCCTCGCATGGAGGATTGTGTAGACCAGGTGGGTGCTGCCAGATACGTCACTAAATTTGATCTGCTGAAGGGCTACTGGCAGGTGCCCTTGTCCAAACGAGCACAAGAAGTGGCAGCTTTTATCACTCCTTCTGGACTGTATTCTTATCAGGTGATGCCATTTGGGTTGCAGAACGCACCAGCCACGTTTCAACGCCTTATGAATCGTGTGGTGGCTGGGCTGACTGGGTGTGCAGTTTATGTAGACGATTTGGTGGTCTACAGTGACTCTTGGTGTTCTCACATGCAGCGGGTTAGGGCACTGTTTGATCGGCTGGCCGAGGCGAAGCTCACAGTAAACCTAGCTAAGTGTGAGTTGGCTCATGCTACTGTGACTTACCTGGGTCGGGTGGTGGGGCAGGTGGCTCCTGTGCGTGCCAAAGTGTTGGCAATTGAGAAATTTCCACAGCCTATGACGAAGAAAGAGCTCATGAGATTTCTGGGGCTGGTTGGATATTATCGGTGCTTCTGTAGGAACTTTTCATCTGTGGTGGCACCACTCACTGACTTGCTGAAGGCCAGGGCTCAGTTTGTTTGGTCAACAGAGTGCCAGGAGGCTTTTAGTAATGTCAAGTGTCTTTTGTGTTCTGCACCAGTGCTGGCTGCACCCCGTTTTGACTGTTCTTTTGTTTTACAGGTTGATGCAAGCCATGTAGGAGCAGGAGCGGTGTTGGTGCAGGCAGATGAGCAGGGAGTTGACAGACCAGTCAGTTTTTTTTCTAAGAAGTTTAACCGACACCAGGTTAACTACTCTGTGGTTGAGAAGGAGGCCCTGGCCTTGGTCTGGGCCCTGCAGCACTTTGCGGTTTATGTGGAGTCTGGTGTGGCACCTGTTGTGGTCTACACAGACCACAATCCACTAACTTTTTTACATTCTTTGCGGTGCCCCAATCAAAGGCTGATTAGGTGGTCGCTGTTCCTGCAGTCTTGTAATCTGGATATCCGACACATTAAGGGCCGTGATAATGTTGTTGCAGATGCACTGTCTCGGGCTCCAGTGATGGAGTAGGAACTTGTTCACCTTCTGTTCTTCCTTCCCCTCCGTATCAATTGAAATTGGCCCTTATAGGTTGGGATGTTGCTGTTTTGGGGAATGGATGTTGGAACTGGCAGATTGTAAGTATGCTGCAATTATTGTAGTATTTGATTATGTAGTTCTCACTTTGGTATCATGTTTTATGTATTATGTTGTGACGGAGATCCTGTGAGGACCCCCCGTCTTATGGGGGGGGGTGTGACGACCCTCCCTGCTCTCTCTCTCCCTCTGACATCAGCAGGGTCGTCAGCAGCATTGGCACCACCTGGGCTGTGAGAGTCTGGGTGCCTTTATCTCTCTCCTGGAGCTCAGTCTTCTCTTGCTCTCCTCCCAGAGACACCTTGTTCAGCTTTTGTTTGGCATTTTGGTTTCTGTACATCCTTCTTACAGCATTACACATACACACACACTTCTCCACTCATGCATTCACCTACACCACTGATTCCACTGACTACACACGCCATGATTAGTTTAGGTTACTTTTTAAGTTACTTTGTCTTCAATAAATAATTAGTTAATTGTTTCACGTGTGCATCTCCTTGCTTTGTCATGGCCGTGCGGCCCGGTTTGTGACAATTGGGGGCTCGTCCGGTTTTACTTTGCTTTGTTGGAGGCCGGTGATTGGTGGCCCTTTTGAGGTAGGGTTTTGTTTGTTTTTTTGCGTTTGGGAGATGCATTTTTGATTTGGTTGTTTGGTTTGGTTTGATTGTTGTTTCAGTTTGGGGAGTCTTTTTGTCATGCAGCCTCAGGTGTTGGCCTGAGTGGGCAGGTGTGGACTGTCAGCTGTGATTGCATGGTCTTCTAGTGTAATAGATCTTGGCTTTTGTGGAGTTACCCTGGTTAGGTTGAGCAATGTGGTCCATTTTGGCTCATTGGTTTTTTTTGTTTTAGTTTGTTATTTTTGTGTGGTGTGCGGTTGGAGCAGTGGTCTCGGGGACACATCCACAACCAGTAGGTGAGTAACCAGCGTGCTGGGGACTTAACTCGGTTGTCGGTTTGAGTGTTTAAATAACCCACCGCTAATCTGCATGAAGACTAGGCATAGTGAGTTAGATTAGTTTTGGATAGGCAGTTTAGTTAGAGGGGGACTTCACATTAGTGCTATTTATCCGTCTAGATCTCATTTTGGTGTGAGCTGCCAAGTTTTGGAGATCAGTCACAGAGACGTCTGTCTTCTTTCAAATATAACGGAACTGAATAAGACTCAGTTTTGTGAGTGCTCGAAGCTAAAATAAATACACATGAAATCGTGATCCTGTTACTCCAGATAATCCACAGACCTTGTCTTGAGCAGCTTCATGTCGAAACTGTTTTCTACCTACCGAACTACACCTACCGGCAGATATTTTGTGTTTCCAACATGCAGACTTTACTTACGATGTTGTTTTGTACAAATTTGCAAGTGCGCCGGGTAGATGTGCTGATCCGGTGCACCTTTTGATCAGCTATGTATCGAACAACAAGCTTCCTCCACATTCAGCTCATATAAGTACTTTTGATGTTCGGGTGAACTGTCTCTTTAAGATGTGTTTTTTGCCAGTCAGTGCCAGTGTGTTGGTTCTTGCCATCCTAGCGTATGTTACTGTTGGATTCGGTGTGAGGAATAATGTCAGAGGCAGTAATGCTGCAGTTCTCCTCATAGGGACTGGCATGGAGTCGCATGTGGTGTGTTTTTACAGCCCTCTCTTCGCCTTCCCCTCTCCTCCCTCTCGGCTCACCCTGCCTCACCCCTATTAAACTCAATTTGTTCTGAAAAGCGAGGATCGCTATGGGTCCTGAGACATGTGCTGCATGGGCACAAGAAGGCAGAGAAAGTTGATTTAAAGAAGGATTTAGTGGCATCGTGGGTAAAAGAAGCTGAAACAGACATTTTCAAGTAGACAATCATTCAAATATAGTTTGAATGAGCCGTAGTTGGTATGTTTTGGATCGCATAACAACTTCCAGTACTTTTTACGGCCTAAATGGATTGAGAGAGGGGAAAAAAAAGAGACACAAGGAGACAGAGCACTTAGGTTTTTTTTTATGTTTTGGCTTAGTTGGTACCTTACAAGAAGTCTGGAGATTTTCAAAAAGCCCAAACACTCCTCAACAGTCCACCGAGACTTCCAATAAAGGCTGAAATGTTATACAGCAGGATTACAGGGTGCAAATTTAACGAAGACTCCAAGTCTCAATGAGGAGACTTTGGGAGGAGGTTTCAATCTAAACATGTGTTTCAAGTCGACCCACGTTTGGTAGGTTTCAATCTACAGTAAACATGTGTTCCGTGTTGCCTTGGCCTTAGTAGTTTTATCGCTGCTGTATTTCAGGTTTTAGAAATTAGCAGACATGCTTAATGATGTCTGTAGATTTTACAGCCCGGGGTTTTTGAATGAAGCATTAAATGACTGGCTGCAGATGTGAAGCAGGTTTTCAGATGAAGGAAGAACATCTGCTGTGATTTGTGTAAGTGATTTCTAAAAAAGCAGCTTTTAGGGATGACTTTTATCTCATTACTGTCTTCAAGACAGACAACTTCAAGATTTGCAATTTGCTTATAAAGCAAATAACTGCTGATGTATGCTTTGAGGTATACAAAGAATTGTTATGTACAGTATAAGAGGGGCAATGACTGTAAAACATGTTTAGTTAACAATTGATCGGTCAAATTTAATCGATTAACCTTCAAATGTTTCGGAGTTCCTGACTGATAACCTTTAGAGTCTGTGGACATCACAAGATCTGACATGGTCTCGGCATGAGAAGTTTTACGAGGATAAAGATCTGAGATTGGAGATTTCAGAAAACACAGGACATAGGGCTCAAGTAAACATGTGATGGATCACGACCTCCAGCAGTTCGGGTCATTCCACTTATCAATGCGTTCTATGTGGAGGGCGGCCTTACTCAAGACAATATTGATCCCTGATTGCTGCTTTCAGGGTCAAAGGTTATCTGTCATTAGCAGCCAATGGGTCAGTCCAGTGCACTAAGCAAAGGTCAGGAGGTTGTTTGGAGGAAGTAAACTTTATCTGTTGAATGTGCTGGATAGTGTTCAGGTATCAGTGATCTGGGCAACTTTTTGCTTTTCCTATATAGTTTTCTATTCTTCCAGTCAGAACTCAAGAAATTCCAAAAGCTCTATTTTAAGACTAATTATCACTGGGACAGTATCCCAGGGTCCAAAAATATGCTATTTCATTTTTTTGTCCCCAACCATCTGGTGACCACTAGATAACACACAACCCTCTTCGGGATGCCAGGTTGAGAATCAATTAAATGAAGGTTGCTATCTCTATCTAACTCAATAATTATATTAGTCAGATGGCAGAAGAAACACAAGATTTCAGTCAATCAGACAGGTTTTAAACAAAACTCTACATTAGCCAAACTTAGTTGAAAGACTAATGACAGCCAAACTGTGACATAACAGTCTTCCACGTCACATGGGGACTGTTTCTTGCAATACAGTTGCACTCACACAAGTTTTACTTCCAAATAAAGTTGTTAACATAATTTGTCAACTCACTTGAAACTTTTGAAGCTTTTATCACGATTTATTCTCTTTCTCCTACACTTTAAATGTAGCCCGTACCATATATTTGTAGTGCTAATGTGAAACACAGCACTTGATAGCGATATTATTCCCTGAATGCTTAAAATATATTCTCACCCGTTGGGATGTGTCCTGTCTTAAATAGCCTGCAGGCTGTGTGTCCCAGCTTAGTCCAGTACAGTAGAACCATGCTGGGCTGTTATTTGAAAAACTCCCCGAGAACTCCATCACTCTGATCTCGAGCCAGAGCCCACTGATCTAGCCTCCAAACACCACCACGGCCTCAGTCTTCCTCTGCCCTCCAACCAAGGATGAAGGGATGATGGAGGGAGAGAAAGAGGGAGGGAAGCATTCTCTCTGGCCTTCTTTGGCATGCTTTTTTCTGCTTTTTCTCCCCCAGCAGGCCATCTGTTTCCTGTCTGCAACATGACACCGGTGCCCGACTGGGTTCTGGTTCTCTTGAGGTGTGTGTGTGTGTGTGTGTACTATTGTAGGATTTCTGATTAGCTGCTATGCTAATGCAGCTAGTCATTTATTTTGGTACAAAGTGGCCCATGTGCTCTCATGTGATTCAAGTGTGATATAGTGGACACGCTTGCCCCCAAAGTGTGGGAACCGCTGACTTCTGTATCATTGATTCATATTGAGAGTTCTCATTGGCTGATGTGATGTGGTAATGCATTATGTTATGTCCCAGACAGTCTTTTTCCACACTTGTTTGTATGGAAGAGTGTGGAGTAATGTTCTTTGTGTCTGTTACGTAATGAAAAATACTAAAGAAGCGGGCAGAGGATTAACCACAATATATAAAGTCTTGAAACTTGCCTAATTAGGTTTGGTAAAAGTGGCTGTTCTGTCCGACCAGTGATCGGTCTTGTGTACTCTTGAGGAGGGGGCCGTCTCTGTTTGGAGCTTGGCTTTTCTCCACTAATAACAGTAATGGAGCTGTCTGCGTGAACCTGGTTAATCCCCACTCTCTTATTTCACTTGCTCTGTAGAACAGCAGAAGAGGTAAAATGAAAGTCATTTAGCTTCGTTGTCTGTTCTGTTGCCGTTTTAAGCGGAAAGCTGGCATCTTGGCATCACAAGTCAGCCAGAAAATAAGACAAATCTTATCCAAACGTAGCCTCTGTTCTCAGTAGATCTCTGTCTTCTTCTCTCTGTCAGATGGGGATTTTCCACCCGTAGGCTCACACTGAAACGCTGGACGTCTCTCTCCGCCAGTGTGTTTGTTTTTAATCGATGTGCATAATGACGTTCGTCAGCGAAAGCGAAGCCAGACCTCCAAGTTGTGTTTGTTTTGCGAGGGCCACTGTGGATCCAGGCCTCCGTAGGTTTGGCTGCAGCCCGAGCCAAACCAGCCAGATTTTAGGATGCTACTATTATGCTATCCAAAATTTTGGTTGCCTGCTGATGGAAGCAAACACTGTACTCTGCGGTGCCAGATCCACTGGAAGTGCGGGGAGGAGAAGAAGTTGTTTTCCAATGGACTGACCAGCTCTTTTCATGACATATAAGAAAGCCGCTTTTTGTTCTTTAGACATCATACATATAGGTGGAGTCAGCTTACATTTGTGGTCTCTGATATTGTGTTTGTTACAGATTCATTTAATAACAGTTTGACAACAAAGAACAAAAATTCAGAGAGTGAAACTGTAGACATGTCAGAACAAAGGTTGCAATAACTACATGTGATTTCTTGCCTGATAAAAGTACAAAGAGTTTATAAGGACCCACAGACCCCTCTGTAGAAATGTTACAGACAACCACATGCTCTATGTTTTGATCACAAGATTTTTTCTACACTTTCCCTCGCCTAATAAAACGCCTGTCAACGTTAATATGGCTGTTGCCCTATAAAGGTCACGGCTGATGAATTCATGGGTGGTCCTTTTAATCTAGAATCTGACTCCTCGCGACGTTGGCACATTCTCCGCCCTGCAAGAAACGGCTTCAAAATGTGCTACTTGAAATCGCTTTGATGACATGAAAAGTTATTCATCAGCATAAATGTACTGGCAGATATTTTGTGGGAGATTTCTGCATTTTAGAAAAAAATAGCTTGATTGATTCCACACTCATGTTTAAAGAGTAACTATGTAGCTGGAGCCAGGAGACAGTTAACTAAGCTTAGCATGGGGACTGGAAACAGGGGGGAAACTGGCTGCATAGATCTGGCCACAGGTAACAAAATCTGCCCATCGACAACACTAAAGCTTTATTAATTAAACATTATACCAGGCTCCAAGATGTGACTGTTTTGGTGGCACATGCACCCAGAAATCTGTCATATGCAACTCACCATTTTCATTGATATTTAGCATGTCAGATTCAAAAGAATAAATGTTTCAGTTTGCCATTTGACGGAGGGTTATGAACCACTTTTTCTTGGCAGGGAGCGGTAACTTCCTGGAGTCTCTAATCTAAACCTTCAGCAAGACACCAACTGAGCTCATTTTCCAAAATGTCCAACAACACCTTTATTTCTGACATGCATGTTCCTCATCTTTCTCCCCTCCACTTATCATTTGTATTCCTCGCGCTACACTTAACGTATCGTAATTTGACATAATAGACACAAATATTTCAGAGTGTTTGGTTTAAAGCTGATCTGTTTGCGTCACCTTCAGAGGGAAAGCCATAATTTTTCTCCCTTGCTCCTTCAATTTCCATCCCTCCCGCTCTTACTTCCTGTCTTCCCCCGTCTCACGATTGAATATATGTGCTCGAAAGGTGTCCTGCTTAATGTGTGTGTGAGTTAAAGTGCCAAGTGGTGACCCTGTGTGTCAGTGTGTGCTTGTGCGAGTCTGCCTTATGTCAAATCTGCACCGAACCCCCCACGGCAATGTAATGTGAAAAAGGACACAACGGCCGCAGATCGAATTGCATTTTCTAACTCTATAAGTCGCGGTTAGCTCGCTGTCGGAGGGTTTCTACAGCCGTTCGATACCGGAAGGATTTACAGCACAGCTGGAATGAAAATACTGTAGGCCGCATCCGGGATTGAGAAGACAGACCTTCTCAGCTGTGACAAGGGTTTGATTCCTGTTGGGTAGAGAGTTATTTGTTACTGTATTCATTGTCAGGGCGATAAAGAAGCTTGGGTAACCTTTTGTCAACTAGTCTATGCACCTGTCCTTTAGGCTCACTGCTTTTTTTGCATGGTCTGCATGGTAAACAATCAATGTCGTAAAACACAGATAATATAGAAACCATTTAATGAACAACTTCCTTTCTCTTTAAGGACTTCAGTGCTTCGATCACGTCAATAAGTTTATTTTCTGGCTTCACTTAATGGCTTATAGCTAGCTGCTTACTTTGTGGTCCTTTTCTGTCAAATTAGGATTAGCAGCACAGCTCAGTTGCACTTTTGTTTGGAAATGTTTGTGCTAGCTTTGCTTGTTCTGGGGCATTTTTAGTTTGTCCGGTCAAATCAGACTCTAGTTTGTATTCCCCCTGTGGCGCGATTCATTCGGGTTGTTATATTTTTGTTTATGTTGCTCTGTGTTGTTTCAATTTTGCTATGTGAAACACTTTGAGCTGCATGTTTATATGAAAGGTGTTATATAAATAAAATTGAGATGAGTTGAGTTGAACACAAAACTGAACTGCGGCCCTTTTTTGAGGAAGTAATCTTGGTCCCATCACAGATTCTGGAGCGGTTAGTTTGTGGTGGGAATGTAATCTAACCTTTGTCGGCCCCAACTACAAGAAACACTCCGTAAGTTTGAGCAAACCGTCTCCTTTAACCGTATGCATTATGCATACTAATGTTTGGTTGATTTAAATAATTGTGAATGGACCGCATTCAAAAGATTTCTAGTGTACCAGCCTCTCTGTCCTCAGCGCCCGACAATATTTCTATCATTAAATAAAACCATCAGTTCAGTATCTTGCTGACATGGACACTTTGACATCCGCAGTCGATCAAACCACGGACCTTCTGATTAGTGGATGACCCACTCAGTGTTTCCCACACATAGACTTTACTTGTGCGGGCCGGGCATGTTAATGGTTTCCCAAGAATATTTGGTCTGAGAAGTCTGCGAGAATGACAGCATCCCAGTCAACAAACTAGCGGACTATCTTGCGTTGTTCTACCCCTGCTGTCTGCTGACATTTACATATTCTCCACAGAGAAACACAGGAAGAGGGAAGAGAGAGATGTTCTCTGGTATCACATCCCTCCTGTAAACACACTGATTGTGATGCGATCTCTTCTACTTCATGCAATCCTTTTTATGCCATTGTTTGGTACGAGCTTGTAAGTGCACCTGCTTGTTATTAAAACAGAGGAAACAAACCGTAGATCTGAAAATACCCTCAAGTCCCACGTTGCTTAAGTGAGCTGATGGTCACTGTCTGTTTGCAAGATACGACGTTTCAGTGATGCAGTGTAAAGCAGACTGGGCACCCAGGTTAAAGGCACTTACAATTAAAACCTTTGTAAAACTTCATGGGTGCTAAATTTAAACAGTGGGCAGCCAGTGTTTTATGTGTGTTTACCCTCCACTACGGCCCTGCCTGCTCGTTCGAGTTGCACGTTTCCCTGTGCTTGTGCAGGATACTAAACCCGAAATTGAGACTTGAGGACTTAAGAGATCATTTGTAATGCTGTAACTCTGTTAGCGCAGTTTCATTATCTAATCACAGCCGTGCGGTTACAAACTGCAGGATCTCTGATGTTCCCCAGGCGCTTCGGCCACGGCAGCAGGTGTTTGTTTTAAAGGCTGCTGTAAAAGTGTCTCTGGCAGCCGCTGTGTCTGTCACGCCTCTCTCGCTCCCTCTCTGTCTGTTCCTCTCTCCTCTCTTAACCCTGAGGAAATGCATCTGCATCTGTTGTGGCTCAAGCTGTTTTAAGAACATTTCAAAGTTGACAGGGGCAGAAGAAGAGGACAGGACACAGCGGGACAAACAGATAACCAGCTGTGTACCCTGAAAACTCTTGGGATGGAAATACCAAAGCTTTGCACCCACATGGGACTCAGAAACTCAGAGTTATCGCAACATCTGTTGAACCCTGTGAGTGTGTGCACAATCACAACGAGTGTACGCACTAATGTAAGAACCCAGCGAGAACATTATTTCTGAAGAAATCCAAACCGTAACGGGAGAAAGTTAAGGAAATGTTTCTGCATCCCATCACTGTTTCTATTCTCTCTCAATCACAACCAGCTGCTCAGTGAAGCTCGTGATAGCACCCGCTTGCTAATGTCTATTTTCAGAGTTGGTTCTAATAATAGCTCCGAGGAGAATAATGTCAGAAGTCTGCTCAGATGGGACAGGCTCTGTCCAGTATAGGGCTGGCTATCAATCTTCAATCCTTTTTTTTTTAATATCAACTGAGATGTGTCCATAAATGAATGCTCAAACTTGTGCCATTCTGTGCGTATTCTTAATTAAAGGAGCTACATATCGTATAATTTTGGTGTTGGCGTCAAAACAGTTAAAACGGTACCTCGCTTGAGTGCCGCAGACTAAACAAAAGGTGTTGTAATGTGCATGTGCGTGTACGCTGTGTGTATTTGTGGTGATAAGGACGATGACAGATTCGGGCTGACCCAGACCTCACCGTCATTATCTCTGTCCAGGCCTGACCACTAATACGGCCCAGCGCCCTGTCAACACATGGAGAAAAAACACGCCTCCCTCTCTTGAACTCATCCGAACACGCCAACTCCCACTCACTACTTAGGTTTCCCATCTTTTTGTCCTCTGTTGCTAAGTAAAGGTATAACTTAGCGAAAAACGCAGCGCTGCTTATGATTCACTCTCACTTACTGCTCCTCTAATTACCTGACAATGACAGGGCGCGGACGCACCTATGAAAGACGAGAGTTATGATGAGGCAGGTGGTAGTGTTTTACCAAAATGATAAAGAGAGAGTGATGGAGTGTGATGGCCTGCATCAAATCATAGAGCATATAATGACACACAGATGCTAAAACACACTCTGCCGTGTTATTTTGTTATGGGTACGTCCTCGGTCATTTAGTACAATGGCTTGTAGTCTAATCTAGTCAGTCTGCTGTTTACTGAAATGCCAGTTATGTTGTCATGGGTCTAGAAAACAACATGTGACTCTGAGGTCACACTTACCGCCTCGACTTGTGACAGTTTTTATTGTGTGTTTAATACAGTCCATTTCCTTTTCAAGGCGTTGCACTTTAGGTATGTTGAACTCACTGACCTCACTGTCTGAAGCTGACCATTCACACTGATTTTGAAGGGGAGACAGACACATTTACATTAATGAAACATCACATTAATAGTGCAAAGCAAATCAGAACATTCACACTGACAAAACAGTATACTTCACCAATTGCGCCAGGGATGTACGTCACAACGTTACAACAATACCATTGTCCCTGTGCCTCTCAATTAACTTCTGTGATGGAGTTT
Organism: Sparus aurata; assembly: GCF_900880675.1. Lineage (NCBI taxonomy): Eukaryota > Metazoa > Chordata > Actinopteri > Spariformes > Sparidae > Sparus > Sparus aurata. The sequence goes on along the minus strand of NC_044208.1, from coordinate 17,208,681 downwards.
GCTTTATCAAAGACGCCTATTCAGCAAGTTACGTGCTGAACTCGGTGAACCTTCTCAGGACTCCCTGGTGTTGGATGCCGTGAAGCAGAGCTTGTCTTGAGTTATTCATAACAGACTCCTCTTTCTCTCGTTTTGTATTGCGCTGTGAGTCTGTTTTTAAAAGTCTGGTACACTCTTAATCTTGGGAACAGATCCGCTGTCAACTTGCTCACGTGATCAAAATACACAACTTCGACCGTGTGATAAGGTTAGGAATTGTAAAGAGGTGATGGAAATACTTGACTCTTGAGTTTAACTGACTGTATAGAATAAAGAAAAAACTAGCAGGTCGGAGAAGTGAAGCCAATGTGGAAGTGCCTTCAACCTGCATTCTTTCTAATGGCCAGCTGGTTTCAAAAAGAGGTCAGATTTTATGGTAGCATATGAGAAAATAACCCTATTTCTCACTTGATGTATTACCTCAGCGAACTCCTAATGAGATTATAGTCTCAATCATTAGTTTCAAGTCTTCCTCAACACAGCATCATTTTGTAGATTGTGGTCCCATTGAGAGTAAAATACACGATAAAGCAAAGTACCATTCAGGTGGTGGCTACAGCTTGTCCTTGGTTTTTCATTCAGATCCGATCAGCATGTCATCGTCAGCTCACCCTCTCATCTCAAAATGGTCACTTGTGGCTCCAAAAATAACAAGAATGTGACCCCCATGATGCCAGCTTTCAAAACATTTATCCACATCACGAGCGGTTTGTACTTGGTTTACAAATGACATCACAGTGTGCTGTAAGCTTGTGCTTCAGTTCAGTTTCTAAAGCACTTGTATCATTTAGAGGCTTCAATGGTTAGCTCAAACTTAGAGTCATGCCTTGTAGTTGGATCAGAATAACGTCAAATCCTGTTTCAACCACAACAGAGCCGCTCAGGAATGAGACCACTTCATCTAAAATGCCTCTGTTCATCTGTTTTGGTCCGCATGTGTAGAGTTTTAGACTTGTGTGACCTGGTGGCTTTGAATAAATCGCAGATACTCTCTAACCTACTAACTATTCTACAATCAAAATACTATAAATTGTGTGAATTATCTGAACTAAAGAGGTGACGGTCATCTTCATTCACTGCTCAAGACAAGACATATATATGGTATGGCTGCTTCAATCGATCCGTTCTCCTTATTGGAACATGTGACAACATCATGACATCTTCTAGTTGTGCTGATGACATTTTTTCTCATTATACTTAGAGAGGCAGTAAATGAGGTCAGCCTGTACATAACCCGAGACTGGAATGAAACCTGCTCCACCGTATTGTCACTTTCCGGCTCTATTAGTCACTAATGATCTCATTACAAGCCTTTGTATTGATGTGTTCAACCGTGGGAGAGATTAAGAGAGACACAAAGAATGTCGACAGTCAACATTCATCTCAACAGTTGTAACTGTCACATTAACAAAGGTGAATGCACAATGAAGTTAAAGAGAGCTGTTTGTATCTTCAGAGGGATGGTTAAGATAGAGCTGGCCTAGTTTTTGTTTATCTTTCACTGAAACATCATCCATGCCTCAGGTCCCAGCAGACGTTTATGTTGCCAAGTGTTGATTTTATGAACTGCCCTGTGCGACCAGTTGTTGCCTCCTGCTAAAGATAGCACCATTGTTTAGATCAGCCGTGACATTTGCTGGAACATGCTCGTCGAATGTTGCAGCCCTCACTTCTGTCACGATTGTGTCTAGACAAGCCCTGCCACTATCTGTCCTCTGTCTGTTCCACGTCAGTGACAACAAATGACGACCTCTGTCTTCACTGTTTTCACAAGTCATTTGACGACCTCAGCAGCTCCCCGACCCAATCAAAACTCGGCATCCCATTACCTCATAACACTGATATGAAGGAGTGAGTTTAGGCGGGCAGCGTGGTTTGATGAATCAGCGCCGATCACATCCTTGTTGACCCAGCGGAACATCAGATAATGATGAGGCCGTGCTGACTTCGACAGCGGGCCGGCCTCTCCCACGTCCAGCCGATAAAGATGTAGAAACACAAACATTGGAAACATCTGAGGGCAGCATTCAGTGTGGCGGGGTCACAGGTCCTGTTTATCTATGGACAGTAGACTTCCAAAGTTTACATAACAGTAAACACTTCTTGTGATATATTGCACTGGGATGTACAAAATCTAACGTCAAGAGTTATGATTTCACCGATTTTATAACACCGACACAATAATTCCCAAATTTCATAATTACAACAACGATAATAGTAATGGTAAGAATAATAAGAATAATACATATTTCAAAACAAAGTTCGAAAGTTCTTTTCGCAGTTGAACCAGGATTAACATATCGCAGGCAAACCAAATAAGACAATTTAAACAAAATGGAAACATAATGCTATCAAACAAAATACCCTAAAATAAAGACATAAGCATCATCAGCAGTAATAAAGCAGATAAGACATGTTGGAATAGAAATGGTAGCATTAATACAAGGCCTTGTTTAAAGATAGTTTTTCCTCTACAAAGCACAAATGAGTCGCCAGTAATTTACCAGAATCCTTCTAGTTAACTTCAAAACTTGCTTGACGTGAATACTTTTATCTGCTGGTTATGTCAGGGCAGTTCAGAGCGCATATGTGTCCACGCCGGTGGTGAACTTCGCTTGAGGAATTATTCATTAAAGGTGTGAAGAATTAGCAGACTTACAGTCATTATTTTTGGACTCCCAAGCCGCATGTTATGCTTTGTTTGTTTAGTCCACTCAGTAATACATGTTTGGCTTCAGTCTCCTCTACCACTGCCACCGCAATGATCCCATGGCTACTCCTGACTCACACCTATTTGTGCTGGCATCATTTGAGGGGAAATCGCAAGGCACGTCCCATGAATTTGTAAGCACGCACATGGAAATTATCTTAAGACTAAGGTCATGTACAAATGTAAGAATGTTTTTTATAAATGAGCCTCCAGTTCCCAGTTTTCATCTGAGTCATTCAAAGTAAATCCTACCAGACCAATTTTTTTAACTCACAGAGACATAACAAACTCACTCAATCAGCGACCACATCCAAAAAATAACAACAGATGTTTGATTCACTGATGATCGGGGAGGGAATGGATGTGTACTTCTGTAATGTGATTACTATGCTCAGCACCTCCTGGGCTGAAGGTTGTGAATATTATCAGAGTTGAAGACATCAGAAGGATTCTGTGTGTCTGTGTGGGGTCCGAGGCTTGGGGGGAGGAGCTGGGGTTCACAACTGAAGATTGCTGATTGTTATGACCCCACACTGTCAACAGAGCATCTGTTTCTGTCTCTGCATGCATGTTAATAACACCAACTGTGTGTGTGCACATGTGCGGCGTACAAGGAGTGTTTAAATAACCAAAACAGCTGGGATTGTGGAGTGTAACTGATGGCTGTGGTGAAGTGAGAGTGATTACATTCAGGGCCCATGCTGCGGCATCTCCGTGTGTGTGTGTGTGTGTGTGTGTGTGTGTGTGTGTGTGTGTGTGTGTGTGTGTGTGTGCATACATATGCATCTGTGGGTGTCTCACAGCGGAGGGGACGTGTGTTATCCATTAAAGTAAATGGGGAAGAATTCTATGCTGTGTAGCTGAATGTAGGCCAGAGGGCTCGGTGAGGTAGGATGGAGGGCAGAGCTGTTCCACTCTCTCCATCCTGGAATGCACTCGCAGCCCTCGCTGAGACTATGTCACCATTCAGATATGTGTAGCTTCACACAGAAAACTTTACCTGCGTCGTATGAGAGAATACTGTATACGAGCAGATCTTGTCACAAGAAGCTCCTGCCAGCACAGGGCTTTTCCTACACTGACTGGATAACTTGAGACCACTGATTTGATTAAGCAGTCTTGCATCTGAGCCAAAAGGGAGAAAGCTGCACTCTTTCCAGATCTCCAGCAGTTGAGGGTCGGTTCTCATAACTTCATTTTCAGAGCTGTGCCTGCTTCCCATTCATACAGTTACAAACAACCAAAGCAGTGAACATCGCCAGTTTTCCACCAGTGGCCTGAGATTAGCTCCAGAAGTGGTTTTGGGTGGATTAAGTGCCTTGCTAAAGGACATATTGGTGGCTGTTCGCCTGCTGGTGCACATCCAATTCATAGACATTGTTTGTCTATAGATTTAAAACATCTCTTACGGATTTTTATCCACACATGTATAAAGGCATTCATAAATGATGATAAACTGTATTGTCTGCGAATGTGGAAATTTGCTGTTGGCTTCACAGACTGGTTAGAAACACATCACGCAGTAATAAAAAAAGACATTATGCAAAGTACAGAATACAGTGAGGGACATTCAGCTTCCAGTTAGATTAACATATTCTGTGAAAATGGCCTTAAATTATGCAAATGTGTGACATTGTTACATAGTGTGATGTCCAGAAGACACAGAATTAGAGCCGGGACTACTGATGAGGTATTCAGCAGCAGTGTTCTCTGTGGGAGAGGTGAGCTCCTGTGAGTGGTTTCACATTAAAAACCTTTAAGAACCTAACCTAATTTAAAAGCATAATCTCTGTATTTTAAAATATCATTCATATGTTTATATGGCTGCAGTATTTAAATGAAAAATAAAATCCTCAGTGTATCGTTTAGAAAAAGAAAAAAATGTAAACCAGTGGTTGTCTCCAAGGTGGGAATTAAATATAAAAGTTATGGAGTGCTTTGAGAAGCTGTCTACAGTCGCGTAAATTAGATGTAGTCCGCAGTTAATGGGCTAAATCTTTCAAAACCACCGGTAGGCCCCTCGAAGGCTCCTTTAAGGTTACCACAGTCGTCCCAGTTTGTGTTGTAACTCTCTAGCAGACGCACACACACTCGCAACAAAACCTAATAAAGTCTCAGAGTTGGTCAGATTGCCCACACTAACATAAAAATGGAGCAGAACCAGAAAAAGCACTCAGCTCACACCGCCGGTCCCTTGATAGAGTTCAATCTACCAGACCTTAAACCTGGTCCACACTGTATACACAAGACAGGAATGACTGTGTTAATCATGCCCTATGACATTCGTGCTCTCGGTCATGCAGGCACAGTTTCATTTTCGATATGTTGACACTCATGCGGTCATTAATTTTCACGGTAAGAGGTCGTGGTTGTGCGTTCATTTGGAAATAAAAGATAAACATGTCACACACTCAAGTCCTTATCCTGTTCCGTCCTCATCCAAACAATTCACAATTTATAATGAATAGACATTCCATCTCTTGTGTGTCAAAAGTGCTCACACATACACACACACACACTCGATCCCAATCAGCTGCTGTCAGCTGGATGCTGTTAGGGAGCGTTAGGGGGGTTAGAGCAAAAAAGGAGAGGGGAGGCAGAGGAGGAATGCAATCTCAACACCTTCAGCTCCTGCCCTATTCACCTTGCATGTTGTTCTGCAAGAATGCCATTAGCTAAGTGAAAAATGGTAATGTGTGTGCACGTTGTGTGTAAGTGTGTGTGTGTGTGTGTGTGGGTGGATGGGCGTGTGAATGTGAGCAAGCAAATGTCTGCATGCCTCTCTCTGGGGTGTCTGAAGCAGGAGAAAGAGCTGAAACAGAATAAAAAGCATTTCTGGGAGTGTGTCTATAAACATTGATTTGAGTTTTTGAGGTTCTGCCTGTGCTTGTGTGTGTGTGTGTGTTTGTGTGTGTGCGCTTGCGTGTGCGTGCGTGTGTGTATATCAAATAAATGTTGGGTCTTCGACAGCACTTTAATGTTGCAGATGAAGTAGGCACTGGCTGTGTGCTGATTGAAACCAGACGCTTTTGCTCAACTTCTTACACAAATGCACACAAATACGCACATTGTTTCAATGCACACTGTTTTTTTTTGTTTAGTTTTTTTGCAAAAACCCTTTATGCCCCTTTAAGGGAAAATTACTGACCGAAGTGTAATGCATTTTGTCATCTAAGCTCTTAAGTTATCCACTGCATAGCTAATTTGTAACGGTCGATATCTGATTTGGAACCGAACTCTCCAAGTCTTCATGTGGCTGCAAATGAATTCCATCTCCCGTCAAATGTTTCTCACACGCTGTCCCTGTCTTTCACTGCAGTTTTATGAATATAGTACAGTACATCTCAATCAGACCTGGTTCACATAAAATTGCAGGAACTAGGGGTGCTGCAGCACCCTCTAAAACAAGGCTAGAACATGTGCCTAATTTACAAGAAAGCCCAAATAAATAAGAATATGTCGGAAACAGAACTTCACAAAGTTTAGAAAGTTTCTCCAAACTCAAACACTCACAAAATTGAGCGATTTTATTAGGGAGTCTGGGGAATTTCTCTTCCTCTTCATCTCTCTGGTGTTGTTGAATGTCTTTGCATTGACTTATAGTGTGTCTGTGTCAAGTTTGCTGTCTACTGTCGTGTAAAAAAAAATTTTAATTGTTGTAAACTATTGTTTTTTTTCTGGCTATACCTTGACTCCTCAGCACCGCCGACTGTGACTGACTTCCTGCTCCCTGCTTTTGCTGCACCCAGGATTGATTATGATTTCAGAGAGAGAAGTCATAGTAAAGATTAAGCTGTCATTTTAGAGCCAAAATCTCAGAGGACTAAATCAGGCCAAGTGTTAAAAACATGCCCTCAAATGCTCTTCAAAATACTCGGTCCCCAGCAGTACCCCCAATGTACACTCCTAAAGGCTAAAGTCTGTTCAAATTATTGGACCGGGGTCTGATCTCACCTCTGATTTAGCGTGGTTTAATATTTCATTATATCCCTTCTGGCTTACAGGGCTTTGTCCCTACTGTGTTCTGCATCGGTCAGCACATGGCCGGGCCGAACAGACACGTATGGACGCGCACGCACACGCACACTCCGGCCCGCAGAGCCCAGTGAAAACAAAGCCGGGCTCTGCCAATGTAAACATGGGCCATTGTTATGGGCACTCTTTTTCCCGCCTCGTATCTTCGCTCCCCGTGGCGACCCAGCGCTCTGAGAGGTACAGCGCTGGCACGGCTCCCGTTTTGTGCAGTTATATTAAGAGTTGCGAGTACTCATTTAGCATGCATTTATGTGACCATGCCATTATTATGCAGGCCGTGGAGTGTGATTTATGTCCTCGGTTTCTCTCCCTTGCACTCCTCTTTCTCTCTTTTACTGCTTCACTTTTTTACTGCTTGGCTCCTTGCTCGTGGTCTGCGGCCGCTTGCTTCGAGAGGTTTTTTTGCCTTTTGACAATTATTTTTAGACAAGCAGCAGTCACTTCGTTGTACTGTACTGGCTATTGCCAACAAAGTAAGTCCATGGACAAACATAACATGAGAAATGGCTGTTTGGAAAGATAGATATCTGTGTTCGCACGCATCTGGTATGGCTGGGAGTGCGCATGTGCTTCTCTATAGTGTATCTCACGTACACGTCCCTTAAATGTGTAAAAATGTGTGTGTGTGTCACATCATGGCGTCTCTCAACTGTGACCCTGGGCCACATGTGCAGCCAATTAGGGCCAATCAGAAGGCTGTAATCAGGGCGTGGCGTGGGGATGGTGGCAGCGTGGCAGTGGGGGAGTTTTAAGACCCATGATTAGTGTGTCAGACTGATGAGGACGGACAGGCGGAGTTGCCCAGGCCCGAATCCTATTTCTTCATTTCTCTGCCTCTTTCACCTCCACATGTGGGGAGCTCTTGTTTATTCAGCGTGTGCCAACCAGACCTGCATGAAACAGGGTTTCAAATTCTTGGGTTTTTTTAACCTATTTAGGCGACAGATTGGTGTGGTTGGCCACATGAGATGATGCAATTACAGAGAGGTATTTAAATGTAAAAGTATATGTTTCTACAACTGGCACCCCTACCTGACACCATGTGAACTCTCCCGGCGCAGTAAGGTGAAGCCGCCTGAGCAGGTTTAATGAGCAGAAATCATTTACCACTTCTATTAGTCTGGCATCGACCTCTTGCCCTTTTTTGCTCGTGGCAAGGAGAAAAGCAAAAGGCTGGAACCAGAGTCAGCAGAGCTCTTTGAAGTCTGTCAGTAAACCAGCCCTGTTGATTGGCTGCAGTAAGATATCATCAGAAACTTTTCCTCTCACATGTGCATTGCTTCATACAGAGGATAATATGGTATGCATGGCAACAGGGGCAGAGGACGGTGGGGGGGTGGGGGAGGACTGAATCTCTTTCAAACTGCATCCTGGTTCTCTAGTGGAAATTACCTAAAGTATAGCCAACAGCAGGGAGAGATGGTGTATTTTCTTGCTAGGAACTTGCTGGCACGTTATTTAGGTATTTGTAGTAATAGAAAATGGTATTGTACAGACATGACTCCTCATTTCAACTTCATGAATCAACTTAATCTTGACCGTGTTGCGCTTTTAATGCATGCGTCAGGAATTAAATTAGAACCAAGGCGTGTAGTGTGCCACGTCGTTTGGAGCCAGTTAGGATGCTCCAATCTGAGACAATTAATATCATGATGATAAACATGATCATGCTGATCATATGGCTGACCCTCAGTCACGTCGCATGCAGTTAGGACACAATGTCTAGCAGCCTCTCCACCAACATGGAACAGGTTACATATTGTTTTGTTTTTCAACTGATTTACAACTGCAGGTTTTTCCTTGTTCTTGAGTGTGAAGTGGGCGCGTCATATTCCACTGGAAACTTAAACTGGTGTAAACACGGGCTGGTGTGCTTGATAACACCGAGGTTGGAAGAGGAAGGCATACTTTAATAATCCCTTCTCAGGGGGAATTCAGTTTCACAAACACAGACTAGAATCACACACACATGCACAAACAGGACCAATACACATGCATTAATAGAGGAGCAAACCAGGAGCAGTTAGGGGTTTGATTTCTTGCTCAAAGGCACCTCTGCAGACAGTGCTCAGGGGAGTGAACTGAGCTCCTGCTACCAGTACAGTATAGACTGGTCCAAGCATCTCTTGAACCAGCAACCCTCTGGTCCCTTGCTGCTGAATTCTGCATCTCTGTGTGCCTTTCTTTGTGCAAATCACTGCATAAAAACACAAGTGCAACAGTTTAGCAGCACAATATCGCAGTAAAAATATTTCTGCGGGATGTAACAGATACCTGCGCGATAAATCTGACTGAATACCAAGTCTTACGACAGCTTGTACAGCTCCATCAATCCCATCCACACTTGTCTCCGTTTCTCTTTTGTTATTTAATGAATGCAGCCAGTTAGGTATGGAGGAAGATGATTTCTAAGGAGCCTAGCTGCAGATGTACCACAGAACAACCGCCATCTAGTCCCCATCTTTACTGCTCATAGATGGCTGTTTGTCACTTGTGTCAGTCAAAAAGTTAAAACTGCATGTTTTAAAATCATCTGTACCCTAGGTGTAAGCAGTTAAATGTTCCTGCTCAGTCTTTTCCTCATTGCTTACAATTGGAAAAATCTTGTAATGAGTCCAGGGTATAAACAGTGGAGCGGAGCTTTGTGGGGTCTGCTCTGCTCCTTCCCGCACTTTGATTGACTCTTGGGCCGCGGCCAAAATCCGTCTCTGGAAATTTGATCAGCGTGTTTATTCATCGGCCTTTAAACAAATGGTCCATTTTTACCCTAAATCACATGTCGCAGTTCCACTATTAGTGCTCCTTGTGTCAGCAAAACCCGGCAGCTGATTATTCGTCATTGCCCGTTTGTTTGTGCCGAGCAATGAAAATGCACGAACGGCAAACGGTCAGACTGACAGAAAGCTGGATGGCCGGTCATCTGTCGAGCTGTAAATCACCGCTGATCAACACACTGACCGGAGCGTGGCCCGGCCTCCAGAAACCACATGTGAGCAGGCAGGAATGTATAGCCCACTGCTCTGTGGGTTTGTGTCTGGGGGAAAGAGTGCAGACTCCCTGACTCACAGGACACTGTGAGGTGGGGGGATGTGATGGGGGTGAGGAGGAGGAGGAGGGGGCAGCATAACTTTCGGGAATCAGAGTGCAAGTTCAGGAGGAGTGTGTGAATCATTGCCATCGTGCCATTTACAACTGCCGCTTACTCTGCCAGCACAATATACTCTCAGTTTAGCTACTTTTACTCTCAATTCCAGGTTAGAGGTTATATTTTCACCCATTACCTTTTGTTTGGTTTGTTGGTTCATCAGCAGGATTACACGAAAAAGTACCAAACAGATTTCCATAAAACTTGGTTGGAGGATGAGTCTTGACCCAGAATAGACCCCGTTAACTTTTGGTGTGGATCCAGGATTTTTTGCTAACTCCCTTTAACATTGTGAGATGGGGTGTTTTTGCTATATAAAGGCACCTGTTTCGCAACACCGAACAGCAGACAAACATAGTGACAGATGCAAACACAGTGACTAGCTGGTGAACACTGTCAAGCATTTAGCAACTAAAGAGCCGGATATTTACATCAGGAGCTGGTGGCTGTGGCCGAAGACAGAAAGTGAATAATGGCCAGAAACTCGACTGCAAATGAATACTGATGTTCAGCACATGTTTATGTGTTTGTTTGTGTGTGTGTGTGTGTGTGTGTGTGTGTGTGTGTGTGTGTGTGTGTGTGTGTGATTGGTATTTGCCATATCAACTTAAAAGGTGTTAATTTATCAGTAATAAAACCTTATCACCCCACACTCAAATGGCCAACAAAAAAAAACCTACAACATTTCTCAAAACACAACTCTGTCGTGTTTTGTGAAAACTTTTTTGTATTTGGGAAATGTCGTGTTTTCTGAAATGTATTAATATATTAAACAAGGTCAAAAACACATACAAATGAATATAATATTTATTTTTCTTTTCAGGCATACTGATTATATAGATACATCTGTGATAAATGAGCATCAGCAGATAATATTGACAAACTGGAATAGAAATGACTGCATGTGTACGTATTGTTTTCAAATCAAACTTTATCTAATTATCCTCTCTTTCAATCTCTGATTCCCTCCCCTCCTTTGCTCTACCTATCCTTTTCTTTGAAGTCCCAAAGAAGTTGCTGCAGGAGCAGGGACCCAGACCGCCGGTGTACTCCCCTCCACCCAGCGCCCATGACCCCAACATAGTGGGAGACAGCCCTCCGGAGGGGAGCTCAGTCAAAAGGCCCGACACTGTTCCAGGTGAGGATATAAGCTTATATCACTCTCACACACACACTGACACACACTCACAGCCTCCCAAGGAGAGCAGTTAACACTAAACAGTCCCGAGGCCTCCCAGGCATCAAGAGAAACAGTAACTCTGGTCTCAAGTCGGGGCATATATGTATGTATATAAAGTCACACGGGTTCAACTGTTTCCACATGTATCCGAGGAGAGCCATCGGTTCGGACCATTTATGATCACTGGTCCTAAAAACACACTGCTTCCCAAGAGCCAATGATTGCACTTAGACGTGACCACAGTCTAAATCAGCCTGTTCTCCCATAAAGAGAAAGAGAGAGAAGACTGAACGAGAACAATCAAATGAAAGAGAGAAAATAAAGGAGACGCCAGCAAGGAAGGAAGCTTAAACAAAGCTTTATTCATGAGGGATGGTGGCGTACATCCAGCACACCAAGTCCTCTGCTCAGCTACCGGCACTGTACTAATTAGGAGGATAGACGAATAAATGAGGAGTTAAGAGAGGACAGGAGATGTGTGCTGTCGTACTGACAGTTCCCAACGCATGACTGACTTCACTTCCTCGCACCGGCTTCAAACGCTTGGCTCACCGAGAACAACCTGTTTCCATCTCTGATGCACTGATAGGGGACGAAACTACATGAAGAGGGGACATGAGGGAAGAATATGAAGGCGGAACAAGAAACATTTTACTGTAAATATGTGATCTTGTCAGATCATTTGTCTCCTTTCTCTTTGTTTATTTTCAAATGGGCCAAGGGATGGATCTGAAGAAACAGATTTGCAGATTCGCTATACATGCTATAATCAACAGCCATTTAGCTTAGCACGAAGATTTGATACAGGAGAATACAGCTACCCCGACAGAAGAACAAAATCTAAAAGATGTGTGTGGAACAGTTAGGGAACTATTTCTTGGGCGGATGCAGTGACTCGCTGTAGACTTGTTATCGCCATTAGGTTGCTTGGCAACCAGCAAAGACTCCAACAAAGTCACCACTCCCTGCTAAAAAGTAGTGATGTGAATTTCCTAGTCGCCTGACTTATGTGCATCTTTAAAAACTTTAAAATAAAACTTTATGAATTCTAACACTACTTGGCAGGGCAAGACCATTTTGTAGGAGCTGACCCACCCGTTAGAAAGGTTAAAGAGGTTAAAGTCAGAAACCACAAAATTCCTTTTACTTTTTATTGTCTCCATTTTTGGTCCAAATTGCTTGTTGCTGTGGCGTGTGACTGTTTCTCCCAGTGAGTATTTGGCCACTACCATGTACTCTTTATCTTGGAATTTTTCTCTCAGTGAACTCCTGTTTTATTGGCCCTTCAGCCATGATGTACTGTACTGAATATTCCCAGTTTACTACCCAGTCCAGTCATGTGTCTTCTAAACACACCTCTGTTGCTGGTGCTGAAAACATACAATACTGAACACGCTGTACGACACAGGTCATTTGTGTCGACACATTTTTAAAACGTCTTTTGAAGTAAATGATGAAGAAATTGAGTTATAAATAATGATTTCACCTGAAGAAATCATTTTAAATAATTTAATCAAAAGAGCAATTACCGTATCTTCCATTGTTACGTATTGTGTGCTTTCTCTCACTGTTTTCTGTTGATGGTTTGTCTGCCTATTTTTACTCGTGTTCGACAGAGGGATTGTGGTCCATTGGTTGAAAGTGAGCTGATGTGTGCACCACAACAGTGGGTCCAGGTGGAATCACTTACCTCCTCAGTGAGCAATTCCTGTCTAAACTGCATTTATCAGATAAAGAGAAGCCTGGCACACCTTGGAGCCTCTGCAATTAGAGGTCACCGGTGTGGGTGACAGCTCACCGGAAAAAAATCAAGCATGTGAATATGACTATGAACACGTGCACACAGGACTGAATGCTCTTGTTTTTTTTGACAGTCTTGACTTAAGGGTTGTTTTTTCAGTGATGCAATGCGTATTCATGGAGTCAAAGTTACCCTAACCCACCTTAACCCACTTCAGGTTAACCAGATGAGGCTGTGCTCAGAAAATGAGTATCTGACTAATCAAATCACTCTGTTCTCTGATCTCAACTCCCCCGTTCTGGCTATACACAACACAAGCCAGCATGTAAACACTGAAAGAATCTGTGGTGAAAATCCAATGGAGGAAACAGTCGCTCCCGTCTATAAATAGATCTTTTTTTCTGAGATTTCCAGTGGAGCTTTTGAAATGTTGCCAGAGTGCAAACTCTTCCCATGTGGCTCCCTGTTTCTTAACGACCTGAGTCAGAACGAGTTTGACAGAAGCGGATGTTGTGTTATCTTCTGAATCACACAACTCTCTGCGAACATGTGTGTGTCTTTATGAGTGATGCATCTTTTATCAGAAGCGAATCTCCTAAAATACGAAAAACCACCGAGAGACTGCAGATGACTCAGTGGTCTGAATGTTGTAGTCACAATGCCTCAGAGACAATACGCTCTTATTTTACTGTAAATGACCGAAATAGCGCTGTCATAGTCTGACTGCACATGCGGTAACGAACCCACTCCTGTGTGTCATTGAACGTGGGCCCACAGATGTTGATCTCCGGATGTATCCACATTCTACATTGATCGTTTTAGTTTAATATATCCTCCTGTTTTTTTTTCTGGTAAACCTGCTTCAAATCAAACCTTGTTGCACAACAAATTCAATCTTAATTTTTTTTCTTTGCAACAAGTTTTGAACTTCCATCCCAGCACAACATTACCCCCTTCATCGATCTGACTTTGGTGGAGAGAATGGAGGCCTGTTAGGGGCTTCATTAAATTCATGATGCAAAATGTAATGTAATGTAAAACCTAATGCCACTGTAAGATTACATTTTCATCTTCATGTTTACATTGTCATTTTTAATTAAAAAAGTCCCTATTTCCTATTTCCTGTTTCCGCATGTCTACGGAACGTCCGTAGGAAGAAATGAAAGTAAAAATGCAGATTGGATTATTGCATTTTTTTATTTCCATTTTGGAAAATATGGAAAGTTCTTTAAAATGAAATGTAATTTCACAATTAGAGTTGTCCACATATGTATGTATTACATATGTGGACAGTTCCATAGAAGTGTCAGCTGTGTCATCTTTTGCAGATAGGAAGAAGATCAGGGAGACGAACCCCAACGAGGAGAAGTTTTCCGAACCCGGAGGAGAAGAAAGTCCACTTCAGCCTCCAGGCATGAATCCCGTTATCAACTCCACCTCTAGCCCCAACATGGCCCTCATCAGCAACGCGCTGGCGGCCTACACTTATATATCAGGTAAGGCAACGGTCATAAAATCTTGTGTTGGGTGTTACATTATGGGCTCGGATCTTAATCTTCAAGTGCTGTATCCGATTACTTCTCGGGAGAGTGATATAAATTACATTGAGATCCGAGAGTGAGGTTTCATGTGTGCTACTTGTGTGTGGCGTGTTATCTTTTGGGGTAATATCCCCCATTTCCTTTTTCCTGAGACTGAAAGGTGGGTTAATGTGGGCCAGAGGAATGCAGATGTTATGCAGAGATAAACTACATACACACCTTACACACACAACACACATACACACGCACACTGTCAGTCACCTGCTTCAACCAGCTGGCAGAACAGACACTTCTGTAGTTTGTGTTTGGATACTTCCTGTTTAATTACGAGGCCATTCTGTGACTCAAATAAACAGTTTATACATAATGAAATGCAGGCGCACAGTCAAATAAACATACAGTCCATACATTAAAACCATGTAGGCTCGTGTAAGAGAGCTTTAAACGTGTTAGAAAAGTTTTCTCACTTTAGAAAGCTGCAATAAAACTTAACAACCTGCTTTAATAGAATGCATTTTATTGAGGGAATATTACACCAATCACAATAATGTATGACCTTTAAGTGTTTTATTAAAAAAGAAAACTTTAATTTGACATTTTTAAAACATGTGTTACTAATATTTACAGTGTATTCCCCTTTGCATTTGGAACTACCTGAGGGTCTAATGTAAAAAAATCTCAGTTCAGATGAAAATAAAAGTTACTATGCTTAGTTGCAATGTATGTGCTGTGTAATAGTGTGAAGACATTAAAGGGACAGTTCCTCCCAATATCAAAATATGCATTTTTCCACTTGTCTTCATTGTTATGTTTACAAGTTTTAAATCTGTGGCGAACTGTCCCTTTAACCAACATGAACAACATGTAAAAAAACAAAAAAAACAAATAGATTTCTGAAGACAAGGGGAAGGAGAAGTACAGCACTCAGCAGGGTTAGCAGAATTTGTGAGACATTTCCAAGAGATCAAGCGAAGAAAGTGAGTAATATGAGCCGTGAGTCTGCAGCCAGTGTTCATGACAGTCAGTGAGCCGTCATGCGAAAATATTTCATAACAACGCAGCTGAACGGGTCAGAGGGAAACAAAAGAGATCCAGCATCAGTCACAAAGATCCAATTAAAAGTTTGACGTGTTTTCTGTCTTCCTCACCCATAACAGACCACCCGGAGAGGGCAGCGCTCTTCTTCGTCTGCGGTGTGTGTTTGGGCCTCTTCCTCACACTCTTCGCCCTGGTGATCCAGATCTCCTGTCGCACCGACTGCCAACCCCGCCAGCGACCTCCCGCCAAGAAACGTGCGCGCCCCGCCGACTCGTCCTCCGACTCCAGCGACTCGGACTCGGACTGGGACACCACCTCGGACCTGTCGGCTCGGCGGCACCGGCGATTCGAGCGCACGCTCAACATGAACGTGTTCACGTCAGCGGAGGAGCTAGAGAGAGCGCAGAGGCTCGAGGAGAGGGAGCGGATCATCCGAGAGATATGGATGAACGGGCAGCCTGACATCCCCGGGACGCGGAGCCTCAACCGGTATTACTGAGAGGCTTCTTCTCTCGAAACAGCCTTCTTGACTTGAATGAAATTTAGGACGCACTTGGGTTGTAAAAGGGCAAGAGACGTGGCCCTTATGAAGCTTTGTAAGCAAGCATGCAAAAGTGACTCACACTGATGAGGACAGTGGAAGGTATTGCAGACTTTATTGCAGACTTGGGAAGAAAGTCCTCCCTCTCTGTTGGTTTGTATATTCCTCTGGGTATCATAAGCTGTACCCCCTTCAGTAAGAGAATAAGCTCCCACTCTGCGTGGTAAGCTCACCTCTTTCTGCCGGAAACAAGGGGTGAAAGGCTACACTGCCTTGCCCGTGACCTCAGCAGGCCTTTTTGAAGTGGGGATTTATGGGTTAGCTGCCTTAGACACACGCAGGCCTGTCGAGACTACATGGTGACTGAAGGACCGAGGCCTCAGAACGTGAGGCAGCTGCGAAAAAAGACTGCGACACTCGGGGCTTTATGCTCGGCACCCTCCAGTATTCAAGTGTGGACTTCACAGAGGGGCAGCGTAAGGCAGAAAGAAGTGTACTCTGGACAATGTAAGACAATCTTTCCACAATCTAACCACGCTGCCTTTTGAACTTCTTTCAAAACCAAAAGATTTTTTTTTTTTTTTTTTTTTTGGGGGGGAATTCATCTCAACCCTTTATGAAATCTATTTTATAATATTTAATAGTTTATTGATGTTGTGTATTTTTGTTCTCAAGTATGGTTCATTATGAGATATTTTTATACTTGGCGAAGGTTGTCTGGCACCTCAGGGATGCAATCCTATTGTTTCTGTGTTTGGTTGATGTGTGTGCTTCCTAAGAAGGGGATCGGCCCATTTTAACAGCTTATGTCAGCATTTAAAGAAAAGAATTAGAAAAATATCATATAAATAAAGAGCCTCAAAGAGGTTTTTAGTGATTTAATCTTATTTTTGATACAGTATGTTTAATTCACAGTGCAGTGCCTTTTCTAGCTATTAAGTCACTGTTGTCAAGAGTGCAGCTGGTGTTTAATTTCAATAACTGGTCAGAGGATTTATGAATCGGATATCCCAAATTTATCTTATCATGTGTGTATTCCCTGATATCATTACTGTAGCTTTGCTGAGGTGGAGCTTGTGTCACATCTGAATGTCTCTGTCACACGTTGCACTTGCACGGAACCAGAAAATGCCAATTTTGTACAAGTGATTTTGCCTTCGAAATGATCTGTCTCTGATCGAAACCTGCAAAATTCCAGGTCTTGTGTCAACTGTCGCCCCTTTGTCAAAGATACCAGTGCTAAACCAGATGCTTGTGCTCATCGCTGCTCATCTGGAGAAGGAACCAGCACTGATAAGAGGTTCACAGTGGACGTGCGAACTGCCAGTTTAATAAAATAAGCTATTGTCAATCCAGTTCTGTTTGCGCTGCCCTGGATTCAACCGTAGAATTTATAACAGTTTTGAGGAACAGCTTGGTATTTTTTTACTGACTGAGAGTTTAACTGAGAGTACACAGGACATATTAGGGTCATCCACATAAAGACTGCCACACTATATAGTTTTTATAAAAAGACAGTTTTTAAATGTGTTTAAATTTGAATGGGATTCAAATGTGCCAATAGCTGGTAAAGTGAGACCAAAATATGACTTCTGTGCTTGGAATAAACTGTGTTAAAAAAAAAACAACCCAAACTCATCCGCTGTTTTGTTTATTCTTGCACATTCTTTTTTCTTCCGAAATGGTATGTTGCATTTAAAATGTCACTTCAAATGTTCACAGTGCCTCTTTTACAGTCCAGATATGCACAATAATTGCCCTGTACTGTGGAAAAAAGGCACTCCTCTAATCTCATAATGATATGATAGTACATTACAGACATATAGAGTAAACACTGTAGAACAAGAACTCATCATGAACTCATCAGTGGGATTGGTTGGTGTTGCTCGCCCCCTGCTGGTGAAGCCAGAGCTCTGCAGTTAGGTGAAGTGAGTGTAAAGAATAAAATGACAAATGTATATATTTAAGTAATTATAGTTTTAGTTATAGCAAATCATTTTCAGAGTATTGATTATTGCAGCACTCGACACAGAACTGTATTAATAATTGCACTAATTATGAAAAACATCTTGATATTAAGGATTTTATGCTACTTTACGTTTTAATGTTTTTTATTTGTTAGGTTGGTTTTGGGGGGGAGGGGGTCAACCTAGATATACCTATTTCCATGTGTTTTCATTCTGAATTTATTTCAGTTTTCAGTTTTTTAAATTTTTCTAAACGTTTCTCGACATTGTTGCTCTCGTGCGTCTCCATGGAGACAGTAAACTAACCTCGGGGGAGCTACTTGAAGCTTTAACGTCCACACGCTAACAAAACCTCGTTTAAGCCACATTTTAACGAAAATAATACTGTTTAACATCGTGTAGAGGTGAGGAAGTCGGCGAGCATACTTAAAAGAGCAATGTCGTGGAACTGGAACAGCCACGGGCTACCATTTTTACCGGGATACTCTTTTCGGGATGTAACGGTAAGACTGTCGGTTAACTAACTTAAAGTTACTGTAGACATAAAAACTTACTAGCTTAATTCAATGTGTTTGTGGGTAACGTGACGTTTTAAACGTTTGACTAACATTAATGTGTGTGTGTGTGTTTTGCAAGACAAGTCGCTGTTTTCTTTCTGTAATGGAATTCCTGCATTGCTTCAATCCTTGTGTTGAATAACTGTCGCAGTTTTAATGAAACAGAATGCTATTAGCTAAAATCACTAGGCTAACTTGTGTTGCCACAGTATCCATTACTAGCTTGAAATAAAGTCTGAAATACATAGGCCTACACATACTCTGTTGAAGGCTTGCACAGTGATGGAATGTGATAAACTACATCTTCTAAAGTACTGTATTTAAGTGTAATTACTTGTACTTGAGGTACTTGTACTTTACTTACTAATATTTAATTTTCCTCCGCTTGATACCAGCACTCCACTACATTTTGGAGGCAGAAGTAAAGATACTGTGTTGAACTGTTGCTTGAGAAAAAGTCTTTAAGGATCTGATATTAAATGTACTTAAATACTGAATAGTTTTTCCACTATCCTCTACATTGTACTTCCACTCCACAACATTTTGGAGGCACATATTGTACTTTTTACTTCTACATTTATTTGACAACTGTAGTTACTAGTTATTTTGATATGGACATTGCGTGCTGCATCAGGGCCAAAGCTCCATGACCTTCACTCGGTACTTTGCAGATTACATGCTGCATCCAGTGTTGTAAAGAGTACCCAGATTCATACATGGGTAAAAGTAAAGATATCGTGTTAATGTGTTACTTTTTTAATAGTGGAAGTCATGCGCATACAATTAGACTCTTTAGTAAAAGTCTTGAAGTATCTGATATAAAATGAACCCAAGCACAAGTAAAAGTAAACGATACATGTATTTACATGTATAGTATATATTGTCGCATCACACTGTTTATAATTACACAGTTTATATTTGTACATATTATAGTATATCGGAGTCTATTTCCATTTCTTACCTTTTTATCATATTGTTTATTTTTCACTATTATTATTGTTCATTGTTGAATTGAACTGTCCTTTGTCCGCTACATATTTCCCTGTTTGCGGGACTAATAAAGGAATTTTGATTCTGATCCGACAAATAGATTCATTTAAAAATGTTAGACTTTGGCCCTAATGCAGCATGCAGTCTGCGAAGTAACTAGTAACTAAAGCTATCAAACAGATATAGAAGAGTAAAAGTACAATATTTGCCTCCAAAATGTAATGGAGTGGAAGTAACAAGTAGAGGAAAATGGAAATACATTACAGTACTTGAGTAAATATACTTTCACCAGTGGCTACATAGAATACAGTCTAGAGTATTTTTTATTGCTGGAAAATTACTTTTGATGATTAAGTACATTTAATATCAGATCCTTTAAGACTTTAACACAAGTACTGTTCATACAGATGACTTTCATTTTTAACAAAGTAACGTTTCAACACAATACCTTTACTTTTACTCAAGTATGAGTTTTGGGTACGTTTTACAACAATGTTAATGCATTATAATGTTATTCTATCCACCGCTATATCTCATACAACACTTTGTGTATCTCGTATTTTGTCAGACAGAAGACACATAGTAATCATCCTTTGAGTGTACACACCTGCGTCAGTGTTGCAAATAAATAATAATGATAAAAATACATTTCTATTTGTGTTTTGATTTACAAGAGCTAATTTACTCCCTCATTAATAATCTTTCTCTGCAGAAGTCAGCCTTCCATCGTCCACAGACACTGGGCTACAAGAATGGCTACGCTCTGCCCCGTCGCCCCACTGGGGGCATTGGACAGGATCCTCTTTTATCAGAGCAGCTGATCCAGCAGGAGATCAGTGAATTGTCCCTTCAGACACAAGACATGACTTATGGTTCCTATGAGCAGGGCCTCCCTATAGAATTTATCCCAGCTCATGTGGCCCTTGACAAGAAGGTAAAATAGCACCTACTAAAGTCCAGAACTGGAAGATTTTTCTTGTCGTCCATCAAATTCCTCCTTTGTCTGTTCTTCACCACTCGCATGTCTCGTAGGTGTTGCGCTTCTATGCATACTTTGTGGAAAAAATCCTGTGCTCCCCTGAAGAGGACTGCCGTGTGCGCTCCGTGGTCATTTACTACTACCTTGAGGATGACAGCATTTGCATCATTGAGCCCACAGTGCAGGATTCTGGGATGCCGCAGGGGAAACGGATCAAACGCCAGCGTCTCCCCAAGAACGAACATGGAGACCATCACATGTGGAAAGACCTGAACCTTGGCATAGACCTGGAGGTGTACGGGGTCAAGTACCACATCACAGATTGTGACGCTTTTACAAAGGTACAACACTTACCTGTATTAATGCTCTCACTGAGACAAAAATATACACATGTTGTTTTATATAGAGTATAACCTATATTGTCGACCTGTTTCTCTCATTGATCATATATAGGAATTCATGGAGAGTGAGGGAATTGTTCTGAATGATCCTGAGCCTACGCCTGTGGATGCTTACAGCAAACGACGCACAAACCCTCAGCCTTCCTTCACAACACCCTCCGAATTCAACACCACCCTACAGTTTCTCACCATGGATTGTAAGGTATAGGAAATTCCCTCCATTCCAAACTCACTGGGTAACCATTGCGAACCCTATCTGGACAGCAATTAACGAAGAAGCAGAGTACAATAACATCTCCTAACCAAGCTAATTAGAAAGCATTGATGATCCACAATGATGGCATATTAATCAATTTTTGAAAATATCCACTCTTGATCGATTGCAACTACTGTTAAGAGTTAAATAATGTATAGTGTGATGATGGATTATAATAATAATAATAATAATAATGTTTTATTATTATTATTATTATTATTATTATTATTATTTGTATATGGATTCATTTCGGCGGACTGGCAGATCTCGCTTGGAGATCTAAATGCAGATGATGTAATTATTCTGCAATCAACATTTACTTCAAAATGATATGTTAAACCAAAAAAAGTGTTCCCACTTTCAAGCCTCTCTCGTTTTAATCATTGTGAGCTTCTGTAAAGCCTGCTAGTTCTTGTAACATTAACTTTGATCCATGTCTCAAACTATACCATGTTGAATTTGAGGAAATTGGTCCTCTAAAGTCTCGAAAAAGACCTTTCAATTTGTCATTTAAGAAGGTGTGGGAATCCTAGTGTACCCTGAGATTTTACATATCAGCATTCCAATTCTAGTTTCAAGTTCATAAACTCTTCTTGGTCAGGTGCTGCGTTTCTATGCCCTGTGGGACGATGCTGACTCTCTGTATGGGGACACCAGGCCTGTAACCATCCATTATTTCCTGTCGGATGACACGGTCGAGGTCAGAGAGATGCACAAACCCAACAGCGGGCGAGATCCCTTCCCTGTCCTGATGCGCAGACAGAAGCTGCCCAAGAAAATCAAACCAGAGTCTGGTGAGAAGCAGCGCTGGGCTGCTTTTAGCTTCATATATCATTTCATTAGCTCTGATACAATGCTTTGGTCCGCTGTCTCTATGTATTCAGTCAGGTACGGTGACTTATATTTTTGTCAGCTATTTTATGTACCACACTCTGATTGTATATTTTGATAATGTAATGTTGTTGTGTATAGTGTGTTTCATGCAAAAAGATACAATATAATGTAATGTTATGTAGTGCACCATTTACTTGACAAAAAAAAAATTAACATTAAAACTCAGATGCAAAAAAATAACCAGCATTATTAAAAAAGCAAAAAAATGACACAACATAAAAGGGGTTTAAAAACAAAAGATGAATATCATGACACAAAAAACACAATGGTATTCATATTCTTTTTTTTCCAGAGACCTTTCCCAGCTGTGTGCTGGAGGTTTCAAAACAGGAAGTGGATGAGTACTACTCCCCCAAAGACTTCCAGCTCGGTAAAACGATTACGCTGCTACGTCGTTGCTTCCAGCTGTACGACTTTGATGGCTTCACTAAAGAGTATTACCAGAAAAACCATCCTGACATGGAGATGAAACCAATAGAGTTTCCAAAAAAAACAGACACGTCTCAGGTGACGAAGAAGGTGAGAAACTGAAATGTGTTTGTCATCTTTTCGTCTTTTGTTTTCTTTTACAAAACATCTTTACTGCCAGAGAGCATGTGACTTACTGTTGTTATATGTAATGTTTTTTTGTTTCTTTCCATGTTTACAGGAGGTTCCTCCCTACAATGGTTTTGGTTCACTTGAAGACTCTCTCCAGAACTGTTTGTCTTTAATTCCCCAGCCTCCCAAAAAGAACATACTGAAGATGCTAGAAAACAGCAACAAAGTGCTGCGCTACACTGCCAGGCTGGTGAGAAAACCCTCTGAATGACTGTTAATTGGTCATACCTATTTGCAAGTCATCAGAATGTCCATAAACAAGGCTGAGTAACTCATTACTAAAACAAGCCATGCTGTTCAGAACATTATGAGTAAATAACTGACCTGACAAAGAGATCACTTCTTATCTTGTAATGTAATGAGTTTCTGACGTTTCAGGACTCACAGAATCCCAAGGATGAGGGACGACCTTTCGTATTGTCCTACTTCCTGTCCGATGACACGATCAGTATTTTTGAAAGGCCCACTCGCAACTCTGGCATTATCAGTGGCAAGTTCCTGGAAAAGACGCGCGTCCCTAAGCCGGGCGCTACAGTGGAGAATCCTGAGTTCTACTCACCTGCAGACTTTGCTATTGGAGCAACTGTGGACGGTAACTTTTTTTAAATCTTTTTTTTTTTTTTTTTTGTTATGTCTGTTTCCAAAAGGAATATTTACTCAGAAGTTATGAAATCTTTTCTCTGAGGAAAGAAAGTGATGTATCTTTCTCCTCCCACGCTCACCTGTTTTTCTTTTAGTTTTCAGCCACCGCTTTGTGTTGACCGATGCTGACCACTATGTCCTGACTTACCTGGAGTCCAACTCAAGCCAGATCCCTTGTCAGACACTGGAGTCTTTGCAGCAGAAGCTGGGTGTGGAAACGTCGAGTAACCAACCAGTTGACCAAAATGGTAAAATCCAAATTAGCCATTCAGGAAAATATGCTTCGCTATATAATTGTTTAGCAATACAAGATTTCTTCCAGAAGATACCACTTTTTAGAATTTTGGACAACAATTTATGCAACAATTTTAATGTTTTATTTTTTCATTCTTTTTCAGTTGATGATGTAGCAGAGCCATCCTCATGATGTCGTGGAAGGCTGGAATTCCCTAGACGTTGTTCACTACCTAATTAAATCTAATTCAAAGCGTTTGCAGTATGTTTCTTGATATAATTAATAAATAAACACAGAACTTGCTGCAGAAAGGATGGTCTCAGAATCTGACAGCTTCTGGAAATGTATCAAATGCAACCCTGATTCTAAAAAAAAAGTTGTGTGAAACAAACAGAATGTGATAATTTGCTAATCCTTGCAAAACATTACAAAGACAATATATTCAATGTATTGCCTCATTTTACTTTATTAAATGTTAATAACTTGATTTTTGTAAACAAAACAAAAAAAACATGCTGATTCTGAATGTCATGCCAGCAACACATTTCAAACAAGTCAGGACAGGGTAAACAAAAGACTGGGATAGTTGTAGAATGCTCCGAAAATAGATAAGCCGGGTCATTCGTAACAGGTGACAGTATCATGATTGGGTATTAAAGGGGCGTCCTGGAAAAGGCTCAGTCGTTCCAAAGCGAGGGTGAGGCGAGGTTCACCACTTTGTGAAACACAGGACTGTATTGAAGGATATAACTACATAGGCTCAGCAACAGTTTGTTGTGTGTTTGCAAATGATTGCATTCTGTGTTCAATCCATGTTTTCCATAGCATCCCCACGTTTTTTTGAGTTT
This sequence comes from Sparus aurata, assembly GCF_900880675.1. NCBI lineage: Eukaryota > Metazoa > Chordata > Actinopteri > Spariformes > Sparidae > Sparus > Sparus aurata. The sequence continues at coordinate 17,184,342 of NC_044208.1, read as the reverse complement.
GGACGTTGGTGTGGAAAAACACTGCAAATGTAAAAAAAAATTCCATGTAAATCTGCCTGCATTTGTTCATCTTTACCAATTACAAACATTCAGATTTGTTGCTATGGTGAGCCAGGTGTAGAAAATGAGAACAGAAAATGTAGAATACTTCACAATCAAGTCCCACAATATATTTCAGAAAATTGCATTATTTAATAAAGTAATTAACAAAACAATTAAAAGAAAAGAAAAAAAACAAACATGGAATGGCATGCGGTAATATCCAACATACATACTTGATGCTTATCTGTTAAGTGACCAGTGACAAATGTTTTTCAACAGACGTAAAACGCTGGGAGGAGCTCAGGTGACCACTCCACCTGTCCCTTCCCTGAAGCAGTGAAGGGATGATGTTGAGGCCAGCATACAGTAAGCTTGTATCAAACCGTATCATCAGTAACATTCTCTGCTCAAACGGATCAGACAAGAAACAAGCAAAGCCAGCTCAATGAGAAGAGCTGAAAAAAAAAAAAAAAAACAGCTGTGACATGAGACAACACTACAACCAATACAGTACTTGTGTATGAGGATATGCATCAACACTGACAGACACAGCAAACGTGTGCCGCATACTGCGTTCACTTTACATTTGAATCATTCTGCATACAATGGTGCTCCTTAGGGTGGGATAGCAGGCTGCGTGGCTGTATAAAAAAATACTGATATGATGAGAGGAGTAAATGTCTGTTGGGCTCGAGGGGTTTTCGTTTTCCAGCATTCAAGCCTAAGTCTGTAGGTGACCGAGTCCCTGGAACGTCTCAGGACATACTCAACAAGGGGCTTGGTGGCCAGCGGCTGCCAGCTTCCCTGTTGTGGGGGATGAGAAACCTTAGCCAGGGCTAAGGCCACTTGTTCGGGGCAGTCAGCGTGCTGTCTTAGGGGGATTTGAGTTTTTTGGTCCGAGGAGAGGCTCCGTTCTCAGCTTTAAGAACTCCGTTTTCATGGTGGCCAACTACAAAGAGAAGAGGTGAAAAGTCAGTAGATGTGCCTTTGTCTGGTTAAGGACGGATGACATGAAAGCTTAGTATACAAAATATCACAAAGCGACTTCATTGATTTGCTTCCTCTGATGATCGCAGGCTATTTAAACTACTATACTGATTGCACAATGTAATGGCTATAGAATAATGACCATCCACATATAGATTGGTTACCTATAAACCTTGCCTTCACTTTGCTAGTCTGTCTTTGAATAGGCTGGATTTTTTTAGAGAAAAATTTAGGCTGAATTACAGCACCAAGGAGGTGCGTCATTATTGCACAACCAAAACATGAAGAGGCATTGTTTCCCTCTGGTTGCTATCCTCAGGCTACGATTAGAACAACTGGAATAACTGTGGAAGCTCTACACAGCAAAAAGGAAAACAGCTTCACTGATGAAGGAGGCAAACAAGACTGACAGAAACCGAGGTACAGGCGTTCACTCAATGGAGAACACGCCGGTGTTTTGTCAAAGTCTGTTCCCTCTCTGATGTGTTCTACCTTATCACAAAGGCACATGAGACGCTTCAAAACCGGTTTTCCTTCTACTAGATCAGTAAGTAACAAAACCTGCCTTTTCAACTGGGAATTGTACGCCTTTTCATAGCACTGAGATCGGACTTTTAGGTCAATCTTGGGGACTTACGCTTGTTGTTTTGCTCTGGAAAGTAGCCAGGCTCCTAGCAAAAGCAGGGAATGATGGGGGAGAGATGGGAACACATCTTGCATTTTTATTGAGCAATTAAGTTGCATTCCTGACGAACGCTGTTCCCTGATGACATCAGTGTGCGGCATGTTTGAGCCGGCGTTTGCACTCACGTGAGTCTCTCTTCAGCGGCCGTAGGGCTTGCTTTGTGGCAGCCTTCTTGCGCACGGCCTGTTCGTGTCTGAACTCCCTCCAGCGCCTCAGCTGGAAGCGGATAAACTTCCAGAGTAGCCACGATTGGGTCAAACATACCAGCAGTAGAACGGTCATCCTGGAGGGGCACAAAGGTTAGGCGTTTAGTGTTAGTGTATGTTTAGGGGACAATGGACCTGACATTTACAACAAGGCAGATCACGGTTTAGTTTGGCCTCGTTGGCCCATTTCCTGTCTACATCCACTGTGAATCTATCCCTGCCAACATTTGGTGTGAATCTATGTTGTAAAACCATAAAACGTTTAAACGTCAACACCTTTTTATGGGCACCAAGTGTGTTTTGACCACACAGTTGTTACCGTGGCTGTAAAAATGAATACACAACATGAATTATTATCCACGGATGTCGGACACAGGTCATCACCTTATCAGTACAGTGTTGAAGTTGCCCATCTCCAAGTCCAGCCCCTGGTTCTCAGCACGAGCCAAGCCAAACCCAACGGCCAGGAACATCAGGGTCAGAGTGGCCATCCGTGTAAACACAAAGCTGACCGCCCACATGTCGAACCTGCGGTGAAAAGATGTAGTCAATAAAAAAAAAGCTGCCGAGCTGAACCATTTAAAATCCCGGCGAGGTTACTCACATTTTCTGATGGTTCTCGTCAGTGAAGTAAAAGAGTCTGGCGATGTGGAAGCCCAGCTCAGACACATACTGCAGAAAGAGGAGTACCAGACCCACACGACTCATACTGGACAAAAATGAAGAGAGAGGAGTTTCAAAACATAAACCTCGGAGTGTCTTCTGACAAGCTTTTTAAATTTGCAGCTCCCCTCTACTGGATGCTTACTTTAACAAATATGCTGCAGCGATGTGCAGCAGATACAGACAGATGTACTGGAGCTGACGAGAAATCTCCTCCTGAAAAAAAAAAAAAAAAACAAACCAAAAAAACAGCCTTTTATTTGCGAAGGGTTCTTTTTGCCCTTTCTCACTCTTTGAATGATGCGGAAATAGTGTAAAGGCAGAATATACGTGAGCTGACACAAATACGCTCAGGCTTATCTAGTCACACTCCAGTACTCCCTCCAGTTCCCAGGGCCTCATTTACTGACCTTGCGTACTTTCTGGAAGTAGAGCTCTGGCAAGGCGTGGAGCCAGTAGGCCAGCTGAGTGAGGTAGAAAAACTTCACCTGAAACCTGGACCGCAGGAAAACGCAAGAGGGAGAGAGAGAGAGAATTTACAGTGTTGCCACAGTGATACATTCCCAGTTTTGTTTGTTTCTCAGGACGATGCAACTGTTAAAAAAAAAATAAAAATCCTTTGGAAAAACCTGATTAAACGAAGACAGAGCCAAGTAAAAAGCAAAAAAAATGTCTCCGTGCTGAACTGTGTCAGATGGGTTATTTTTAATCCTCCTAACTGAAAATGGAAACCGTGTTTCACATTTACATAAGTGTTTCTGAAATCCACCGGCTGAAAAATCTGACTAAACGCTGTAATTTATGTGAGCACAGCTGGTTGGAGCGCTTGTTCGGGTTTTGGGCTGTGTGTGTGTGTGTGTGTGTGTGTGTGTGTGTGTGTGTGCCAGGTGCACCCAGGAGGCTGTTCAGAACTGCACACGTAAGGAAACGATGATAAGCTACAGGCGGTGCACCAAAGATGGGAGACCGAGCTGCCAAAGCAAACAAGTGGGAGTCCAGAAGTCCCAAGATTTACTGTGTGGCAATTATTTCGTAGAACTCTGACTAATTTTAAACTCTTGGTAATCTGAAACGACTGCTGCATTATTATAGCGCCCTGTGTGACCATATAATTGTTATGTATTTCGTTTTTCAGTTGATATAAAGCGTATATGTGCATACGCCTAAATCACTGTGTTAAACGGGGATCCCACGGCTTCTTAGACATCAAATTCAAGGTCACTGCGAGAACTCTCCAGTCCCAATTCCCTCAAAACTTAAAAACCCAGCGAGGCCTACTTTGAGACACGGAGCAATGTTAATGGTGGATAAATTCACGCACAGTGAATGAAACATGTCTATTCACGCCTATTTTCACCTTCAAGGCCTTGATTTACCACCTCCGATTCACAAACTTTCAAGGACCCGTGGAAGCCCTGATTTGATCAAACTGTAACCGTGTTAACTCGAAGGGTTGGGGTAATGAATTGGGGCACACACTTAATTTTTAATCCCATGGCTTCCTTGCAGTCAAATCCAGCCCTGGAGTCGACCAATTATGTTAGCTCCTCAAAAACACTGAGCTCAACAGTGCCTGAGATATCTGTCAATACAGAGCAAAGTGTAGAGGGTGTTTCAAGGTACACTGCTAAAACGATTAGTTGATTCGTCGTTCAACCAAAATTGAGTCTGCAGACATTTTTCTTGTCTTATTTTTTTTAGGTGAAAATGCCAAAAGAATAGCCTGCCGTCAGCCTCTCGCATGTGAAAATTTGATACTGCGATACTAAAATGATTATATTTAGGTTTCAGACTGATGATCACAAAATCATGACACCTGGCTGTGAACTGCAGCTTCGGGAAATGTCGAGGGTCTTAACGTTAAAACTTTGAATGAAGCGAGCTCCAGCAGCAGTCCTATCGTTTGGAACGTCTGTGGATACTGCACGTGTTTGCCGTATCCTTCTAGCCGTACCGCCCAGCTCTAAAACTTTATCACATTTTATGATTCACAGCAGTCATACCTGAGGTGTACATGGGGATAGTTCTCCCAAAGGCTGCTGGGATGCAGGAGATATCCCTCCTGCGAGAGGGGATACAAGAAATAGTCATAACACATTCCTGTGTGATAAGATTTAAGAATATATGTGACATTTCCTTAAACAGGAGGTTGCCTCGGAGTTCAGTGTGAATAAAATGCGATACCAATCTCACTCACTGTTATGAGGATGTAAAAGCTCCACACACTCGACACCAAGTGAAACACACACAGCTGACCCGACTCATTAAACTTGGTGTTCTTGCTCTTGGACAGGTGGAGTCGCCGGTTCACTTTCTGCAGCGAGAACAATGAGGAGGAGATCATGTGAATGCGGCGGGACACAGTCATAATGGGCGACGTGTCATCGCCGTCTTTGTCATGCACAAGGAAGTGTAACGGTAACACAAATAACTAGGACAAGTAAAGACAGCAGGCGCTATTAATAGCTCCTGCTGAAAACCTTCCTCTGAAGAAGTATTCCTTTCAAGAAGACACTTTGGAAACCGTGGTGACGGGGCTAAAATAAAACATCCGTCCCACCCGCTGGCCTATTTCTAAACAATGACACAAGTGCTCGTGCTTTTAGATGGATTAAATACTACCCTCTCCTCCCGTCTCCATAACTCTGTCCTACTGAGGAACACTCACCATGCTGCTCTCGTGTTTTTACAATGCTGTGTTGCAAAACTCTTCTCTTTAAAAACGTCCTTTTGAGCCCCACAAAGTGCAACTGGATGGAAACAATTGATGTATTTTTGTTTATATGTTCATACACCTGAAGATGTCATGTCGTAAAGTCCTTTTGTCACCGAGGAATCAGTTGACAAGATAAGACATGATGGATATTTTATGTTTGTCTAAGGTTCCAGACTTGGCTGGAAATAAAGGAAAACATTTTTTATTATTCTCGTAATATTACCTGTTATTGCAACTTTAATTGATCTGAAAACTTATTTTGGTAACGGTGGGTCAAGTTTACAATTGCAAATTAATAATGAATGGAGATTTACTTTACAATTAGTACATGGAGTTCTCCTGGGAAAGCATGGTCTCATAAAACAAAGCGTCGCCCTCATTTGACTGTTTACTCATTGCAGCCGCAGGCCACATTCAGGAGGTATAGAAGGACCTTTGTGGCTGGGTGACGCCACGGTGGCCGTGCACTTACATCCAGGAGATACTCCTGCACCACCGCATGGAGGATGATGGCGATGAAGAAATAGAAGAGGATGGTGGCGGAGTCCTTCCATCCGTAATGGTAAAACGTCACCTCTCCCTCTGAGCACACAAAGGAGGAGTCGAACACACACACACACACACACACACACACACACACACACACACACAGCAGATGTGTACAATCAGTAGGTGTGATAAAGAACACTGCAGTCTGAATTCAGTGACATAATGATGCAACGTGCAAGAAGAGCAGAGGCAGAAGTGAAACTGAAATGTACAAACTGTAGATAGGTCATGAACTGCATTCAGATGAGTGTTAATGAGCCGTGCTGCATACCTGCTGATAGTGTGGTGACATTGTACTGAGGCTGAATGAACAGTATGGCCGTCTTGGCTGTTGCCTGGAAAATTAAACGAGATGGTAATTAGCAAGCATTTCAATGTGCGAATGCAGTTTGAGGAGGTCTGTGACAGGTGTGTGTGTGTGTGTGTGTGTGTGTGTGTGTGTGTGTGTGTGTGTGTGTGTGTGTGTGTAGGGGGACAGAGAGCGAGCGAGGAGGCCAGCTTTTTCAGAATACATCATGTTGTTTATCATGTTGTCAGTCAATCCTCCCCCGCGGCATCATAATTGCCTGCTGGGAGATGAATTCCTTGCACAGCGCTGCAAAAGAATCTGTGCGGCGTGACGAGGCTTGTATTGACCAGACGCAGCTTCCCAAATTATTTTATGTCAAGCATCCCAACAGAGACACGCATTAGAACAGTTTCTTTCCAACCTTTTTTTTTTATTATTTGTGGCCGCTCTAAACGAAGCAATATCTGCCTGAGTTGCAACTCCTCGTTACAGTGGGACAATCAAATGGTGATTAATAGAAAACAAGAAAAAGACACTTTATACTTCCCTGATTGCTGGTTATATAAAATGTACACAAAATAAAAGTGAAATTGCTTCTTTCTATCTAAATAACAGTCAAAGTTTCATACATGACAAAGAAAAGCACCAAATCCTCATATTTAAGAAGCTAAAAACTAATGGACTAATGGATTCATTGACTTGTCGTTGCAGCTCTAAAATCCAGTATTTCACAAGACAGATGACTAAAGGCTGCATCCAAGGAGGATTATTGATTCCACTGTTTTTTAAAATGGATTAATTAAACGATGCAATATGCAAGAATCAGCCGACTGAATTCACACTCAAAAAACAAATAGGGGGCAACATATCACCAGAGTAACCGCTAACTGCTGCCAAATGCAGCTGCTGTTAGCCAATTAGCTCAACTGGCTCTGCAGCAATCCAGACAGGGAGCACTGGGGGAGCACTTAGGCCTGGATGGACCTAAAGCAGTGTGCTAAACATGCTTTGCAACCTAATACATGGACATCATAATGTTAAAACTGTTTTTCCTGCGATTTCTGTCAATGAGGTCAACCAAAATTCGTACATATTGCACCTTTAATCATGGAGCTTCTGTAATGTCAGAAAATCGAGAAAAATTCTCATAAAAATTTCGAGGTGATGTGATGAAATTGCTAATTTTGGCCGCCAAGCAGTCGAAAAGAAACAAAGACATTCAACACAACAAAATAAACAGGAGCCAGTTCTTACATTTGAGAAGCTCGAACCAGAAAATGCTTCCGTTTGATAAATTATTCACCCTAATAAAATTGCCAATATTGCTGACAGTTGATTAATATATGAACCACCTAATGGTTTCAACACCACAAAGATAATAGAATTTGCCTACATTTAACTTTGTGTGCCTCAGATATCTTTCTAATCTGGTTCATCGATGTGTGCCTCCTCATTTACACTATGCAAAATCAGTAGGGGATACTGTTGCATATATGCGTGTACTGTGCACGGATATGCAATAAAAGGCCCAATTAAATGTGTCGCATTATTTTGGGGGACCACAAATATTCACAATATAGATTTTAAAAAATAAACCAGCATCCCTAATTTATTTTAAGCAGTTTATGTTCAACCTGTTGCAGGACAGGACAAGAAATTGCAAACACTTTGCCTAAAGCAATCCCATCCTAGTAGATATGGTGTATAATAGTATAACAGCTGAGGAGTCACCCTCACTGAGCCCTCTCAAGGGACCCTGTTGGTCCCCTGGCCCCAGTTTGGGCACCACAGTGCATCCAGTCACCGGTCATTCCTTGCGCACCGAGACCACAGGTGGGCTGTCAACGCCACATGTCCAATTCACGACCAGCTAACAGCACTTATGAAGCCTACCCTTTTTTTTTTTTTTTCCTTTTTCTTTTTTTCTCCCCCGAAACTAGAAATATGAAGGAAATCCCCTGCTTAGTTTTTACTCGGCCAGCTGTGTGACCACAACCAGAGGTTCCGGATTGAAACTTTGCTATGTGCTGATGCGGCGGCCAGAGAGTCTGTGCGCACGCAAGAAAAAAATGCCATCAACTAATGAGACAGCTAATTAATTCAGCGGCTGGATGTCAGTGGTGAAATCCCTTCAGGTCAAAGCAGTCCACAGTTCAGCTGAGTCGACGGCAGCCAGCAGCAAAGGCACAAAGATTGAGACGTGGCAGTTAACTTAGACTGGGCAAGCTAGCGACGGAAAGTCATGCGGCTTCCGGCATCGAGTTTCAGAATAAAACCCCCTCCACGTCCGACGTCTGCTGGAGCATGTTTAAAGCCAAAGCGACGCTTTTAATCTGAAGTCTCAAAACGCTTCACTTCCTGTATTAACCGTGCTCTCTGTGGCCATTGACAAATCTCGGACTCAAATGTTGACGCGGACTGGAAACTGGAACAGGTCGTTGTCAAGAGGGTAAAATGTGAATTTTAGGACACGAATATGTTTCATTGTGGTGTTCTGGAGTAGCTTAATGTGTGTGCGAGTCTTAAGTTGCACTCTGTGGCAAGAAAATCCCCTCTGAATCAAAGTGTGCAGAGCAAGACACCGAAAACTTTCTATTTAATAGCTAAACTAGCATCAAACGTGTAACGGCAGAGTTTGTACCCTGCTGCAACTCTCCGCGTCATTTTTAAATTTAAAAAAAGTCAATAAAAAAGTTGCTACTTTGACTGCGAACAGAGCGACATTCATTGTTCACAAAACTTATGAAAAACTGCAGGAGGCAGCCACCATATATCCACGAAAACTGCTGGCACAAAGCTCAAATGCAGGCAAACGTTTCCACGAAGCAGGAAGATGATCGAATACGGATCCAACTTCTCACCGAGTCACATCTTTTGAGTGTGCGGCAGACTTTTGCCGTCTTAAAAAACAGCTGAGAGAGACGGGGGGGGGGGAAGAAAAAGGAGAATCTGAGTTCATCTCACCTCAAACATCAATCCAATCAGAATGAAAATCACCAGACTGAACACGATGTCGGCGTGGTTTTGAATTAAGAACTCCTGGCTGAAGAAAGGGTAACTCTTGTTTCTTCGGCGGAATGCCATGTCAGCTCAATGCTGTTTTCCCTGCTATTTTATAAATCAGAATTTTTTCTGACTACGAAGTTCAGGAGTTAACTTTCTCACTGACGTGCGCATGCGCGACTTCTTAAAGGGCGAGTGCCATAAATACCTTCTTCGAGGCCATTTACACAGTCAGCTCAGTCTGACGTGTATGAACCCGAGGGGATCACGTTTTTCAAATTCTCCACAAACACTCACTTTGATACCATAAAATAAATATATTGATAAAATAATAACAAAACACGTGCATTCCAGTCACCCCAATATGTAGGCTATTTATTGCTTATTTAAAGCCACCAGTGGCCTTGCACTTCACAGTTCAAAGTTTCATATAGGCAGTCACCTGGGTGCGAGAGAAAAACCCAGCATCATCTCACTGCTTGTTTAGTGGATCTCATCCCATTTACAGAACAGTGATGAGCAAAAAATGCATTTGTTCCCCTAGAAATAGCAATCAAGAGCACATAAAAAAGTCACAACGAGTACCCCATAAGCATCTTTTTTTCCCCTTCTTATTGTTAGATGCTAAAACATTTGAAAGCTTTTAAAGTCGGTGCCTGAGACATGATTTTTTTTTTCCACTCCAACATAATGTAAAATTCAAAAAAACGCTTTTTTTGTCAGCAATTACATGGTCAACATGTAAAGAAAGTTAAAACATCAAACACAGTTTGCCTGCTCAAAGCAATGCCAGTTGACATGATTATACAAAAAATACAGTATATTATTCTCTCAGGGGATAAGAGATTTCTTTTCTTCTTTTTTTTTTTTTTTTAAGGGGAATAACAAAAGAATCACAGCAATAGACATATGATACAGACGATACTTGTGCTTTTAAGAAGCCAACAAAGCTCAGGCTTACGCTGAGTTAGTAAAGCCTCAGAGGTCACACACAACTGCCCCATTTAGGTTTCGGCATCATTTCTCTATTCTCAAAACTGCTGGCAGTTTTTAAACATGAATAGCAGCAGTTTCGGTATGCAATATAGAGATCATCAGATGTGCGAGATCATTAAACAGCTGCATATTATGATGTTTTGATACAACTCATGGATACTTCTTTAATATGTACTTATAATCTGACAGAACCAGTCTTCACTTTTTAGCACAGTTGAGGCTGCCAAAATAATGTAAAAGAAATACTGTCTATCAGGTAGAATGTGTGTCTTGAGCTCTATAACCACCTTTGTGGCTAACTAGCTCTTTAATTATATACTTTCGTGATAGAACTTAAGGTGCTGAAGGATTCACCTGTGTGTTTCAAGCATTTGGGCAAAGCAATGCTTTTAGAAAACAGCTTATGATTTGAGAAGGCTAGCTTAGCAGTATCTCAGAATTGTTGCATATACTATGCCCCACAGTGTACTAAATATATAGACATTTAGAGGTGATCATTTCTGCAGCACTGAGCAGATGAAAAAGCAGCCTTCCAAAAAGCTGGTGTACTCCTCCTTTAATGTCGGAGACGTAGCCGTCGCTCTCTCCCTGATTCGGTCTTGAGAAAGCTAGAAGTTGTCGTCCTCATCTCTCCGGGACATTATGAGCTGCCTTCTGGGACCTGTGAGATGAGGGACATTTGACGGGGAGTCAAGCACTCCAGAGTCCAGTTTAGGAGTGGAGGTACAGCGTGGCCCAACCCGGCCCATGAGCCCACGTACATCTCTGTGAAGTGCAGGATCGCTGGGGATTGAGTTGAGGCGTACACCCATTTCTAGACCCCCAATGTCCCGGTCCAACCGGGGGTTACTGGCACTGCTGGGAGACTGAGGATCAGCGCTGAAATATAAGGTTGAACTTGACTCTGTGGGGCAGAAGTACGGCTCCGGACTGTCACCAAACACAGACTTTCCCTCTGGTGAGCTACGTTTGAAATCTGACGCAGGGGACTCCATCGGGCTCTCCATCTCCAGACTGTCGTCCTCTTCTTCAGGTTGTTCGGTTGACGTGGGTTCGCTCACGCTCTGGAACTCGTCTTTGCAGTCCGAGAGAGGTGCAAGGCCTTTCCCCTGAGACTCGGAGGTGGAGACGCCCTCGCAGCTGCCTCCCGCTGTGATGGTCATGCCCTCATTACTCTTAAATTCTTGGTTGTACTCTTCCATGTCCAGTATTGCCGCTGCTCCGCCGGCCCCGTATGCTCTGTTTATCTTCCCCAGGTCTCCTGTTTTCAGAGCCAGCCGGATCAGGAGCCAGTGGTGGTGGTAGCAAGGGCAGGAGCTGTTAGGCCGGACCCCACAGGTTCCTGGATGCTCCAGCAGAGAGCCAGCCACACCTGAGAGTGAGAAGCTGCCGTGGTTTTGAATGGTGGGAGCCGGCAGGCTTTTGTCCCCGAGAGAGAAGGAGGACTCCCCTCGTTCTATGCACGTGCTGCCCACGTGGTTGTGGTTCGTACCCTGGGAGATCTCAGTTGACTTGGGGTGGAGGAACCGGTAGTATAGGACAAGAGAGGTACCGCCTGGGAAGCAGGAACAGGAATACATTTATTTTTGTATATTCAGTATGTTTTAATACACTTTCAATGTGTTTTCAATGTCTTGTTTGGGGTTGAATCTTAATTTAAATGAATTCCTACTACTTTATTGTCCATCGAATATGTAAATATTAGCGTAAAATTCAAAGTCAAACATTCAAGGCAGAAGAAATTCTCTACATGCTCTACTATATACAGTCCAAATCACAATGTAGAGCTGACTGAAATAGCTATATATCATGCATATAAATATATTGATTATAATATCTTGCGAGGATGTAAAGTTTGCATTGTATCAGTTATTTCACTTGCACTTTTTAAGGCATAATATGTAAGAACTGGCCACATGTATAATTCATACTCCAAACATACAGTTGGTAGCATATCACCAGAGTAACCATTAACTGTAGCTGATCTTGGCTGTTAGTTGTTAGCCGTGCAGCTGGCAATGCCAATTAGCTGATTCTTACCAGAATGGGAGGTCAGTGCTAGCTGTTAAGCATGCCAGCATGTTGGGGTTTTTTTTGCATTGTGTTTATAATTTTCATTCATTTTTTAATGATTTAAACTAGGATTAGATACATATAACATATTGCACCTTTAGGCAGAGAGGCACTAAAGACATCTTTTTTGAGTTGATTAGAAGTAGGGAGGTTCCTAATTATTTATTTCACTGATGGGTTTACAAGGAAATTTCAACTTTGATTAGTTGACTAATCTAAAAGTTAGAAAAGACTTAGAAAACAGTCAAAATGTTTCACAATTTATTCTACAAGGTATTCTAACATTGTCCGATAAAATATCATGCAACAGTTGACTGTTGTGAACATGAGTGAGGGATCTAGCACCTTTATATTTCTTTACTGAGACACATTTGACTTTGAATATGTGACGTTTCAGTGCCAGTAATAGTAATACGTTTAATCGACTTGTGTGCAGATTAGCGAGGGCAGCAGCGTATATTTGTGGGTTGGACTACCTGCGTGGAATTACTTTTAACCCGTCTGAATCAACATTAGTTGATAATATTACTCAGATATGACATAAGCTATCAGAAATTTTGACACTAGTCTAATAATAAATATTACACATATTGACACTGACGACAAATTTGCTCCAAAACAAAGGGAGCGCAGATAGAGAGAGTGACTCACCGAGGAGAAAGCTACACAGCACAGTGGTGGGAAGGGTCATGCTGTCCCATGACACTTCACTAAGGAAGTCGGAGGCGGCCAGCAGCAGAGTAGCGTTCTCTACGAGCATGAACTGAAGGAGGGGAGAAGGTCACACCATCAGTCATCTACAGACAGATTTACGTCACTGTGAGCTTTGGATGCAGAGGTGAGAATGACGATGCAGACTATCTGCCTGTGTGTATACATCTGTGTGTGTAAGTCGATGGGCCAGTGCTGCACATGGAATACAGAACAGCATATGGAAAAACAGGCATCAGAATCAAGCACAGAATTCTTACTGCATAAAAACTGGCCATGCGGAAGCGCGAGGGTCCGTCTTTGACGTTGAGGAAGAGGAAGACATGGACGAGCCCCATTATGCCATTAAAGGCACGCCAACACCAGGGTCCAGTGCAGATGTCTGGTTGCTGTGATACCAGCCAGAAGGAGGCTGTGAGCCAGTGGAAACCTGGAGGTCAACGTAAAAATAGACTAAAAGCGCAGTATGGGGATGTATATGCAGTGTATCATGCTGATGCAGAGAAGCAACCGAAAAAGACTGGATTAGGAGGACATGCTGCATCACTCAAAGTGTAATTACATCACTCATTAACTTAAGTAAATATCATCATTTGTTAGCAAGGGTGTCAGACTGAAGTATCAGCTACTCGAAAGCACATAAGGAGCTGTTACTCACCTGCCACTCCACAGACCCACCAGTTAAACACCCTGGCAAAGAACATGAGGCATGTCACCCTTGCACCCAGCATGCCCGCCCTCCACACCAGCTGGCACAGCAGGGCTGCCGGAGGCATGGCTAGGTGGCCCGGTCGTATCAGACAGCAGGCTCTGCTGTACAGCACCAGGGCCCAGGAAATTGAGAGCACACACAGGCCACAGCAATAGGCCACTGAGGGTACAAACAAAAGGTTTACATTTTATGCAGAAGCTGTCTTTAACACTTGACATACCAAAGACAAGATATGTGCTAAGACCAGTGTACCTGGGGACATGATGCCCACATCCGTGGACACCACGACATACGCCTGCAACAGGCTCTGAGGCAGTGTGAGGACGAGGGCCTCCAGCAACCAGAGAGCAGCAGCATCCGCCTGCTGCATGACAGCAGCTCCGAGCTCGGCCACCGAGTCCTGCCTGCGCAGCACAGACCTCATGCAGTCCCATAACCTACCACAAGAGAGAGCCAGAGACAAATATGAGAGGGGTGATGCACAGTAACCTCCCGGTGACGGTTTCAATGACAGATTCATATGAATAGAATTCTCTCCGCTTTCCTTTTTATATTCTAACGATGCAATATGTTCAATGATATGATATCTTGAGTTGCAGGAACTCACCTTTTGAAGATGCCCAAGTGCAGTATGTGTATGACAGAGAGGTAGCATCGCCTGTCATCACCATCATCATAGTACCATTTCATACTGAGCAGCTGAACTGCCGTCCCCGGTAGAAAGAGGCCAAGAGTGAGGCCCGCCCACTGCGTCTCCTCATTCCAAAGGTAAAACCCTATACAGTAGAACACTAACACACACACACACACACACACACACACACACACACAAACAACAGATGGTGTAAGTATTGTGTGTTTGTTTTCAGTGGGGAATTAATATCATTAGAGTGCAGTCTGATTTACCACATAGTCATGCAGGTCATAAAGGAAAAGGAGCACATACAACCCAGCATGTGTGAGCCGAGAGCTGCAGAGGCCGGCAGAGTCCTTGAGAAATTAAAGAGCACCTTGCTCAAGTGAATTGTCCTTTAATTTAAGTGGAAGCTGCTCTAATGAGATGATACAAGCTCCACTAAGAGGAGTCTGACTCCTGGCTTTAACACAGCCTGCAATTATTTGTCTTCAATAAAAAGACCTCTTGCACTGTCAAAGTAACGACTTATTAAGGATCAGAAATATTGATCATTTTGACCAACGCCTCATTTTTCTGTGACAGTGTGACTCCAGTGAGGAGCCCATGCAGAAGCAGCAGCACAGCACCATATTTGTATCTTCTGGGAATGATATACTTGCTGAAGGCAAAGTCACACTTTGTGCACACCCAGTCACCTCGACTCTCGTGTGTCCTGTCCTTGCCACATTGATCTGCTTAGTCAGGGAATCATCACACCTGGGAGTGCTGCACACTGTGTTCACTCCAGCCTCCAGATGTGCATCCATTTAAAGAAGTAATTAAGTAACAAGTAACTAATACGTAATAACTATAATATCATCTGTTTTTTGGAGGACGGGTGCAAAGAAAAAATTAAATAAATAAATAAAAGGTGATTTCTATTGCTGTTGTTGGATGTAATCATTTTGAGCTGTGTGACCCTGCTCAATGACCTCTGGGGGGTCCTGGGGCCCCAGTTTGGCCAACCCAGCTGGGCTAACCAAAGCCGATGTTAAAAGAAAAGACAAACATGACTAGGACTGCCAGTTCAGCAGTAACGGCACAGCATCCCACCATTTGGATAGTGTGTGTGTGTGTGTGTGTGTGTGTGTGTGTGTGTGTGTGTGTGTGTGTGTGTGTTTGTGCGTGCGTGCGTGTGTGACCTGCTGCTGGGAGAGCTCCAGCGCGAAGCATCATGGCTGAGCAACAGCGTGTTTCATTCACTGCAGCCGACGAAAATAGCTCAGTCAAACACAGCAACAACACCTCCCTGCAATGTTTTTCACAGTCACCCTCAGCCCCACACCAGTAACACTAGCACCGAGGAGGATTCTATGTCCACTTACGAGCGGTCCGTTCGGCCACGATCACCAGCGCCGACACGCCGAGCAGCACCGCCTGGCAGCACGCGATCCAGCATCCGCTCCGCCGGGCCGCGGACGGCATCCTGCGGGCGACCGCCCCGACAGCGTTTATCATGACACGGATCGTCGGGAGAGCGAATAAAGCGGTGACATTATCCTGGGCATCCTTCACCCTCGGTACATCCGCTGCCTTCTTCTCCCGCTGCCTGCCCCCCGTCAAAAAATGATGACGTCACCGCGCCGTGTTAAAGGGGCATCGGTTTACAAGCTGACCGTCCGGTCCGCTGTGGTACTGTACACTGCTCACCTCCTCCCTCCAGCCCTGCTTACATTACCTCCTCTCCTGCTCCGACCACGGCAGAAACGCCAGAATGTTTCACTGGAGGTACATCTGACTAATTTCATCATGATAGATTATTGATAGCTTATTGATCGATCACCAAGGTCTGCAGGACTTTCACACAGAAAGCTCTGTGTTAAAGAGGCACACAGATTAAATTCAAACTCAGAATTTTAATTTATATGTATATATAAATTATATATAATATTAATGAGGTAATAATTCAAATATATATATATTTTTTTCTATAACTGAATAAGCAAGCTGTTCTCAGAGGAAAATAAGGTCCCCAGAAGACTGGTTGAAGCTAGAAAGGTGGCAGGGTCCGCCAAATATGGTCAAAGTTAAACATTATGTTAACTAACAGACTGTTGCCCTTTAAAGTCATTTTGTTTATTCAGTTTATCCAGTCAGAGTTTGTTCATTTCTGTTTAGTTTTTTTTGTTTATTTTTTGGCATAAAAATTCAGTCAGTGAAGATCTTTCTCTTTTGAGTAAAAATTACATAATGCACCTTTAACAGAATTTTTTTCCCTGTTGTGACTCTCTTCCTCCATTCTTTCATAGCCCCACAGCAGGTGGTAGGCACGCCGTGACCTGATCAGGAGTGTGTCATCGCCACTGAAGATGAACGCTCTGAAAGTTGTTTCATCATTTGACGGCCACTTTGAACAATACGCCACCCGACACCCTTTTTAAGTTGTAATCTGAGGATCACAGAACACCACTGCACGGAAAGACAGACCTTCTGCTGCAAATTTATGATGGGTAAAAGTCATTCTGGTTCTTTTACAGTCAGCCTGTGTGTTGTTTTATTAGTAGGTCTAGTTTTATAGCTGTACAGTCATTTGTTGTGGGTTTATTGTCTGTCACCTGAATAATACTGAAACTTTTAATATGCAAGCACATGTCTAAAAATTAGATGAAGGATATTTTTAAAAGTGAACATGATTTTTGTTTTTTTTCCAGGCTGATGAGTTCACACTTCTCAGTGGTGAACATCCCAAGACTCATAACAGGATGTTTATCTACGTCACCAACTCCCCAAGCAAGTTTATATGTACCGCACAAACAAAGACACTTAGCTCGCTGACGCTACAGAGTCATGCCAAACAGAAACACTCATGGTGAAACCACAACTAAGGGCAAACTTTTTTTATGCATGATGACATGTTTAGTTGTTGTTCCATGAAAATGGTGCAGAGATACAAAACAAATTGCAAGAAATCTCAGATTTTGCACATTTTAGATCATTATTAGCAACAGAATAAATTAACTGTACATTATATCAATCAAGTCCCTGGTCCCAGGCCGTGCTGGTAACATCTTGATTCTTCACATACAACTGTAGAGTGTAGGCTAGGCAGTCCATGATTGAGATAAGGCTTTACTTCAAATAGGGCAGTAACAGACAGCTGCTGAGTTGACCTGTAAGGATTATATGGCTGGATTAGCAAGGCTGTCTTAGGGCTCTGATATGCAGCCTGACTCCAGCTTGATGCTGGTTGGATTCAGAGGTAGCGGGCTGCCATGACGCAGCTGAATGGCAGAACACTCCTTTGCTTTGTAGATGCTCAGCTCAGAGTCGTCTCTGGTGCAGGAGTTATGAGTCTCCATCTTTTTTATCAGCTCAATAACGTTCCCCGTGTCCATCTCTGCCTCTGCAGCCATGGCCTCGAGCTGCTCTGCCGCCTCGCTCACATCGAACCTCTCAATCTCGGCGTTGACTCGATGTAGCTCCTCCGGCGAGTGTCCAGTGGGAGTGGAGGGGGAGAGGGGGCAAAAGCCTCGGAGGTGCACCTGGAGGCTGCAGAAGTGGAGATAGGCGCAGGGGCAGCGAGGACACCGGTGAGGCCGTTCTCCGGTGTGGAGACGTTTGTGGAGCTTGAGGTGGACGAACTGGGTGAAGCGGGCCGGGCAGAGCTTGCACTGGTAAGGCCTCTCACCTGAGTGTAGCCGCTGGTGGGTCTTCAGGTTGCTAGTGCTACTGAACCGCTTATGGCAAACCTGCGTCAAAACAGAGCAAAAGAGAATGTTTTTGAATCTGTTGGATTTTTGTCTCTTTCAAAATGAGTAAACCAACCATATAAAACGTGTTAATAAATTAGCTTGATAGCCCTTCATTAGCTTCCACTGCTACTTTCTACTCTTCTAGCACATTTGTGACACACCAGAAAAGAAAAAAAAAAAAAAACAGAAAGGCAAAGTCATCTACTGGCAGTTGGAAAGGAATCTATCACTTATATGTTGCAGATTTACCCACATTTAAAAAAAACAAACGCCTGCTTATACACGCTAATATGATATTCACATGCTCCCCGGATGACCCCATTGCCAAACTGGGGAAATCGCTCGTACTACTTCGGTGTGTTCATGTAGGTCACGTTGGTATTTGGGAGCAACATGGATGGCAAAAAATAAGTTGGTTTGCGTTTTAATTGTTCAAAGCATTTAAACAGCATGCTGACAGCTGTATCCAGCATTTGAGTGACAAAGAGGTGCAGAGGAAATGATACAGTGACTTTAAATTCGTTCGCCATGTTTCAGTGTCATATGTCTTCAGTTCGGCTAATCGGGGACCAAATTTTTAGCTTCTTAGCTTCTTTTCTCTATGTTTCCAGTCTTTGTGCCAAGCTAACTAACTGCTGGCTCCAACTACATATCCACTTTACAGAGCTTCAGTGGTATACTGTATCTTTCACTGCTGTAAGCCTTACCTTGCATTCATGAGGCTTCTCTCCTGTGTGGACCAGGTAGTGTTTCTGCAGGTGGGCCAGCTGCGTGAAGTTCTTATTGCAGGTCTGACACCTGAAGGGACGCTCTCCGCTGTGCACTCGCAGATGGACCTGGGAACAGAATGTCAGAGACTTTATATTTTCTGTCAAATTCAGGAAAGAGTGGTGGCTGGTAACTCCTGATGTTCATAGCCACTTCCCTAGTTCATGGTTGCCATTTTTCCCACCCCTGCTCTACTAATATAATGAAGAGGAACTGACCTTGAGGTTGGACAGCTGCCCGAAGATCTTTCCACATACATTGCAGTCATACCGGATCTTTCCATTCTGCCGGGTGAGGGGGTACGACAGAGTCTTGTAGCCAATTATCTGCCCCCCTTGTTTGGTCTTCCTGAGGTCCATGGCATCCTCTGTGTTGCTCTGAGTGGCAGAGGTGGGTTTGGAAGGGAGGCGGTCTGAAATGGCGGCCATGCCCGCTGGTGGCGAGCTTCCTCCAGGTGCAAGAGAGGGCAGCGCTCGGCGGAGTGATGTGACCATCGGTGAGGCACTGGATGCGGCGGGCGTAGTGAGGTCTGCATTGCTGAGGGGAGAGTGTTTGAAATCTCTGAGGTCAGATGAGGGGATCCTGAGGTAGTTTGTTCTTTTGGACATGAGGTTCTTGTTGTCTTTGTGCTCACCGGTTGGTGACAGGATGAGGTCTCGTTTGGTGTCAGGTGCAAGTGTCAAGTCTTTGTGTCCATTGGCCAGAGGATGGAGGAAGTGTGCATAGCCGTCGTAAGGCAGGAAATGAGACGAGAGTGTTAAGTGAGGCTTCAGTCGATCACTGTAGAGTGGGTATGAATGAGGTAGAATGCTGTGAAGGCCAGGTGAGTAGTGAGGCAGGAGATAGGGAGCATGCCTCAGAGCAGGATGGACTCGATCAGACACAGAGGCCTCCTGGTAAGGTTTAGCTATGCCAGGGCCTTGACTGTGCTGAAGGGTGAAGTGCAAACCGGCTGGGACAGGGCTACTTAGAGCTGGCCTTTTGGCAGCTAGAGGGCTACTGGATGGCAGAGATGGTAGAGGTGCATATCTGTGGCCATGGACGGATTCCGACTGGGGCTGGATTGGGTAGACAACACGGGGACACAAGGGAAAAACCCCTGGGAGGTTGGTCGGAGGCAAAGGACTGTTCAGATGTCTGGGGCAGGTGGATTTGGAAGGTCCGTCTCTGAGGATTTCAAAAACGCTGTGTCCTCTTTTTCCTGTCTTCTTCTCCGGAGATTGACTCTGTTCTGTGGGACAAATAAACAACAGGGAAATGACATCAGAAACAGGAAAATCATTACAGTGTCATCATTCAGTTAAATCACACATTCATGTGATTGTGCACTAGTTCCTCATACTGTCCAGTGCTGCAGCCCTATATTCCCCCTCTGTCTCTTTAAGGCCCTCTTCCTGAGTACCCAGTCTCCTCTGATTGGTCAGCTCACACACGCCTGAGCCAACACTGCTAACAACAACAGAGCAGCTTTCCTTTTTACATGCACAAAAACCTATAAAACACACTGAAGGAAAGAGGCATATAAGTCTCCTTTACAGATTAGAAGATCTGTCTCTCAGGCCTACCCCTGGCTCTCTATGAAAGTGGACACCACATATGAAACAATAGGTGTCTGATCAGGACGCAGATAGCACCCACTTAGTGGACACAGTATGTTATTTGCATTAGAGAGACGGCCAGTTGTAAGTGCTTTCCACCACACGCAGGACAGGATGAGGATTTACTTTTTATCTGAAAGCGGCTGATGACCCACAGATTTCAGGCACATATAAATAATCCTAAAAGATGCTTGATGGAGTGGAAAATGATATTTATAGTGACCCATAGATAATATCATTTTCTCCTGAATTCTGCACACAGGTCACGATTACGAAATCCGGATTTAATCTGAGCAAATCTTTCAACTTTATCTGGAGCAAGTCACGAGGACCTCCTCAAGAGCTGACAAAGGACACCAGCTGACAAACAGAGGAAGATGAAATACAGAAGTCTGCGTGTGCTTTTCACCTACTCTCAACCCACACAAACACAGAGCGACCCTTATCTACCGTGTACTCCCCTGCGTCACCCTTCCCCCTCTCCTGAGAGGCCAGCTCTCAGCAAACAAACAGCCGACACTCAGTGAGATATCAATCTGTCAGCGGGTCGCCTTGTCAGGAAGTTCAAGTAGTCACTGGAGCACTTCCTACCCCTCTTCCTCTTTAAGAGCCAAATAAATACGAGAAGTCGTGCCAGAATGCTGTCAGCACCTCAGGCAGCCTCTTATGTGTGAGCGCGCGCGTAAATGAGTGTTTTGGTGTGTGCATGCGGTCTCTCTGCTGTCATGTGCGCTCTTTGTGCTCGTGAATGAAAGACAAATGCTTTGTGTGTCGAAGAGCTGCCAGCTGTGGAGTTTTTAAAAAAAAGGGAAACTGAAACATTGCCCTTAAGTCCTGAAATTGGTCTCACCTTACTCAGGTACTATGGCTATACCTGGAGACAGATCCTCTCTGCTTTCAGGGCTCTACTCTCCTCCTTTGTGTCTTGCTTTAACAAAAGAGCTGTGGGTGTGACTGAGTAACTTCTTAAACACCCACACAAAGAGTGCATCAGTCGGCCACCGCTTTCATTACTCCACAATGACAGTACATAACAGATATGTCTCAAAGCGTGGGCACAAGAATAGTTTCTGTTCGCTAAAGTTGTCCAGAAAGACTCACTGCATTGATATTACTCACTCACTTACCAATACTGTCGATAGTCAGCTGTCCCAGTGGAGGGTAGTTGCAGCGCTGGGCGAATTCAGGGCAGTACCAGACCAGGAGCTCCTGCCCCGGCTGAAGCGGTTTGATGGTGTAGAAGTAGACGTCCAGACCGTTTTGGCACGCGACCAGGTTCTGCTCCTCCACAGCACAGGCTGGGTTGACATAGCGCATCCAGTTGCTGCGTTCCTCATTCAAACCATCCAGGATGTGATGTAAATGCCCGTCCGAGAAGACCTACAGTGTTACAGAACCAAGATGGGAGATATTTCAGTTGGTGATGACGAGGTCTGATTCTGAAACTATGATGCCACAGGTTTTGTGGTGCCTTTATGGTAAGGACTGTATGTTCTTTCAGCTGATGCCATCTGTGTTTGTGGCACACAAGTCATCTAGAGTTATGAAAACAAAAGAACTTTATGACTGGATATTCTAACTCGCCCACTCTCACCTATTGCCTTTGGGGTGGAATTGATGATGTATCCGCTGACCTTTTAAAAAAAACCTTTAGATTTGCGCTGTGTCGTTTTTGGGGAGAAATTTAATCAGAAGAGAAAGATAGAGAATAAAGACTAAACAAACTGTCTTCATTTTCACAACTGAATGAACTGAAAAAGCAAACTGACCTTAAAGGAGAACACAATTTCATACTGTTTAACTTTGTTTATATGTGGCGGACCCTGCCACCTTTCTAGCTTCAAACAGTGTTCTGGACCTTAATTACCCCTCAGAAAAGCTTGTTTATTCAGTTATGGAAAAAACAAATATCTCTGTGTTTGCATTATTACCTCATTAATATTGCACATTTTCGAATTCTGAGTTTGAATTTCTTCTCCAAAACTGCACAGTGCCCCTTTATATTTGGCTGCTTTGAACACATGTGCCTCCCTCTCTCTATGTCTCTTCATGCTGTCTGCACTTTGAAGCTGTGCTGTCGCTTGAGTCATGGCTGTAATGTTAGCAGATGGTCTGTGTTTTAGCTGCTGCAAGATTTGGTCGGTGTGGCATGATTCCGACGTTGCTGACTCTCAACTGTAGAATTACACAGACGGCCTCTGCGTGTAATGGAAGATGTCCTGATGCGGTTGATTTGTAGAAAAAAAGTTCTCAGGCTCGAAGCCACTTCCTTGCTTAGTCAGTGTGAGAGTTTTGTGAGCCTGGAGAAGCGCGGACATGGTGTATTTACTGGCAAGTGATACCACTGCCGAGAGAAGCGGAGAGAGAGAGAGGAGAACCGCTGCGTCACTGAAACCAAACAGCTGTGTGTGTGACCTCAGACAGCCATGCAAAGAGCCAGGCATATACACTGCATGCGCATTTAAACCCGCCGTTTAAAAGCTACCCCAGGGGCTGGCAAAGCGGAGTCACACTTTCACAGGATGTCAGACCTTGGCCACAATTGCTTACTCGTGCCATGCCACAGCCACAGCAGCGACTCCAGATGGAGATACAGGATGTGAACAGGTTTGAAAAACACACACACACACACACAGACGAATTTCACACGCAGATCCAGAGACTCACATGCAGCGCACTTACCCTCCAGAAGTACTTCCTGTCAGCATCCTTCGGCAGCGTTTCATTGGTGTAGCTCTCCCCCACCAGAGGGCCAAAACGTGTCCCCTTAGGAATCAGCTCCTTGCTGGTCACCCCCAGCACCTGTTTGACAGGGAGGACATGAAATCATCAAACAACAGAGTAGCTCCACAAATTGGAGGCCTGAGCAGCCGGATGCACTCAGAGTTGAAAAAACATAATTAGAGGGATGAGATTCTTGGGAATACGGGCATTCTTATCTGACTTTACCACTGCCTGCTTGTTTCTTGGTTAATTAAAAAAAGAAAAAGAAAAAAGATTAGGTCATTTCACTGGAAAATTGTCCCCTGATAATTACTATCTCAAGAAAAATGAAAAAAGATGAATTTGCTGTCATGACAAATCTCGCAGGGAGAAAATGACTAGTTTGTCAGCCTGTGACAGAATGCGTTCATTCCTTCACACGCTGAATATTTTATAAACCAATAGCCCAAGTTATCTTCAGTTTCTCTACCATATTAAAATTTCACCACCGCTCTTGTTCTGATACCTGCAGGTGTGAAACTCATCCCTGCTGTCTAAAGCCTCTGGGGTGTGAAAGAGAGTATAAGGTGTCACAGGCACACCCTGACCAGTCAACTGCACCTTGTGCTCCTTGTTCAAATCCCCTAAAGCAATGGTAATGTGCTTTCTCTTTCATATTGGAGCACTGCTGGCGTGGTGTGTGTCGCCAGATCAACCGCTGCATGCTTTTATCTCCAGGTTATGTAGCGAGTTTGACCCCTTTGGGTTTGTTGGCCTTGTCTGACAGCTCCATTTTAGGTGTCACAGATTACTGTAACGTGTCCTGTTCTTCAATGTCAACCAGACTCCAGTCAGCCCTCAATAGGAGGTCAAAGTGGTAGTACAGGTATTTTGCTGCAGACGCCTGGGCTGCTTCCTCTGTCCTCATCTGACTACCATCTTTCATCTATGGAGGCTCAACCCAAACTTTGCATAAGGAAACCTAACGTTTCCTTTTTACGTTTAGTCGTCTGGGCGGAGCTTTTATCATGTATCTTCCCCATTACCTGTATATTCCTAGCCCTTGTCCAAGCAAACATACACTTCCTCAATTTTACTCATTATTGCCATTTTGAATCCACAAGACTGTTTATAGATTCCACATATGGAACACCCATCCACATGTGTAAAACAAGCCAGTCAGGTAAAAGAACGTATGTAAGCTACATCCAAAAATGTGCCATGATTTTTTCCCACATGTGAAAATTCTAATGTAGCCAATTCTAAAAAAGTCAATCACTAATGAACGTATGTAATTCACATGGAAAAATGTTTTGTTTTTTTTTTTTAAATGTGAAAGAAGCGCATCAAAAAGCCAAACATTCTTGATGAAAATAGCCAATCAAATGTAAGAAATGTTCAGTTCCTATCCAAAATTGCCATAAGTTGGCTCTTAGTACTCGTGCTCTGCTTTACGGTGTAATACTGTCCTGGGACAAAGGTTTGGGAATCTGAGGTAGCTACTAATCATAGTGACCCCCAGGCTGAGTGCCTTTCTCTTCGCCTCGGAGCAGAGAGAGGAAAGGCTGAAATTAGACAACAACATGTCAAGTACTTCCCGCCTGAGGATGGATGAGTGGATGGAAGGATGTTGGAGTGACGCAGAGAGCCAGCAGTTACACAAAACATAAACAACTATGGTACATGCTTACATACCACTTAGATATGTTTGGCATTTATTTTTGAGCATCAGTTTCCTGCTTTGGTGATGCTAACAACTTCCTTAGACAATTTGACTGACAGGTAAACAAGGAAAGTCTGCTTGATGATTACCTCTGCTGTTGTGTTGTGGCCCCGTTTTAGGGCCAGGTTTCTGGGTAAGGATCTCTCAGCTCGTGTCCTGCTGTCGTTTACAGACTCTTCCTCCAGAGGTTGGTCTTTCACGAAGTAAGTGCACTTCTCCTCGAAGTCTGCCTCGCTCCACGACGTCACGTCTACGTCCTGGGTCTCCGGCATCGCCGCCGCGATGATCCCTGAGCTTTGTGACCTTTCTGTGGTTAACATGACTGCGGTGCACTGAGAGGAGGAGGCCTACAGAAAAAAGACATGAAGCAGTGAAACATGTTGTTGACTTCTTTTCCTTTTACCTTTTTTGTCACAATTTAAGGGGAAAAACAGGGACAATACAAGCAACAGCTGGAGGGAAGTTTTGAATGGAGCTAAAATTAGACTCCAGAGTGCAAGATGTGACACAGAGGAGGCAGCAGCAGTAAGTTGGGGGACGTTAAGGAGGGGGAGAAGTGGCTGAGGATCTAACTTTCCCATCAACTACCGGACAAACAAACTTCAAAGTAGAACCTTCATGTTTGCTGCCCCATTGCCCCCACTGTCCCATACATCCTGTGACTCTCCAAATCACAAGCCCTGGGCTATAAGGGAGGTTCCTGTGCACGTCAGGACCACTTTCACAAGGAAATCAGCGCTCCCCGTGAATCGAGCAGACTTCCTCTGAACTGCCTGGGACTTGGCTCTCAGCCAGGTCCAAACGCTCTTTCTTTCTGTCTGTCTACCACCGTCTATCCCTCGCTTCTCAGGTGTCTCAGCCCCTGAAAAAAGGCTGAGTGCCCCCCGACTGATGTGATGAAACGGTGAGGTAGTGAAGAGTGAAAGAGAAGACTTGTGATTAGAAGACAATGCTCATGACTTCCTTTTTCAGGCTTGTCGTTTTTTTCTGAGATAGCGATAGATAAGGTCTGTGGTTGGCAATATTTTGTAAGTTCTCATGTGACTTATGTCATCAACTTAAGTGAAACCAAACTCTCAAACCCTTAAAACTTCAGTGAAAATGTTCGGCATCTGAACAAAACTTTATTAAGCCTTCCACTTTTAATGTTTTTTGTTTTTTTTTAAGGGTTGTGCGACACAATCAGTTATCCTTCAGAAACTGACACACTAATCTGACACAGAAACCAAACTATGTCAGTCTATTCCCAGGGAAATAAAAAAAAAGAGAGAAATGCAAATAAAAGTGCAGGGAGATGAGATTTATGGACGACATTTCACCCTATTTTTCTCTGAAGTGTGTTACCACAGCTGACTCGGAATGACTGTCACAAGCGTGACAGCTCACTCCGAAACCATCGAACCCAGTGACACAGCATAAAATATACTCTGAAAATCAAGACATGAGTCAAAGGCGCACAGCTGTGGCTCGTGGGACAACATGCAACAGTTTGACTCTAGGAAGCACACTTTTCCCTAATTTGAAACTCGTGTGGGACAATGTCGTCATGCAAAAAAAAAAACACACACATTCACATACACTTTCAGAATAATTACCACAAGCTACGATTTTGAGAAGGATGTTGCACACTTACTGTGAAGCCCTGAGAGGAGCCACACATAGGGCAGGCTGTCAGTGCCCTCCTTTGAAAAGCTTGAGTGTAACTGAGCAACCAGTGGCTGTTCTCTGTCGCTTGTCCTGTTGTATCCTGTGTACCTGTGTGTGGCCGACTGCGCGACTGAAAAACTCGAGTGTGTGACTCTTTCTCTTGCACGGGAGGAGGGAAGGTGTGTTTGCGAGAGAAATACACTCCCTCTTCCTCTAGTGCTGCCTCCCCCCTCCTCCCCTTTGCCCCATGACTCCTCCTTGGAGAGTGTTTGTGTGTGTGTGTGTGTGGGTGTGTGTGTGTGTGTGTGTGTGTGTGTGTGTGTGTGTGTGGGTGTGTGTGTGTGTGTGTGTGTGTGTGTGACACTGTCTTGCCCCAGGGCGTGAGGCTTTCTCCAGGGGGGTGCACTGGCTGTCACATAGCTATGTCCGGATCAGACAAATACATCTTCATTTTCTGACAGTCACCCACTCCTTCTCGAGGGGCATACCTGTGTTGTGTTTCGGAAGTCTGGGACACACCGCAGAGGAGATGAGGTCATTTCAGTGCTTGTGTGGTGTAAAGAAAGATTTGGAAAGCTTTTAATATGTTATATGGAGATCTTGTGCGTACTGGATTGAAAGCAGCATTCACAATTCTTGATCTCGTCACTTCCATAACAGTGCTTTAAAAAGTCAAATTTGGCCAAATCTGAGACTGAATCTTTCCCCTGTCGTGTTCTGCAGTTCAAACAGACGGGCAGTTTAAAATGACTTAAATGCAGATGGTAAAATGACACTTGTTGAATATGAAGAAATTCAATATCCAACTGTTCATCACAGCAGCAGCTGCGCACTGAAATATTTCCACTCTATGTATGACTGTCGCGTGTTTGACTTACGGATACAGATACTTGGTAATGTTGAGCTTCAGAGAGCAGAGAAGTAAGACAGAATTGTGGTATACTGACCCAATTTCTTGAGAACAATCTTGGGTCTTATAATGTAAAAAAAAAAAGAAAGTAATGAAGGACCATTCAAGTCTGTAAATCAACGAGTAAAGTGTAAATGGCAACCGCTTCTAGTTGCAAATAACGATTATTTTTGTTATCAATTAATCTGATGATTGTTTTCTTACTTAAATGCACAGTATGTGATTTCTGCCGCCATAGGTCTCTCAATCAAAACAAAAGACGTAGTGAAAGAACTAGCGTGGGATCATGGGAGTTGTTGTCTTCACTGTTAAACAACCGTCACTGCAGACGAAAATTAATCTGACATGACTCATGTAATGTTTAGTCACGTTTCCCGACTTCCAGCCTCACTCTCTGACTCTCTCACTTCAGTTATAGCGACAGGAAACTGAATGAAATGCATAGCTACCTTTTAGTAAAATATGTATTTGCTTTCAGCAATGCGGGTGCAAATTTCAACAGAATATACAACAAAGGTCTAGACATTTTTAGTCATTGCAATACGGAAACATTGCATATATCTTTAACAGTCTTGTCAGCAAAACATTGTAGTATCTAAGAGCACAAGGGTTGACAGAAACTTAAAGTCTCACCTACAGGTCACCGAAGATGAGAAATCCTGTGTTGCACAAATCAGCCCACTTATTCAGACTCATTTAACCTTCTGCTTTTGTTTTTTGTGACTACAGCAAGTTGGTGCACCGTGCCAATGTCCATTTTGTTTACGTCTGCTTCCCCATAAGATCACGTGAGAGGGATCATGTGTGAGCCCAGCTTCAGTCTGCAGAGCCATAAAGGCAGAGTGCTAAGGCCTGCAGAAACCGCACAGAAGCCGTGTTCGCTGTTTATTCAAATCTGATCAATACTGAATGTGACACATGCCCAAATTCCACCAAATTCAACACTGCACTTCCTCCGATCCTCAGCAATAAACCTAAAAGTAGATCAGATGACCAGTTCCTTGAAATATTTCAGTGAAAGAGTCCTGGCTTTATAGTTAGATTAGAACTTTAGCTTAAACAGACAATTGAAATGTGGTGAACACTGGGCGAAGAGAGTTACACTTCGTATCACTGCCTACTAAAACATAAATGATTGAATACAGATAATAAGAACTTTTGTCTTGTTTTTTTTTTTCTTGTTCTTTTTCTGATTTTCTGCTGCCGTCCTCTCAGTGTCTTCCTTCCAGAGGTGCTTGGGTCTTATCCAAAATATTTCATTGGCATCATTCTCATATTTAAATAAATCCTTTAAATGCTCAGCTCGTGAGAGTTGCTGGATACTGCAAAGTGTACTGCACTGTGAGATACAAACAAACCAATGGAACACTGTGACGGTTGTGTTTTCTGATGCATGCATGTGTTTTTTTTGTCTTTCGTGTCCAGCTGTCCCACTGTACAACTCGGCGGGGGTGAGATCCAGAGTGTGTTGATACTCGTGTCATCCTGTAAGTTTGTCTGTAGCCCGGCTTTCACCCCGCTCTGCTCCCCCCTTGTTCTTTTCTCCAAAGGCAACATTTGACTTGGCAGGCCCCCAGCCAGCACAGCCTCTCCTTCGTTTCTGTGGTGTTTTGTCCTCCTTTTCATACTTCCTGTCCCACTCATCACACCTGACCAAGCTACTAATTACTGCTGCTGACATGAGCCACCGTGTAATTTAAAATCCACTTCTCTCTTGCTGTTTTGCTCTTTCTCTTTGCCTTCAGTCATCTCATTCATCACCTTCTATTCAGCGCTGCTCTCCTCCACCCCTCCTCTTCCTCTGCAATACCTCTCTATCTGAGCCTTCCCTTTACTACATCTATTACTCATACGTAACGTGTGAGTACTTCACATAATGACAACAGCACTTCTCGAATGAGTCGTGCGGAGGCCCGAGGTTGCACTCAGAACGTCGGTTTTGTGTGAGTGGATGTTTTAAGAGCGTGGGCATGTGTGGCTAGTTGTAAGTTTGACTACCTGATATTTGACGTGACATTCTTAAAATGACAGGATGGTGAGCGGTCTTATGGAGACATGAACATGACTGCCCATAAAGGAGTGTCAAGAAATATGGTTTACTTGTATAGAGCACAAAGACGACAAGCTCCTAAACTAAATATGGCAAAGATGTTTTTGATGTTTTTCAGGCAACGCCCATAGCCACAATTGGAGATAACAACATCATGCTTATTGTTGAGACGTAGAGGTGTAAATGTATGTTCAAAAAGTAGTCCTATTGCTTCTGAGAAAATCACCCTACTTCCCACTTGATATATCACAACAGTAAACAGTTTCCTGATGAGTTTGTGGTCCCAATCAATAGTTTAAACTCTTCTTCAACACCGCCTGATGTTCATTTCATGAATTATGGTCCCATTCAGAGCAAAATAGATAAGAAAACAGGGTATGCTACCTTGTTATTGACAAGTTGCTACCAAGGCACATCTTCCCTATTCCCCAGCCTGTCATCCACATATGGTAACTTCTAGCTCCAAACGTCCAATATGGTGATGGACAAGATGCCTAACTTCAGGCTTCAAAATGCCAGTCCACAAACAGGTTTACACATGGATCAGACAGAAAGTGAATTTCTGTCTTTGTGTCATTCACACATATTAAGTAACGATGAATGAACCATCAGTACAGACGTTAGCTTAATTTTCTGCTAGCACGGGTCACACACCAGACGTGTCTGTGGTACTGTGTGTGTGTGTGTGTGTGTGTGTGTTAAGCCACTGACTGAAGTCAGAAATTGTCAGAAGCTCTGTTTCTTTCAATCATATCATCTTTGTTGTGTTTTCCTTTTGTTTTTGTATATTTACAGAGCAGCTTCATGTAGTACCAGAATAGGGATGAACTTTTTCGCTAAATATGGAACATTTTTGACTTGTTGCATCATTCGCACCATTATGACACTTTAGCCACCATTAGCTACTGATAATTCCAGACCATCGCTGTGGAATCAAAAGGCCTGAGTACATTGAATTTAGCAAAAAGTACATTTAATTGCTCATCAAACTAACTTTTCATTTGTCCGATTAAATAAAATAAAAATTCTGACTAACTTCTTGTGGTTTTCAGACAAACAGATTCACTTGCTACAGGTTTTGAGTTGTCTGCCTCTGAGCCTTCGTCCCAATACAATGAAGTTGAATAGACTCTCTTGTGTGGTGCTCACAACATTTCAAAACCAATGTATTCATTGAGTTTCTTTCATTGAGATTGCATCCCACCCACTAAAATTGAGCGACAGATCTTACCAGAACTACCCAAGAAATAGTCCTTTAATAAACTGTAATCAGTGGGTTCTGTGGATTATCCAAAGTAGTGGGGAACAATGTTTATTATAGAATAGATATTTTTTAATGTAGTGCAGGACATAAACACAATTCAACGCAACTCCATTCTACTGGGTGAAAGCTGAAGTCTCAGAGAGGGATTTCTCAAAAATTGGGCCTAATAATCCAAAATGATACAGCAGACATTGCTTTTAAAGACCCCGTCTGAGGAAAGAATTTGCAAATTTGCATTTTGCAGTGAGCAGAAAATACAGTTACAGTCGGAGAGACTACGGGTGCCTTTGGGGCCTCTGTAAATGCTATAGATGTATCTTGACCCTGTAATTTCCATGCTTCAGTGTGTACCTGCCTTGGGTCATTTCTCGCAGCGGGACTTAAGGCGACCACTCCTTCCCTGTCACCTCCCCCGTGGATGAGGACAATGATGTGTGGCAGAGATGGCTGCGACCGGGCCCATTTTACAACCCATTACAGCCGAGGATGTCCGACGAAGCCTGCAGCTCTGCTTTTACCAACGCTTTATGGCTGACTCGAGGAGAAATGTCTCCCATTCTATCACAACTATTTTGTTGTCGCGGCCCCTCGACTCTCACCCTTTTTCCCTCTCATGCTGCACCGTTATCAACCTGTCAGCCTCCCCGTGCATTTCATGCTACTCTAAGTGATTTCCTGTACCTTGCTCTTTACCCCGCACTCTGTTCAGCTTGTGTTCAAGAAATCACTCATACCGTACGCACATGCACTTCTTGTGGTCTTTGACGGTTTGACTGAGGTCAGATATGCTTTTTTTGACATGACAGGAGCTATATAAATTTTATGAAAGTATTTAGAACGGAAAAAACAGACTTATTCTGTCTTTCTGCGTCTTCTTTTCCCCTCCTGTTTTCCATTTCAGGTGCGAATGTGAATAAATGTCAGCAAAGCCACCACCCACCCAGTCCTCCAACCATCTCCACTCGACTGGTGGATGATCTCCTGTTGACAGGCCGAGGGTTATTATCATGGTATTCAGGGCTAAGAGGAATGCTACTGCGCTTCACAACAGATGTCTTTTCAGATCCTGACAAAACCACCCACAGAGATGAGGAGAAAAGCGCGATCGCTGCACTCAGCTGACCCACAGCGCACATGTCTGTAACCTGTGAGTGACGGATAATATCCAACACTGGCGAAAAAGCAAGGATCCACAGGCAGCCAAGAAAGGATTTGATTTAAAGCGACAGTTCAATCAAAAATTCATATTTTTCCTCTTACCTGTGGCGCTATTTATCCAACTAGACTACCACCTCTGATTGATAATTATTATTGGTGAATCATACTGTTTTGTTGTTCGCTTCACAAAAGTGTAAGGGTGATTCGTGAAAAGATGAGTTGTGTGCACACACATTCAGTAGCGGCAGGGTGGAAAGGTCCTTATAACTCATGGGCTGTCCTGGTGTCAGGCTGAGGAGTCTGCAGTGTGATTGAAACAGTCTGGAACATTTGTCAGGTGTCAGTTCAGTCTCTCGCATGTTTACAGACTTCGATCTGGATCAACCGGAAGAGCAGCTGCTGACTAACTCTGCCGTGATAATCAGTTATAATGAGTGTAATTGGAGCAAGAAAACATTATTGTTATTATTATTGTCAGACAGTTACACATACTGTATATGCTTATGTAATATGCCAATATGTAGTATGTAAAAGGGCTTATTTTTAAATGAATAAGACATGTGCGTGAACAGGAACAGACATATTCAACACGTGTGAAAGCACACAGAATGGATCGGTCGCTAATTGAAAGCACCATCTTGCCCTGAGAACTGAACCCACTGTTTGACCCTGGATTTTATCACACTGCAAACGAAAAACATCCTTTCTGGTTATTTGGTCTGGAGTCAAATGTTTCCTTTTTCTCACACTTGCTTTCAGTTTCTGCAGCCCTGTTTATCGGCGATTCTCAGCTGATTACTTATGCTGATGTGAACTGTCTGACCCTAAATAACAAATGATGCAGCGACGCAGTTTAACTGTCCAGCATAAAACTGTTGCTCTTTAAACACATGCAGTCTGCTTTAGTCCAGCCAAGCATTTCTCAGATTACATGTGAGTCACCTGAAGACTTTATGTCCTCGGTTTTAAAGAATAAGGTTTTCGTACTGAACACCACACTGACTTGTTAAGGTAGGTAGCGGTGGAGCTGAGGAAGTGTCATCCGCCCCAGGAGCCACACCTGCCCATGTCAAAAGGCTCCCCGCATTGTTTTGTCTTCCTCTTGATTACTAAGCAGTCTGTAATAATGACCACCAGTGACACACATCATCCGGGAAGGATGCACACACACTCACACAAACACACACACTCTCTCCTACACATCCGGCAAAGCTTAAGATGCTTTATCCAACGAAAGGAATAAATCAAACGGCCACCATTGAGTGAGGAGTGACATACACTGCGGAATTTAATACGTTTGCTTCTTTAAGAATGTGTGTGTGAGTGTGTGTGTATCTGGTTGTCTGTGTCCATTTGTCTGTCAGGAGCAGCGCGCCGACTCGGCTCAGTCAAGCCTTGGGAAGCTGGCCGTTCTCAGATTCCTGCCATATTTCTGGATGGCCACTGAACAAACAGAGGTGAACCTGATCCATGTTGTCACACTCGGGCACGGGGTAGAGTTTCTCCCTAACTATCTCTCTCTCTCTGTCTCTCTCTCTCGGGCGCCCACACACACCCACACACAACTTCCTCCCAGACATCCCAAATAAAGACATACAGAAACGCAGATCTGTGAGCTGATGCAGTATGATTGTACATGTGTGCATGGGTGCGTGCGCATTCCTCACTGTTTACGTCCTTCACGCCAATCCCTTCCCGTACTTTAAATAAGCACTATCAAAGAAAGAATCACGTGAAACCTGTTTCAGGAAAGCGCATGATGGTAAAATAAGATGCAAGAGTTTTCATTGACAAAAATACTATCATGCGTCATGTAGACAGGTCATAGAGTTCACATTCTGACTACTTTAAACACTGAAAGGAATTGATTGACGTTTGGCAAATGGTTGCCATTTATTTGTTTTCTTGCCAAGCTAGATTAGAATATCAAGAACAAGCAGACTATTATCTTAGCTTAGCGTGAATACTGAAAAGTGTGGAAACAGCAGATAAGGGCTAAGAAATCCGCCTAGCTGCAAGCACCTTTTAAAACTCATAAATTAATATATCATCTTATCTTGTGTTGCTTCATTTAAAGCTCTAGTTTTGGGAAATATACTTGGCCTGTTCCCTAAAATGAGATGAGAAGAGTGAAACTGCTCTCGCATCAGTCTGTTGAATATGCTACAGTTATCATAACTTGACTAAGTTTAGCGTAAAGCCTTTATGTTGACAGCAGAGGAAAGACAGCTAGACAGTGGCCTCAGTCCAAAGGTAACAAAAAGATATTCTAAAGTAAAAAGAATGAACACATTATACAGTATAGTAATTGATCAAATGGAAAGTCAAATTAAATGTCATCTTGAGTACTGAGCCTAAGAGGTATTTCTAAGCGGTTTTGCTGAAAAAATAAGGTTAAGATTTCAACACGTCAACAACAACCTAAGCCAGCTCAAAGCTAACTTCAGGATGAAAAAAATAATAACTTCTTTGATTCGTATCCAAGCCTGTGGGCTGAATTAGAAAAAAAAAAAAAGTTGGTTATTTTGCTGTTCAGTCCACAGTTGCTACATTTAGCTAGGGCCTCCATTTCAGCTGTTCATAAGATGACTCCTGTCTCCTCAGACAGCTCTGAATAAGTGAACAGTATATTTGAACTCCGGATTTACCAACGGGCCAGTTTGCACCCCAGCACTCAGAGTGACTCATTAAAAATGCACCCAATATATCAACTTTTGTACAAAAACCAAAGAGTACAAAATGGCAACACATGGTTTTATGTGGTTTAGCTGGTGATAAAACTACCAAAGATGTGTTCATATGCATATTATTTTGTTTTTTCTCTATGCTTCCAGTCCGAACTACCCCTTATAGTGTACGTGTTGCATTCATGGATGGTGTGTCAATGAGAGCGCAGGGAATATTGTGTTTTGCTAATTGAGCAACATCACAATAGGAGTACAATACGGTGTGTTTAAGTGCTTTGAGTCGACTGCTCAGGAATGGTGTCCATTATAAAAGGGGAACTTTACAACCATTCGCTGACAACATCAATGACATCACCAGGTGCCACCATGTCTGTCTGCACATCTCGGTCTGTGTCTGACACTCTGACGCACTCACGCACAGACACACACTCTCTATTTTAGAACCAGTCAGACAGCACTGTCCTCCACCTGTCTCCAGTGTTACCTGGCCCAGTCATTACCAGGGTCCCAGATCCCCACTGTAAGTGCACATGTCAACAGCGAAATTACAGGGCACGCACACACACATATTTGTTTTGCTTTTAAAAGGGTAATATCCGTCTGCACGCAAAACCGATACGTTCATTTTCTTTCCTCCTCTTCTTTTTCTCGGACAAACCCAGAAAACAAAGCGGGCGAGGTTCAAAGACGAGACAGAGAAAAGGACATGAAGAGAGGAGATGTGTGGAGATGATGGACACACAGTGGTGTAATGACAAGGGGAGGCCCGTGTTTTTCAGCCCCGTCTCTCTGGTCAGCGTGGACTTCACCTCAGTGATCACAAACCACTTCTCCAACAGTGCGTCATTAGATCTCAGCTTTGTTCTTGCTATTGCCTGACTAATTAAGACCAGAGTCTCTCCACATGTCTGTGGCGAGAGTTGACAAATGTGACCGTCAGACTTTGGCAAGACTTGAGATCGGAGATTGAAACAGAAAGAGTGCACAGACAAGTTTGACGAGGAGAAAACAGTGCCGGCACAGTAATACAAGTTGCTTTGACTGAGAGATAAAGATCTGTGTTCAGACAATGACATCAACTTTTTTTCCTTTTTCATCTGCATTACTCATAGTTTACTGTTAATATAAATATGCCACGGTTGCACGCACAAGCTGTCAGAGACGCTTCACTCCTTAAAGTTGTGTTGTTGTAAAACTGTCCTTTTATCCTCGGCTCTTTCATCACGCTGGCTTTGGGTAACCTGAGTGCCTCTCTTTCCCTTTTCAACATGATCAGTACAAACAATGGCAAAACTTCCCCTCTCTTCAGGGAGACTGACTTGGACTTATTGTCGCTCTAAACATATGCTTCTTCTGCTGAAAGAACTCATGACTGTACGTCTGAATAGACACTGACAGAGCCTCATTAGATGTGGCACCACTCATCCTTAAATGAAGTCATCTTTGGGCAACATTGGACTTGTTCAGATAAACGTTAATGGCTGTTCTTTTGTCGATGATCAACACATGATTTCACTCACTTTATTTTGCCTTAACCTGAGCGTCTGATGAAACGTGCAAAGCCCCAAACGCAACGCACTGTACGCCTGATGACAAACACATTAAGCATTTCCTATAATTTGTGCACCGATCACATCCGTCTTCCGTGCGTGCTGTAATTTCCCTGACTGGATCCTCAATAACATCCTGTTGTCTGAGGACATCTGAGGGGCCAGGTTGGACTGACCCTCCACCACATCACACACAGGACAGAGCAGAGACTGTTATCCAGGCCCCTGCTAATGACAGCCGAATGAGAGAAACAGGCAGGAAGCCGTGTCCTGTGATCTCTGTATTTAAAAGCGTCCTTATTATTGCTTGTGTATTGTTTTGTCGCGCAGGGATCCCTTTGGACGACTATTATTAAGTCAGAGGACTGTGACTTGACTGTGGCAGTAGATTCTACCTGAGGTTTGATGGGATATAAAAGGAACAAAGTCATTCCTTGTTGCTGACGATAGCATTTGTGATTTTTAAATTTTTTTATTTAACCTATTGTATATTATTGTAACAAAATGACACATTAGCCTGCGCTAACTAGACTAGTGTCTACGTTAAACGCAATCTTACTTTGAACAATAAACAGCAGACTATTTGATTTTCATCAACAGAAAGGCATCAGAAGGTGTAGTTATCTTTGCTAGCCTTGAACGATGGACGGAAGGAGAGCACATTAGACTGAAATCAAGAAAAGATTATTTTTATGGCTCAAAATAATCTTCACAATCTCATATGACACCATCTATCCTCAGAATCTACGATAGTGCGAGCAGGTTTGTGAGGCTGTTTTTCAACACACTTTAGGCTAATGGCTGACATTAGCACGCTAACACGCTCAGCGACTGTGCTGATACATTTGTCCTTAGCATAATGTTCACCAGCTTTAGTATGTGAGTATACTACATGAGCTAATTAGCACTTAACACAATGTGTTAAGTAGAGGATGATGGGAAATGTCAGCTTTAGCTACAAACATTTGACCCTCAAAGAAAGTATTGGGTTAGATATGTTAATCCTTAATGATTATTAA
Organism: Sparus aurata; assembly: GCF_900880675.1. Taxonomy (NCBI): domain Eukaryota; kingdom Metazoa; phylum Chordata; class Actinopteri; order Spariformes; family Sparidae; genus Sparus; species Sparus aurata. Next base: position 17,147,265 of record NC_044208.1, on the reverse strand, counting down.
GTATAAATGATTTAATATAAAGGTAATATACAACCCTGTAATGACACTCACAATCAACTGTCTTTATCCAGAATCACTTGCAGCAGGATCTAGGCACATGCCTCAGGCCTTCACATCAAAATATTTTTAAATATATAAACATCTGAAAGAATCTGCAGTCTAAAACTATTTCAAATTGTAATATTATATGTAATATTTTTATTACATATTTATTAACTTACACTGTGTTAACTATACTCTTCTTATATGACTTGCCAATTGCCTATGATTACCAAAATATAAATAGATTCATTGAAATATGTCTCTAATTAAATCAAAATGTGCTTTTAAGGGGGTCATAAAATAAAGTCTGCCTCGAATAATCTGTCCATTTAATCCAGTGTAATAAATTAAGATGTTGGTCATCCTTAACATTCGGAATAGACTCTTAAAGACTTAAAGGGCCACTGTGTAGTTTTGGAGGAGAAATTCAAACTCTGAATTTTCAAGTTTTACAATACTAAAGAGGTAACGATACAAACTCAGAATATATTTGTTTTGTCCATAACTGATAAAACAAGCTGTTCCCAGAGGAAAATAAGGTCCCAGAACACTGTTTGGAGCTAGAAAGGTGACAGGGTCCGCCACATACAAACAAAGTAAAACAAGTATGAAATTGTGTTGAACTTTAAGATCAGTTTGTTTATTCAGTTCATTCAGTCGATGAAGATCTTTCTCTTCTGATTAAAATGTCTTTCCCCCAAACGACGCAGAACTCCTTCAGTCAAAAGTAAGTCACTGTGCAACTTGCCCCCATGACTTATAGTTAACCTCATGATGGACCCAGACTGTGAACATCAAAACCAGAAGTGAAAGTATGAAGCGGGTTACACTAGTATGATTGATATCTGAATGCTGGCGACTTATCAGCGCCCTTCCTCTAACTGAACATGCGGCGGCTTACAAGAAAGGATTCCTCTGTAAATGTCAAAGGGTTCCTTTATTGACCAACAGGGCATTTCGGTTCGCGTTTGGTATGTTGAACGGGTTTATCCGACCTCATGATGATAGAATCTAAAGTCATCTTCATTGATTGGCGTCATCAGCAGCTTCCCTCCTGCTGCTTCCCCCCGTTCATCAACTCATGAGATGCAAAACAATAATGATGATGAATAAAAAACTAACTCTAGCCGAGTCCTTCACAGGAGCAGCTCACTGTGAAGCCGTTGAGATTTATGAATGAGTTCACCTCGTGGTAACCCTGCACAGTGAAACACAACAGGTGGTCATCCTCCTTTGTCCGCCAACGACAGAGGCAGGTGCTTCCGTCTATAGCGGACAGATCACTGTTGACTCTGGACAATGGAGGAAAACAGGGGAACAAGAAGGTCCAATTCATGCGTGGTCACTCCCAACCCGGCCTAACTCCATGTCAAACACACAAATGCATCCAGGAGCATTAAAAAAAAAAAAAAGAAGTCCATATTTCAATGCAAACACAAACACGCTCATTCAAACTGTCAGCGTTTTTTGCTCGCCCCTGATTGTTTGGGAAACAGAGGCGTCGGAGGACAATAGTTCTGTGACCCATATCTGGGCCTGACATAGGCAAACAGGAAGAGATCCCCCCTTTGCATAGAGGGGTATTCCTGATTCCAGTTTAAGGAAGGGAAGAAGAATGGAGCTGGATGGGGGAGAAGGAGGGGGGCCAGACCATCTGCCTACGCACATTTCCAATACCAAAAGTTCATAGCAGAGGAAGAATGTAACAACCGCACCACCTGTGACACGTAGCACCCAAAAATGCATTTTCATCACAAAGAAAAAACAGCGAACAAGTGAAGAGGTTCTTCTCTTTCTCCACTTTCACCACCCGTTCACGCATGAGGGGATCGCTCGTCAAAACTCTCCTTGTCTTACTCTAATATCTCCGGCTCAGCGGCGAGACAGCTCTGACACGCTTCGAGCCCAAATATGAAAGTAACAACACTTTGGAATCTCCTGGAGGACAACTGACTGTATGATCAGCCGTTGGTATCCAAACAATGCGTTTCCTTTCTGACTCAAATGACCGCTGTGTAATTAACCCCGTCGCAAAGGCTCTTATCTGCATAGTTGTAGAGTTACGGTGACAGTGTGGCGTCACAGAGAGAGAGCACAACACATTCAACGAGATGGCCTAACTGCTCAATAATCTGGACGGAAACACATATTTATGATTCGCTTCGGGGGATCCAGTCGTTTCCTCGAGCTACGTGCCTTATCTGGTGCTATCAGTCATTGTGTAAGAGTAGGTGCCGGTGATAATGATGCTCGATTCAGGATTGATTGATTAAGTAAGGAGAGGAAGGAAGGGAGGGAAGGGGATGATGAGCAGAAAGAAAGAAGAGTGAAGGGTTGACCTCTCTCCCCCTCTGTCACGCAGATAAGAGCGCTGATGGAGATTCCCAGTGGACCCAGATAACCTTTAACTGAAGGCGCAGCGTCACTATTCACAGCTTCACTGTTTCCGCAAGAAGACATGAACACAACAAAAATGTCTTTCTGAGCTTCAGTAACTTACATCAACTTTGTCTAAAACCAAATTATTGATAAGGGATTGATGTTGGATCATGCTTCAAAAAAAGATAAAAATCCTGAACCCTTTATTCTAATTCAGACACATATAGTTCAATCTTATATCTCCTACAGCCCTTTTTTTTGCAAATCTCAGCCTCCAGTTTGGTTTCATTTACTACTTAATAGCCTTTATTTTACTTCCAAAACACCACTGAGGGGAAATCCTCATTGACAATGGTGACAGGATGCAGAACGAAATAGTTAAGAACAAAGCCCATAGTGTATTATGTCTAAAACTTAAAATACAGGTTGAACATGCCATGGAGTAAATACAAATAGAGACATAAATACAATGAGGTATAAAAATCTGATAGATATAAACGAAGAGTAAGAAACAGATCAACTAACAGTATTTAATTCAGTTTTAATTAATGATAGGGATGCACATCATAGATTTTAGTTTTTTGTCGATTACCCATAAATACCTGCTTCTCGTGGCTGATATTGATAAGACGACCGATAACTTCACATTTTTGTTCTTTAAAAAGAAGTTCATAACATGTCGTTTATGCACACCTGAGGGTAAAAAGGCTCAGATGTAGTGAGCGAAGACAGATCATTTCATATTCCATAGTTCTGATAGACTTTTGACCTCATCTCTCATCCCCCGGAACCAATAAATAACTAATATCGGGCCGATATATATCGTGCATCTCTAAGTAAAGGAATCCGGAACAACACTTTATATTAGTGACTAAGTCTGATGTTGCGAGTTCAGAGTTTAAAGGGACGAGAGAGGCTGGATGCACGTGGATTAAAGCTTTAAAGATATAATTAACTCAAGTATCATAAACATTAGGGCCCCGAAACTGAAGCAACACCATGTAAAACCTCTAGTTAATTGGTCAAAGGCTCTTTAATTCTTTTATCATTTGATTCATTGTCAGGAAAAACACCTTTAGCAAAAACCCAATGACTAAATACAAGCCTATATAAATATACAGTATATTAACAGGAGAATACTTAATTAGTGTAATGCTTATTATTCCAGTGATTCACTTCATTGGTCATTCCAGGCATCTCAAATGATCAACATTAACATTTTGAATTAAATCCATGATCCAATAACCTCATGTTAATTCTGATGTAGGAAAAGATAAGGACATTTTCTTGCTGGAGATTGCTCAACAACTAAAATAACATTATAGTTAAAAATAAATTTAAAAAATGTTTTTTTTGTTTTTGTTTTTTGGCTCTGGTTAGAGGAGCACTACATAGTTTTGGGAACAAACGTTGAATCAGAAGAGAAAGCCTTTATTTTTATGCCTAAACAAATTATCCTTGTTTCCGTGGCTGAATGAACTGAACAAACAAACTTACCTTAAAGGACAACACAAATTCCTACTGTTTTACTTTGTTTATATGTGGTGGAACCTGCCACCTTTCTAGCTTCAAACAGTGTTCTGGGGACATTATTTTCCTCTGAGAACAGCTTGTTTATTCAGTTATGGAAAAGATAAATATTTCTGAGTTTGTATTATTACCTAAAATTCAGAGTTTTTATGTCTCCTCCAAAACTACATAGTGCCCCTTTAAATCAAATGAGCGCTTAGAGTTCTAGCTTCATACCCACATTGTTGGCCATCATGTGTCACCTATGGGCTTCCACACATTTGCCTTGGGTTATAGACCAGTTATCCTCATGTTGTCCTCCCTCTTCTCGTCAGCAGAGGGCGCAGTAGGCTCTGTGCCGCTCACACAGAGAGCCGCGGTGCCCTCTTCACGGTGCTTGTCGTCTGTGTGTATGCAGGGCATCCTTCTGCCAAAATCCTTAGCGCCTTAAGTTGATGTTTTACAGGATCCACAGACTCGTTGCAAAACCACTCTTTCAGTCTCTGAGGCAGCTTGTTTTGTTACGCCTTTCCCAAAACCTCACCTCCAAAATGGCTTTCCAGTACCCACAGGCTTACCGCGACGATGCAGTTGTGAGTAAAGGTGGCTAGCTAGCTAGCCTAGCGTGCTAGTGAGCCGGGATGCTTAATCATCATGCCTTTTTCATTCATTGAAATGGGCGTCTGCTTTGTTAGCATGCTAGTTAGCCTAGCCTGGCCAGACAGCCCAGACCGACTCTGTTGACAAACGAAGGGGCAGCCGTTTTACAGTTAGCCGTTTATTACTGTATGTTAGCTTCATGTTTCCTTTGCTGTTTGGTCAACAGAGCTAACCAGCCTGCAGTGGCTAGCACGGCATGTTTATATAACATCTAGCTTGCTAGCTTGCATTTTAACAACTGTCATTACTGTTTCACCTGTCTCAGGTGGATGACTATCATGGCACCAAAGTACCGGATCCATACAGCTGGCTGGAGGACCCAGACAGTGAAAAAACACAGGTAATTCTAAGTCCTCATTTCTTTTTTATTGAAATATATGACAAGATTGACAGACAATACTGTCACAGGCTGAGGACACACATGTGGTCTAAATGTCACAATTCCTGCAGAGATATTTGCTCAATTTCCAAATCACTCTTGCCTTGCTAATTACATAATTATGGTGTCGCTTGTGTTGGTTGATGATCACCACCATCCTGAAGCTGTATTGATATCACGAGGGGCCAGTCCCAAGAAGTTTATTTACTGAGCGATCTGGATAACTCGCTGAGCAAAACCTTGAACCCTTTATGGTCAGGAGTAAGATGAACCTGTTCTGGTTTTACTCAGCAAGCTTACACAGATAAATCAGTACGGCAGATTCCTGGAATGGACCACAGAGATGATAAAAATCGGTGTGTTGGTGTTTTGTCCTCCCTCACCAGGCCTTTGTCAGCGCTCAGAACCAGCTGACGTTGCCGTATCTAGAGCGCTGTGAGGTGCGAGACCTTTTCAAGGAGCGCATGACTGAGCTGTATGACTACCCCAAGTACAGCTGTCCCTTCAAGAGGGGGAGCAGGTGAGGCAACATAATCATGTTTTAGCACTTTGGTGACATATCTGTGTCAGGTTTACCTATGAAAAGTTACTTTGGTTGATATCAAAACTATAATTGGTCTCCTGCTTTGCTTTGGTGGATATTTTCTCAATTTAAACACACATTTGTGAAGATCCTTTTAAGAGCATTAACAATATCTCCCCTCAACTTTCAGGTACTTTCACTTCTACAACACAGGTCTCCAAAACCAGAGTGTGATGTACGTGCAGGAGAGTCTGGATGCAGAGCCCACCGTCTTCTTGGATCCAAACACATTTTCGGATGATGGGACCGTCGCCCTGCGAGGTATTAGAGAAAGTTGTCGTAAAAACTAACAACATGTGTTTTTTTATTTCTGGTTATTTTACTTTTTTAATTCTTCTTTTAAACTTTATGTAAATCTTTTGCATTTCCTCTTTTTCTGGATTTTGTTCTTCTTTTGCACTCTTTACTCTGGGATACATCTCATTGTAATGCATTTGCTGAATTCATTCCTACACATTGCCTGAATAGCTTCTTGATATGATAATAATGTCTAAATGTTTAATGTGTGATGCCTTCATGTCCAGAAATAGCCTGCTATTTACAGCATCCATATTAACTACTGAGTAACGAATGTTAACGCTACCTGATGTCTTTATTAAGGTTCTGTTTCTGTCCTTATGGTTACCTTAAGGCTATGCGTTCTCTGAGGACGGCGAGTACCTGGCGTACGGCACCAGCGCCAGTGGTTCAGACTGGGTGGAGATCCACTTCCTGCGGGTTGAAGACGCCACGCCCATGGAGGATCGCCTGGAGCGAGTCAAGTTTAGCTGCATGTCCTGGACTCATGACGGGAAGGGTCTTTTCTACAACTCCTACCCCAAGCAGGAGGGAAAGAGCGACGGTGAGGTCAAGAGGCTGGTGTTAGGCAGCACTTAGACATTCTCAAATCCAGAACTTTGCTTTAGCTGCTGTTTCTATCTTAGATCGCTCTCTTGTTTCTCTGTGTGCTGCTTTTTTAAAGTCTGCTGGATTTGTAGCTTTGCTTCCATCTGCTCCTGCAACTTTGATGTATCAGTGTGGCTGTCACATCTCCTCACCACTCTCATCAGACGTGACCTGTTTTGTCACCACAAGGGGGCAGTGATGAAATTCAAATGTTTTGTCTCCTAGGCACTGAGACCTCCACCAACCTGCACCAGAAGCTTTACTTCCATGTTTTGGGGACTCCACAGTCTGAAGACGTGTTGTGCGCCGAGTTCCCTGAACACCCCAAATGGATGAGTGGAGCTGAGGTATACTAAAAAGAAAATGACCTTTCAAAGACCTCCCTTAATGAATTTTGTGTTATAAGGATGAGAGGTAGCGTGTGAGTTAAAGAAAAACAGATGACAGCTAAGATTTCACAAACCAGCAGGCTTACATGTATGCATCAATATATGTTGCAGGTGTCAGATGATGGACGCTATGTGCTGCTGTCTATCAGAGAAGGTTGTGATCCGGTCAACAGACTGTGGTATTGCGACCTTCAGACCAATCCTCAGGGTATTACAGGTATGGTAAACTTGTTTTCTTATTTGGGCCTGCTTTTATTATTTACTTTGAAATGACATGTTTTTTTGTGACTCATAAACTGATTCACTCCTCCTCTTGTGTTTAGGACTTTTGCCATGGGTGAAGCTAATCGACAACTTCGACGCTGAGTATGAGTACGTGACAAATGAGGCCACTGTGTTCACTTTTAAGACCAACCTGGACGCCCCACGTTACCGCCTCATCAACATCGACTTTGCCTCTCCAGCTCAAAGCAACTGGAAAGAGCTCATCCCTCAACATGACAAGGACGTTATCGGTGAGCTCCAGCAACACTCATGTGACCCATACTGGTAAAATATTAGGATTGGGTGGTACATTTACTTTTCCTGCCTTCTCCTCCCTGCAGTGTTCGCCACCTGCACATACGCCAGCTTCCTGTTTGTGTGTTTCCTCCACGACGTGAAGAATGTGTTGAAAATGTACCGTCTGAGCTCGGGGGAGGAGCTAAAGACCTTCCCTCTCGACGTAGGCTCAGTGGTGGGTTTCACAGGGCGGAAGAGGGACTCCGAGATCTTCTACTATTTCACCTCCTTCCTCTCCCCAGGTACGAGAATGTAACTGCTCAGTTTGTGTCCTAGTTGTGCATGCTACGTCACTTAGGACAATGTTGCTGTAGGAACTGATATGAGTTTCTAAGACTTTACAGGGTCTGCAAGGCTTGAAATAGTAATATTGATAGAATTGTTACTCTTAAAAGTGCTTGAATTTTACCCTTAAAAAGCTGTACAGTGAAATATCTGAAAATTTTGCAGCACTAATGTTTAAATGCATTGGGTAACGTATGAGAAAGCAGCTAACAATGCTGTTTAATATGATTATAAATAATTATAACATCTTAAAAATGTAATGACAGAAGGAAAAAATGTGAAAGCTTTGCTGGAATTGGTTTTATTGTATCTGTACGTTTGGTTTAATTTCTGAGTGTGTTCTACAAATACATTTTCCACACATGTTGAAGTGATTTGTAGAACAAATGAGATGAAAGCTTGTCTTCTTTATCCAGCCATCATCTACCACTGTGACTTGACGAAGGAGCCGCTGCAGCCCCACATCTTCAGAGAGGTCACCGTTAAAGGCTTCAACCCCTCTGACTACCAGACCACCCAGGTAACTACATCCAGTGTGTCCCACACATACTGTTTACTTGGGCAGGAACACTGACAGCCGGGGTACATTTGGCGACCCATTTAAGTTGCCATTTATGTTGTACGCTACTTTTATTTTTATACTCACACAATGCTCTTCAGAGAGAGAGAGAGAGAGAGACTCTCTGGATTTACATCCCGCCTGTTAAACACCGATTGTGATGTGATCTCTCTTATTTAAAGTAGGCCTTCTTATTCCGTTGTTATGTAATATCTACAAAGTCATTTGGTGCATATTGGTTTTGATTGGTTAGATAATTAACAAGCTTTATGAAGCATGAAGGTGGACAATTAAATCAACATTTTGTAGGACGAATGTAGGCAATCTGTTAAAGAATGTTGAGCCCATGTCCTAGTTCACATCATGGATTTTCTTAAAAAAACAACAAAAACATTTACAACCTTGTTTTAAACTTATTGTCCCACAGAGCTAAATTTGATCATTTTTGCAGTTCTTTGTATGCTGAGCCTCACCAATGAATATGTTTCTCTTGGTTGGGCTGAACATCAACGAAACCTTTTTTCATTGTCGTTGATGTAACCGAATGTTTTACAGTGATCAAATTTATAAAAGTAAACCATTTCTTACTCAAAGAATCTTTTTATTTTCAGATTTTGTATTGTATTAATCGTCCTTCGTTTCTCCTTTTCATTTGCTGTCCTGATGTGTTGCTGTTTGAAAGTCTTCTCCAAGAAAGTTTATTGGAGGAATGTTGACACCTTTCTGTGCCCGACTGCCCAACCTTGACCCAGTTCTGAAAGTACTGGCCCAAAGTATAACGGGTGTAAATCAGATTGTCAAGAGAGAAATTGGCTGGACTAGAACAAATCCTTCTCTGTGCAAGGAAGTTCACCAAAAGTCATATTTCTCAACTCACCCATATGTTATTATATTATTCTTATTTTTAAAGTAAAGGTGGTGAAGTGTCTGGATGTACGGTGTCTCAGAAAGATGTATTGTTCCGTTCTCTGCTCAGGAGAGTGAGCCCAGAAATAACCCAAAGCAAAGCAAGACATTTTCATTTAGCTCTTTTGTCCTCTCCGTCGTCTGACTCAGACACAAGGACAGATGAAGAACCTAACCCTCAGCAGCACCCGGATGAACACTGATTAAAACCACTTGTGTGTCAATACCATGTTCACTGCTCCCATCTGTGCAAAAGATGCCATTTCCTGGCACTGTTTCTAGTCCTACTTGTGTTCTTGATGGTTTCTTTTCCTCATTTTTGTTGCCAGATCTTCTATCCCTCCAAAGATGGAACTCAAATCCCCATGTTCATCGTTCACAAGAAGGGCATCAAACTGGACGGCTCCCATCCAGGTTTTCTGTACGGCTACGGCGGATTTAACATCTCCATCACACCGAGCTACAGCGTATCCCGACTCATCTTTGTCAGACATCTCGGCGGAGTCCTGGCTGTTGCCAACATTCGAGGAGGAGGAGAGTACGGGGAGACCTGGCACAAAGGTGAGGGGAGATGATTTGTCATCTAAAAGAAGAACAAGGATGTATTCAATGATTCAGTGATGCTGATGAACAGTCTAAATACTTTGTATTTTTCCCCTTTTAGCTGGCATGTTGGCCAACAAGCAGAACTGCTTCACAGACTTCCAGTGTGCAGCTGAATATCTCGTCAAGGAGGGATACACTTCTCCCTCCAAACTGACCATCAACGGAGGCTCCAACGGTGGCCTGCTTGTAGGTGTGTATGCTGCCGGCTAAAGGACGATATCTTAAGATTCACTTTGAAATTGACATATACGAGTCTGCGGTGTGTCTGACTGTGTTTCCTCTCAGCGGCCTGTGTGAACCAGCGGCCCGAGCTGTTCGGCTGTGCCGTGGCTCAGGTCGGCGTCATGGACATGCTGAAGTTCCACAAGTTCACCATCGGCCACGCCTGGACCACAGACTTCGGCTGCTCTGAAGACAAAGAGCAGTTTAATTGGCTCATCAAGTAAGAGCTCAGCCAAAAGAGTAGAAGTTTTCTCATTTGTAACATGCAAAAGCTATTAAAATCTTTTAGAAAAAAATATATTTAACTACATTATATCTAAATCTTTACCGCTCCTGTTTGTTAGATACTCCCCGCTCCATAACATCCGCATCCCAGAAGGCAACGGGGTCCAGTACCCCGCGGTGCTCCTGCTGACAGGGGACCACGATGACCGGGTGGTGCCTCTCCACTCCCTCAAGTACATCGCCACCCTGCAGCACATCGTAGGCCGCAGCACCAAGCAGACGAACCCTCTGTTCATCCTCGTGGACACAAAGTCGGGCCACGGCGCCGGCAAGCCCACCAGCAAGGTCATCCAGGAGGTGGCCGACACCTACGCCTTCATCGCTCGCTGTCTCAACATCACCTGGGTCAAATAAGCCCGGTCCTCCGGTTAAAGTGTGTGCGCTTTTGTTTTTTTGTTTTTTTTTTGTTTTACTCAAACCATTTTTTGGAATACGGTTCATACAAGCTGTTCACACGTTCTTTGTTACTTGACGCAAACACTAACAGTATGTTCTAACACATGGTTACACACCTAGTGTTACTATATGTTCTTTTTTTGTTTTTTTGGTTTTGTTTGTTTAGTTTTGTCCCAGCCCCGTCTCCTTCTCCCAACATGCAGCACTCACAACTAACATACCCTCTCTTGTAGGCCATGTTTGTAGTCCTAATCGGATAAGAGAGACTACATTATCAGCGACGAGTGTGTTTGCAGTTAAAGTAATCAGCCAATCAGCAGCAGATTAAAGTCATGAGGTCGAAGTGGCAAAGTGTTATTTGGAAATCGTCTCTGCGTCCTCCGGGTGCTTCAACCTGAAGCGTGTTATTTATTTTTTCCTTTGTGCTCAGAGCGGAGGCTGCGGGACGCCGAATGATTTCAGCATGTACATTGCTGACGAGACAGTACAGTGGAAACGATACTGCAAGTCGACGGTATTGCTGGGGATGTGAGTGTGGAAACATGCAAAAAAAAAAACAATGCTCAGTGTGTGTGCGTGTGTGCGTGTGTGTGTTTGAATGTCAGTCCCCGCATTTCTTTCAGACTGATGATGATTTCTACCTCTTGACATGTGCTGATTGTTTACCTTTTTAAAGGGAACAAAACACAATGCCACAATTACAATAAACTACTTTTTAAACAGTGTTTTAATTTGTCACTTCATTCTGTTGGAGAGTTCACTTTTAAAGAGTTCAGCCACAAAATGAGAGACACTCATAAACAGCCATGTGTGGTGAAGCTGGCTGAAGTTTTTGGTGTCACAATGTGATGAATTAAACTGTATATAAATGACAAAATTGTACATTTTAAAAGAAGCAATGATACTGAAACTACAACGTATCAGTAACATGGGTGATCCACACTCATCTCATGATTATCTTTGACAGCGGAACAAACCGAAGCTGCTTGAGTTTTAAAACACAAGAAGCAGAGCTATCATAACTTTGTATTCTTTTTTCTTTTTTAAGTTCATCTTATTTAAATGTAAGTTTTTAACTCAGTTTAATTTCAGTTAGTCTCCAGAGTGGGTTTGCTAATTTCCGTTCAATTTTTATCCTTAGTTCCGCAAAATTGTCTTTTCACCAGCGTTTTGTTTGTTGGTTGGTTTGTCAGCAGGATTTTACAAAAACTACAGAACGGATTTCTCTGAAACTTGGATGGAAGATACGTCTTACCAATAAATTTGCGCAAAAGGGGGCTGTTGGGCCATGGTGATGGTATGTGCCATCGAAAAATCTTGTATCAGATTTAGTTCTTAGATTCATTATGTTGTATTTTGGTACTCATACAAAAAGTTGTTGATTAAAAGCCTCAAAGTTTATGATATTAAATGAGCTTATGTATCAATTGTTCAACTAACAGTAAATTAGACCTATATTTAAATGGATTTGTATACTGAACATTTGGCTATGACCAATAATTGCATCCCATTTTAAGCTTTTTTCTGATTATCAACATTTTAATCCCTTTGCCAGTATCATATGTTAATTTATAAATGTGCTGTTTGGCACTGATTCAGCATTAATTATGCAAAGTAACTAGTGACTGGAGTTATTGAATAAGTGTTTGCCTGAAAATGCATGGAGTGGGAGTGTAAAGTACTGTACTTCGATGCAATACTTGAGTAAATGTACTTAGTTACAATACATAAGTGCTGCTTACAGACATTGTGAAGTAAAGTGCAGTGCAGTGCAGTGCAGTGCAGTGAGCTACAGGAGCTCCTGAAACTGCTGCAGTTGTTGCAGCTGCAGCTCTGTGAGTATCCACCAGGGGGCGCGCTCTGTTGAAATGGCCAACACGTGCAGCAGGAGCAGAAAATGAGGGTGGTCTGACAGAGGGCCACATGTGGATTACTCAACATACATGTTTCGTGTTCAAGAACTCCTCCGATATCCCTCTTTCATGTGCGTGGAGGACATTTTACAATTCAAACGACCTTTGAAAGAGTCCTACGAATTATATGTTTCCAACTCTCAGCTGCTCCCCGACAAACTCATTTCAGAATGAAAATTAAATTCACAAACATAAAATAAAAACAGAAGCAAAACACAACCTTGTTTCATTCATTTATTTTTCATTTTTAAAAAGCAAAAGTAGTCATTTGTCATTACCGCATGAATTGAACATTAAAATGAGGTAAAAGGCTGTGACTGTCCACAACTTCTACAACTACAAACACAAAAAGTCATGAGAAAACAAAGTTTTTTAACCTCCAGTTTAATGTATCCAGTAGGCTCCTTTTCACTCTAATTTCTGTCCTTTTATTAAGACATAATTTTCTCAAAATATAAAGTTCAAATCACATTCACAGACTTGAGAGAAAAGGCTGTTAGGCCTCGACAGCTGTGGACAACAAACATGAACCCTGAGAAGAGAATTTAGTAGTAAAAAGCCAGCGATCCCAGTTTTATAATATATATACTTAGAACATTTGCTTTAGTTCAGGGGAGTTTCTTGTGTATCAAGGCATCCACAACTCTTTGCAAAAGATCCTTAGAGCCTCACAATGACCACACAAATGTTTGACTTCTTTGATTTGGTTATAAACTTTGACATCACACGAAACAGTGCACAATTTTTAACACCTTCCAGAAAGTTTCAAAAATGAAAATAAATGGAGACTTCACTACAATTTTGTTTGGTAAGAAATAAACCAAAAACAGATTTAAATCAAGATAAAATGAGAAGGTTCACATATGCACAAGGAAATTAAGTTATTCTTTGTTGAGTTTGAAAAGGGAAATGCGCAAAACATTTTTCTTAGAGACATTGAAATCAGGACACTGAAGAATAGGACAGTTTAAATGCTTGTTACATTTGATTTTTTTTTGTCTTTAAGGATGAACCTTAAAGACAAAAGTTTTGAGATTTGGAATTTTATATTTGGATGAACGTATTCAGGTTCTTGAGTTCCACTACATTAAACATGTTCTGTTAAAACAAACTCTGCAGCCAAAAACAGAACAAGAGATGAACATTATTCAAATAAAAACTCTTAAAAGTTATCCAATTTTAAACTGTTTGGAATTTGAAAGAAAAGAAAAAAAGATATCCTTAAAACAGAAGCAAGAAAACAATCTGAATCTTCTAGATTGGGCAAATTGTAGCAATGTTCCAAAACACTTATTTATTCCTATTTTCAAGTCTCCTTCACGCACAGCTCTGTACATTAACTTCTTGATTAATTTAATACTTAAAATTAAATCAGGTTCACTTTTGCTTTAAGTGGACATAAATCCATTTCTTTCCAAACTTTAGTCTTTGGAACTCACTGAAGAACTGTCAGAATAAATACATTAAATAATAACTAAGTGGTCTTAATAATGTGTAAAATTTGAAATGTAAAACAAACAAAAAACAACAAATCTTAATGAAAAATAGACAAAAGACATTTGCAACTTCTCATATTATAACCAATCAGAGGAAGGTCTTTGTAGGTTGAAAAAACACAGTGTGCTCCTGACTAACATTTACTTAAAGTCATTTTTAAGCCAACAAGCACCATGAAGAGCTGAAACGCTTTACTCAACACACTTTGATGAGATTTGATCACAAAATGTGTCAAAACTAAAACATGACTCGTTCAGTTTGATCACTTCCTTGAAAAAAAATAAAACAAGTGACCATCGAAAACCGAATTTCAATTGAATATTTCTGCAATAAAAACAAAAGAGAAATGTATGTATGTAATGTATGCGTGTGCGTGTTTGCGCGTACACGTTTCAGAGGACAGTGATCCACCAGAGGGCGCCTGACAGTCCTGTGAGACTCCACAGGCCTGCGGGGAGACTTGTTTTGTGACGCGGAGCTGCCGCTGAACACAACACAGAGGAGAGAGTGATGTGCTACCTCCTTCACACAACATCACACACTCACAACAAGAGCCATACACTGCTCACACGCTCCATAACGTGCTTATATTCCCATCAGTGTGTGTCCCTCCACTGTCTCGTGAAAGCCGCTGGAACGGCTCCTAATTTCTGATTGGCTGACACATTTGAAGACGTTCTAAAATACCCAATGAGCACACACCTGTGAGCAAACCGAAGTATCCATGCGCCAACCGGAAATCGCCGCACAGCCGCTGCTGGGGGAACTATATAACTCGGCGGAAGAAAATATATAAATAATGGTTTAATGGTTCCATCTGACGGAGGTTTGAGTTTCCTCTTTCTGTCTTTCTTTCTTTCTTTCTTTCTTTCTTTATCTCTTTTCTTTCTTACTGCCTTTATTTCTTTGTCTCTTTTCTATATTTTTTATTTCTTTATCTAAGTGTTTCTTTCGTTCTATCTTTCTTTATCCCTATACCTCTTGACCTCTTTCCTTTCTCTCTTTCCTCCTTTCTTTATTTCTTTGTTTCTCTCTCTTTTCTTTCTGTCTTGCTTTCTTTATTTCTCTCCCTTTTTTTCTTTCTTTCTTTCTCTTTTCTATATTTTTCTTTCTTTATGTAAGTGTTTCTGTCTTCGTTTCTCTTTTTTCTTTCTTTATCTATGTATATCTTTCTTTCTTTCTTTCTTTCTTACTGCCTTTCTTTCTTTGTCTCTTTTCTGTATTTTTATTTCTTTATTTAAGCGTTTCTTTCTTTCTATCTTTCTTTATCTCTTTACCTCTTGACCTCTTTCCTTTCTCCCTTTTCTTTCTTTTTTCCTCCTTTCTTTCTGTCTTGCTTTCTTTGTTTCTCTGTCTTTTCTTTCTTTCTTTCGTTCTTTCTTTCTTTCTTTCTTTCTCTCTTTTCTATATCTTTCTTTCTTTATCAACATCTTTCTTTCTGTCTTTCTTTCTTTCTGTCTTTCTTTCTTTCTTTCTTTCTCTTGACCTCTTTCCTTTCTCTTTTCTTTATTTATTTCCTCCTATCTATCTATCTATCTATCTATCTATCTATCTATCTATCTATCTGAAGGGAACCAGTATGATCAGCTCCCAATCACTGGTCTGAGATCAGTTCAGTGCTCAGTGAGTCAGATATTTATATCTATATTTATACGACACCACATATTGATGACCTGTATGACAGATGAAATTGATCACTGGCCTGTTTTAAAGGAAATGTCCTGTCACCTCATGGCTCTGATGGGTGAATGCTGCTTGTTAAGAAGCTGAGTGGGGGCTGTGAGGTATGGATCCTTATCAACAACAGAGAAGGAGGTTGGGGGGTGGGGAGAGGAGGCTGGGAGCATGATGGGGGAGGACATGGGTGCCACATGGTTTTGAGGGAGCCATGAGACAACAGTCTGATATCATTCTTAGGAAGGGAGCTCAAACTTCCCTCTCATTTGGCTTTCTCGCACACCAAAAACACTGAACAGCAGCCGTTTAGAGAGAAAACTAGAAGCTGACAGTGACAAACGTCCCTGCGATCATTTCTGGAGATAAGTTTCCAGATGTGTGGCTCAGCCCAGCAATCTGTTGTCTCACTGTGACACGTTTTTTAAAAAAGGAAAAACAAATCTGCCCGGCCTCTCCGCGCTGCTGCGGCTTCTGTTACAGCGCCACCATAAAATATTCATCCATGGAAAGATCTCTTTGATTCCAGCCAGCCGGGTCACTTGCCGTGATGGCTTTCATGCGCCGGGGTTAAAGTCAGCCCAAACATGTAACCCAAACTTAGAGTGCAAAGGCTTCAGGTCCAGCAGCCTCCACTCTGCTGCTCCTCCACGTTTGCTCCATCAAGAGGAACACCGAGAGAAGCGTCTGCGCCATCTCATTCTCAGAGGGCGAACAAAACAGAGTATGTCCGCTCCTTCTCCTGCAGGTGAGTCGCTTTTTTTTTCTTTTTTTTTTTGTAACCATCTTTTTGCAGCCCAAATCTCCTTTAACTCCAGTTTAAACACCCGGACAAAGAAGCTGTGGATGTGGTGTTTGGCTCCACCACTGTGGAGGAGAGGAACCTGCCAGCACTGACCTGATATGACCGGCTTTTTTAACACCTTGGCACAGTGATGGATCGGCTTTATCACACACACGTTCAGTGAAGTTCCGAAGTGAAAAAAACAAAACAACTGAAGCCGGTGATTGAAGACAATAATCAGAAGTAAACTTCAGGTAATCTTTTTATAGCCTATAAAAGCCCCCCAAAAAAACAGAAATAAAAGAAACTTAACATCACGCTATAAAACAAAAGTCACCGATCACGACGAGGTCCCTTAAACGCACCGTGAGATTATTAAAAGGAGCGTTAGCAGATCTTCCGCAAGAGGAAATCAATCGATTAGGTTGAAAAATCACAGGCTGCGTTTATGACCAACAAACGGTGGAATATTTTTGAAAGGTTTAGAGGAAGCAATGAAGTCATACTGACCCGCAGGATCCCGGCAGGAAAATGAATAAAAAGGAATAAAGAAAAGTGAGTCAGAGAAGTAAAAAAAAAAAAAGATTTTTGTCCCATCGTGCGCAGTTTTTGGCGCACCGCCTGCACCAGGCGCTTCTTCTCCAACTTCCCCCTCTCTCTCTCGCTCTCTCTGACGTCACTGACATTTCATTCACATATTTCCAGCCTGTTTACTCCTGTTGGTGGAAGACTTATGCACATTGAGATTTTTTTTTTTAAACCTCAGACCACGTGTTTTACCGACAAATGTTTATCGGAATGTCTTTTCACGCTGTTGATCCGGTGAAACAAAAAGGGAGATGATTCTACTGGAGTCCGGTGGTTAAAAAAACCAAAAACAAAACAGCCTACCGTTTCCTGATCATGTGTCGGATTGAGTTCAAACATTCATTACGCCTACAAATATTTTAAATGTGGTTTTAAACCAACAGTTTAATGCTGTGTGTTAGTCAACTGAGGTGAGAAAATGAAGAAAAAAACTGTTTCTGCAAGTTTTGGTTTCACTTTGGTGCTCATGCATGGAGCACATGGCGCATGGGCGCCTTTGTGAGACTTCTTTATTTTTTTTCGTTGAGTCAAAATAACCCTTAACGAAATATGTGCACATTTTAAATTAAGAATTTAGTTAAAATGCAAAAAACGAGTCATTTGTTTCTTCTTCTGCTGCAGAAATCTAGAGGAATGTGGACTGAGGCAAAATGCAGTCAAATTGGCCTGTGTTTATAATTCAAAATGATTAAGATAATTAAGAAATGGAGGCATGTAAAACCTGTCTCATGTTCACATCCTCCACTTGTAGAAAAATAACCCAGAGAGGCGATGACCTGCCTGGCCCTCACTGTTTACACTCCCCTTGCAGAGGATATAAAAAAGTGAAGGATTGGTGTCTGGAATGCATGAAGTAAACGACAAAAAAATAACCCCCTTCACCAAAAAAAGAAAGGAGAAAAGAGGAGAGACGGACTCAATGAACCCTTTGAACTGCATTGACAGCAGCAGGGTAAAGGCAAATTTCCTCTGGGAGCCTACAGGGTGAGGAGTGGGGGTTGGGTGAGGTTAGCTGGGGTGAGGGAGTCCAAAGTCTGCTTCAGAAAAGTTGGTATTCAAACAGCTCAGGAATCTGCCTCTGCTCATGCTTCAAAGCTCGTAATTATGTGTTTTGGTCGAGATAACCAAATGCCTAAAAAAATCAGAGATTTTCGTTTGAACCAATGGAGACATTTTCCTTAATATCAACTAAGAGTCGACTCTCCACAGAACTGCTTGTGGCAAGTTTGAACAGTTGGTTTATAAGCAAGAATGTCATTTAGAGAATTAAAACATTTCTTTTTGATAATAATCTATGAATATAATATAATCTGCAACCTCCAGTCGGTGCTCACTGCCACAAAATATCACCTGCAGTATTAAAAAGGGGAAATATGTTATTTTTCCTTTTTCCTAAAAAAGTCTGAAGAAAAATTTAATTGTGACTGATAGACTGAGAGACAAAACTAAAATAAACCAAAGATTTGAGCAATATAGGTGCTAGAAAACTGCTGTTGGCGTTTTTAGAAATGTAGTCAAATGTTGGCAAAAGCCTGTCCTCATGGCACATCTGCTGCTAGACTTACAAAAACTGACGTGCCTTTATTTGATTCATATTGTATCAATCATAAGTGGATCATACGTTCTCATAAAGGCTGTTTTGTTTTGATTTTCAACTTAACATGAGAGAAAAAACTTCAGAAAATTGCTTACACGTAATACCGACTTTACATCTGCCTACCATTATTACCAAAGTGAATATGCTAACAAAAAGGCTATCAAAGTAACAAGTGATCATCATAACCAGATCTTTAAAATAGGCCAATTTATAGAAGAATGGGTCTTATAACTCTTGTGCAGAACTTCATAAGAAAAGTTGTTATTTTTGTTCATGCGCTCTTTCACCAAGCAGAATAGTATCTGTTTAAAACGACCTAATCTTGTAGCATCAGGGTGAATAAAAAGATAGATCAGCTAATTGAGGACTTGTAGTTGGCAATGATTGTGAGATAAAACATGTAATGTCAACTAAAGAAGTTAGAAAAGTGAAGTAAATAGAAAATAGAAATGTGTGGGAAAAGATTGATAAAAAGTAAAAATCAAGTTTGAAAACATTCTTATCCGGCAGCATGAGGGCAAATAAAGAGCTGGCTGAAGGGCGACTTGTTGTTGCTGTCGATAACAAGACAAATGACCAGCGGGAACTAAATAAAAAGATGGCTAAAGTTTGGACTTTGAACAATCAAAGGGTACATAAAAAGGTGGCTAAAAGAAGAATTCCAGTTGGAGTTGAACAAGAATGTAAATTTCAAAAGTACTTCTTGCCAAACTTTATAGTGAAATGGCTCTTTACAGTCTATGTGCTCTTCTTCACATAAAGATAAAGCTGGAGATGAAGCCCGTTTTGAAAAAACATTCAAAGTGTCAATAAAAAGTTGGCTCAAGGAAAACCTGCAGTTCTGTTGATTGTAAGAAGACAAGAAAGTATAAACTGCCTTTTTACATTTTTACTTTGTGCAAAACTTCATAAGAAAAAATGGCTCTTTTTAGTCTACATGCTTGTGTCTACAAATAAAAAAGGGAGAAAAAATGGTTAATCCAAAATCTAAAGCACAACAAACGGTAAAAAAATGATGGCTAAAGGACAACTTAGTGGGGTTGATTATATGCAGAACAAGAATGGAAACTAAAAACGTTTTCCTGAACTTCATAAGAAAAGTGTCTCTCTCTCTGTCATATTATTTTATTTTTCTTAGCCTAAATGCTCTTCTTTACAGATAATAAAGTTGAAAAAGATTGATCTGAATTTAAGGCTCATTCGAAAAAACAATCCAAGGGTCAATAAAATAGTTGAAGAAGGACTTCCTGTTGGGTTGTTTACAAGGAAAATAACAATATAAAATACTTAAGTTGATCAGTAGCTTTTTGTGCAAACTTCTTCAGAAGTGTGGCTCCTTTTAGTCTATTTGATATACCCCACACATAAAAAAGTGAAAAAAGATTGACTTGGTGTTTTAAAACAATCTTAAAACAATCAAGAAAACTTGACCGTAAGAAAAAAACACAATGTAAACAAAAGAGTTTGACCAGAAACTGAGAAAGCTCATAAGAAAAGTTGCTATTTTTAGTCTATTTGATCTTCTCCACAAAAGTGAAAGAAGATGGATCTGAAGTTACAGCCAGTGTGAAAACAATCGAATGGTTAATAAAAGTGGAAGCAGAAGTAACAATTGAAAAGTAACAATTTAAACAACAGAAGCTGACCAGGAGCATGCTTGACATAACTTAATAAAAAATGTGACTCTTTTTAGCCTTTATGGTCTCAACAAATAATACAGTGAAAAAGGATATACTGGAGTTAAAGCTGGTTTGAAATCAAAATCAAACAATAAATAAAAGGGGGTTCAAGGAAGACTTACAGCTCGATTGATTACGGGTAAAACAAGAATGCAAACTAAAGAAGTTTACTTTTTTTTTTTTTCAAAGCTGTTTCATCTATTTTCTCTTCTCCAGTAAAAAAAAAAAAAAGATTAATTGATTGTTAAAACAAGTTCGAAACAATCAAACGGTTAATAATAGTGTGGCCAATGAAAGACATAACTATAAGAGAGGCAACAGTGTAAAATACCGAAGTTGTTCAGGAACTTTTTGGTGCAGAAATGTAATAAGAAAAGTTGCTTAATTTAGTTCACGTCTACACAAACAAGAAGGATTGTTTTGTAGTCAGAGCAAGTTTGAAAACCATGAAATGTCAATCGAAATGGTGGCTACAATGAGACTCGACTGAAAGTAAAAACAACGATGTAAAATAAAGACACTGATCAGTAACTTTACGTGCAAACCATGTAAGAAAAGTTCCTTTTTTGAATCCACGCGCTGCACAAAACAGTGGAAAATGTATCTGAAGTGAAGTCTGAAAACAACCTCATCCTGTAGCATAAAGACAAATGAAAAGCTTGCCAAAGTCTATTGCAGTTAGTGTCGATCATAAAACAAACATCTAACGTAAAGAAAGAAGTGATATTTTCGGTAAAGCTTGAATCAAACGTGTTTTTCCTTCAAACATCCTGTCCTCATACGTCTCAACATCAGCTCCCCCCCTCCGTTTCACACTACAAATATTTTCCTCGGCCATATTAAGGACTCCCACATTGATTTTAGGTGTCTTAAAATCCCCTCTCATCTCCGTTTTGCTATTTCAGTGGCTTCCTTTGACTAACAGGCACACCCAGAGCCACCCATATATAAATTATTCCCCCCGTCATTAGCTTGCACACATGCCAGGCGAGCTGCACTGCTGCCGATTTCCACCGACTACTGTGTCCTAATCAGAAAGGTCCTGTCAGGATATGAGTGAGTGGATAACATCTGACACTGGCATCCAACGCTGTGACCCAAACAGTAATTCTATGGCCACTGCGGAGGCCTCCTCTACAAGCATCTTCAAAAACAGGCCCTTTTTTTTTTTTTTTTTTGGCGCGGGGGCTGGGATGGATGGATTGGGGGTAGGGGTAAAGCTCGTGAATTCCGGAGGGTGGGCTCTTTAGCTCTGGTGGGTGGAGATTTGGGAGCTTGTTGTTGTTTCATTCCTCCAACGTGTTTTTCCTCTTTGCTCGTACCCGGGAATAACCCCCTGAGAAAGAAACGTCCCCACCGGGGGAGTAGATGTGAGATAAGATGGGAAGTTTCTCAATGAGCCGACTATTTTTCAGGCTGGTTTGTTTGGTGATGTGCTGTGTGGTCTGCAGCTCCTGGTCAGACCTGTTCTCCCCTCTGGAGGTTTTGAGCCACGTTGGTGGACAGAAAGGAGAACTTGATTGTGCAGCTTGAACTTGATTTTATCCAAGTTTCACTCTTAGAAGAATAGATTTGACATGTTGTTTTGAATTTTTGGGGGGGGGAATTACATAATTTTCTCCTGATGTATGTGCGGAACATATATTAAAGTAATAGGCGTCAGTAAAAGTTATGTACTAGTTTGATACCAATTCAGTTCAATCCAGATTAGCACATTTAAAATCATCGACATTCCACTAAGGGGCAAAAACAGCACAGTAAAACCTAGAAGGGCAATTTTCATACTATTTATAAGCCAGGGAGTAAATAAAAAAGGATGAAATGACCCTTTAAAAAAGTTAATAACTTCAAGATTCACTACTAATTGCCGGTTTTCTGCTTTCATCAGGACCACTTTCTTAAATCGAGCTTATTATGAATGCAATCTGGTCCAGAAATCGTCTCTTTACAACTTCTCATATTTCATCTGATGCTGTCCTCTAAAACTCAGCCACCATTTTAATCATCAGCGCTCACATCGCTCTAAATATCTGCTGAGATCTTCTTCGAAGTCGTCTCTGTTGTCTTGGCTGATTGATTTTTTTTTTCTTTTAAACATTTTTTTTTCCTTTCTCTTTTTTGAACTGACAACAGCACATCACAGGAGACCGAACAGTTTTCAGGTTTTGTTTTTCTGGCTTTTCCAGTCACATTCCAAAGCTGTGAGTTCAGCTTCTCCTCTGGTGCCCACTATGATGCTGGGAGGAGGCAACTGGTCGTACGTTAGAAACATGAGCTCAGGAACAACATGTGCGTGCACGGAAAGCATAGAAAAAGTGAGCATTGCATTTTTTCTTTTTTTTTTCTTTCACTGTGTTTACTGGTTATTCTGGTGTCAGGTTAAAGGGAATTCAGGTGTCTCATTGTGCTATTTTAAGACGTGATTTCAGTCAGGCAGACTCTAGAAATCAGGATTCTTTATAGGTATTTTGATTCTAGATTGAAAAAATAATGCAGACAGATGCGCTCTCGGTGTCGTGTTGAGTCTGTAGTTTGGGGGTAAAATAAAACAAAGATACAGACCAATGTGCTCTTTGTCTGCTGTCTTATTGGTGTGAGTGTATTTGCCTAGGGGAAAAATAAGACGGAGCTGCAGAAAAGAAATGTGCCGCTGGGCTCAGTGTCATATTGGTGCATTTGAGTCGAGTGTTCTGGGGTAAAATAAGTCAGAAGATACAGAAAAATGTGCTTTGTGTCTCACTGTCTCGTTTGTGTGACGTAAAATAACACAAGGATGTGAAGAAATGTGGTCTGTGTCTGTGTCGTGGTGGTTTGAGTTGACCTTGCATCAAACTTGGGCAAATATTCACCAAACCTTTCAGCTTTTGGACACATTTGTATGTATATGTATATAAGACTGAGCTATTCTTGAGGAAGGGGAACCTTTTTCTGCGGCTGATTTAATATTTTGCGGTCTGGGCAGAAGTTATTTGTTTGCGCTGCAGTGTGGTGCTCATATGTGACTCCACTGCACTGGTATTTATGGTATCTTATGAGGCCATGTGGGCTCGCCTCTGACTCAACAACATGCAAGGGAAGGAGCACACTTCTTTCAAAATCTATTCACACTGCTGCTGCATGGTTCCAGCTCCACGAAGCACATAAAACAAGAACACACACACACACACACACACTGCTGCTGCACATTCACACACATTCTTCAAACTTCTTTTTATTTTTTGTTGTTGTCATGTTTGTTGTCTTTTCTCCCGCTGCTATGACGACACCAATCTCCCCCAAAGGAATCATTACATTTTAATTGAATCCCATCTAATCTAATCTCGCAGTGTAATAGCCTTATGTAGCTTCAACCAAACCCCCCTTCACGATACAGTGATGATCCGAGCAACACGATCCAATCCAACACTGCGATTTCTTTTTTTTTTTGGTTTTGTTATTTTTTATTTATTTATTTTTTTTACTGTCACGATCGCGCGATGCTGCCGCGCGGGGGGTTGCGAGTCCGATTCCCTCCTCTCTTCCTCTCTCCCTCTCTCTTCCTCCTGGACTCGCAGGGGCAGAAATTAGTAGCAAGAAAGCATGTAATTGACAAAGTCACGTGTTCTCACTACGGGAACGGGCACAGCCAGCTCGAGAGCGAATGAGAGCGAAGGAGAGAGAGAGAGAGAGAGGGAGAGAGGGAGGCAGAGAGAGAGAGAGAGAGAGAGAGAGAGATCAGTACAGAGGTGGTGCGAGTGAGGAAGGGATTGGAAGGGAAGGCAGAGAGACATGACAAAAATATCAAAAGGCAGAAAGCACGCCGTACCATGCGAGCTAAATTGGTGACCGATGGGATCGAGGATGTCGGATTAATGGTGACTACCGCAGCCCGTTTTCGCAGAGGAAGCTTCTCTATCGCAACTTGGGCGCAGAGGGTCCGCGGGGAAACATGGCCGAAGGTTATTCTGCAAATTATTATTATTATTTTATTTTTCCCCTCCTCATTTTCTGCTCTTTAGTTGTTGTTTTTTTTCCTCCTCTTTCTCCCCTCTCCGTCCTATGTGTGCTCGCGCGAGGAAAAAAAAGGGGAAGGGGGAAGGAAAGGAAAGGAAAGGAGGGAGGAGAGAGAAAGAGAGGGGTGGAGGTGGAGGGGGACAAGGTGCAACGTTGATTGTTGTTTCAAACCTTTCAAAAAAAAAAAGAAAAAAAAAAAGAAAAAAAAAGAAAGAAAAAAAGAAAAATACAATTAGCTGGAGCCGAGCCGCCCCTGCCGAGCACCGAGCCCCTCCGCCGTGTTCCGCTGTGTCTCAGACCCCGTTGCATGGTGAAGGGTGCTCAGCCTGGTGCACACTCGCAGGGTGCTCGAGGAGCCATGTGTACACCTGCCTTTTTCTCGGATCCCGTAGTGTACACAACTCCAGATGCACGAGACTAAATATATCCCTCCACAAGTTGCACCGACCGAGCACCTACTCGGCCGTGCACGGGATCCGAGGCGGTCATCTGTCACGGAGGAACTTTTTTTTCTCTCCTCCAGGCTCGATTCACGCCGGATCACAGCACCACGCGCCCCCGTGGTGTCGGAAAAAATACGAGTGTAGGAAATTTCTACCGGCCCTGAACTTCACATAGCCCCGTGTTTGCAAAGTGGAGGGGATTCCCCCCACGCTTCTTCTTCTTAGTCTTCTTCTTCTCCTTCAATAAGTTCTTTTACGCAACAGAGCCCATTAAACTTATATAAACCTGTATCTCCCAGCCGCCCCTGCATGCTGTGTGTCCTTGAGCCTGTAAAAATGTTCTAACTTGCTTCTCATGTGCCCCCACCCACCTCCTCCTCCACCCTCTTGTTTCAGGAGGGCCGGGTAAAGGTGGCGGAGAGGACCCCGCCAAGTCCGCCGAGCAGGAGGACCGGACTCGACCTCAGATCCTGTCGGGCTCCGGCTTCTGCAAGTGGTTCAACGTCCGCATGGGCTTCGGATTTATCTCAATGACCAGCAGCGAAGGGAGCCCCGTCGACCCCCCTCTGGATGTTTTCGTCCACCAAGTAAGTTTGACGTCGACGAAATCGAGCACACAAACCAACACCCTCGGGGAGCAAACATCTGCTTTGTGCTGCTGCTGCTGCTGGTGGTGATGATGATGATGATGATGATGATGATGCAGTGTGTCCTCCTCTGCCTCTGTTCCCCCCCAAATTATAAAAAGGTCAAAGATAAAAAATCAGTGATTTGATTAGTTTGATTTCTCCCCCCCCAAAACAATTTCACTGTCAGCTTGGAATCCCATCCTGAGGCCCCCTTTTTCATTTCTCCTGCAGCCACATTGTATCATCCGGATGTTTTGCATTACCCAACACGTTACTGTGTAATCACACGTTGTCCACCGGGTTTGGAGGGAAAGAAAGAACAAAAAAAAAACAAAAACCCAAAACATGCTAAGTTTCCTCTTTAAGCCACATGCGTCCAGCTCTGCCCTCCCTCTGCACTGTGGAGGGAAGGAAGGGAGGACATGTCGTGTTGCTGTGACACAGTTAGTTTCACACTTGGTCCCCAGTGGACAAGCAGAGCTGTTCCTCACATCCAGCCGGCCAACCAAGATGTCTGAAAAACATGTTTGGTTGAATAATAATGATAATGATGATGATAATAAAAAAAAAAAAGGAAGGTCAGATAGTGCCTTATGGTTTGTGTTATGTGAGGCTGTTTGGCCCCCTCGCTGTTGTTTTGCTGCTACATCCTTATTGCATTTTGTGATGTAGAAGCCTAGCCTGCTTCTCCACTCGCCTGTTCTGTTTTGATTTATTGTGCGTGGAGTTCACGTCCGAGGCCTTGTTTTCCACTTATTCTGCAGCAAAACAGAGAGACGTTAGTGGAGTCCCTCTCGTGCCTCCAGTCTCCCCTCTCTCTCCATTTTTTTTTTACGGTCCTGTAAAGTGGCCTTAAAAAATACTTGAAACGAGGAGAGGTTTTTTTTTTTTTTTCCCACCATTTTCATCTGACACCCTCCTCTGGGGTGGAGGTGTCTTTATTGTGGGCTCACTGGATGTTGTGCTGCTGAACTGGTGGTGGGGGGGAGGAGGAGGAGGAGGAGGAGGAGGAGGAGGAGGAGGAAGGGGGGAGGCGGGCACATCAGGGGTCAAATGTCAGCAGTGATGTAGTGGTAAATAAAAAAAGATGGGGCCGCTGGACAGCATCAGGCAAACTAGTGTGCTGAGGAATTATAGTTTCACTAAGGCAGCATTAATTAATGTCCTCGTCGGCTCATTCTGGTGAAACTTTGATGGTGTGATTTATTATTATTATTTTTTTTTTTATTGAGTTCCGTTCCAGTGAAAAATAGTAAAGTGTTGTTGTGCTTCAGTTTGCGGTGATGAAATGGAGTCGTTGTTTCTCTGTGATTTGTTGCGTTCGCCTCCCTTTTATTCTGGTGTTTATACACATTTTAAATGATCCTTAACCTGTTTTTTTTTCGGTGTTTTTTTTTCTTCTGTTATCTACTATGTGAACTAAAATGCGATAGATACTTGGCCATCGTATGTGAAATAATGAGAGTTCTGCTGTGAATTTGCTGGGGAAAAAAAGATTGTTTAAGAGAGACTTGTGTTTTAAGCAATGTGTCAACCTTTGCTCCATTTGTTTCCATTGTCATGGTGCTGATTATCAGAAGTCAGAAATACTTTATTGATCCCTGAGGCGAAAAATTGGGTTTGTTACAGCTGCCCCTCCTCGAAAAGTATATCACACTATAGATGTAGAGAAGATATACATAGAGAAGCATTGTAAGACATAAGAATTAGATATAAAAAAGTATTAAAATATAAAAATAATTGTAAAAGTATGTGCATGGAAACTATAGTGTGTGACCACTTTGTATCCATATAGATATACAAGAAACAGAGACACGATTAAAGGGGCACTATGTAGTTATTGAGACCAGAATTTTTGTATTTACAATATTATTGGTTAATAATACAAACTCAGAAATAAGTATTTTTTCCATAACTGAATAAACAAGCTTCTCTCAGAGGAAAATAAGGTCCACTCTTTGAAGCTAGAAAGGTGGCAAGGTCCGCCACATTTAAACAAAGTAAAACAGTATGAAATGGTGTTGTTCTTTATGGTCAGTCATGAAAACAAGTTTGTTTATTCTGTTTACTTAGGTGTGATAGATCTTTCTATTCTGATTTAAAATGTCTTTCCCCAAAACTACAAAGTGAACCTTGGACAGTATTAAGTGCTACTTGTAGCTGAAATGATTAATACCTCAGTGGATAAAAACTGTTTTCATAATCAATTTCAATAGCTGGTTGCAGCTCCTTAAATGTGAGAATTTGCTGCTTTTCATTTTTATCCATGGTGGTAAATGAAAAGAATTTGGGTTTTGGGGGGGAAAAAATAAAAAATAAAAAGAAGCATTTGGTCACAGACTAAATGATTAATCCTGAAATTAATCATTGATAAAAAACGGTTGGTGCATGGATCCACTAGCATGGATCATCCAGCGTGAAATAACGATAACGTGATTATTATTATTATTATTATTATTATTATTATTGTTATTATTATTATCATCAACCTTTATTTGTGTGTGGATGCAGTTTTTCTCATGCGATCTCCAAAGAGAGGCTAAAAGTAAAGTGCGCAGTGCAGCGTGTGTGTGTGTGCGTGTGTGTGTGTTAGATATTTCTGATTGATACTTTCATATTGTGGCTCCATCCACTGCATCTATCGACATACTCCTCATGGCTCCCTAATTTCCCTGCTGGTCTGAGATGTTTTTTTCAAAGAGATGGTGGAAAGTGCTTCAAGAGCTGTGCACGAGTTGGCAGTTTGTAAAAAGGATGCGGGGCACAGAGCAGACTGGTGCCATGCAGGTGTCTGTGGGTAATATGTGTCTAATGCTCGATGTGGTCTGAAATGCTCGGTCTTAACTAGAAAATACAGATACTGAAGGTGTGGAGATTAATAACTGTCAGCTACGACTCTGTATAATGATTCTCTTAAATTTCGTGCGGCTAGTTTGCATTTTCCGCGTTTAACAAACAAATAAAAATAAATAAAAAATGCTAATTGTTCCACAGAAGTCCTTATAGAAGAATTAACTAGCATATAGTGAATCTTATGTTTACACTAGTCCATTTCCCCCCAGCGTTTCCAGCTTCGTGTTTACAACAATACAGCTGTCATTCAGCACAAAGGGCGGACAATATGCATTCATAAGCACATTGTCATATTGAATGCAAAACACGCCATTCCTCTGCCAGTATTTGCATTCATCTGTGCACTGTGTGTGTCTCTGCTGTCAGCCTGCAGCCAGTTGGACACATTGATGCTAAGGCTGCGCGGTATGCTAAGAATTATTTTGACAGGTATTATGACTGAGATTAGTGAGGGGGATTTTTTTTTTTTTTTTGTTGCATCTATTCAAGCCGTGATGATTTACCAAACAGGCATGCTTTCTTACAGCGCTGCAGTTGATAATTACTTCCGCTGTTGATTATTTACCCCGATTAATTGATTAGTTTGGTCTATACAATGTCGGAAAATGGTCCATGATTCCATCCTTATCTGATACAAAAGGATCGGATAAAAAAACGCACACAATAAGTTGATCGTGGTGAATTTTCTTTATCGGGATAATCGCGAATCGAGCTGTCAGCTGTCTTGCCTCTGTATCGGTTTTTATTCCGAGTTGGCCTAAACTAGTCACCATGGCTGACGCACATTGTAACACCCCGAAAAACATTTTAAATCGGATGTGTGTGTGAATGCGACCGATTCCAAAGTAAAAAGGTTACCACCATTTCTTTATCCTTTTATTCGTGCAGGAAGACCTTATGATTTATGACAATGTCTTTAAAGATTCTTAGATTGTATTTCACAAAAAAAAAGGATGTGCGTCCTTTCTGTGACCCAATATAGATATTTGTTTCCCAACAAAAGTGATTCCAGTGTGTGTTAGTGGACTTTAAGGTAACATATATATTATTAAGGCAGTACTACAAACTCAAAAATTTATTTATAAGAAATATATCTATATATTTCCAGAACTGAATAAACAAGTGGTTCCTGCAAAGTAGATGAATGAAATTGTGTCGTCCAGTTTGGTGTTTATTCCGTTTGAGTCGTGGTTTAAGTCCGACTATAGGTTATTCCCCAAAACTACATGGTGTGCCTTTTTTAAAGTCATAAGAATATTTAGATGATTATGGGGATAGTACTGACAGGATAATCCTGACACCAATATCTTCATATCCCCTGACATCCTACAGTGTCTTGTTTTGCCCACAACTCCAAGATGTTCACATTTGTGTCTGAAGCTGGAATAAAAAAATAGGGACATTTTTTTCTCGTCTCTTAAAAACGTACTCAAGCTGATTTAAGCGATTATCAAAATAGTACGTGATTAATTTAAGGTGGCAGCTAATCGATCAATCGTTGTAGCTCTATTTACTTGCATCTAAAGACCAAGAAAAAAACCCCATTATTTTGTCATGAATTTAAAAGATTGTAGCTTCCGATTCCGATAATAATTCGATCAGTTGTTTGGACTTAGTCGATGCCGTTTTATTATGTTTGGGAAATGTGGAATTAAAATCCGGCTCATTATCCTCTGTGTTGCTACGGCATCCAAATTCTGTAATGAGGAATATTTTCTGTGACTTCCGCGCATGCAGAGCAGCATAA
This sequence comes from Sparus aurata, assembly GCF_900880675.1. Classification (NCBI taxonomy): domain Eukaryota; kingdom Metazoa; phylum Chordata; class Actinopteri; order Spariformes; family Sparidae; genus Sparus; species Sparus aurata. The sequence goes on along the minus strand of NC_044208.1, from coordinate 17,117,222 downwards.
TGGAACAGACCTCTGTTATAGCTTTCGAAAGAGAGTTTGGCTTCACACAAAAGGTCATGAAGTATTCTGCATCTCTGGGACAAGGTTAGCTGTCAGTTATAGTGCAGGTTTGTTCCCGCATTATGCTTATTATGTGTGTGTACCACCAGAGAGAGTGAGGAGCAGGAGGGGAAGAGGGAGCATGAGGACAGGAGAAAGAGGAGGAGTTTTCCTAGGAGAGGGAAAAGAGGAGGGATGTGGGAAAAAATAAGTGTTGGTGAGGGGTGGCGGTGCGGGGGCGGGCGGTGCGGGCGGGGGTGGGGTAGCTGGTAGCCGAAGGAGGAAAACATGAGCGAGAGGTTGGAAAAAAGACGAGTGAGTGAGTGGAGGAGCAGGAGGTAAGAGAGGGAGGGCGTATGAGTCAGCGAGAGGGTCCCCGCCCGACCACGAGTTCTCTTCCTGGGAGGCCTCTTCATCAGGAGCTCCTATCTGATCACTTCCTCCCTGGAAGGTGTGTGTGTGTGTGTGTGTGTGTGTGTGTGTGTGTGTGTGTGTGTGTGTGTGTGTGTGTGTGTGTGTGTGATAGAGAGAAAGGGGGTTGGGGGTAATTAAGCTTCTTCAGCCGCTCTACTTCTCTGCTTAGTGATTCCACACACACAGCTGTTTCATTATATCTGTTTGTCAACCTCTTCTCTACCTGGACTTGAGTGTTTTTCTGTGAGTGTGTGAGAGACAGAGAGTGTGTGTCGGTGTGTGTGTGTGTGTGTGTGCATGCGTGCGTGAGTTCCTGCTGGGACACGGGGGGTGCTCTCTCCTCGGGCATTCTTTAAAAAAGAGGAATTTCTTTAAAGACAAAAAGGCAGGAGCGTTGGGTGGGGTGAGGGGTGTGTGTGTGTGTGCGTGCGTGTGTGTGGTGAGGTGGGGGGCTGCTTGCCCTTTGTCGGTAATCAGTTTGAAATGTTGAACAGTTTGCTGCTGCTGCTGCTCTCCTGAAACCTCCAGAAGACAGTGTGTGTGTGTTCAATTTATGGAGCCAGTGAGTACGAGCGTGTGTGTGTGTGTGTGTGTGTGTGTGTGGCTCTTACTTCTCTTTCTCCGAACCACTCGGCTGCTGATGTCTACATGTGAACCGTTGTAAGATGTTTTAGGTTTTGAGTGTGTGTGTGTATGTGTGTGTGTGTGTGTGTGTGTGTGCGTGTGTGTGTGTTTTGTGTAGCGGGGTTAAAGTGGGCCCCTAGTGAGATTAACCTCTGGTCCGTGTCACCGTTTGGCATGCAGGCCCCACCCATCTCTGCCTCCAGATAGCCAGTATCAGGCTTTGTCTCTCCTGCAGCAACACTACCCCCCCCACCCCAACCCCCACCCCCCCACCTCAACCCCCGCACCTCCTCCAACCGAACCCACCCTTCTCCTCTGCACATCAAAAAATGCAAAAGAAGAAGAAAGACCAGTCATGTGACTTCCTTTTGAGGAGCTGGCCACATACAGCGGAGATGATCGGTAATTGGAAAGGTGGCGGAGTAGCGAGCAGAGCAGGGGGCTAAAAACAAGTCGCAGTTCACCTGAAACACAAAGAGAGCGCCCACACGGTGCCGCCTGTGTTTGCTGCCCTCACATCATTTAACTTCATTTGATTTGAAAAAAAAAAAAAAAAAAAAAAAAATCCAGACAGACTGAAAGATTTACTGAGACAAACGTTAATTAGAGCCGAGGCAAACGTGCAGAGTTATGTTTAGTTTTGACTGTTTCTTAGGAGATGAAACAATTTATCTGTCTTTGAGCAGACCGAGCTGCAACTAGCAATTATTTACATAATTGATTAACCTGCAGGCTTTTTTTTTCTGTATTCATTGTTTTCCTTTTCTACAGCCCAAAATGACTTGTTCAGTTTCTTTTCGACCTTAGCCAAAGATATTTAGTTAAGAATTTCTTTTTATGAAAAAGTCCAATTTTGTCACATTTAAGGTGCTCTAACTCGAGAATGTTTGGCATTTTTTGTCTTGTAAATTGACAAATGAATACAATGAATCAGTTCTCATAATAGTTGCAGATTAGTTTCCGGGACATGATTAATGGATTGACTAGTCATTTCATCTTTGAAAAGGTAAAAGAAAAGAACACATTTTAAAGAATACATAAGAAATGGCAAAGATACAAAGCCAATGTGTAAAAATATGCCTGGAGAGATTTCAGTTGTTTTAAACAGTGTTTGAAATGCATCAGTGATGTGCTTTAATTTCACAAATCTATTTAAAAAGGCAGAGAAAGAGATAAAATAACTTTCCTCAGCTAAAAAACATGCTTTTCATTAGTCGTGAGACTCAGATGATGAGACGATTTTGTTGTAATGCTAGATGAACCTATTTTTGATCATATTTTGCTAACGTTTATCTCTTCATATCGGTCACAAGCAAGCAGCTAATAACCATCGTCCAATTTCCATTGTGTTTGACCCATTATGTATCATGTGCCAAAGTATAGAGACGGGGAAAAAAGTACTTGCTGCCTTTTTGCTGCAACAAAATCAATTAGATAGTGATTTTGATTTAACCGTGTGCAATAATAATAATACACAGCTAGCACAATTTAAAGTTAATAGTGACAGAGTGTGTTAATGCTGCACATCGTGGTGCAAGTTTATCGTGAAGCACCCAAAAAAAAACTTGACTCAGAACCTTTTTACTTCTTTATGCACACCGCATTTTTATAACTACTGTCGGAACCAAAACCGGCTTCGGTGACCAAGTATGTGGACACAAAAAAGGGATTTGACTTGTAGCTTATGATGTGATTACCTTGGAACAGACACGCAGCTGAGAGTGAGAACCAACAGAAGACGAAGAATGGTTGAGAACAAAGAATGGTCAGGACTGTGGTGTACACTCGTGTGTGAGAAAGATGGGTGTAAAAACATACAAGTTGGGGTTGATGTGTTTACTGGTATCAGGGTATACCGTGATGTGAAAGCAGACGGTTATTGTACTGCGTGTATTTGCTTGAATTCTGTCACATTATTGTTCATATGAAAAATATGAGTATTTTAAAATTTCATGTATTTTCAGGATAAAAAATTTTTTTTTGTTCAATCAAAGAAAAAGAACCTTGCGTCATCATATCTGTTGTGATTGTAACTTTTGATAATATTAATGCTGATAATAATTGTGTGATAAAGTCTATCGGGAAACCTATTTCCCGTTAAAATCTCGTACCACTGATACCCGACATGCAAAGTCAAGTATTTTAAGTTGTAGACAAAACAAATGGGCAAAAAGAAGCGAATATCAAATGAACATGCGTTTTATTGAGTCGATTAATAATTTCCTCTGACTTGGCGTCACCTCCTTAAGAGGTAATTTTTGTATTTTTTTGAAAAGAACACAGCCATTTGTGTAAAAACAGCCACACAGATCTTCTCTGTGGCTGTGCTCCTGTTCAGAGCGGGTCCAGTTAGTAGCAGGCGGTGTGTTTTATCACCAGTCACCTCGGCGAGGTTCATTTCCCCTCCCGTGCTGATAAACGTAGCAAGATGATCTAGTGCTTCCTCCCCCAGATCAAATATTTGCCCCAGTCATAATCGGGGGGTGTTGGATGTTGTTAATTTGAGGCAGGGGAAACATGAAGGCTTTAAAGTGTTTGATGGGGGTTGGGCGGGGTTCAAAGGTCAGGGCCACTAATGACAACGTGTTGAGGAGGGCTTGGGTGTCAGCGTCATAAGAGCGGCTCTGTTGGTGGTTTTCGTCGGCGTGTTTGTGCTTTTTTTTTTTTTTTTCTTCTCCCTCCTCCTCTCTCTCCTCCATCCAGCTTTCGCTCCCTCTCCTCTTTCTTCTCTGGTTTATATGCATCCTGTTGGGTTATGTCCATCTGAGCTGATGTGGCCCAGCTTTGTCCACTTAGCATTTCCTGTGTGTAAAAAGCTACTTAATGGCACCACGCCACATGGTGACCGCCATCTCCGTCACGCTCACCCCTACACACACACACACACACACACACACACACACGCGCGCCCCCTTTTCCTCCTGCCACGGGCACGATCGAGCGCGCGGCTCTGCGTGGGCCACCTCAGATTTAAAGCATCCCATAATTAGCCATTCCATAGCTGGTGGTCGCCGCGGAGAGAGGCTGCTGGTGGTGGTGGAGGAGGGCGGTGGGTGTCCTTTCTCCGCTTCCCCATCCCCTCACGTTACAGCTTCCTGTATCGATTGCTGGGCCTGGTGATGACGAGGGCCTGGCTGATGAAAAGGAGGGCTATTTCTATCCAGGATGCTGTATTGATCGCTGGCTCCTTCCCACACACAGCCCCACACACACACACACACACACACGTGGAGCTATAGGAAGATATTTATTACATATAAGGAAGCTCGTAAGCATAATCAAGCCATTTTACAGTGTGTCGGTGTCCATTTTGTTGGCTCGGTTACTTCAGGTTTTTAGGATGACAGTCGCCGTTAAGGCGCTGAGAGCTGGTGTGGTCCGCCAGTCGGGCAGGGGGTGGTGCTGGGATGGTTATACCGCTGACCCCCGGATTTCTGCAGCTGACCTGTGGGGCTCCTGATCAAATGGGGGTTTTGTTCCTGGGCTCCCCCCAGGTCCAGCCACTGATCAGGAGTTGCTCCTCCATTGGAGCTGAACAGAATGCGCTGGAGGCATTTCCATGAACCCCCTCCTCCTCCTCCTCCTCCTCCAAACTCCCCTCCCTCATCCACCAACCCCCTGCTCCAGGCCACTCCTCCATTTTGTTTTCTCCCTCTCTCTCCCTCTCTCTCTCTGACGTTCTCTCGTTCCCTCTCCCCGGCTGTGCCCTTTCCTGACCTCTGTGCGTAAACTGAAACGGGTCAGGACACCAGCCAGGTCACTCGAGAGGAGGGGACTTGGGTTACAGGTTCTGATTTGTGAAGTTTTTTTTTTTTCTCACACACGTTGACGCATGCATACAACAGCACACACACACACCCACACACGCACTCTCACGTAGATCCACATGCTGCGTTTCATTACATAATTGTGGGGTTGCTGCGAGCTTCACGAACGATACTAGTCCAAGACATGAAGGCATGAGTGTGACACCACCTCTTACATGTTGGAGATGTGTGTGTGTGTGTGTGTGTGTGTGTGTGTGTGTGTGTGTGTGTGTGTGTGTGTGTTTTCCTGCATTTCTGCAGAACAAAAGGGGTTGTGTGGTTTCCTCACTGGTGCATTGTGGGCATTGACGGGGTTGGAGAGGGGGTAGGGTGCTGAGACAAACCACTCAACTTTGACCTGGAGAGACAAGCTGCTGGTGGACTGAAGACAGGAGAGGAACAGGAAGAGCTCGTGCACAGTCTGCACAGTCTGAAGAGCAGCTGATGATTATTCATCATTATTCAGAATGCGTGTTGTTTTGTGGGGGATGGGCGTATTTTTCTTATTTTTTTTTTATTTGCCTTGTACTGATATCTGCCGAAGGAATGCCTTTCAGTCATTCAGATGGTCTAATGATGGTAATCATGAAATCAATTCCTGTTTTAATTTGAAAAAACGGGGCTCAGACTGCTCGAGGTTTGTTGTTTTATGGAAAAAAAAAAAACAAACAAAAAAAAAAGGCCTTCGCAGTTTTAATTCATAAATTGAATCTCCCTATTCATTGTTTTTTGCAGCACAGCATTTTTGATATTGATCCTTTATCGGCCGCATAAAGCCACAAGCTCAATTTGTGTCTCGGGCCGTCGCCCCTTCTGTTTTTATTCCACCACTTACATCTGCTGCGCAGAGTCTTTGCCATTCGCTCGTTTCCATTCCCCGATTCCTCGTCCTTTCCTCAGAGCCAAATCCAATACCTGAACGGTCCGAAACGGACAAATCGTCCATCAGCGATCGACTGGAATCAAAAAGGGACCCTGGCTCCGTCCTTCGCTAACTGCAGGGAGAGAATTAGAAACGATGTCTCAGGGAGAGAGAATAATTCTGAATGTACTGAACACCAGCGCTATTGCAGCGATTCTCCCCTCGTATAAACTGTGGAAAAAGTGTGTGAATAAGGGGGAAGAATGTCTCCGAAGAAGTTTGATATTAAGACAGTTTTTAGGAGGAATAAACCCAAAATAAAGCTTTTCATTATGCATGTTGAATTTGTTCTGATTTGAAGCACAATTGGCTTTGATTCGGTGTGACATTTGTGGAGTGCCTTGTTGAATTTGCAGCTACTCGCATTGAGAACTATTCAGGACAGATGTTCCAAAAACCATCTGTTACAATAAAAATCTAAATATACACATTACTTTAGAATTAATTGAAACAAGAAGAATACGAATGTCCATGTCTGTATTTGTGTTTTGAAGGAAGCAGTGTATAGTTCATGGCCCCTTGATAAAGCGTTCTAGTCGCAAAAAATCTGAAAATGAATTATACCAGGCTATTGTTTTCTTTTTAATAAAAGTTGTTTTATATTGGCCTTGAAACAAAACTTTTATTCACTTATGGAAAACCAAGCAAACTAATTTAAGTCGCCCAAAAGTTTCAGAAAAAATACTGTTTCTAAAATTTAATTCCTTTTAAACCTTAAACTTATTAATTGAATATAAGCTGGTGACATTGAATTGATATATCCTGAAAAGCTTTCATTCATTATGTGGGAGTGTTGGCCTGTTTTACACCATTACACATAGTTAGAGTTTCTTTGTGAACATTTTGTAGTGAGATGGCGTTACTGCCGTTCGTGTTATGGATTTTAAAATTGGTACTAATTGATGCAAAGGCAAATATTTGATTAGGATTTTAGAGTGCGACTCTGTTTCATTTATTAATTGTTTTATTTTAATTTAATTGTAAAAAAAGAAAAAAAGAAAAAGAAAAGCGACTTAAGAAAACAATTTTACCTTTTTTTCTGGTTTATTCTCAAAGGCAAACAATGAACCAGAAAGTACTTCTTTTCTTATGTATGCGTTTTCTCTCTCCGTGCAGTTGAGATGCATCTCGCTGTGACACGTTTACCTTTATGTCACTGTACAGAAGCCGTCTGACAGACGTTCATCAGAGCGCGGCGAGTTCACGTACTATTCTTAGTTTGTAATTAATTCACATTTCTCGATTCCCCTTCCCTCTTCTCACTGTTTTACACATTCCCACCCTTTCAGTCTCTTACATATTCATTTCAGTCTAATAATAGACCACCTATAGAGGCTCCTCAGCTTCCTGTAACTGCAGACACATTGTAGAGAATTCTGCTGCCGAGAACATTTTCTCTCCTTCCGCTACTTTCACATCTGATTCCCTCTGCTCATTCATTTCTCCTCCTGTCTCCTACATATCTTGTCTCTACAGCAGAATTCACAGATAGTCCCGCGTGTTATTTTTAGGCCCTCGTCGTATAGTAGGTAGTAAGGCTTGCTCTGCGCACTGCGTGCCTGTGTGGGTGTGTTTACCTACGCCGAGATCCGCAGGGCTCGCTGCGATTCATGAAGGTCATGGATGCACCGCATATCAGCTGTACATGCTGTGCGATCAACAAGACATAAATCATCGTCCGGTGGTTATGTAGTGACTAAATCAATTATGCCGATCATGTCGATAAGACGGATGGTGGATGTTGCTCAGAGAAACTGATTGCATGGGTGCGACATGCTTGTCTTTTTTTCTTCCTGCAGAAGGAATAGGAAGTGGTGCCTCTGCGAAAAGTAGATAAAGGGAGCGCAGCAAGGACGCCGTGTGCGAGATAAAGACTGTCATGGCAGTTGGTGCAAACCACATACAGTCAGTCCGCCATGTTTGAGACGATGCCTCCTCTGCGTGCAGTGTGCGCTGCTGGATGATGTGCTCGCTGCGTTCGCAACGAACGCCTACAGCAAGCTTCTTGGGTCTCGATACGCACTGCTTCTTCTTTGACAATAGTTTTGGGACTTCTTTCTTTTTTTCTGCTCCCAGACAGCTTTTCCATATTTAAGTTGTAAATGAGCTCTGACAGGTGTGGGGCTTGTACAACATTAAGGCCGAGCTTTATGCTCTGCGGACAGGACGTAAGAACTAAGGCGTTAAATTGAGTCTTTTCATCGGAAAAAAATGACCTTTTCTGCTCGAGATGGAGGTTCTCTGTACCTTTTCACAAGATAAAGCAAGTGGTCTTTGTCAGTTCACTTCATCATTCAAGGTTTTATATACCCAGTGAAGCCAGTCATGATAGAAGAGTCCACTGTCTGTACAGCACTGCGGATATAAAGCCTTTTAAAAAGTGACTTAGAAAGACATGGAGATATTCGAATTGCCTTTTAATCGGCTCCCAAATGATTCGACGCCATTCAAGGACATGTGGACGTCTACAAAATGAATGACTCAGACATCCATCATCTTACTGCCGTTGCAGTGAATTGAGCTCTTACATTTAAGTAGCCCGTTAGAATGTTTATTATATCTGATTAGATCGTCGCAATAATCACCCCTGAAAAAATCGGGAGTAACTTGATGCTGCTTTATACGCTGAAAGTAAAAATCATTTCAGCCAACTGTCACCAGACTTGTAGCCTACAACAATCCTTGCATCCCCTGAACTAGATACACTCCCTCGTGTGTTGTTTTTTTCCCATCTTTCTATAAGCGCCTGCCACTCTTTAATGGATAATTCCTTTTTTTTTTTTCTCCCAACAGAGCAAACTGGTGATGGAGGGCTTCCGCAGCTTAAAGGAGGGCGAGCAGGTGGAGTTCACCTATAAGAAGTCCTCCAAGGGCCTGGAGTCCCTGCGGGTGACCGGACCTGGTGGGGGACCCTGTGCAGGCAGCGAGAGGAGACCCAAAGGGAAGGTCCCACTCCAGAAACGCAAACCAAAGGGAGACCGGTGAGTTTTACGGGGAAAAACTGAATGACCGGGAAAATGACAAAAAAAGAAAGGAATCACAATGATTTTCTGTGTCTGCAGAAATGGTTCATATTGCACGCACGCAAACCCCACCGGCTTCATCGAACAAAACCTGAACGTATGTGAGCTTTGTTTTCCAGAGAGCAGCGCTGCCTATAGCAGAAGGAGACATATGTTATATGTACATCTCACTGCGGCGAGCCATTTCTGAGTGGGCTGAGATTATAGATTAAATCTATTCAATCTGCCCGGGTACATGCCTGTTGCTATGGTTATTGTGCGCCATAATAAGGAACTGAATAGAGCACTTTGCCTGCCATTGCCGCTATTTTAAATCAATTTGCCAGCTTTTACATTAGGGACGGCATTAGCACAGGGATGGATTGGGCTTATATGCATCTCAATGCAGCACCAGCTCAATCAATTGTTTTGTCCTCAGGAAAATCCTGAAGGGTGCTTTGCTAAAACCCGTCAGAGGAGAGCCATATGGAGCTGCTTGAGAAAAAAACGCCCGATGGTTGAAGCAGAGGGCGGCTGCGTTTCCCCCGTCCTCCATTCTGATCGAGAGTGACGTACAGCCGAGTATATGTGTTTATAGGAGGGCATCACATGACAACAGGGCTGCATTTACATCAGAAAGTCCAGCTCTGCCACTCTTTATGCCGCTCGCCGTCGCCTCACCACAGCTGCCTCGGTGCAGCAGCCCCGCGCCGTCCAGTTTTTTAAGGTGTGAAAAGAGAAGCTATTGTTGGAAAGGAGGAAACAGTATCTGGGAGGCGGAGGAGGCTCCCTGATTGTTTTACACAGCTGAATAATTCAGTTTATTTGGGATAATTGATCCAGTGTTAGGTCAAGTGTCTCTGCCTTCTACTAAGGTGGTAGCAAGGCAGTATTGGATTCAGAGATGGCAGGTAGATGCCTGTGATGTCATCAGTCTTTGTGAGCGCGCTCCTGTGGCAGTTAAGCTGCTCTGACCCCTGCTGGTCACACGCAACCAAGGATCTGTGCAGTCCGTTCCTCGCACTGGCACTCTGGAGTCGTCTGAAGGTGTTGGATGTAAGAAATCGTGTTTTGAAATATTCAGCTTTTGAGATAATAACTGAAGGGATTGATAATTAAAGCAGCAGATTGTTGAAGTCGGGCCCGCTGAAGGAAATGTCTTCTGATATTCTGTGTGTGTTACTCCTCAAACGATCTCAGCTCTGTTGTCTTCATAAGTGTGGCATCAGAGGTGGTGTCTGGTTTGTTTTCATACCATACAATTCATGAATTAGTCATGCTATTCATGAATCACCATAAATTAAAGGTTGCAGCAATGGTTCAATTCTGGGTCAACATACGGATTGTTTAAGATAACGATTAGGCCAATAGAGATTTTTGTTGTTGCTGTTAATTGCGTTTTCTACCAATGAATTGCCCAGTTTTCTTCAAGGGAATCAAAGAAATCTTCATTTTATCTATATGTATATGTAAAAAAAAAAAAGTTTAGTAATTTTGCCCCTAATTACGCTGTTTTAGAAAGAGCTCTTACATTTAGTATAACCTTGCACATGAAACCGTTTCTCTTGCGAGCTGCCTCAAAAGCCTTATCATCCAGAAATAAAACCGCCTACTCGGTGAGAAGTATTCCACGGCACTGACATTTGCCTACAAACTGACGGTAGGGATGTGACGAGCCCGTAGCCCTCGAGGTCACACTTTAAAACAACCACGATTAATAAATTAGACGTTTATAAATAAACTTTAATTATCAGTTATTTCACCATTAACAAACGCTGAAATGATTAACGGGTCATTTATCAAGCGATGTTAAGTTTATAAACGTCAGTTCCAACTATGTAATTTGTTTACGACACAGTATTTATCAGGGGTAGACTGATTATCGGCCCCAGCTGATTATCGGGACGATATTCAGCATTTTTCCAATTACCGGTATCGTTGATCTATCTGTCAGATTGCTGATAAAAAATAAGCTGATTTAAAAATACTTTGGCTCTGACGCAACATCCTCTCGCTCAGTGTCCCGCCCACAACGATATTTGATGGACACGTCACCGTTAATAGACTTTAAACACGGAATCATCTGAATCGGCAAAGGAAATAAACGTGTCAAATAAATGTAATATAAAGTGGAAATAATAGATTTTACCTAAGGACAGTATTTGAGTAAAGGTTTATTCCATCACTGGTATTCGGTTCGAATGAATATCGAACCAATTATATAATTTTTTAGTGTCTCTGATTCCTAATAATCAGTATCGGCCCTGAAAAAGCTAAATCTGTTGACCCCGAGTATTTATTAACAATTTACAATTTTTTTTAAACATCAGTTGCAACTTTTGAGGAGAAAATGCTAAATAAACGGTTTATGAAACATTTAATAGTTTTGTAAAAAGTGAAATAACTATGAACTAAAGTTTTAATTAACTATAAATGTACCATTCACTGTATACGGTTATAATAAATTGTTAAAGCCACCTGAAAGCTGACGCGACAAAACAGATGACATCGGACACTTAAGTTAAAATCGGTCAGTATCAATGTTTGGCTGGTAATTTTTGCACATCCCTGCCATTAACACAAGGTATTCTAGGCAGTTACCTTTTTTTAAATGAGTTTTTACAGAATACAAATTGAATCTTTATTGATAAGAAAGTAAAATGAAGACGTGACAACCTGTTTGTGTGCTGCTAAACGGAAGTGCTTTAGCTTGAATGATTCTTTATTAAACATCTAACTGCAATAAAAAAAAAACATATATTTTGTTTAGTTACATTTGTTTTATGTATAGTTTAAAACCTTTAAATCAATTTATCTGAGATGGAACAGTTTGTTTTGTAATTACCCTTTGCACAATCTAAGACATACACAGTGTTGAATTTATGTAAGAATTTTTCAATAAATTATCAAAATTAAACCTTAATCCTACCACCCATGAATGCATAATTATTGATATTTTACCGTTTTGTGGTAATGGCTGTTAATTTAACATTTTTAATGCGATTAATTCAGTTGTCGTCTTATGAATCCAGGTTGAGAGGACACTTGCTAAACTCATCCTTAAAACTAAAAACCACGTTTTACACATTTAATGCTGTAACCAAGAAGTTAACTTCAATAAGGAGGCTTTGCAAATTAACGAAGATTAATTAGCACTCAGGTCTGCTTATGACTGTGTTTGATCCAAAGATCTTTGGAGATAATTCAAAAGCAACGAAGACTGAAACAGACTTTGACCTGTCATGATTTCTTTTCTCTCACAGTTGCAGCCGGCGAGCTGTCGTTTCATGATCACATGCGTCTGCTGCTTTCAGCTTCTGCATGAAGCCTTTTTTTTGTTTGGCTAAATCCTTCAGTTAATATCCGCATAAAACACTGTGTGTTACGCTGGTGTAGATATAATAATAATAATAATAATAATAATAATAATAATAATAATAATAATAATAATAATAATAAACGGTGGATGCGGCGCCTTTTCTCAGCTGTCAGGCCTGAGGTGTGTTACACGTTGCACGACAGACTAAAATGAATAAAACCCTGAACACTAAGAGGAGGCATCTTTGTACATCAAGCCTCCATTAAAAGCATCTTGCCTCTATAGCGGGGAAAAAAAATGTCTGTTTGAATTGTTGTCAAAACAGTTGGCGGCATTCTGACCGCACACATTTGCCTTGACTTTTTCTCTTTACACTCTTTCAGCAGCCAACTGCTTCCTGTCAGATTTAATAACAGTGTGTAGTTTGGCACACCACAGAGTGCTGCTCCTGTCCGATCCGGAGCAATAACGTGTGTCGTACCACCATCTAGTGGTGAAGCTGAGTCAGAGCGGGTGTTTCAGAGATGGTTGTGGTTGTAGTGAGCTGGGCATGAGAGAGAGAGAGAGAGAATCCTACAGTAAGACACTGGTTGTTCACCAATTTCACAGATTATTTTTTTATTTTTAAGTCTACACGGGTGTCCGTAAAATGTCACCTTAGGACGTTATGAATCATTTATGGGTGATGGACTTTACCATGGAACCATTATTTTCCTGTTGATGATCTTTTCAAATGAGCCCGATTTATGAAGCACTTTGTAACAAGGTAAATACTATTATAGTAACTTAGATAATTATTATCATATCTTACCATAGTTAGGTGTAGAACCTCTCTGATGACACACAAATGGATAAACTGCACTGCTTATTGAACTAATTACTGGTGGAGCCGCACACGTATCGATATACAAATGGATGTTTAACAGCGTGACTGCAGACATTTATTGATCATTTGGGGAGTTGAAATGCAAAAGCTTGTGCCTGTGCACCAGTTTTTCCACAATGATCGAGATTTATAAAACGGATCTAAATCAGCTGTATGCACGGCTTTTATTCATATAAATGTACATCTTTGTCTTTTGTGCATACAGTTTTATTTGCGAGTTGTGAGTTTAGTGCATCAGGCCCCTGATGTTTTATGACGATTTTTCGGTTTCCCACACCTTTTTTAAATATCAACTCTCCAGGCTCAGTTCTCTAAATTCAAGGACCCAGCACCACATAGTTTGAGACACTGATCGAAGTTAATTTACTGTCACTGTCAACACTGACATCTTTTAGAATGAGACCAAGTAGGCGTCAGGTTTTACTTGGCACTAACTTAGTTTAGCAAAATATTATGTTGTGACAGACATGAAACTTCATATAAACATGATTTTTTATTTTTTATGTACACTATTATAATGGAATTGAAACCCATAGAAAAGTAAAATAGACAATATGATAATTGTCAATTTTCATACCGAGGTATATCTTATTCTGCAACCCTACCGTATCTGTTTTCAATAAGCTGTGTTTATTTTTTCCCCTCAAATTCGCAAACTTTCACAGCGTTCAAGGATCCGTGGGCAATCTTGGGATTCAGTGTCTGGATTTCTTTTTTGAGTGGTCACTTATCGAACTGGTTTAAATTTTTATAACTGTCTACTCAGTCAATTGAAATATTATCAAGATTGCAACATGGCCATATCATTGCAATCTCTGAACTGCAGGAGCACATTTTTGGATTAAAATAAAATGGTATCACAATGAGGTACTGTGGAGACGTCCTGGCTTCAAATTTAGTTCTCTAGTTCTCTCGCACAGACCCCCAACAAATGTCACATCATAATGATTTGGAATAGTTTATTTTAATTTTTAAATATAAAAAAATATATAAATTGTGATGCACAAAATGATTCCTCTCAAAAATTGTGAATCACATTGTAATATATGTCAAAATTATATTTTTTATATATATGTATGTGTGTGTATGTATGTATATGTATGTATGTGTGTGTATATATATATATATATATATAAATATAAATATATATATATATATATATATATATATATATATATATATATATATATATATATATATATATATATATATATATATATATATATATATATATATATATATATATATATATATATATATATATATATAAAAAAAATTTTTCTTAATTGAATCGTGCAGCCGTGTTCTGTTACATGAAACAAAGACACGATGTGACAGGGACTTCTTGCTCTTGGACATGTTGGTCATCATCTCACACTCTGCCTTCCCTCCTTTGTCTCCTCCGCAGCTGTTATAACTGTGGAGGTCTGGATCACCATGCCAAGGAGTGTGGCCTGCCCCCCCAGCCAAAGAAATGCCACTACTGCCAGAGCATCACGCACATGGTGGCTCAGTGTCCCCACAAGGCGCTGGCGCCCGCCACAGGCTCTCAGGACCAACATGCGTCTACCTCGGCCTTCAGCCCAGGGACCGGGCCCTACCTCTGCCCCCCGGAGGAGGAGGAGCGCTCCGGCTCGTCCCCCCTGGAGGGCTCCTCCTCCTCCCCCGAGGAGCCCCACACGCGCGGCCCCCGGACCCAGAGGTGGAGGAAATCCTGAAAACAGCCTGTAGAGGTGAACCTTTTCACCGCTAACCCCTGACCCTCATGTCTCTCCTCCCCCTCAATCAAGGATACCTAAAGCCCCCACCCCCCTCATCTACCTCACACCTGTGAAAAAAAAAAAATGGGAGGTCTTGATTTCTTTACTTTTTATTTTAATTTTTTTTATTTTTTCTAACCAGCGCAGCTATGGCAACGATCACCGGGGTACAGACATGCGTGAATGTGTGTGACTGACTCGCAGTCTTACGGCAAACACCGCTGGAGTGGTGACTGCAGGGAATGACTGTTTTTTTTTGTTTTTTTTCTTGTTTCAATCAGTGCAGCTCAAGAGTGAAACAACACGGTATGAATCTTGGTTTTGATTATTATTTTTTTTGGTTGTCTTTTTATTTCCTCTTGGACCTAAGTGTTGGCCATTTTGAAAGCTTTTTTTTTTCTCCATACAGTTTTTTTACAAAGCCACCGATTTTTATATCCTGTAGGGCCCGATCATCAATCACGATGCACCCTTTTTAAGCACACACGGTAGCTCATTATAAGAAGGATTAGCAGGAGACTTTTTTTTTGTAAAAAAAAAAGCTTGAGACCCTCTGAAAGATAATCCAAAACCGCCCTGTAGGGTTGTTAGCTCGGCTTATGAAGATCTTTAGGGAAAACTTTTATGGATTCCGGAGGGAATTTTTTTTAAGCATAAGACGGTGGGGCTGCTAAACACATTCTCTATAACCTTGAAACGCTCACCTGCATACCTCTCTCTTGCATGAAAAAAACGGACTGGACCAACTGATTGTCGAACAGTGAGCGTGTGTGTTGTGCTGAGAAAGAGAAAGTGTGTGTTTGTGTGCGTGCGTCGGGGGCAAAAAACTGTCAGACTGGGAAACGCCTCTTCTCCGGGATTTAAACACTATTAACAAGCGGTTTCCTAACTTTTTTTTAGAGATAGACACGCGTTTAGATTAAGACATCATGTAATCCAGCTAGTTCGTAGTTTTTTGTTTTTGTTTTTGTTTTTTTTAGATTTAAGGTGATTGAACCGATCATTAGACTGACCATTTGTTTTGGGGTTGTTGCATACTTAGTTGAAAATAACATTACAGTTTATAAATCATAGTATACGTCATTAATATATGTAAAGTCACGAGATATAATTGACATTTTTTTATTAACTTTAAGTGATGCATTTATACGGATTTTAGCTCTGACATAGGTGGATAACCCTGTATATTGCATGGGATACTTTGTCGTTGTGTGGAAAAAACCAAACCTGTAGCTCTCTCTATTTAACCGTTTTCATTCCAATCAAACTCACCTTTTTTTTTAATTTTTTTTTATTTTTACTCCACGCCTCCTTCTTCTTTTTCTTCTTCTTCTTCACTAGTTCAAAATAGTCAGCAATCAACCTCTGACCCAGCACAAAGACTCGCCTCGTTTTATTACAGGTGTCGTGTCAGACCGTCACGGTTATCATCGCAGCTGCTCTACTTACTGAATACCTCACCAGTTTTTCTTCCTCTCCGGATATGAATGTCGCAGAAGCCGTTTTTTTTTGTTTGTTATGCTCTCCCAGCTGCGTCGCAGTAAGACCGAAACCACGCGTTTTTGGGTTTTTTTTTTTTTTCCTCCTCCATCTGTGCCTACCGGTCGTTAATCAGCGCAAGCCAGGCGAGGTGAGACGCCCTCGCCGCCGCTGCTTCAGACTCACAGAAGAGAGAGAGGGAGGGAGAAAGAGAGGGAGAGAGAGAGAGAGAGAGAGAGAGAGAGAGAGAAAGAGTGCTGCTTTTGGTATAACTTGAATCCCAAGCATGGCTTTAGTGGCACTTATTTGTGACCCAACAACTCTTCTCTGACCATATTGAATGTGAAAAGAGCTTATCTGAAGTCGACGCCTCACAAAAGTTCACGTCGGCGTCACTTCGGAGTCGTATCTTAATGTTCTGACAAATCAAAATAACTTTGTATGATGATATCAAACTAGCTTGTGTGTTTTTAAGAAAAAAAAAAAGAGAGAGAGAAGCTCTAAAATAGACAACCAACTGTTTCTTGGTATATTTCTGTACCAAAGAGTTTGGCTTTATTTTTTCGAAGGCATTTTAAACGTTACAACTCGCCCAAAGTGCTTGCCATTCTCGCCACCCTTTCAGAATAAGAGGGACTTATTTCCTGAAAGCGCAAACACTGCAGTTGTGTTGGTGTGTTGTTTTCTTTTTTCTTTTCTTTTTCTGTACAGCTTTTTGAATGTGTGCGTGCGTTTAAAAAATCTAAAATCTCAACAATGCAGCATGATAGAAGAGAAAAAGTAAAAAAAAAAAAAAAAAAAAAAGTAAAAACAAAAAAAGTGAATGACCAAACCACATAAGGAGCACAGCCCACGCTCGGATCTTTATGGAAAACAACCAACATCTTTTTGTATGATGTATTTTTACATTTTTACACACAAATTCCTCTCAGGATGATGAACTGTTCTCAGGGAATTAACCAAAAAAAAAAAAGTGTATTTTATTCTTTTGGGAATCATCCACTGACTGACTCAACAAACTCTGCTAAGCAACGGTGAAGAGACATTATGTAACTGACTCATGTACTGATATTAGCAACTACCTCTTGAGTTATACATAGTTGTGCATTTCTTTTTTGTTTTGTATATTTTTTTTTTTTTGATGAGCTTGTATGATTTTAACTGTAGGTCTCTGTTGTACTGAGGTGTGAGAAGTTCCCTAGTGTTGCCACAGACTCCCTGGTCTTCCTTTTCCCGAGATTTGACGAGTTGACTTTTTCTTCCCCCCTCTTTTTTTTTACCGCAAAACTCTTTTTTTGTTTACAGCAAAAGCCTACCTCATACGCACTGTTTCCTCCACAAACTCTGTACCTCCTCCCAGCCCCCACTACCTCCTCCATGCAGTCGTTAACGAAATTGCCACTTTGTCGCACTAGAGTCACACACACGGCATTTTCGACGAATCAGCCCCCTGAGACGGCTCGTCGCTTGTGACTCCAAATATATCTTACAATCAAAAGCTCCTCTTTTTTTTTTTTTTTTTTTTTCAAGGTTGGACACAAGTTTTTCAGGATGGGCGCGTTTCGTCTCGCCTATCCGGGGTGACGTTTTTTATAATTCTGCCAGCTCCGTGTTACACTGTCAGTCTACGCTCATCGCTCAGCTGCAGACAGCCAGTGGGTTTACCTCAGTTTTGTTCGGGCTAGCTATAGACATGTTTAATATTTTACATTTCCGTGTGAACACATTTTTTGAAAAAAAGACATCGACTGTTGTTTTTAGTTTGTAAGTATTTTATCATAACCGTTTTTTTTTTTTTGTAACCACTTGATATGATGGGCTTAAGGTGGAGAAGAATAGGATTGTACTTCGCACAAGGAGTGCCTATCTTTATGTTGTGTTCGTCGGACCCTATTACCAAATAGATATTTTCCTCTCTTTGGGCTCCATGGTTAATGGCATTTGTCAGCCATTATTTTACAGCCTCAGATAATCAGAAGCTGTGTGGTTCGGAGCGGATGCCCCTCACCAACCCCCACCCCCCCTTCTTGTTTGCGAACTACATTTGTAGTTTAGAGCGGCATTTTGTTAACAGTTAACGTGAAATCAGTAGATTTTGTACTAATGGTGACATTGCATAGGTGTCATTCTTTTTTTTAAAAAAAAGTGTTTATGAAGATGAATATTGTTATCAGTACTCCTTTTAAAACTAACTCATGAGATCAAAGATTGATTTTCTTTTTTTTACATCTGACCGTAGTATTATGACTCACACTCAGCTGAATGAATCACTATGTTGCAGTGGGCCTGCACCTGGGACTGAACACGTGTCGATGCCAGTGAACGAAATACACGATCGTGGTAAAAAAAAAAAAAAAGAAATAGTGATATTATTATTAGTAGCTTTATATTTTCTTCCAATCAATGTAACTACTGATTGATCTCTTGTTTATTGTCCTGTTCAGTATTCGACACAGCCGAGAAAACCCTCTCCATAAACTAGATCACATGGTTACTGTAGAGGTTTGTCAAGGCTGCATGTAGGATAACAAATTGGTAGAATCGTGTTATTAATATTTTCCCACTTGTCTTAAGTTGTTTGAATCATGCAAACGTGAGACGACACAAGCAAAAGAGTCTCATATAATCATCTGAAGGGTTTTTTTTTTTACTCCTGACCAAACATTGTGTCCCAGTTGTATCTCAGCAGAAACGGTCAGTTTTGAGTCTCAGGCACTGAAAAGGGAACACGGCCACAAAATCCGATTTTGTTTGGACCCCTTACCCAAATTACAACGCCGTGGCTTCTTTATTTGAAAATTCACAAAGATCTGAGAGTCGACACTGGTGCATTTCTGCCCCGCAGTGGCAGTCATGGAGAAATAAAAGACGAAAAGGATACACCCGATAGATATTCAGCGTTATGCAAGTGTTCAAAGGCACTGCGGAGATGATTATATAGCTCACGTGACACCATGTTAACAAAGATTGTAATATTTATTGAGATACGGGGATAAATCAGATCCACTTTTTTAAAAAAAGCTCTTTGTTTTAGTCCTTTATTTCATTAAATGCAATGTATAAAGTTGTGGGAGATGAAAGGATAATTCAGGCTGAGTGCTCTTAGTGTTTTTTTTCTCTTTTCCCTTTGCCAAGAGAGCCGAAGTAATGGCGTCACATCCGGGTTAGCATCTGTTCCATTAGCTCACTCAGTGTCTTTCATCAGTCCGTCTTGAAAAAAGTAAGCGTGTTCCTGAGGTGTACTTGCCTTATTCTAAGACAAATCAGCATCCACTGGTGGAAGTAGAAACCCACCTGACTTGAACAAAGTAAAAGAGGGAAAGAACAATTACAAAGAAAAAAAAACTACAACTCCCGACCTCAATTTTGCAGATATCTGTAAAAACCAGCAAACGCTCCTTCTGAAGCTTCCCCCCCCCCCATAACGTTCTAGATGAACCTCAGCTGTCGAAGCATTCAGCGCTCTGTCCTGTTGTTATTACTGGCATTTCTGAGCTGGCTGCAACCGTTCGCTCTCTCTGTCGACCTGTGACCCTTAGCCCACAAACGTTTTGGGGCTTATGGGAAATATTCTCTAAAGGCCGCAAAAACATTGTGTTTCAAAAAACTACCGTCCTTATGTAGACGTGTGAAGCAAGCCACATGATGCAACGTTGACAACGTCTCTGTTCCAAGGATGTAGTTTCAACAATAAGTGTTTTTACAGATGTCAGTTGGATGCTCAGTGAGGTTTTCCCACTTCTGGAACAGAACCTAGACATTTCGGTTTTACTTCGGCTCCAAGTTAGGTCGCTGTCGAGTTCAAACCACGTGTCAAGAAAACACCTTTGTTATATATAGATAAGTCAAACATTTTGGAAATATACAACTATACAAGTCTCACCTGTCACTCAGCACTTAGTTAGTTTAGCTTAGCTCAGAGACTGGGGGCGGCGGAAAGCCTTTCTTGGCCCACTTCTGAAGCTCCTAAAACAGCAAACATGCAAGTTAATCAGTTGAAACAACATATCCAAATTAAAAAGTGAGCTTTGGATGTGATGGCAGGCGGATTTTTGTTATCTTTGGACGGAGGCAGGCTAGCTGTTTCCCTTTGTTTCCAGTCTCTGTGCTAAGATAGGCTAACTAGTTGCTGTCATGGTGTGTATAATTCCTAACTGTTGCTTTCAGCTTTGTGGCGCTGTATTTTTTTTTGATACGAGTGAATTATAAAGTCTTAAATGAGCCTTTAATTTAAATTTAAAGGAGCGCATAGACATTCTGTTTATTCCGACGGTTCAAAAATCACTAAATCTGAACTTTTATTGGACAGTGACTTAATCCGGATTAAATCAGAATACGCTCACCAAATATAATCAGCAGAGACGTCTGTTATTAGTGGGGACATTTTGGTGTTGGGATGGTTAGGGAGAAAAACAAAACAATTAGGCCTTCATCACTAAGACAAAAACCTGAATTATCCTTCATGTATCAGAAGCCTTTGAAGACAGACAGGATTGTACTGCATACTCACAGACATGGAAACCTCAGCGGTCCGTCTCGCTGCTTCCTCATGTGGTCGTTTCGGAGATGACTGCAGACGGGCTGAAGTTCACATACCTCAACTGCTGCTTTTTGTCAGCTGCTCTGTGCTTTGCCTTGACTGGAGAAACAATGTATTCTAGCGGATGATCATTTATGATGTTTGTTTTTATTTTATTTTTTAAAACTGAACTGTATCATGTCGGATTCATATTGTGTTGATGTACATGAAATCATACTGGAACATCGGACCTCTAAAAGGACCTATAAATCCAACCAAGGCAGTTAAAAAAGTGCAGATACCTGCTTGTATTGACCAATAACCTCACATTTCTCATGTTTGTTCATGTTTTTACTCTCTATGTCGTGGCCAGAGGGAGTCTTCCATGCTCTCGTTCTCTGGAGTATGTCTAGAGCCAAGCACTGATTGCTTTTGAATGGGGAGAAAAAATGTTCTTCTATGTGCATATCACACATTATTTTAGCCCCGATATAAGTGTACTGCCTTTTTTTTTATTTCTGTGAATCTTGGATTGGATTTTTAAATATGTCAGAAATGTTTTACTTGATTGGAAAATAAACATATTATATTGGCATTAAAGTATGTATAATTTCCCACTAGACACTAATGAAGTTGATTGTGTGTTTCTTTGCTATCTGCCTTATTCATTATTTAAAAAATTCACTCCCATACACATTTGCACACAGGCTTGCTTTTCAGCTTTTGTGGGTTTTTGATTGTTACCAAAGTCATGTTTCTGAGTTAAAGGTCAATCCAACAAATTTTACACATGATAGTCAGGTTCTTCTGTAGCTCTGGAGGAGCTTTGTCAAGTCTAACCACATAACAAGAGTGATTATCTTAAGTTTAGAAACAAAGAGTGGTCTAACGCATGCTACAATCAAGTTATATTTGTACAGGATATGGCTTGTTTTTAAACTTGACCCAGATTAATGTCTAAGAATCAGAGTATCTCTGCCTGTGCTGCTTTAATTATGCCCATTATTTTTACAGTTGTTTTTCAACCTGAGATCTATAAAACACAAGTAATAATGTTATTACTGCAGAGGAAGATGCAGTTTGCCACTTGGCTAACCAGAACAGCTCAGGTATCTAACTGGTTGCCACCTAAATCCATTGCTAATCTATTGCTAATCAAAGGGGTGGATTTCTGTGCTCAAAAATTATCATTGCTCTATAAATTAAATTATATATCTCTTTTGTCCACTTTCGTGGACACTCGTGTGTAACTTAAAATACCTGCAGTAGCTTTTTCTTCATTGGGTCTACACAAAAAATACCATATATTTTGGACTTTTATAACTCAAAAATACCTAACTTGCCAGTTCCAACTTCTCACGTGAAGATTCTCTGCTTATCTCTGTTTTAAACCTGTGAAAACTTAATATCTTCGGGTTTATAACAGAACAAATCAGTTTCTTAGGATCTTTTTTTTGCCCTTATTTCTAATGATGTACAATTGACTGACATTTGGAGAGAAAGAGACCTTTTGTATTGTAGTTACATGGCATGCGTCTTAGACCACCTACTACAACCACACAGAGACGTTGCCTTGATTTTGAATGAGCAAATAATTAATAGACGAATTTGATGTGGAAACAATCTAGCCTTTAGAGTGTGTTTACAGTTCTCGGGGAGTGCTATGGTGTATGTGAGAAAAGAAGTATAAAGCCTTTTATGGCTCTAGAGGAATGTAACTTCCAGTGATGTCACTCTGTGGCTTAACTGCATTGTGGGTACTCTAGGTGTCACTGCAGTCCACTGGTCTCCTATAACACTGCTGGACTCATCATGGACAGGTACAAATTTAAAATTGATGCAGCAGATACAGAGATATCACCTTTTCATTCTATGCATTCTTCTTCCCTTACAAAACCAGATGCCTACATTACCCAGAATGCTACTTTGCCACTGAGTGACATCACTAGAGGCAATTTAACAGATTACATGCAGCTTCCTCTGGAGCCACAAAAAAAGCGTTATACTCCTTTTCTTTTTTTTTAAGACATGTGCTACATGTTGTCCTCCACAAGGACTGTACAGGCACTTTAATGAGTGAAATTGGTGAAGCTACCCTTTAAAAGCTTTCTGACACTAGCTCAACTCATTAACTTCTATCTTTTTTGACCTCGTAGCAAGTCACTTCTTCATAAACAGCAAGACACATCAAATCACAGTGAGTGATGACAGAGTTCAAAGTGTAAGGTACTTCTTGATTCGATCAGTTCCCCATCTTCTCCACTAGGGGGCAACCTGGTGCCACTGTGACAGCGTCCCCCCCCCCCCCCCCCAGGCCTCTGAAGGACACAGCCAAGGCAGATTAATCACCTCAACACATCTGACTCACCAAAGACTCTGGTGTTTCTTCACAGCCCTCTAGTCTCCTGCCCCCCTTTAATGGCCGAGCGCCTGGCTTTTTATAACCAGCTGTCTCTCTCGCCGTCTCCCTGCTAAGCACATCCAGTCTTGAGGGGGTCCATTAAAATGTACGCTCTTTGTTTACAGTTTCCCCTTTGTTACCCACACCGTCTTTTTCCTATACAGCTCCCCCCCCCCGTTCTTTTTTTATTTTTTCATACACAATCTCTGGAGATGGCTTCGTCAAGGTCAGGCTATTTTTATTGCGTGCGATACTGGAGGTATCGCAGGGAGGGACGGCGATAAGGAGAAGACTGGGGGAGAGAAAGGATATGGGAGAGCTAAAGAATAAATACTGCCGGGGCCCTTTTGCTGCAAACAGTGCGGTGTGTGTTTTTTAGGACATCGGAGGGGAAAGAACGCAGGCCGCAGAGATGAGAGGAGTACATATCTTTTCGCCGGTCTTTATTCTCATCGTCCTATTCCTCATTCCTAAACTGCGTGTTGACCTTTGTAGCACTGCCTCCGGGCTGTATGCTTTAACCTTTCCAGTGAGATAGAGGGGGCCCCTGCACTGGGAATACAAGATAAATCACAAACCACTGTCTGTTAATGCGACAGGCAACAACACACACCGGGCATGCGGGCACGCTGTTGAAAAAAAACCTCTGTCCCCCAAAAACACACACACAGACACACACACGCACACACACGCATACATGCTCGCAGATGGCCATGCCTCCATAAAGATGTCCACAGCATCAGCGGACTTGGCTGTTACATCTACAAGTGCCCCCCCCCCTCCCTGAATTATTCATCCCTCATTAAAATGCACTATGAGTAATGATAGCCAGGAGTATGTTTTTTAAGTTTTTTTTTTGTGTGTGAGTGTTTGAGGTGGAACACAAGGGGTCATTAGGAGTCATTTCTGGTCAATTTTGTATGATCAACCATGCTCCAGAGGAAGACGAGAGGAGGCGAAAAAAAAAAAGAAAAGAGAAAAAATCCCATTTACTTTCTGTGCATCGGGAATTCATGTTGAAAGAGATCAAAGGGGACAGACAAAGAGATGAGAGAATCGACATCTTCTCGTCTCCATTTGGCTCCCTATGAGAGGAGGAAAATTACTTTAAAGCTGCTGCCTTGATGAAAGAAAAAGGCGTTATGGCTGATGTATCCCTCCAGAGGTGGAATCAACAGTATGAATGACTCAAAGGCAGAGAAGGAGAGGAGGAGGTGGTGGTGGGGGGGGTAGAAAGAGAACATTTGTTTGAGGGAACAATTTTTTGTTGAGGCAACGAGAGTGCTATTTGACAGTGGTGGAGAAAAAAACAGCGATTCCCCTGTCAGAGGATTGCGACTGGTTCGACACTCCAACGCTGTTATTTCCGGTGTGTGCATATAGAACAAAAACAAAAACAGAAAAAAAAATGCAGCAGATGTCATCAGCTAGAGAGCTCATTTGCAGGATCAGTCTGGGGATTTTTTTTTTTTTTTTTTTTAATCAGAGAATTGTCTGGCTCCAAAACAAAAATTTGGTGTCATGCTCAGCCACAACCTTGTTTTTTTTTTTCTTTCTTTTTTTTTTTTTTTTTTACCCCTGGACAAGTGTAGAATAGGTCATGAAAAAATAAAATAGCCTCCAAACATCCTATTACTTTCGCTCGCCCCTACTCCGAGAGATGACCGGCGCTGTCATTTTTTCTGACAGAGCTGTCAAAGCATCGAGCCCACCATCCTAGTTACACATAAAGCAAATAGAAATGAAAACGTTGTCAGTGAAAAGACTCATGGGGTAACGGAGACGCCAGGAGCAGGGTGAATCACTTAGCAAGCTGTGCTCCTCCATTCTGCAGCTGCCACCCACCACAACACATCTGCCAGTGGGAGAAAAAAAAAACAACACACTCAGATAGAAAACCACATCCAAACAAATTGCTACATGACACAAAAGATCACTTCTTCAAATTGAAATTCATTTGCAGTCGAAACGGGGGGTTCGTCCCCACGGGCACGCAAAAAAAACCCACATACAGGTGGCAAATGGCGGAGGCCGTGCACACAGCCGCCGCACATGGATCCAGTAAGACCATTAGATTTCTTCACGTGGGGCCAATGGTTCCTCCAGCGCGCCTCCCTGTGCTATCTCTGGGCAGACACATGCCACTGCTGGGCAGGATCCTAATGCGTACCAAATCATCACTTTTCAACCAACAACGCCCGCCCCGGCTCAGCCAGTTACCGCAATTCCCCCTTTTATTGCATTTCCCCAGGATTTCATATTATACATGCTGAACTCCACAGAAAGGAGTCAAAGCTCATTTTGAGACCCGAAATGGCCACAGAAGGGGAATCATCCATTGCAGGCAGAATATTGCACCGAAAAAAACAAAACAAAACAAAACAAAACAAAACAAAACAAAACGCTACTAGCTTTGTTGATATGAGCCACATGGTAACAAATCATTAAATTATTTACGCGGAGCATGCCAGAGATCAGCGATTTGCTTTAGGGAAGGCGAATAAAATGTTGAATTATTGAGGTTTTTTTTGCCTTTTTATTTGAAAGCAACAGATGCTTTTGCAGTCAGCACTTTCATTTGCTCTCGCCTGAAACATTCTACTGAGCGGCGAGTTGTGTTATTTAATTTCGCATCATTTCATATTTACACTTAGTTTTCGCACAGTTTTGTAATAAAATCAATTATACATTCTAAGATGAGTTATATTTCCAAGCATTACTCTGCATATGAGTTGCGGTGTTTTGCATATATTTATATGTAATTGCAGTTTTTCTGGGTGTGCGGGTGCTACGGATGAGCCCATGGATAAAATCCTCGATGTGCTTATAATCATATTAATCCACATACACTGGGATATTGTCCCTTTACTGAAAATCAAGTAAACAAGTCCAAAAGTCTACCATGCTAGCAGCTTTGAAAGACGTGTAGGCACAGCAGTGATTTGAGCTACGTGCTAAAGTCAGCATGCTAACGTGCTCAAAATGACAGCGCTAAAGTGTTGATAACCATCTTAGTTTAGCATATTAGCAACATTTGATGATTAGCAATAACAATAATGATAAAGCACAACTGAGGTTGATAATAATTTTGGCAGTGAAAACCACTGATAGGTTCACATTTGTTTGTTTCACATTAACATTTCTACACGTGTCATATCACCTTCACGTGAAACCACCAGATGTTTTCAGAGAGACGTTGAGACAATTTCCAGCTGTGTTTGTGGCTGGCAAAACATGTATTTGAATGTTTTCCTAACCCTAACCAAGTGGTTTTTGTGCCCTAACCTAACAGGGGCAGCATTGTCACAAGCTACACTTGAAAACTGAACTGAAAGAAACATTAAGGTTCAACATATATCCATGGTTTGCAGACAGTGTGTAGTGCTACATGCACATCATGGGGATAGGGTTGGTTTTGCAGGTACATGTACTTAGTTGTTGACCTGAGTACTGGGGAAATTCAAGTTTGAGTCAATGAGGACACTAAGTGAAATGTCAGGGGATCAAAGTTATTTTTAATTCATCCTGAGTGGGACATGACTATCTGTAGGATTGGACAGAACTAGCGCACCAAGTTTTTTTGAGGTGAATTCAACAATCAAATCAAGGTACTTAATCATGTTGGTGCAAAGATAGTACATAAATTCAATTTTGCAATTGATTTGTACCATTGCTCACAGGGGTCTAACACACAAAGGGATATTTAGGAAATAAACACTGAGGTATAGACAGAATAGTGATGGTAATCTTGGGTTCAATCAACCCCCCGCTGTTACCATATGTTAATGACTTAACAAGTACATTTGCTGCTACTTGTTTAAAAAGGAGGAAAAAATCAGAGTAGGTTTACAGTACATGATTCTTAATCCGGGATCCTGAATTATTAAAACCACGGGGAAATGAGCAGCGGAATATATTTCCTCCTTCACGAAACCTTCTGTGGCAGGTGCTGTTAGCCTTTAATATCTGTATGACAAACCAAAGTCACATTCAGAAAGCAATTTTCTGTCCACAACGCAATCTCGGCCATTAATTGCCTAATGAACAAGATGTTATCCAAGGATACCTTTCCAATGACCACTTAGGAAAAGGAGGAAGAGGACTTAATATGATGGAAATAAGTGTGACAGACTAAACGGTCCCCGCTGAACGCACTGACGCATACACTGACCTTCCCTGTCAATCTGGAGGGCAGACAGGGTGGCCATTTATGTTGTGGCGGCGGAGCGCGGGCTGCAGAAACAGTTTTCATCATTACTCCCCCCCCCCTCCAAAAAAAACCTTGTCAGAAACCCAGTGCTGTCTGACCGCCTGCCGCCGCTTGTGGGAGGGAGAATAACAATAAACAATGAAAAATCAGAGAGTCAGGAGGCGTGGAACGTTCTCGGGCCCCTTTTTTTTTTGTCAGGCTGAGCTGCCTCCTGTGCATCATTCTGAATTCTGTATGCCAACAGTCATCTGGATTTCTGTGATCTCAGAGGGGTGATTTTAGAAACGCAGGGAAAGCGATACGCAGCCCCGGCACACGGCCAGTTGGAAAGGAAAAAAAAAAAAGAAAAAATAGCTGCTCAACATGCTTACAATCTTGATTTGATTAACAACTTAGCAATTACCTAATGCATTCCTTTGGATAATGCAAATCACGTCTTTGGGCACTTAATCAATTAGAAGAGGCTGACATTTCAGGATATTGCGAGACATAATGCTCATCATTATGCTCGATGCACTCTAAAACAAGTTAGCAAAACATACCCTGTCTTCTGTTCAGTTGTTACTCAGAGAATAGGAGGGGGAAAAAAAAGGCTGCATGAATAATATAAGGCAGTGCTACAATCATGACATTTTTTAATGACATTATTTGTAAAACCTTGCATCACTGTCAAATTCCATGAGCTCATATATATATATATTTTTTTTTTCCGACAGGACATCCAAGGCTTTGGAGTCGCTTCTAATAAATGTTTCCAAGTATTCAATCACTTCAGCTCGCACCACGAGATTTAGCTGTGTGGAAAATGACAAGCAACACTGGTAGAATGCCAATGAGTTTCAGGAGTGCATCTTCCCTGTCTATTTTCATCACGTGGTGAGTATGGGGTGTTTTTTTTTTTTTTTTAAATAAGTCGTTAACTATTATCCACACATGTACAGCAGAGATTTCAGCACCAGCGCCGGGCCCCGTGGGTGTGTGTGGGTGCGCTGTCTCTGAAATCCCTGTATGAACGGGTCAAATGAGTCACCGGGTGGGAAGACAGGGGCAGTGAAGAAGTAACCTACCAAGTATGCTTGTCATTTCACAACATGGAACAACAGACAGGACGTGTCGTGGGGCCAAATGCGATCACGAAGAGAAAAACACATCTGGAGACAATTAGTGGATAAATCGTCTGCTCCGGCTGCGAGAGAGGAGCACACCCAAAGGTGAAACATTTACCCTAAAGCTGCTGATTATTACCCCCCGCCCCCCGTCAGATTTACTGCAACCGCAAGTACATTCACAAGTCGCCCACTGCTGAGGTTCAAAACTTACTCCTGATCTTGGATGAGGCAGTTTACAGAACAAACTTGTCACCTGGCAGCTGCTCTGGAGCTTTTGGCCAAATGACACGATCTTCCTCAGCAGATAATTAACTAGTTGGGATAGTAGATGCTCGATTTTGCCATTTTTTTTCACAAGAACTTTCATCCATTGTTGGCTTCAAAGCTCACGGTGAGAAGTTGACTGAAGAAGATGCGATCGACAGCTCCAGCCACTTAATGGATCTTGTGTTTTTATTGATTTCTTCAAAGCTGAATATTAATTTAAATGGCCCATCCTCAATGCAAAGATCTCAATCTATCAAATGAACTAGTTTCAATCATTATCTTCAATCGAGTTTCCTTCTTCTAGTGTAAGAGTTTGTGTTATTATGGTGAAAGGGTACTTCTTGCATTTTCCAACTGACCCTATTTTCCCAAGATTTGTGTCTAAGTGATTCAAAGGGAAGACAATTTTTCCAAATTTGGTCCAATATCGAGCGAGAGCGCTGAAGCCACAAACAGACCACAATGTAATCCCTTAGGGGGCAGCTGTGAACCAACAAAATCCATCCATTCAAAAATGAACGACAACTAACAACAGAACATCAAGTGCTAACAGTTTTGATGTTATGGCGGCTATGTTTCGTGTTTTATATCTCATCCTGTTACAAAGGTACCGAGTTATTGATGAAAACACCAAGACTTCCCCGGTGCTCTGAATTCCAAGTCCTTGCTGCTAAATGCATGGCTAACTGAGCTAACTAGCTACAGCTGACAGCATGATAACATATTAGAATACTCGCATATCGAGGTAGACCTTTCTTAAATTGAGGAATATTATCCTTTTTGTGTAACCAAAAACAGCTGCACACCAAAGCGACCAAACCCCATTTGCATTTTTACTGTTTTAAAACAAACCTCATTTAAATTTGGCAAAAGAAAACAAAAAAAATACCATCAAAAACCCTCAAATCCTCCAAAAATAATCACCTCTGATTTGGTTGAAATAATTCGCTGTGTTAGAGACATCACAGCCTTTTTAGCAGCTACCAGCTGCAGTAGTCTCATTCAGAAAGTGTTTTCCCCATTAGTCACTCAATCAGTGGGAAAAAGGGTCGAGGTTGAGGAAAACCGAAGTTTCCCTTTAAGTAAAACTTTGAGGACTTCACAGTAGTCTTTATTTACTAGTTTTTGCAGTCTACTACGGCTAAATCACAGTCTGGTAACAGCATTGTAGCCTGGCAACGAGAGTTATACTCATCTTTAACACAAGCAACAAGCGATCTGCATGTTTTACTATGTCTTTCATGGTGACTCATCAAATCTACCAATCGTCAAACACACTTGTTGTCAGTCGGACTTTCTGCCAACAGATGAACCGCTCAGATGTCTAGAATGAGTCACTACCTTTCCTACTTTCAGCACCACTTGATACACAGGTTTCATTGTTCTTACGCACCACATTGTCCCCAGACAGTATGTACAGCTGGCCCCACGCTACCGACAGACAAAAGATTGAATCTCTGATTGATGAGAGAGATGAACCCTACACAGCAGAGTTTGAAGCCCCACGGCCAACAGTTGACACAGTTTGAGGGCTCAGTTGGTATCTGCTACATATTTTGTCCACAGGAGGGGGCTACCATGATACAAAGTACTACAAAACTTCTTGTTCTTGTACAAAAACAAACATTTTTGTAGAAATCCTGCATTTTTAAACAACAACTGATACAGAGTGACAATTGCAACCGCGTGAAAGGACGGACATGAAGAAGGACTTTGACAGTATACATTGCTTGTAGAGGCTTTGAACAGAGGAGGCATGGTAGAAAGTTCTTCACAATGGCAGAACTTTGGCACGAGAAAGGCATTACAGAAGAAAATGATGGGTGTTCGACAAGGTCAGCATCAATGATCCCGAACTAAAATATCACTTTTTATACATCAGTTCATAGCAAACCATTTGGCACTGACTACTGTTCCCCTTTTTGTCTGGTGTGAGATCAGTGTTTGTTCGAATCGTTTGAAAGAAACTCAAGCCACTGGAGGGAGGGGCCGATGGGGTCACACACATGGAGGTAAGACAAAAGGGCATTGACATCAACAGAAAAACTACATCTGGTGTTACTGTCACAATAGAATGTGTGTGTGTGTGTGTGTGTGTGTGTGTGTGTGTGTGTGCCTATATGTGTTATGTGTGTGTTTTTAAGTCCACTTTCTAGTGTGGACCAGACTTATGTTTTGTCCCAACCTGCATGGATAATCTTTTTCATATTACATACATTTGAGTCCTTCCCTTCCAGCTCTCTTCGAAAAAGTGAACGTCACAGTGAGGTGACACTGCTCAGGTATCTATATTTCCACAGGAAACATCTGTCTACATAAGCAAGTGGGTTCAAAAGAATCCTGTTTTGGACGGCTAACCTCAGTCTGTGGCTGAGTCAGCATCAATTTGACCCCGCCGTAGCCCTCTCCGTGGTTTTAATCGAGGGGTTTGGTGGGGAGGGTGGTTTATGCTCAGTGTTCATGCCATGGTTTCCTTTCCTGGGAGTCTCCTGTCGTTGAACGTGTGCATGTTAATGACTTCCTCTGTCTTAACGATGACGGGCGGCTGAGGCTTCTGTTTGAGGCGGCGTTGGCACTTCAGAGACACGCGCAGCTCGTCCATCATGGCGCTGCAGAACGAACGCTGCAAGAGAGCGACAGGAAAGAGGGGAAAAGTTAGAGCTGGCACCGCGTGGCTCGACACCAGAGTCAAAACTGTTTAACTCAGTTGAAAACACTGAATATTGGCTGGATGTGAAAATCATTGCCAATATGTACTGTAGAGTCAAGCCTACACCGCTGATGAAAATTGTTGATGTTAATATTTCTATCGTTTTAACCCTTTCATGCATTGATCATTAAATTAAAAAGTCATATATATTTTTTTAAATAAGAGAAAAATCCCACCAACTTAAAAAAGTATGCGAAGTGATTCTGGAATAACTGTTAAATCCTTTAAATCTCGGGTCAAAACAATTTTTCCTGAGTAAGTAGGATATGAGAAATACTTTCATCTAGATTTTGATAATATTTTCTTGTACATTTTCTGTGATTTAAAATACATCTGTCCACTACACTTGATGTTAAATGCCCAAGGTTGTATTCTGTCAACTTGAGTCAATGGACCCAGATTTAGATAAAATCTGAAGACTTAATAAAACTATTCAAGTGGAAATTATATCAGACTTTTAAATAAACTAGAGAAAAATAAGGCATTATCTTAATAAACAGAATATACCCTTGGTGCAAATTCAGTCACATAATTAAATTGTACAAGAAAAATGTGGAAGGAAATATTTGTTACATCTGACTTAGTGTAAAAGTATTCTTAACCTGTCTGGTCTCTGAGAAAAACAGGATTTAACAGTTGTTCAAGAGGTACTAGGTGCGTCTCTTCTCCCCTCGGGTAATTTTTTATTCATGATGCCGTGTTTTAAATTGACAGAGAGATACAAATAATATCCAACTCGAGTTGTGAGCGAGGCTTTTGGGGTTCACCATAGTTGTGACATCGGGCCAAACAGCTGTCGACTGTAGTGGACATTATACAGGGTTATTGTATTGCTTGTTCACAAAAATTGTTCTGAAGTCTTTTTGTTCTTTTCTGTCTTTTTCTTACAAAAGTGCGTCTGTGTTTGTATCACAAAACACAAAAAGGCCAAAAGTATGTGGACACCCAAAGAATGTTCCCATTTGTTGAGCATGAAAATCAGGCCGTAAAAACTGCCTGGCACCAAAAGCCCATAAAATTATGTACGCATACTTTTGGACTTGATGTGAGGTCAAGTCAGAGTCTAGTTTAAACAGCCCAAAATCACAAATTGCAAAGAGCTTTAAAAGGCTTTATGGTTCGGATTAGGACTTTAATGGGAAAGAAAGGAAGAAGCCTGCTGCTGTTGATCACAAGAGACCAAGAGTGGAAAAAAAATCTCATCATCAACTTTTCCACTACTATTTATGTCTCTATGTTCTTTGTGCTGTCTGTTGAACGAATGTGTTCCATGTTTACACTCAGCATGACTGTCACTAGTAATATAGCACATTAGCATTGCACTTTCGTGAAGGGAAATTTGTGAGATACAGATCGTTACGAGGACTGCAGGATGGTAAGGGTGGGATCCTAAAATTTCCGTTATTGATTATCATAATTATGATAAGTCTCAAACCCTCAAAATTGATTTTTCCAGGTTGGACAGGTCCCTCTGGAGCCCCGAAAGAAAATTAACCAATGCTTTTACAAGTTTTGTAAGGATCTTTGTGATGTCTTCACTGATCTGCATGTATGAAACTGGCCCTGGTATTATCGTCTACTAGCTGAAAATAAGGAAAGAGAAGTAGATGTACAGCAGCAAGGATTACTCAAGCTACAGACAACACTTGAATCCTCTTAATTTAGTTCCTAAACAATATCTTTGGGATTTACAGGACATCAATTACGCGTTTGATCCATCCCAGATTTTCCTCTTGTCAAGCTTTACCATCACACAATAGCCTGAATGCTGTTTCAGAGCCTTTTGCACCCTGCCAAGAACCGAGAGAAACATTTGTAATGTCGTCTTGCGAGCAGAAAATGCAAAGGTATTGAGCAAAGGACAAAATATCCACTTCAGCAGATTAAATCCCAAAATATTGGTACCTTGTTTTGGACATCAATCACCCCCCCGCAGTGACACGTGTTATGTAACTCCTGCAATATGAGCCTCCTTGCATTATGTATGTGGTGTGAAATCCCATCAAACATCGATATCATGTGCGCCAACGTTGCCAAGAGATATTCCCATACATTCACTTTTTTGATTATGCAAAATCTAATTCAAATTATGAGAGAAGATGTAAAAGAAAAGGGGGAGAGCAGTAAAGTACAGAGCTATTATTTTTGCGGTTTGTGTATGAGCGTAGGTGTGTGAGGCTGGTATCTGTAGGTGGCTTATGCACCACATATTGCTTTTTTTCCTCCTCCATATTTACATATACGCGTCTGGCGAATGAATGAGATATTCTGTATCCTCGAGGAGATGAGTGATTACAGAAATAGAGAGAGGGGCAGGAGAGGGTGCGAGAAACGTGGGGAAAACAATGAGGAGGGATATGGATTAGAGTGACAGAGAAAAGAAGGGGGTAAAGAAAGCGGGTGACGTCGGGGTGGAGGAGGTTGGCAGGGAAAGAAAATAGAAAAGGAGAGGCTTGTTGTCAGCATGTAAATTACTAGCACCTTGGCAGCCAAGAGACTGTGGCATTTGCAAATTATCTGAATATTGTGACCCAGTCTTGCGGCTCTTGATTAATGACCTCTAAGATGAGCTCTGAAACATATGCAGAGCGTATAAAAAGCCGGAAACTAATTACTATCGCAATAAAGTAACACGCCACTGCGCTGTGCTAATTCTGTACATGTAAATAATTAAAACGTGCTATCAAATGGACTTTCACAATTATCGGGAAACATCACTGTACAAGTTAAAGTGAACTAAAATACCTACTCCACACTGTGTGATGAATCATGTGCTCTCAGGACTAAAATAGAGCAGAGAATGGCCTGAAATACATTTCAGTCTCTTGCTAGAAAGAAACATAACCAGAGGGGGAGAAAAAAAAGCTGCAAATATGATGCACTGTTTGCATCTCAAGATTAAAGGATAAGTTTGCTTCTTTTTTTTTTTTTTTCCAAGTCTGCCTACAAAGAATGCTCACATGGCCAAATGTACAGTGAAAGAGATTTTGTCCGCAGTGATCGCTCCTCTCGTCCATACTGGCTGTGAAGAGATTTCTGGGGAAAAATCTAGTCCTGCATGCTAAAACGCAATGTACGTTAGCACACTCCCAAATTTAGTAGAAAATGCTGTCACTTTTTATCCCACCATTGTAGCTCAGCAAGGAAACACAAAGAGGAATACTGAACTAAAGAGACCAACTTAAATTCACTTGATTTTGCTAAACATGATGCCTGAAACGCCATATTAGCTTCGGCTCAAGAGATCTCTTCTCAGCCGGTATGGACAGGAGGAGGAGGTACCAACAGCATGCGTTCACATGGACACGTGGGTATTGTTTTCAGAAAGACTTAAAAAAAGTGAACTCATCCCCGAACCTGCAAAACAGAACAAACGGGCAAACTAAAAACACAAGTGTAAAATACAGTACGTGTGTTGTGCTGTATTTGGAAGTTTGGTTATACTCCCCACGAAGTCAAAATTGATGTTTGAGTGTTTTTAATCACAGATGTTTTGCTCTTTATTCCACCCACACACCAGTGTCAGGCGATTGTTTCGTAGATAGTCTTAATGGTATTTCAGAGTTCGGAATGTCCTAGAAAACATTCTCAAGTGTTGATGACTCATCCAGCACTCGGGGGCGTCTACTAAATTTGTCTTCCAATAAACGCATCCTAAATTTTTACGACGCTGTAAAATGAAAAATGGCGCCATCAGCTGTAAGTGCTTTTGGCCACCGTAACACCATGCCAATCAATATCTGCGACAAGTCCTTTCCTAGCTGCCTGTTTTACAGGAAACATGTAACTATGCCGAAGCAAATAGCTATCGACTAGCTGTTTCTTAAACTGGTTTACCATACTGGTGTATTTGTTTTGGAAGAAAGATGAACATAATTTTTTATTTCTTTTCTATTTTTATTTGTTGAACACTTCTGCCTAAAAACTGTAATATGACAACTGTAACAAAAAATAGACTTGCTTGAGTAAACTTCATACATGTAGGTTACATGTTATCTGACAGCTAACAGATTTGGTTTCTCAGTAATAGCAATATTGTTGAGCTAAAGCTAAAGCAATCAAAATTCCCATGTATAATAATGTCTTCATAATGATAAGCCAGCAGCAAGATAAAGCTTGTTGGCAAGGCGACATTAAATGCTACGCTAAAAGCCAGTTGTTCTGCTGCCGTCTGGCGCGAGATACCGGAGCTTTTGCTGCCAAACCAGCGGACTACAGAGCATCTTCTTTCCTCAGGCTGTGAGAAACCTCAATCCTCAGCAGCCTTCATAAAAAAATAATTTAAATTTTTGGTATCTTATCCAGTGAAACGCTAACGCACATCTCCCTTCTGATGGTCCTTCTCTGCTTATGTAGGTCACATAGAGACATTAGTATCAAGCTGAGACATTTCATAGCCAGTCAGATGTGTGTTTAAATTGAGGGATGAGTGATGACTGAAGAGATCATCCTCAATAATAGAATAGAGATCCCAAAGGTAAAAATTCTGAACAGAAATGATGACCTTTGAGATGTAAAGCGACGACTTCAGTTCTAAGCGTGCATCAGAGAAGACTGCAGTTACCTTCTCCAGCTGGGCGTTCTGTTTGGACTTATAAAGGACCTCCCCCACAGCCACAAACACTGACAGCACCAGTCCTGCAGCCAGCACGATGAAGATCCCGCCGATGTTCTGCACCCCCAGAGCGCTGGCCTCTTTGCTCTCCTCCTCGGGACAGCCGTTCCCTCTCCACCACTTCTCCTTCATCATGTGCAGCTTCCCTTCCTCCTGCAGCTGCAGAATGGCTATCGTGATCTTGTCCCGGTACGGAGAGCCTTGCGAGGAGAAAAAAACAAACAAAAAAACACAGCATGGATAACAGCCAGATATGAAAGGGAATGTGCCTGGCAAAGTCATTGTTGAGTAGGTATATATAAGTGTTGGTGGGTGTATGAAACACGCTCTGGCTCGATGTGATCATATAACCTGTCGTGTTATTGTTGGCTGCTTAGAGGGAGTTTTTTTGTAAGTCCTTCTTCAAATCCCGCTAATCCCTATATTCACAGAGTGATTCTAAAATTCTCACTCCTCTCTGCAGTGTGTGAATTATAATGCGCAGGGAGTTGGCAACAAAGACTTGGCTTTGTGAGGCAGAGCTGCTGTTGATTTTGACGAATTAGCTGCTGTTTGCACACGCTTTCATACGCCATAAATGGCGACTGAAAACAGGAAAAACAAGAGGAGCCCAGTGGGGTGTACATTACATGGGTGCATGTGCGTTTGGGATTATATGTGTGCATCTGAGATAGGGTTACCCCTATCAGTGTGTTTTTATGCATTTTAATGTCAGGATGAGCAAAAAAGAAGCCCAAATGCTGGCGTGATCAAAGGAGAAGTAATTGTTGCGGAGCACCCCGAGTGGGGTCGCGTTCCTCTGCCATCCGCTGCGTGTGACGCGACACAGGGGCCGACGGAGGCGCAGCGCACGCTCTCTGCCCCAACCGGGCCAAAGAAAGATTAATACTTACAGTGAGCGTTCATGTTTCATTTATAGACCGCTTTAAAAAACTTGTTAGTGCATTTATGTTATTCTAGAAACGCATACATAATGACGCCTGGTGGTACATTTCTATTTCAGGCTCGTGCGCTCATTCAGAGAGACTTAAAAGGGAGCAATAAAACGTCCCGTTTTTATAATAGAAACCGTTTGGGAACATTTTGTGCTGAGACTCCGGGGCTCCAGGTAGCATCACTTTGTCTGCTGCTCTCATACAGTTTTGCCTGTCAGCCCCTTCAGTTTGATTCCCTCTCTATCTCATCTATCATTCATCACTCGCCATCCATCATCCTTTCATCTCCATGTCTCAGAGTAGTTAGACTGACAGAGGGGGCATTAATACAAAAACGGTAAATTACCACTGATTCCTGAACAGCGCATCAGTGCTCGCTGCTTTGATCATAAATAGTCTTGTATTATTGTGAATGTACACGTGCTTTTCTATGAGGAAAAGCCGCATATTCAGTCTGTGCATGTGCAGTATGTTACGTTCTGCCGGGTACACGCATGTGCACGTGCATGAGAAAAAGCATATGCTTGCTTCATTTGAAGATGAGAGATCTATCAAGTATCCCAGTCCCCTGATTCCGGCTCTGCTCATATTTCAGATGATTAATGATGGCCTAACAAAGCAGGCCTAGGATAAATGCTAATAGGATGGGTCCTTAGAGAGGAGGATATGGAGAGGGGGCCCGGGCAAATGGAAAAAGCGCTGTGCTTGACACACTGTGCATACACAACTACCTGACAGATGTTCAACACCGGAGGACATCCATCATTCCCACGCTGTCTGGCCTCGAGTATTAATGTGATCACAGTTTAAGTCGATGGCTTCAGATGACGCATTTCCGTTTTGGGAACAGGACGCGTTAAAACCGACAAGCACTAAGAGGTTAAGACTTATTATTATACGGCTCGCCCTGGTTTATTGCTGTAACAGCCCAACAGGGAACGAGCTGCTAAACAGTGTTGAGCAGGGCAAAAGTTATAGGCTAGAGGTTGACGTGAGGGCTGAGGTCTTTATCAGAGGCTTTCACTTTGGAAATGTATTAATAGGGTTAGTACAAGTGAGAGTCCTGGATTTAAAATCTTACTTAAAGTATGTGAATATTATCAGTATTGAGAGAAGAACTCAATGCAGATGAATTACTCAGGGTCCAGAGTGACACCTTCACAATACCTGTTCTTGAAAATGATCATCAACAAATTAAAATTATTAGAATAATTAAAAGGAAAAGAAGAAAATTCTCACATTTCAAAAGCTGTAATCACAATATGTCTGGGCTTTTTGCATAAAAAAGTGACAATAAATGATCCAAACAGTCACGTTTTAGTCATGTCTTGTATGCAGAAATCTCAATTTGTATGTTTTTGAAGTAAGAAGTACAATACTTTCCTCCGAATATCAGTGTTTTAGAAGTATTTTGTAAAATGGAAATACCCAATTAAAGTACATGAAGAACTGCTATTAGTGATTATTTTGACTGCAATTCTCAATGAATCGATTCGTTTCTTGGTCTGAGAAATGTCAGAAAATGTTGAAAGCGATATTCAGTTTACAGAGGATCTCAAGAAATGTATCGATTATAAAAATGGTTGGCCATTAATTTAAAAGTTGACAGATTGCAGATTTATTAATTGTTGCCTTAAATTTGTAATTTGAAATAGTACCAAAGTTCAGTACTTGAATAAATGTACTAAGTTATACTCCACCACTGCTCCTCGTGGTGAAGAACCCTTCTTGATGAAATAAAATATTACTATTCTTCCAAAACGAGTGCTGGCATGAAAAACAGAAGTCACTTTGAATTAATGAAGCAATTAACTGGCTCAAGACCCCGTCTATCACAGACGAAACATTTTAGAGGCTGTGATCAGCTTTACTTCTGAAATATTGAGCAATGAACATCAGGATTAGAAAATGAAATGAGTTGGTGGGCAGTAATAACTCTGCGAGCGGACGTTTTTAATCATTATTTTTTATGCATTAAAATACTAAACCACTTATTGCGGAATTAAAAGTGATTTGGGATGTATTTTCAAGTCGTATATTTCACACGCTGTATTAGCACATGAATGGAAGTCGGACTGATCCGCGCTCGATGTCTTTGTGTCAATCTCAAGGGCATCAGTGTAAGTACTTCTGCATTTGCGTAGCCATAGTGGGACTATATTTCACAGCATCACCTCAGCTTTGTTACAGCCTCGGCAATCACCGCATCCCCGCAGATCCATAACTGCCCCATACTCATCAGTGCCGGCCAGGTCCAGATGTGGATGGCCCGAATGAATCCGCCATATTTTGATGGCCTTCGTTTCGCTGATGATAGATGTGGCCATTATGGCCAGCTGCAGCGCTCTCCATGGCCTCGTCACGACCGGTCTAACCTCTGTGACACTGGAGCCGTCACCAGCTTTTTCCAATACGGTCCCCTGGAGTGTCGGGGTCGTAAGCTGAATGTTTATTAACCCTGACACAGAATGCTTTATATGCAGCACAACTGTTACAATAAAACAAGAAGTGTAAAGTTTCTAATTTATGATCTAATTTGCTAAAAAGAAAAACACTGCTTTTGATGGTTTTAGCTCCTCTGGCTCATTCTGTGGCTCTTTAAAACGCCAGAATACAAATTCTTGACAGGAGTTGCATCAAATGAGAAGTTTAAAAAATGTTCTAAGTGCTCCTTTTATATTCTTTGAAGTGCTTTTCTGTTGTGGTTTAATGCTCAGGTACGATTCAGACGGTGTCAAGTGAGTCACGGGGAATTGCACCAAATTGACTTAAGGGTTGCTTTGTGCGATTGTTTCTCTGTCTTTCACGCCAAAGTAGGCTGAAACACACCATTAAAAGTCTGTCTGAGCTTTCTTTAAACCAGGTTTGCTTCTCCACTCTGTAAATAATCCTGTGAAAGAAATCATTATGGTCGAGAAATAAACCTACACACGGTGAGGCAGAGCTTGATCGGAGCCTGTTTCTCGAGCCCCGGGCACTTTTTAACCTTATCCATAAATTCAACCATTCGCTTTTCATTAAGCTAAACCTTTTACACCTCATGCTGTTGAACCATTATGCCCCCGACCCCATCAATGAAGGTCAGCCTTCCCAGTTCTCAGAGCGTATCCATCATCTACACTCTATACCTTTATCTGTCACGTAGTATCTCTCCCCGAGCCTTGAGGTTTTCAAACGCCTTTCATAACACAGCAGGCGGCACAGAAACTCAGGGAGCTTTGAGGTCATTTACCCATAGGTGTTCCCACTCCGTAGGCTTTGGAGTCTATGAGGCCTCCGATCTGTGTGAGGTTGCAGTTGCGCTGGGTGACGAACTCGATGGTGGTGCTCTCCATGAGGAAGGCATAGTCCGAGGTCAGGACCCGCTGGATGCCCTCCTCCACGTTCTTGACCATCACGGATTGCCTCCTGCTGTTCATGAACTCCCACATCTTGTCGTAGGTTGAGATTTTTGTTTTCTACAAGATATCAGAAAACAGATTTTGAATGAGATTGGTGGTGGTGCATCTGAAATAAATCTGGCCCTTAATTCTGC
The DNA here is from genome assembly GCF_900880675.1 of Sparus aurata. NCBI lineage: Eukaryota > Metazoa > Chordata > Actinopteri > Spariformes > Sparidae > Sparus > Sparus aurata. Next base: position 17,076,670 of record NC_044208.1, on the reverse strand, counting down.
TGCTACAAGCTTTAATTTTGCTGGCTCTTTGTTTAATGTCTTTGCAAAATGCATTTACCAGAATTATTTAAAAAACAAAAGAGAGAGAAATACCCACGTGCAATGATAGATCTAGGTGGCTAGAGCTATAATATTCAGATTTTCATAAAATCAAACCTATTTTAGATCCAAATTATGTTCTGGATTGTCTCAGAGACAGCCATTCAGTGTATTTACTTGTGTAAATACAGTTTTATACAATAGTAGTTAGCAGCGGGTTGGTGGAACTCAAGAAATGTATTGTGGACTATAAAACATCACCTGACTTTCCATCAGAATGATGGAGACTAAACAATGACTGAATTTTTCATTTTTTTGTGTGAACTTATCCTTTAAGTTCCTGCAAATCTCCTTCTGCTGCCCGTTTAACATTAAAGGTGTTTATCTTGCAAAACATGGGGGACGGCTTTATTGTGAAGCAGTCACAGGAAAAATCAATGTGTCTGTCGGCAAGGTCGTCACTAACGGCAACCGTTCATCAAAAATGCACCTACAATACAGGACATGGTCATTTTCTGCATTTTCAGACAGCGGATCATTTTTAAATATTGCGGGGAGGAATGGAACAAGACGGTGCGGCCAAGGTGAGCTGGTAGATGAAGAGCTGCAGATGACAGGGCACCTCCAGCTCATCAGCAAGGCAACCAACTCCTCTTGCTGTGTGCAGCATGAAATTCGCAGTCTTAATTAGTATTGACTGACTTCTTTTGAAAAACAACACAGGCTTGTTTGGCTGCACAGTAAACAGATACACCGGTTTCTGCTGTGTTGTATTTATGACGAAGTCCCACCAGTTACCACTGTTAATGACAGGTGCTGCCAATTAAATCAGAGCTGAAACATTACGGATTATAACTTTAATTAGTCAGAAAGGAAGTTTCCTCATAAAACCCGCCTATAAACACCCTGGCACACCCAATTACCTTGAAGAAGGTCATGGTGGCGCCGTCCTCCACCACCCCGTACAGGATTTTAGTCTGCTTGGCCAGGTCATCGGCGGAGTCTATGGGCGACTCCATCCTCTCCACAGTGAGGAAGGCGGCCAAGTTGGCCGTGTATGAAGAAATGATGATGAGGGTGAAGAACCACCAGATGCCTCCCACTATTCGAGTCGACAGGGCCTTGGGCATGAGCTCTGAGCCTGGTGTGAAGGTGGGGGGGAGTGGCAGGGGTGAATGTTACACAGCAAAATGAGTTCATCTCAGCATGTCCTCATTATGATTTCTAATCTCACGTTTAATTATCAAGTTTATTTTTAAACACGTGAAAAAACAAAAATGAGTTCCTGTACGAACAGTTCAACTTGTTTCAAGAACTCTCTTTTCATCTCAGGCAGATGTGCCACTCGCTTCGAGAAGAAGTCTCTCGCGCTCAAGAGAGCTCTCAAACCAAGATGACGGTCGGATTTCAAACAAGTGAAATTATCTTGTGAGAACCTGAAATAATAGAGGAGACTCAGAAAAAAAATTCTATTCAAAAACGGCCTCCTGGGAACAAGAAGGTCATTTAAAAATCAATCACATCGAATCAAACACATTCAATACCAGTCGCTCAGAACAGGGCGGAGAAGTGACAGGCTGTTTGGGCCAGAGAGTCATGTACCCAAGGTAACCTCACATCCTGACTCCACACCCCACTGACCTCTAAGGTGCTGATGGGCCAAGGGCAAACGGAGAGGACACTGGGTATTATAGTACCAACATTACTATGATAAAGAATAATAGACTGTAGATGGGCTATTTGCGCTGCTGCTGATAAAATAAGTTCAGGTTTTTAATGGTCCCATATGTAAGAAAGTTTGATATCCATGTCTCTTTCATCATAAAGTAGGTCTAGCTGCTCTATGAATACTGTGGAAGTATCAAACTGCTCAATTCAAATGCGCACAGCCAGGATTAAGAGATGAACAAGAATTCAAATGAGCCATCACGACTTCAGAATTAATGTTGGAAGTTAAAATTCTGACATACTGCACTTTTGAGGTTATGATGTCGCAACTATACAGTCACTGAAACGTGGCAGAGTTGACGAGGAAACATGTTGGGCGGTGCCTGCTGAGGACTTTTTGGGAGGGGGGCCTTAAAGAGACAGGCAACCCTTAAACATTCAGACGGAGGGTAAACAGAGGTGCTGCAGCAAAGAACGCTATGAGGAAACAGGTTTTTTTTAAATTTATATTAAAGCGCGTAAACATTTTCTAGTAGACACCCCGAATAAAAGTATTAAACTGAAAATGAGCATAGTATGGGACCTTTGAAACCAAAGCTAATAATACACTTGTAGGTTTATTCTATGTTCCTATGAACTAGTTGATTAATTAAATAAAAAAAAACAACAACATTATATGCACATTCACACTAAGTTCTTTCTTCCTCGCACGGGAAGCCTCAGGTCTCTCTTGTTGCCACTGGCTTGGATAAAACAACCCAGCCCTCAGAGACAGTGGGATATAGAGAGCTCCAGCTCCACAGAGCAACAGCAGCCACAGGCTGAGGCAACTACCTTGCTGCATGAGAGCCCCAACTCCAAACCAGAAACTATTGAGAAGCGTAAAATTGTTTTCCACTACATCCGAGTCTGGGTTGCATGGATGCGGGTTGTACCACTCATAAGGGCTAAACCTATAAAAAGGAGAGAGCACAGAGAGAGATATGTCAGCACAAAGAGAGGAGCAGCGTGTTCTCTGGTGCAGATTAAACGGCACATAAAACATACACTTTAAAACATCATGAGCAGGAACAAAGGGAATGTAAATGTGTAGGAATCTGGTGCTGTGGCCTCAGGGTCAGAGCCTCTGCAGAGACCAAAGCAAATCATCCTGGCTTTCGCCGAGATCAACTTATTGGCATATTCAAATGCCATCAGTTTATTGTGAGAACAGATCAATAGGCTGGAATAACACTGTCACTGGTGATAATGTCCCAGAGCGTGATGATCTCTGGAGCCCATTTGGATTCACTGACTCAGGAGCCTTTATTTGATTCCCCCAGCAAGCGCAATCACAGTAACTCTGCTGATGCCACATCCTCCCACACACCCCCAACACTGGACTCTTCTCATTTTTTCCTACTGGCTTCCGAACAGCCATCTCTGCTCCTATACTCTCTAGCTCATTTCCCTTTTTTTCTCATACTCCCGAATTGCCTTTCCTGCCCCATGAACCTCCCCCTTTCACCTCCTTGCTGCCTGCCTCGGCTGATTGCCACTGTCTCTGGGTCAGTTGTGGACATTTCTCATTTATTATCCTAAGCAAAAGTGGCATGGCATTAGCGCAGGGTGATTGGGTTAGCGTTAAGCATCAGGATCTGATTGAGTTTGTGCTGAAGTGGGTGATGGAGGGAACATTGCTTATGCAGAGTTGAGGGGCCCATCAGGTGAGGCGGTTTGGGGAGCGTTTCCCCCTCAGACGTGTGGCATGCTAATGAGCCTGTGTGCCGAGTCCTAAAGGTTCAGACTGTGCTGAAAATGTGATGCCGTTTGTCAGCAGCGCTTTCAGAGACGCATATATGTATATATAGTACATGCACCGTGTTTACAAGACCCAGAGCAGCATTTCACATTACCCAACCAAATGTTTTATGTTGGCTGTTTTATGGCAGCCCTATTTCCCAGAGACTGCTGTAGATCTACATGCAGATATGTCACTTGATCTTTCTTTGTTGTTGCAGCAGCCTAATTATCTGATTTTACAAGCATCGTGGATGCGGCAACATTTTTGTCACACTGTCATGTATTTCCTCCGCCTCCCCCCACGAGATTCATCTAGGTGGACGTGGCTGCGATGACATATTATATTTCTCCCTGTCAACCCCATCAGGATGCCTGATTTGCTGGAATGCCAATGAGCTCGGTCTCCTTGAAACCACCGGCAACAGAAACGGCACGATGGCCTTGCGGAGCCGTGCGGAATGCGGCGTGTGCACTCGCATGCGCGTACGGTTTTATGACTGTGTGTGTCAAGCCTCTGGCGCATGAATGTTTGAGCCTTTACAGCTGCGTGGGTGTGCGCTTGTCAGTGCATTTGCATTGGCTCAATCACATCCATCTCAAAGTCAAACATTTTCTCTGATGATTTATTTATGCTGTTGTCGGACGTTATATTTAGTGTTAAGCTGCAGCCTGAAGCAAATTGTGGGTGACATCCGATATGTGCCGTAGGGCAGGTGAATCTCTGTAAATCCATACAACACACACACACACACTGATTGTATTGTATTTGTCCCCCTCAGTGTCTACATGTGTCTTCTGTATGCACCGAGCCCGGCGGCTCCTCTGTATGACCTTTGCCTGCAGCAGTCCCGTATTCCTGCGGGCCGTGTTCTGCACACCGATCACCAGGAAGAAGGCGATGTGGAACATGCGGACGTAAGGTCACCTCCTCACACTGAGCACAAGGGACATTGTTGAATTGCACACAGAATTCTAAAACGATTCTTCTCCCTGTCTCTTTCCTTCGCTCCCGTTCCTTTCCTCCTTCGCCCGTCCCCGGCCACAATAACACAACACGCTCCCTCCATTAACTGTCTGTTGAATTCAATTACTCTGGCTGGCATTATGGATCTGCTGCCTTTCTTCTCTCAGGCCAAGTTAGGAGGCTGTGTCGGGGGTGTTATAATCATAGGGTCCGCGACTAGGACAAAACTGCAACAGCCTGTAATTACATGTAAACATGTTATAATGCAATTTAAATCATCCGTTCCTCCTGGCAGGTGGACATTGTGTACAAAGGGAAAAAGGTTTTGCAATCTGAGAGAGAATGCCATTTCTTTTGTTAATAAAGAGAGGAATCAATTTAACCACAAACAGAGCTTGAAGGAACCGCTGAGTGAACTGTATTTCTCTGGAGCTTGAAATGAGATCGCTTATTTAGTTAGAGAAAAAAGAAAGCATGTATATGTGTGGGAAGCGGCCCGAAGACGTGAATCCCCGGTGAGATTGAGGTGTTTAGTGTTTTACTGTGCAAAACAGGACTTCATAAGCTCCCTCATCAGGGGATTAAAGAAAATAATATGCTATTCATCTAGGGGATTGACCAATCAATCAGGGGCTGTGCGATCAATACTACAATTATGAGGCAAACCAGCTCAGCGAACTGTTAAAAAAGGAAAAAAAAAACCACACTTCAGATTTAAACTCCACTGAATACTTTCGGTGTGAGGGCAAGCACTATTTATTGCCACGGTGTGCAAAAAAAGGGGCACAATGCATGCACTCAGACAAGAGCATTATAATTTAATAAGCACCGAGGCCATTTCAATTCCAAGCAGAAGAATATCAATGTAACTGCATGCTAATCACTTACCCTGACCAACCGTGGAAACAAAAAAGGGGGGTTTAATTTGCATATTCTGAACTAACTTAGGTGACAGTTGCTGCTTTCCTCTCATGTGATCATTTTGCCGGTAACATTTCGATGGAGCGTGCATTAAACCAAACCCCTCAGGATGGAAGCAGTGAAGAAGAGGAGCCTTGGGGTTAACACAAATCTTCCTACATCGGTCATGCATCAGGGGGTTTTTGGTTGGGATGGGTGGATTCATCAAGATATGTGTAAGAATTGTACTTGTGCAACGTCAGCGTTGTACTTGTACATTTCTTACAGCCCATTTAAGAGATATAACGCATAGCTGGTTTTACTGTTGCTGAGGCTTGCGTAAATACGCCCCGAACAGCATGAAGACTCTGCTGATTTTAAAGGCCATACCAGTGTTTTTACTTTGTGAGGTAACAAAATCAGTGTTTAAACTGATTCCTTTTTTATTACTGTCTTTGTTATCTTTATCAAAGCTACTTCATCAGTGAATGGTAACAACGCAATTTTGTGTGTGTGTGTGTGGGAGGCTCTGACATTTGTTGTTTTGGCAGCCAACTGCTGACTGCAACTTTTTAAAAAAAAAAACAGTCAGACGCTTAGGCTGTATTCAAAGGGTCATGACAATCCAACCCTGACAAAAAATAAAGAGTTTTTAAAGAATATGTAAAAACCCCTCAATAAAATTTTAAGATCTTTGTTATATATTTTGTTAAGTTGTGTACTGAGATTATTCCAAATGTGTCCAACGCTGTCAAGTTCACAACTACAGCTTTTACCCTCCTATGTAGGCAAATCTTACTGTATGAATAATGCACCCTTTACAATAGGTAAAATACTGCACGTTTGACAGTCAGTTGCTGCTGCCTAAAGACAGCAATGCACCATCAACGCGACTAAACACACACCTCATTTTAAGACCAACGTGCAGGTGGGCGCAGGTACATTTGCTATTTACACAAAGCGGTAACGCCTCTGTCGAGATACACACTGCGTTAGAGAGTTAACGTTTCTAAATGTAATATCAGACAGCTTTTCAGCAGCAGTGGAGGTTTGCTTATTGACGAGGCCACAACTTCCATGGTTCCATGCTGCTTCAGATCATCAAATGATGGCTTTTGCTTTCATTGTTTTGATTTTGAAAACCCTAGCTTATATTCTGAATATAAAAACAAATGGGAAAAGATCAACAGTAGTAAAGAGTATAAGGAAGCTTGCAAAAACACTGGTATGGCCCTTTAAAGCAAGGCCTTTTGATTTGATATTCTGTTGTTGGAGACCATATCTACATCACTGAAGGCACCTGAGAATAAAGAGGCTGCCTCTTGCAGGACTGCTTTTTCAAGCAGTCACAGCTTGATGACTTTCGGTGAATGATTTCCTCTTTTCAAGTCCGGAGGGAGCAACTGCTGTGTGTTAGTCAAAGCAGGCAAACAGTGAGGGAGGAAAGGAAGCGGGGGAAGGAAGGCGGGAACGAGGAAGGAAGAGAGAAGGGAAAGGGGGGAGGGTTGACATGTTACCTGGCTATGACAAACAGCACACAACTGACACCCAAGCAAGCCAGCAGAATATACATCCAGATATCGGGCGAGAGGGGATTGAGGAAGGAGAAGACTCCGGGGTTGGTGCCGTTGGGCTTGCGGTACAGGATACTTATCCCCAGTGTCATGAAGGGCTTCGAGAAGTCGATGACCTTCTCTCTGACGTAGGTGATGGCCAGAGGAGCCACCGCCAGGTCCGCCTTCTGTAATGAGATAATTGGGGTGGAGCGGGGGAGGTTAGGGGTTTGAGTCCACCAATAAAAGACAACCAATTGAATTAACATCTGATTTCTGTCGACAGCCGGCCGGGTCAATATGTAGAGGAGGGAGAGCCACGACAGAGGAGAGGAAATAGCTGGGGTCATTAGTTCAGATAGATTAGCAGGTAGGAGTTTTTCTGTAAATTACAGGTTACATGTCTGATCCTTCTTATGTGCCGTCAGAGGTGAGTCATGAAGGTAACTATTGTGGGATTAGATAAATCTATGACAAGTGCACTCTGTGTCCCCTCTCAACATAAGATTAGCGTCCTTGGTGCTTAGCGCTTGCTGTGAGATATTTTTGCATAAACCCTTCAGGAAATACTTTCTCCTTTAACAGACAGAGTTTTACAGTGAATCTTCCGTTTTCTCCTTCAGTCTTTTTCAGATCGTGGGGGTGGTGCCCTTTTTTTGTTTTCTGCTGCTCATGCTACCTGACAAATTACAATTCGCGATGATGGAAAGTAAGACATGTACAGCGATTTCCAATGTGATGCAGGTTTTAAATGTCTTATCAAAATGGCTGCAAGTGACAATTATGGAATATTAATGAATGTTGAAACCTAGTCTGACAGAAGCAAAAGAAGATAACTGTAATTAGATTAGCAACGTGGCTCCGTAATGTCAGCTAAACAGCAATATGTACCTGAAGTTTGCTAACATTAGCCACCATAATCTACTGGTCATACCAGACCAAGTCAGGCTCCAGAGCCTCAGAACATCTATAAATTGAGCAATGGAATGTGTTTATTACCTCCGCCAAGGAGGTTATGTTGGTTGGTTTCTTTGTCAGCAGGATTTCACAAAAACTACTAAATGGATTTCTAAGAAACCTGGATGGAGTTTGGGTCTTGGCCCAGAATAGACCACATTAACTTTTGGTGCGGATCCCCAGATAAAAAGGGAAAGAGCCAGGAACGTGATCTCACTTTCTTTAACTTGTGAGACTTTATTCAACACTTTCCTGCAGAGACCTTGATGAAAAAAATCAGCTGCATTTAGATGCCTGGTGTCTGTGAGTGAAAACAGTTTGATGTGGATCCTCATTAAAATCCAGATCTGACAGATTTAAATAGGATTTCATGGAAGGGTAGTCTTTTATCAGCTGCTACACTGAAACAAATTAGGGTAGAAACAGGGAACTACCATCAGTGAGCAGCTGAACACTTCAATGTTTTGCAATAGTGATGCAGTAACTAATAACCACTAGGAATAAAGCCAGTTGCTGCAATGGAAAAAAGAGCAAGACTTCGGATTCTCGATCTAAAACAAACCTATTCAAATTGGAAGGTACTTTAAATGTCCGAGTATATTGGGTTTTATAAGTCCAGACACAAAAAAACCAAAACAAACATACTGAATAAGCTGATTTTTTTGCAGTGTTAAATCTATGAAAAACAAGAGTGTCGATACGTAAAACGGCATACATCTTTAGATATTATTGTTTCTGCCAAGATTGCTGCATTGCATTCTTGGTTATTCTCAGCTCATAAAATGACTTGTGCTTTCAGATTTATGGCAACTCCTTAATTTTTTTCTTTTTGCATTTTCTGCATGTGACGATGTGTAACCCCGGTGATGTAGTTCCGACTCACGTGGTCCATGAGCTCCCGCACCATGCCGTTCCATTGACCCGTGCTCTCGTCCAGTGCCCCGTACCTCCCGTCTTCCACTAATCGCACCTCATAGCGGAACCCGAGGATGCCTGAGAGCTCCCTCAGCAAGTCGATGCAGTAGCCCTCGAAGCGGTCGTTCCCATACAGAGGCTTGTCTGACTTCTTAAACATCACATATGGCTCCTCCTGTACACGGGAAAAAATAAATTGGTGTAGTAGCACGTCTGCCAGTTCTGTATTAGATATTGAGCTGTTTGTTTTTTTCCTGTGTGTATTTGTTGACTGTGCGTGTGTGTGTTTTAATTTGTTCTGTGTCTACCAGGATGGTGGATACACGCAGGGATTTGTTAGCCAGAGAATCTGTGATGTTGGATGTCTTGCTTTTGTGAGTCTCTGTCATATTTAGGCCGCTGGGAGGATCCCATGTTCCAATCTGTTGAAACAATTCAGTGTCAAGTTTATATCACCTTGTCTTGTCGACTGATAGCAGTACGATGCCCAGACTTTCTGGCTCAGAAGCACGCATTGACTGTGTGACAAACCTTCTCCAGCCCCTCCTCCTTCAGACTGATGACGTCCAGGTCGAAATCTGTCCTCAGCCCATTGGTCTTGTTGAAGAGAACACGTCCGGTCAAACCGTCCCAGTGAGCCTGCAGACAGCAGCATAATAAACTAAGATCCTCGGCACTCAGCGGAGTCATTCCATTAACCTTAAGGTATCGTCTCTCCCGACAATATCAATCCTTCCACTAACCATTAAACTTTTTCCGTCCCAATTATGAATTCTGTCTGGCTCTCCCCTCACTGTCTATCTCGACAACATAACAAGAAACAATAAGGCAGCGAGGATGGAAGCGGGTTTGACAGGTAAGAGTTCATTATGCATGTGGTTCATTGTGCTTGAAGTTTTACTTCAAAGCCATTGGAGGAACAGACGGGCATGGAGAATGATAGCCGACACAGGAGGGGGAGGAAGTGCAGCTACTACAATGGCTCGTTCTGAAAATTACCTGCAATGATACCATCCACAGAATGAAAGAGCTTTGTAGAACAAAGCAAATGGCTGACCCTGACTAGAGTTAAGGAGACACACAGAGGCTTTGATATAGGCACCGGTGGAGATACGCGCGGAGGAGAAGTGGGAGAACGGAAGCGAGACATCACAAAAAACACGTCGTTAAATGTGGATTGCATAGAGGACATCATCATGAACGTTACTGAGATTAAGCAATAAACTTGTTAACGACGTTTAAATGGGTTTTAGCATGATGATCACAAGAGAAAGACGATGCTGCAGAGGTTTACAAAGGAAATACTTGCAAACACGCGATTGCACCGATCAATATAATGTGGCCAAACCACAGCGTTCAGCAGATTAGTCAGAGGTCGAGGCAGGGTGCACACTGACGGCCTCGTACCTCTTTGATGAGGCCGATGAAACGCCCCCCGAAGCGCCACGGCTTGTGGCGGTTGCACTGCAGAGAGCTGACGGTGATCTGCTGCGACTGCTGCACTGCCACGGCCACCACGTGCACGGCGTCGTACATCAGCGCTGCGTCCGTCTGCAAACAGAAGGGGTAATATCATTAGGCATTTTTATAACACCTGCCAATACATCTGTCCACATGACCTTTTAATCGGCCCATTTGTTCACCTGCGGAGGAACATAAGAAACTGTGTGAGGTCTCGGGTGACTTGCTTTACTCTTTAGCCGGGACAAGAGAACATAAATTAGGAGTAATGCCAGCGGTAAATGCCCTGCACAAATGGCACAGTGTCTCAGCCTGTTAGTAAAAATACCCGACCACTGTCTGAGGCAATGAGAAAGCTCCGCCAGGGAGAGTCTCTCAGTGGAAGGCTGGCCTGTCACGGTGAAGACTAATGGGTCCTGATGGGTGCGCTTCTCCTCCAGAAAGAGGGAAACACAAAACAGGCGCCAGTGCAGATGGGACGACTCTGACTGACAGACTTGGTGTAACATGCTAAGCACATGGCACAAAGCAGAGCTGGGCTACACGGTGAGCTGCATTGAAAAGCCTGGACGATATCCGTCCGTTGAACCCCAGTAATAAGTCATCAAAGGGAGTAAATGCTCGAGCTGGAATTTATCACACCGACATGCTGAGATTTATCTTCACAGCTCTGCCCTGCACACATGAACTCCTTTCACACTGTCTGTCCTCACAGTTCGAGCCTCTCCACATTCACCCAGGTCTACACATTACAGCTCAGCTCAGATCCTCTTTCCATGGTCCCGCACAGGCTGAAATACACTGTGGTGATCTTATTTGACAAGTCCTGGGTGACCAACCTGCGAGGGAGTATGAAAAATGACTTTGAGACCGCAGAGCATCTGCAGCTATAGGGTCTTTGTGAATGCACTGGGCTGTCAGAGAGAATGAGCCGGGCTCCAGAACAGCTAGGCGCACAGCAGGAGACCAGCGCGCTGCTGTTCAGCTCATATCAGCTCCCTATGCTGCCTCTATAGGTGCAGTGGAGCATCCATGCCATCCATGTGGGAGAAAAGGGAAAACATGAAGGGTCTGGAGGGGCAGAAATTATGTTACATGCAGAATTCATCCGACTAATATTCATGGTGACAGCTCGATTACAGACATAAACTTCCAAGAGCAAACCAGAGAGGAAGGGAGGGAGTATGTGTGGCTGTGGCAGATTGTAGGTTTTTAGCTTTCCCCCTCGGTTCTCCTGTGCTTTTGGAGCTGGCGACTGCTGATGTCAAAGGGAGCAGCAGATCAGAGGATGGTAAAGCCATCTCTGCACTCTTTCATCCCCACTGCTTCCTCGAGAACGGGAACAGCAAGTGCCATATCTGCTCTCCCAGTGCTGGCTATGTGTGGATGTGTGTGTGTTTGTGTGTGTGTGTGTGTGTGTGTGTGTGCTAATGTTGTGGGTTTCATGGCAAATACTGATTAGGAAAAGAGCCATCCTGCTAATCTATTTCTTGAATAGTGGGGGGGAAGGAGAGGGAGTATACACACAGTCAGCATCCAAACACTATTTTCTCCACTGAAGGGAAAGTTCATTGCATGCTATCATCCAATCATTGTGTTAGCGACTAAATTGAATCCAGACTTATTTTTATTAGTTTCACGGATGTGTTCTCACAAACAGCTCAATCCGATCTCAGAAAAAGTTGTTCTAATCACCTTAAGTTTCATTCTACTTCACAAGTAACATGATACATTTGGAGTTCTCTCTGGAAATGTTCGAAATTGTTCGACTGTGTCATGGTGGAATTCATGCAATTCAAATCAAATCTGCCCTCTACCACCGCTTTACTTTTGCTTTTGACCTTTTAACTTTCCACCAACGACCCGGACTCTTTCCTTCCACAATCAATTGAAACCACATTTCTATTCTTCTGTCGACACGCTTTTTATTCATTCGGGTCAAACTACAACATGGGTCTTGCTCAGTAAGTCATTAAATATACAGTATAAATATAGTCTGTGGAGAAAAAAAAAATCTGCTATCTTGTTTGCTTAATATTTCTGACAAAAGACACTAAAACTGATTTAGATGTTTCAGATTTGAGTTTTGAAGTTTTGCTTGGAAGTTTACTTTTCATCAGTGGCAGTGTCAGGATGATTGAAGGGCAGGGGGAGGGGCAAATGGGGTACCAGCTGTATGAGGTGGGGCACCACGCGCACAAAGGGCACCTAAAGGTCACCCGAGAGGGCACTTTATCATGATCCTCCCTCAAGTCCACCAGTGCTTTTGGTACTATTTTATGACTGATTATTAAAGGTATAATACGTAGAATATGGCCAGAATGTGATGGTCACTCGCGATTTTAGCTCAGTTAGCTGTGCTTGGCACATTGGTACACAGGGGGAGTCACCACATATTTGGCTGCCTGAGGTGAGATTAAAGACTGCAGGACACCAAACTGGGTTTGAACACAGACTTCAGGACAGACTGAGGCCAGTTTGACAGCAGAGGGATACAGCATGGAGGTGATTAACAGCCAGTCTTAGCAAGACTAACTTCACGGATGACAAGAGGAGCGTGCAGTGTGAGAGGAACGACAGAGTTGGACATTTTCAGCAGGTAAAAATGACGTGTGGAGCTGCAATATTTCCCATTTTAGTCGCTGAATTGAGAATTTATAACGAGTAACCTGGAGGTGACTGGAGGAGGACAATCCAGACTGTTTTGGTTTCATTTAGTTTCATGTTGAGTTTAAATGAAGTGTGTTTAACGTTGAGGCAATTAAGATCATCTTAGTTCAGTAAACGAGAGAAACTTCAGTGTAGTAAAAAAAATAGAACTAAGAGTTTTCATTTGTTGTCATTTTGTGAGTTTATTTGTCACGCGAACAAGCTGGTATTTATCTGCCAGATGTAAAGGACTGTTGGACTGTCGCCTCTTGCGATACAAAATTCGTATTAAAAAACTGGATTTGCTCGGGCTAGCTGGTTAGCATGCCATCCTCAGTGGACACATCTGCAACACAAGACAAAGATGTCTTTGACATAATGTCAACACTGTTGTTTCTTCACACTGCGCTGATAATGTTCAATTCTGTCCGTATCATAAAAATTGCTCCTTTAATTCCAGCTGGCATATTTCAGCACAGTGTCCCCAGGGTGCACCGCGCCTCTCAACCAATGTCAGGATTAGCTCCAGCCCTCCACGACCATCAAAAGACTCAGTGGGTGCAAATGAGAGATGGATGGATTGGACATTTTAGCACACTATTGATAAGAAAATTGCCTAAACGATAGAGACTTCTATACAAGGGTTTATATATGTGTGCAGTAGAGAAAAATCCTTACAACATACTTTAATGACAATTTCATGGAGTGATTCAAAAACAATATATACATGCTTCATCAGCAGCAGTGTAAAGAGCGTTTTATATGGGCCATATTAAAGACAGGAATTTGTTTATTGAAACATAAAGAAAGATCTGGCTGCAGGACGCATCAGCTTATTCGAGAACAGGAGTTTATGTGATGTTTTACAGTATAAACGCCGTTCTGCTGTGTTTTCACTCTGAGGACAAACCACTCCGCCAAATCACCCATCAGCCTCTTTGTTTGAATGATTTATGCCGTTCTGTTAGCTTACCCCTCCGACGTAACAACCATTCCTGGATATATTTCCTCCATCTTTTAACTTTTGATTGCCGTGATACATCAAATATTGTCTGGCTCAAATGATTTATATGGCAAAGATCTTTTCCCTACTTGCCTTCAGAGCAGAACAATTCCTGAAAATCCCTTTGTGATGGAAACAAAGAGAGGCTGGCATCAAGTGGAAGACGGAGAGATCAAGGGGGGGGAACGTGAAATGATGGCTCACAGCTCTGGCAGATTGCATTCAATTTAAAAACAATCCAAGAGCGATCTTGATATTTATTTCAGAGCCAAGCGCAGATCCCTTTGGGGTGTTTTAAGTGCTTTAAGTGAAACCAATCTCGAACCCCTGGGGCACTCAAACAGCGAGGGGAAAGGGGTTTCAAACAAAATGCCCAAAACTCCTGTAGCCTTCTCTCTGTCTCTCTCTCCATCTCTCTCTCCGTGTCTCTCTCTGTCAAACACCCACATCTGAAATAACACAATCCCCTTCTGCCTCAATTAAAATACCAGTCCAGACACTGTTTGCCTTCATTCTAATGACTCACATGGTTCCCACACCTTCCTTTACGTCTTGGTTCACCTATGCATTTTGCCCTTTATCATAAACGTCATACATCAGGAACATCCAGACATTAACACACGCGCAAGAGCCAATTAGCAAGATGTGTGTAAGCCGCACACACAAAACAGGAGCACGATCGGATGTAGCGAAAAACCTCGAGCCGCAAGCTTCCCAGAGGCACGCCTCATTTGTCGTAGTTGCATGCAGTTTCCTCATTTATAGCAGGTGAACGGCAAACTCCACGGAGCCGCCTGCCGAGTGTATGTGTGTGTGTGTGAGTGTGTGTGTTTACACAAATATATTCCTCTCTGCTGCATCAGTATTCACAGCAGCTCTCCACCTGTGCATAATTCCATAATTCCTCTGATAATGTTGCACCCTGAAAAACGACGTCTCCCTTTCTCTTCTCACCTCTTCTCAATCAGTCATCCTCCTCCCAGAATTCCTCTGAACACACATGCGTACACACACTTCTAGCCGTCTGGTGATGGACGTGTGCTGTGCCTGCTTGTGTACAGTGGAACTCCTCTGTTTATACATATCATATACATCTGATTAGCCCTAATGAGATTAGCACTGACCTGTTATTCACCATGCATCGCTGGGCTGCAGCTGCCAGACACAGAGCAACAATGCGTGTACACACACACACACATATGCGCGCGGGCACACACACACACACACACACGCGCGCGCGCTCTCACACTCACACACACACACACACACACACACACAGGCAGCATTGCCATCAGCATCAGAGTCACAGTGTCAGCGGGAGAGAGAGAAGCTCATTGTTTTCTTGAAGCTAAAGTCACTTTGCCCTCAGATCACAGACAGACCCATGGGGTTTGATGATTTGATAGAAGAAGGAGGCAATTATTCATTTCATTCCATAGTTTATATGTATTTGTGCTGCTTCACTGCACCGTCGGTGCGAGTATTTGCTATTCGAGTCACAATTTCTGCTGTCAGATAAATTACGCCGTTTCTCAACTTTGTGATTTTTGGCAATTAAATCTCCACTAGTCGAGTAGAGTTTTCTGTAAACAATACGCCGTGATTTAGAACTTCTATTTCAATCACAATACCCAATCTCACTCACTCCCCTACTGAGTGAGACGATGTTTTTATCCATTTGTTTTATCTGCAAAAATGAGATTCCCATGGGGAGCATGGACACTGTTGAGAACTGTCTGTACATAATTAGTGTTGAATTCCAACTTTTGAAGGAAATACTGCCTCCCGAAGAGCAGCTAGTTGGCGAGCTAACCGCAAACAAAAGGAGCCCCTGACAATGAATGAGGCTGCATACAACTTCCAATTATATCACCAACGATGAGGATGTTGGAACAGACACCGATTTGCTTTCTTGCTGAACAGAATATTGAGACCGCCCTTAAATCTAACCATTCAACAAAAAACTGGAGCATTTAGTTAGTTAGCTTAGCTGACCATGACGACTCGAAAAACAGCTAGCATTAGTTGTCCGGAGGGAACAAAAACAACAACACATTGGGATTTTACTATGATGTTATGTCATGTGCAGGTGAGCTGGTCTTTTTTTATGTTTCTGGTTTTGTACCAAACAAACTAGACATAACATAGAATTAGTGGGATAAACAGGTGCTGGCAGGCGGATTTCATTATTTCCACGTTATTATTGATTTCACTGGTTTTCTTGCTAGATCCAACTTACTCTGACCCTGATTTGAGTATCAAGACCACAAAGCTGTCGAAGCTTTTGTCATCCAAAAATATCAGACACAAGCCTTTTGTACATATTAATGTGTATGTGGTTGCAACATAAAATGCCAACACTTTATTCTAGTGACTGGGCTGCAATGTTCTATTTTTTGCTCCTTTTAGTAGTCTACTATTAGAGTCATTAAATTGTAATGTAAAATGTAACCATGCAGATGCAAAACGGAGTCAGTGCATTGAGAATTGTGCAAACTTTCACTTCCAGCACAAAAATGAAAAGACAACAGTTGGAAAAACTCTGAAATGTGAGATGTGATTTATGGGGCATATTATGGCTGTTTCAGGCCTCCTGGCAAAGAAGGGAGTGAAGCCAGTTTCTGATCATTCTGGTGGGGAAAAAAAGCCCTCGGGTGACTGCGGCTCAGTGTAGTGCCATCTTTCTCCCTGTCCCTTACTTTTCCACTCTGTCTCCCTTCGTTCTTTTCTTTCTGACCGTCTATGTTCTGCCCCAGTCCCTCCACAGTGCCTCCTCCCTTCACTTCTGTCTACTCCTCTCTTTTATCCCTTTTGTCTTTATTCCAGTGTCTTCTCGCTGCCTTCCCTGGTTGCTCTCTACAGTATTTCACTGAGCTCTGTGCGAGTGTTGCCCAGATTGTGGGTAAAAAGGGGGGGGGGCTTTGCCAGTGCAGTCGCTGTCATTTTTCCTCTTTTTCTTTTGTGCGTTGGAGGTTTAATCCCTTTCTCACATTGCATTTCCACATGCTGAGGCAACAGAGCAGAGTTGCTGCATTTCATTTTTTTTTTTTTTTTTCGAAAATGAGGTTTTTGTCACAGGGATGTAAGGCTGGCTTCTTCTGATGAGGACCCCTGGGTAACAGATCCATTGATGGTGCTGGATTTATGTGAAAGCACATTCATGGTTTCATTGTAGATTTAAGTGCACTTTAAAAGGGGATGAAGGACTACACTGCAGAGTTTTTGGGTTTAAAGGAGAGGGTCCTGCAGGAGTCAAGAGGGAGCCGGCAGAACTCTGATGTATGTTTTTAAGCACTGATATTATTAAAGTATCCCTATATTATCAAATACTGAGATAAACATAATAATAATAATAATACATTTTATTTGTACAGCGCTTTTACAGCTCTCAAAGACGCTTTACATAAAACCAAAAACAGAGGAAAAATACATAGAGAAATAAATAAAAAGTACATGTAAGGACAAACAAACAATATGCAAGTAACTGTGTGTGTTTGTGATTACAAAAAAAATGATTGATGGGGGGCACAAGAAGATAGCTATTATTGCAGGTTAAAAGCAGATTTAAAAAGGTGGGTCTTGAGTAATGATTTGAAGGTGGATGGGTTAGAACAGTCACGGATGTGTTTGGGGAGGGCGTTCCAGAGGGAGGGGGCGGCTATGGAAAAGGCTCTGTCGCCCCAGGTGCGGTGCTTGGTCCTGAGCGGGTGTGAGAGGAGGTTAGCGTCGGATGATCGGAGGTTGCGGGTTGGAGTGTGGTGGTGGAGCAAGTCTGTGAGGTAGGAAGGGGCCTGGTTATGTAGGGCTTTGTGGGTGAGGAGGAGGAGCTTGAAGTTGATTCGATATGGGATAGGGAGCCAGTGTAAGTGTTGTAGAACAGGGGTGATGTGTTCGTGGGAGCGGGTGTGGGTAAGGAGGCGGGCAGCTGAGTTTTGAATGTACTGAAGTTTGTTGAGAACCTTGGATGATGAGCAACCTTGGATGATGAGCAGCAACATGAACATCTACTCTGACCCTGCATTGTTATATTACTATGTCTAAGTGTTACTCACAGGATTTTGTACCTAGTATATCTGAACTTTGGGAAAAAAGTCAAAAGAGGAGGTTGTTAGTGAGCTCATAAAACATTGAAAACAAAGTGTTTGTTTAAATAGCTGAATGGGAGAAGCAGTTCAAACATGCACAGGCTGCTCATGATAACTACCTAGTCCCTCTTCTGTTTGTTCCAAACAAACCACCGGTGCTGCTGCCAAAAATACATTTTGTGCACCAGGTTTTTCTCTATAAAAAAGGCTTATTTTGGGTGAAAAAGCAATAAGCACAAAAGTCTACAGCCACGCTTGCCACTCTGAGAGGCTTCATTGAAGAGCGCTTTTAACTAAATGCTAATGTCAGCATGCCAACAATGACAATGCGAACATGCTGATGTTTAGCAGGTAATGTTTGCTATGTTGATCATGTTAGTTAAGCCTGTTAGCATACAAAGCACTCATGGCTCACGAGTGAGCCTGATGGAAATGTCACAAATTCGAAATTTGATGTTGAAGTTTGTTAATCTCATCAAGCGACTGACAAAATGATTACAAAACCACAGAAGCTGGAAAGAAGGTTTGGTCAAAAATTTCAGATCCAATCTTTTACATGTTAACAATACAATTTGAAAAAAGTTTTTGCTTTTGACCATTCGCCCACCATTAAGTTTGAGCTTTGGTCTGTCGTCTGATTCCCTGTCCTAGAGGAAAAGACAGGGGATCACCAAAGTCAGTAGCATTTATCCTCTCATAAACATTAATATTTGTGTCCAGAACATTATGGCAGTCAATCCAACAGTTTTGACTGCATGGCCTTGAGCCATGCCGCTAGCATGGCTTAAAAAGTATCTGCACACAAGCAAAATCCAATATGATGCGTGCCTAACTATTTTATTAAATCTGACAAAAGGGGCTGTGGATGCTCTGAGCAGTGGTGTCCCACCAGACCCTTCAGGCAACAGCATGCAGTTGGCAGCACTGTCCTCTTCAGAGTCCACTCTAATTAGCACCACGCTGCCTAACCTACATCTGATTAAGTGGCTGTTTAACATGATGGCCTTTCCTCATATTTAATCAGCCTCCAGCTAGGTTTAGCTAAAGAGGCTAGTTGGTGCCTACTCCACAGGTTTTCTCTTCCAGTAAGTTACAGTCACACTGTTTAAAATTTCCGGGAATATCAAAGCTTTTATGACTCGAACCACTTGTAAGCATCTATGAAACATGGCCTGTGATTAAATGGCAGGTCATTTAAAACTGGGCTTCATCAGAGACACAGGTTAGAGCTGGACTCCATCGCGTGGAGGAGAAGAGAGGGAGGGTTTGTTGGAGGGTTGAACAGCTCCGTGCATTTCGCCACCATCTGGTGGACTGTGTGGCCAGAGAGAGGGAGAGAGAGAGGATGCAGGCGGTATTGAGCGAGTCAACACTTGATTCATAGTGTAAACAGCACAGGCAGTGTTAATTACATCTGGGTTGCTGCTAAACAGTGGGGTTTTTTTGCAGAGACCTCTACAGAATACCTGGGTAGGAAGATTCTATTCATTTCGAAAACAGGTACTACCAACATCTTTGGTTGTCTTCATGCTGATGTTACATGAGAATATGCCTTGATTTACTGCGATAATAATGCCAGCATGTGTTCCTGCTTGTTTTCCATATATGCATATAGGAGACATATGTCATATTTGTCATTTTGTCTATGCACATACTGGTATATGTGCTTAAGGTGTGCAGAAATCGACGTTTTCAGAACTGAGTGGCAATATTCCAGCACCATATAATACTCCACTGCAGATGTACTCTTAAAAGTATGAAAGTATAATCAAATGGACTTTGTAAAAGTGCACATTATGACCTCTATTAGATTGTACTATTATTGGATCATTAATATTTAACATATAAGTGGCATTTTAATGTAGCTGAGGTATAGTTAATTTGAAATATGTTGAGTGGTTAAACTGCCAATGGACATGGTTCTGCTTTAACGTATCATTATGAAGTAAATGTTGATTGCACAATGCATTGCCTATGGAATAGATATAATATTTTTTCTGCCACCAGGGACGAAATCTACCAGGAAAATGAAGACTGACTAGAGATCTTGGCAGCCTGGCACCATTTCAACCTGCTTTCACGTTTCCATTCAAAACTGAATTAATAAATTGACTCTCGTTTTGTTCTTGGATGTTGGTGGTTGGAAAATGCAAGGCTATCCAGTGGCGGCAACAATAACACCACTTCGAAGCATTAGGGAGCGGGAAAGTTGTCTGTTTCCAGGCAACGTTCTGCAGCTCTTTTACCTTAAAATGCCAGCTTCAAAGTCATTCTGATGGGACCGAGTCTTGTAACAGGGTGAATGATGTCTCTGCCACTCTGCCCCCTATCACTTGTATCTGCACTATGTAGCTTCAGTGAACGGGTAGGATCACGGCGTTACATACATGTTTACCTCAAGATACAAGTTTTCAACACATAATGTTGATATGATGTAAAGAGTTTTATTTGTGGTTAGCACCTACATTACGTCTGAGAAATCGTTGCATGCTTAATCTGCATAATAACCACTAAATATATTTATCGAATAACTGTAGACTAAAAGTACAACAGCATTCATTATTGACTGAAATATTCCAATCTTATAATATTTATGTGATCATTCAGTAGTGTTCACAGCAGTCAGTTCATGACTTCATCTGCGGACATCAAGATGAGCAACCGGAAAGCCGCTGAGATCCGGGGGATGCTAGCGTCTCCTTGGTCTCTGTAGCTGTTTGGTTGTGTCCGCTTGTTGTAGCGGCAAGCTACTAACAGTCGCAAATTAAAAGGCCCCACGCTAAGAACAAATTCGTTGTCACTGTTCGCCAAGTGGTGGCTTTTGGAAAAGGAGGAATATTACACCTCCCTTTGAGAAAGACAGGGCGGCACATTGCCGCCTTTACCTTGCAGCAAATGTGCCGCCTTTTCTGTCTAAAACTCACTACTGATACAGAATATTTATGTATACACTTTAATAATTTCCACCACTGCTCCTGTGTCTACATGACCATCTGACCTTATAGAGCATAGATGTTGGCCCATGTCTGTGTATAGATTGTACTGCATTCTTGTGCATGCACGTTTCCACTAGATGATGATTACACGCTATGTTCATACTATATAGATACTGCATAATGTATGCCTGTGGGTGTGTGTGTGTGTGTGTGTGTGTGTGTGTGTGTGTGTGTGTGTGTGTCGGGGTGGGGGTGGGTGGTCCAGGCTCTCAAAGATGATAACTTACAGTGAGATCCCAAGGCCAGCCAGTATCCCTGAGCATGAGTGTGACCATGACACACGCAGCTCCTGCCGCCTGCCGCCGCCTCCAGGGGGGGGAGTTATATGATAGTGATCTGATGACGGTTGTAGTCCCTGATTGCACAGGCTTTTATTGTCCTATATAACATCACAAGGCGCATGCTTGCATTACTGTCGAGGAATTTCTGGTGTGTGTGTGTGTGCCACTGTATGACGATGTTGTTGGGGTCATTTGTTTCCTCGTTTTAACACTTTTTTTTTTCTCTTTCACGCCACTTTATAAATATGGAAAGACAATCAGTAAAAGAGACATTAAAGTGAAACTTGTTAAAGGGAGCAAAACCAAGGGGAAAAAGATAATACATTTCTCTTTTTAAACTCCCCCTTTCCCGTCTCTCTCCCGCTGCCTGTTTGCACTCACAAAAGCCCTCTATGGACCGAGGGAGCATCAGTGCTAATAATGTTGATGCTGTGCCAAGCCCAGCTGGTGGTGCCCGGCACAGGGCATCGAGTGTCTGCTCTCCACAGTTGCTGTCTTTAAAAGGCTCTCTCCTCTGCCAACTGGGATCAGACGGAGGGAGATCACAGTGCTGTAATGGACGCAACCAACCTGTGAAACTGTGTGGAGCCCGGTCTGTTAGCTCTGTCCATCCTGAATCAAATACAACATCAAAGCATCGTGCTATAATATGTAGCTGCAAGAAAATAGGTGTGTTATTAAAGCGCCGGAGGGCAGCCTGCAGTAGCACCTAATTAGAGCCGGACACATGCCGATAAATGTATGTTTATGTAAAAAAAAAAAAAAATCATTCATGATATATATATGCTGATATTTGTTTTTTACAATGTGCACGCATTGCAAACAGATCGATGATATATAAGATATGCATATACTGTAAGATATTTTACCATTAAAAAAATCCCAGGTCACTAATTAGCTGACATAGGACAGTGCTAAAATCTGCGCATAATATCACTCATGCTGATAAATCAATCGTCTGCTGAACCAAACAGAACCAGCTGCACAAAACTGCAATGTGGATATTTAATGTGAGCACATCAAATCCACTGTAGTACTTAATTTAGCTGCAGGGAGAAAAGCTGAAGTCAGTTTTGAACAAACAAAATGGATCCCCGAATACTGAATCTAATTTCCAGTAAAGCTCATTTGTGCAGTGATTCATATCGGGCTAAATTACAGTGTGTGTCCTCAATTCAATATCATATCGACTGGGCAACACCACATTTGGCTCGATACCCACACCGAGGACCCTCATTTGGTTGAAATACTGTATGAATGAAGCTCGCCGGGAGAGGGATTCATGTGTCGGTATTCTCGTCCCATTGTCGGTCATGTGCTACCCGACAACAAACCCACCGTCGAGGCCAGACCTGAGCATAGTCCTCCCCTCAGGAGGTGCGACCAAACGTGGGCAACTGAATTAGACATCTTACAAGCTCAGTGTGTTTCACACTTACATACTGTACAGTACAAACACACGCATGTATGTAAACAGGCATGGTGGTAAAACCAGAGTGTAGCTGCCACCCAGCAGCTATCTTCTCTCCTGCTCTCGCTCTCTGTGTGTGTGGGTGGCTTCTACTCTATTCCCAGTAGTTCTTGTTAATTCAGCGAGGTGTCGGCTCTCTCCCCACTCCTCGTTCCCCCAGCACGTTTCTCTGCAACACTGCAGACTGTATTTCCTAATTTGAAAAGTGAAACAAAAGAATACTCTGAAAGTACACATACTGTAGTTCTCAGTAAATATATGTTTTAAAGGCACGATCCTAATATTGCCGAGTCATCCAGCACTAAATGGAAAAACATGTCATAAAAACCTGCCGATATAATTTATATCTTTGTTTTGTCTGGTGTGCTTTAACAAAACAGGTCCCAGAGTTCAGTTCAAATTAAATGTGTCGTCCACTGGGAACAGTAAATACACCTCGATTGGCAAACGACCTGTTTGTGTGTTCGCAGTCTAGTGAGTTTCCCCGAACAAGCTGTGGCTGAGGGGATTCATTGTGTCACTGTTTTAATATAGAAGTCTACTGAAGAAGTCAGCCAAGCTGCCTTCGAATTGTGCCATTTGCGTGCTCCAGATTTGGTCCCACGAATAGTTTTGAGGGGCCATTTTACATGCAGATTGCAAATGGCGGCACGTTTTACAAATGCTCAGGAATGGGTTGGAGGTATTGAGTTTGGAGGTTTTTTTCCTAAGTGAAACGTGTCAATACTAACAGGATAGGGAATGATCTTGTAATGCAACCCAGCCCGAAGGAAGAAGGAGTCGTGCTGGGCTCTAAAGTTAACTTAAAATAGTGGCCAAACTGTGTAATTATATCGTCACTTGATACGCGGGGGTCAAAAAATACTTTTTCTCAGAAGTTTACATTGTGAAAGAAGCAGCTGCACAATTTTTTTGGTGTCCCCCATGAAATGGCTTGTTTGAAAATCAATGTTTGACCCATTTCGTCTGATAACATTTGGAAAGTCTAGATGAGATCTCCATTCATGTTAGCAGAGGGCTAGAGCAGAAGTTAGTCTCTGGTGCACATGCTCTATGGACCGCACAAAGCAGAGGCAGTCTGGGAGATCCAGGTAGTTTTATACCCAGACGCAGAAAACGGTCTGTTAATTTTTAACAGTCTCTTACTGACATCACAGTGCTTAATGCGACACACTGATTTTATTGGCTGAGCAGCATCACTTGAGTAATTTACAATGCATGCAACTGATCAGTGAGCTCCCTGCGCCACTAGTGCTGTAAAGGCAGGCAAAGCTGAACCAATTAAGATGAAAACGTTCTTGCAAAATGAAATAATTTCTCATCTGTTGTGGGTCTAGTTCTGGATTAGATGGTGTCATGGACAGCAGTGAGCCTATTAGTGGTCTCGGGGTGGAAGGGGAGAGTTAGCAGGTTAAAAAGGGAGACATATTTTGGCATCCCCAAAAGCTCCATACCCAAGGTTGATGGCAACCCCCCTCAAATTACCTACTGCCCGCGTGTTGAATCTTTAAAAAAATCTTTAGGGTTGTTATTTTAGTTATGAAGAATATGCAACATTTTAAACCTACCTATGTATCCATCTCTCTGTTCCCCTCTTTCATCATCTATATGCCACCAAAACTAGATTGCCTGGCGTACTATGTGCAGTCAAACAGTGTTTTATGACAGCTTTTTAAGGGGGGGGGGAGAAAAAAGGCAATTAAAAGTTCTGTGTAAGAGACAAATGCTGCGTTGTTGTTTCCTGAAATCCTTGTCATTAGCTATCATTTACACTATCCTGGAGAAGTTTGCTGATCATGCACATTCTTGTGCTGATTTAAAGCGAAGTGTCTTGCACAATCTTAGAAGTAGCTGCTGATGGGAAGGAAAAAGAAATTAGTCGCATTTGCTCAGATTTACTGGTTCAGAAGTATCCTCGTGTGTTTTTCCAGTGCATTTAGCCTGCGTTACACCAACACGCTGTTTTAACTGTGTCCCATGTGAACCAACTCCGTTGTGTCATACATATTACGCAAATAGCTGCTCTCTATTAATAACAGAGTCATTATTTTTGAGCTATTACACCAGAATTTTCAATTGCGTCGAGGACTACCAGCCCTCTGTTGTGGTAATTATAGCTCACTGAGATGTAGACATTAATGAAATGATGCAGATGTAGAAAATATCTGGCCCTTAGTGAGGAGCTCAACTGGGATGCTGTTTTGTTTTTTCATTTTCTCTCTTCTCCTCAATTAAATCCAAGGATATACTTAGCTCAGTGAATGGGGATTTAAAAGAATTCAAATTACAACAAAACATTAAAAACCAAATATCTCATTAGCTGCAAGCGACAATTATGCACAGACGAGACAAATCTATCTATCTATCTATCTATCTATCTAGCTATCTATCTATCTATCTACCTACCTATCTTGCGGTAGGGTCTCTAACTGCTGTTAATTCACATGACGGAGAGATGGAGGGTTACAACAATTTGAGCTTCTAATTACTCTGGGGATGCGGTTCAAGTGTCGACACAAACAGACGAGATCACCCGCACTTGCACGTCGGCACACAAATGAACTGAACTAATAAGCATCCTCCCCTTGTTATCATGCATCCCTCCACGTCAGAGATACCCCTGACAAACAGAGTTAAGAGCGGCAAAGAACGAACGTGTTTGTGGCCGCGAGCCTGCCTGGACCGAGGAGGGACTCCTCATTATGCAGCCTTCCCTGAGACAACAGTCGGCCTCACCCAGGGCACAGAGTGTCACTGTGATTATACACTGCCCCGCATTAATGCAAGCCTTGTGGCGTGAGAAAACATCGCATGCATCTCTCGGTGCTTGGAACGTCCTCCCATCCCCCCCTCTTTTCCTAATCAACCCTCCTCCCGCCGTTGCCACAATCTCACCTTCTCCATCCCGCTCACCCCCCTCCCAATCTCAGTCAATCAATCCTTCATGAAATCACAAGGTGACACGGACGGCGTTGTCCTGGTAACCACTGCTATACAACTGTTGCCTGGTCACAGAGCGCAAACAAGCCCAGAGCCCAGCAAGGCTTCAGTGTTGCAGAGAGAAGAAGAAGGTATGAAAGGAGAGGAAATAAAAGGCTGGAGGGAGGGTCGGGGGTGGAAGGTCAAACACTGACTGCTGCAGCCCTCTCTTGCTTTCATTTAACGATGCCCCTCAAGGAGGCTTCTCATCCCACTGTAACATTATACGTCAGGCAAATCTTAAAAATCCATTATTTGAGATACAGAGAATTCTTAATCTCACCGATGCAATTGAAATGCAAATAGAGGCTATTTTTTAAATCACAAGCAGAACTGTTTCTCCATTATCGGCTTATTAAAACATTAAAAATGACAATGTTTTTATACTCAGGCTGCTATTTCTTCAGTCACCCATTATAAGGAATCCTCTTAGGGGTGAAACACTCTAAAGAATAAAACACATCAGAGCCGGGATTCATAAATAGAGCACTCTAATGAAGTACTTTATCAAGCTTGCATGAGCCTCCGGACTTATTATTTATTATTCAACGGTGGTTCTAGTCCAGTGAAATATGTCAATATGTACTATAGGATCTGACAAAATGATTCATGCAACGCAATTAATCAATTCAACATTCTCCACTAATGTCCATTAATTTCCGGTGGAGGAAAAAAAAGCACAAGTGCTTTAACCTCGTTGTGCGTTGCATTAATCTTTTTTGCTCTGCGTGACGAAAGGGAGGCACACGCTTTAGTTTAAGGGGAACTAGAATGTAATATTTATATATTTGCAGCATGTTCCTGGCAACACTTGAAAGTTAAGTGTGGTACATTTACACAGCTATGTAAAGAAAAGAACGCATTGATTTCTATTGCTGCAATGCATTTCCATCTTTCATCACATGTAAGTGCAAATTAAGGCTGTGACAGATACATGAATAGACACCATGCACCATTCAAAAGGCTTGTCCCTCACTCTTTGATGTAAAGACACTTCTTTCATTACACCAATTTCAGATACCCGATCTCAAATCTGGCAAGAAGCAAGAGAAGGCAGGCTGAAAGACGGAGGGAAAAAAAAGGTGTTTGTCAGCAAGGAAGGTGTTGCGCGGGAGGTGGAGTAAATTGACTGTTTACAACAACAAACCCGAAGAAGGACCTTGAACGTCCATGATGAGCTCCATTCCCTTTTTCACTTTCAAATCACCTTATCCCATGCCTTTTTTGGACGCCATCCTAAAAAACCAAGGCCATAATTTCCATCCAATTTGTTCCCTCTCTCTGCATGAGCACTGACAGATTGTCATATTTTGGCCACGCTCCCAGAGGAGAGTTGTGAGAGGCAGGAGGGCAGATAAACGGCTATTACCATTCACACCGGCTCATTACTGAGCATTTAGACCCAGGAGCACCAACCCAAAGGCTCCACGCAGAGGGCGTTCATGCTGCTCATGCGCCCACCCCGGGAGCTCTGCACCACGGAACTTGTGATTGACAACTGCTGCTCGTTCATTTTCTTTTAAAAATTATTATGTATTTTAAAGCATTGATTTATTTTTTTCAATCTACAGTCACCTAGCTTCATAAAGATCATTCTAGATTAACACAAGTGCCTGCAGCATAAAACCCTGAGAGGTGCTGTTGAATTACATATGGCTTCCGATTGATTCGGTCATATGGACACACAAGGATGATGTGCAGCTATAAGCGTGTTTTTGCAAACACAGCATAACGTATGCATTGCGTCAGCAGTACAAGAAGTGTTGGGCTTACCGTCATGAATCCATCCAGCAGGCCTGAGTCCGGTTTGGGCGGGGCTTGTAGGCGCTCCATTGACCACTTCTCGATGATCGACGACACCTGAGAGTTTTCTGTGTTGAGGATGCGGAACCCCGTCATGTTGACTCCACTGTAACGATACGGTTCCATGTCGAGGGCAAAAAGGTCCTGGATGCATGAAGATGACAGTCAGCTGCAACTCACTTGCATTGTTAATTAATTGGAATATTTTTGCTGTTTGGTCTCTAAAATGCTGGAAAACCAGTGTTTTCTCAGTCAAAACCAAGATGACAATGCCAAATGTCTTATTTTGTCCACAAACCACAAGATATTGAATTTGCTGTCATTAAGGAGTAAAGAAACCAGAAAAATGTTAATATTTCACAATGTACATCTCATCATCTGTCGTCAGTAGTCATTTGGGTATAGAGCTGCAATTAATGATCATTGTCATTATAGATTAATTTACCAATTATTTTAAAGACTAACAGATGATTAATTGTTTGGTTCGGTGTGTATCAAACTTTATACATTGTGTACCGCCTCAGTAAATATTAGGCATATCCATATGGTTACTGTTTTGCGTCATTTGTTGCTAATGTTAGCCGTCGGACGCTAAAGTAGCCAATTGCACTCATGATCGCTTCACTGTCAACAACTTCAGGTTCAACAGGGCTGTTCAAAATGTTCCCCTTCAGCGCTGCACTCCTATTCCTGACAGTTCCCATTTAGTTTTCAACTTTTAATTTCACCTCACCTCAGTTATGCCCGTTAACTAATC
The DNA here is from genome assembly GCF_900880675.1 of Sparus aurata. Classification (NCBI taxonomy): domain Eukaryota; kingdom Metazoa; phylum Chordata; class Actinopteri; order Spariformes; family Sparidae; genus Sparus; species Sparus aurata. Next base: position 17,048,407 of record NC_044208.1, on the reverse strand, counting down.
ATGGATGACGAATTTAGGCGCATGAAAATGACTACGGAAGATGCTACAATGAAACTACTACAGGATTCCTAACATTCAGCAGTATTTTGATAGTACGTGTTTAGAAAAAAACGTTTTCTGGATTCTTCTGGGTACGACTAGAAGAAGATTGCATACCACTCCTCACAACACAGTTTGAGAATAGTGGGTTGATCATCACAATGTCCCAGAGCCCAAAGTGAATTCTTCAAATTGCTTCTTTTGTCCAAACCACAGACCAAAATCCCCAAACTCTTCATTTACTATCAAAATTTGCAGGAAATGCAGCAAATCCTTATATTTATGAAGCGGGAACCAACAAATGTTTGCTTAAAAGAATACTTCAACAATAAGCAACATAGTTGTAATTCCTTTTTTCTATTCGATGGTTGCAGCTCTGTTTGAGTGGCGGCTTTAGCAAAAGAAGAGCAGAGGGGCGCCCACTGAAGGTTTTTCAGGGGTTATTTTATTTCATGCTGAGGCAGTAGCTTTGATTAAGGCAAGGCTTTCAAGGTTACAGGCAGGCTTTTGGTGGACTGCCATCTATCATGTGGAAGTGAAAGGACAACCCAATTGTCCTGCATACAGCATGTCTGGCATCTCACCAGGCAGATGTCTCTGGGATGCAGCAACACAGTTGACAGAGCAACAGCAGGTGATGGACGCAGAATGGGGGTGCCGCGGTCAATGTTTGCTGTCCTATTCCGAGAGCAGCATGGATGGCTTAGAACCAGTGTACAGCGGCTTTGGCCGGCACAGTGGCCTCCAACCTGCCAAACACTGGCTGATGTTAAAGTAGGCATGTTTCCACCCCGACAAGCAGCAGCATGCCACTGAAACAGCCCCATAATCACTATTCTCTTCCTTTCCCAATGACATACCTGCTGTCACTCACTCCCCCTTTCATCAAGCCAGGTTCTTATGTGGATGAACAAGGGGTAGTTACGTGTCCTCTGCACCCGTAAATGTCTGTTTTAGGTCGGTTTTTGTCCAACCTTTTCCCTCAGCCTTTCAGAGCATGCCATTTGTTTGTTATATAATGGACCAAATGGGTGACAGTCTCATTTGCTGAGGGCTGTTATCAGAGCTCTCAGTCTTCTGTTCTCCATGGCTCAGTGAAGATGCACTGCTGTTCATCAGCGGCGTGGCAAGTAATCTTTGTAGAGGCTAGATCAAAGACCTTTTGGAAAACTTCAATCGCTGCCAGAGTCGGAATAAAATATATCCAAGCGCTTTGGTTTTCCTACACGCAGGGTTGTAGACGGGCAGGTGGGTCGAAAGGGTTGGCGCAGATTTTACAAAATGAACAAGAAGAAGTTTCAAAACTGATACTTTAGAAATGCAAGATGTATTTATAATCAACCGCATGACAATGAGTTGGCTTTTGAACACCGTCTATTTCCATCAGTGAGCACTCAGGTTGTAGCTCAGGTTCAAAAAGCTTCACACAAAACGAAAAATAATGGCGTGTTTTCCTTCGACTGCCTCCTGGTTGAGTCACATTTAATTTTGTTCTCAGAGAAGAAAAACGGCTGTCAGACACTCTGACAGATGGATGTATTTTTTTGCCTCGCAAGAAAGCCAAAACATGTGATTGTGTGCGATGCGATGAAAAGGAAACAGTTCAAACCGTACACATGCATTGTCAAGTGGACAGTGCTGTGCATAAAAACAACAACAAAAAACCCCCATAATAACACAACATTGTATATAATTGCATTTTGACAGCATAAAAAATAAGAGGTGCCAGAGTACTCACCAGGGTGGTAAAAATATAATGGTAGTACTCTGTCATCATACCCATGGCCAGCGCCTACAGGGAGAAAAGAACAGTCACTAGAAATAAAAGATGTATACCTTTATGAGCCCATTTCTCTGTTATTTTCATTCAGATCATCATTTTGCTTTAAAAGAACTTGCACAGTCACTCTGATACCAAAATCTCTTCCCTGACCAGGAAGGCAGGTGAGAGAGAAAAAGTTTCAGACTACTTTGTATTAAATTCAGATTAAATAATCAAAGAATTAAAACATATATTGACTTATTATTACACAAACGCATGGTATGACATCATCTAATCCCCAGCCCATCCCAAAAAAACCCTGCAGGAGAAAACTATTCTGAAATATGAATAAAAAGGAGCGGACCAACATCTTACAACAGCTCAAACGACACATCTAAAGCTTCTTTTTGAAAAAAAGAAGGATTTTTAAGTAGATATTTTTCGCACAACATGTGTTGTTTGTACTGATGTGATGTTGTTTATTTCACAGCTCCTGCTTGATGTGAAAAGGCAAAAAAAAAAAAAAAAGAAATAAACGTTATGATGTCCTGTTATTTTCTGTGAGCGCACCATTGCGGCTCTTCACAGGCAAGAAAACACTGTGGCCGTAACGAATCCGGGGAAGAGACACCGAATTGAGCTGTTGACACACAGTTTCGTGGCATCTACAAAGTATATTCAACATCAATAAATAATCATTCTTATTGCTTCCCTTTCGACTCATGGCTGTATAGAGAAGTCAAGCAGCGCAATATGCTTCTGAGAAGACTTCAATTCAATAAGAACCCCCCTCCATTCTCATAAATAATGTGCCCCTGTTAAATGAATTTAACATGCCTGTGAGCAGAATTAGACTTTCTAATTAAAAAACCTTTATTGTCCAATGGAGAGCATCCATTATGACGGGTCAGTGGCAGAGATCTAATATTTTACAGGGAGATTAAAGATGCACAGAGCAGAACGTAGGTATCTGAATCATTTGCATCAGTGCTTAGAGAAGGAGAGAATGGGAACACATACGAGCTTGTTGATTTAGTACACATTCATAATGAATGAACTATGAGTGTATTTATTGAGCACTGAGTCTGTGTTTCTGTTAGGGTAAATAATGTACATTTCAGGTTTGTTCAGTTCAGGAAGCGCGATGATGCAATTACGTGTAGACAAATGTAACAGACTGTTCAAATAAATAAACTTAACTACTTTAAGTTCAATAAGTGAGCAGTTAGAAGTGGACATGGAGCCACAAACATTCGATAAAATAGACATCATGAAAACAATTATTATTTGAATAAGTTGCGCAAAATATATAAATGAACTCACAATTTGTGAAATAATTGAAGGAATTCTTAAAACTCAACATATCAATGTAAAATGTTCGTTAATAATTATTTAATTTTGTTGGATATCGTTTTTATTTTGTTACAGGCAATTCATGAAAAAGGAAAAATCCTTTTCAAGATTGTATTCACATCATATCGACACTTTCATTTCTCGTAATTTTTTCAAAAATTAACCCTTCAAAATAAAAGTACAAATCATTAACTTAAGTAAAGCGTATTAAATTACCAGCACACAGAGACAGTAACTAATGCTAACAATTTTTAGAGTCTCTAGTCTTTTTGATCTTTACACAGTTAGAATCAAAACATACCTGAGGTCGCCTAACTGGGAGTCACCTGGCTAAACGGTAGCCACTGAGGTTAACACTGCGTCGTCACTGACCCCAAGTAAGTTGATAAACCAACCTCGGTCAGTTAGCAAGCTAGGTGGGTAGCATGTGTAGCATTCTTAAGATAGGTGAATGGAAGATGTGTCTGTGTACTGTGTTGGCAGCTATGTAAGTGATTCACAATTACTTTGACATTAACGTTACGTTAGCTAACTTGTGCTTATTGGCTAAATCTGGTGGCAGCTGTTGAGCTTGTTGTGGAAGCACTTTTCATGAAATGACATTATGAATAGTGTTGCTGGGAAAAATGCTATTATGACATGAAGACAGACATTTGAATGAACTCTGATAAAAAAAACTATTATTAAAACTAATAAAAGAATAAATACACTCCTCATAATAATGACTTCACTTCAATAATTTTCTAAATCATTTCCCAAATTAACCATATATTTGGGAAATTATATATATATTTATACACATACATACACATGCACACACACATATATACATACACACACACACACTTATACATAAGTAACACAATTTTTAATTCCGTTTCAATTTGAATTTTTCATGGATCTCTTCATTTAATATTAATCACTGTGGGGTGCCATAAATAGACCCCAGGCTCTGTTTTTGAAAGTTCTCTAATGAACTATCGTGGCTCATTAGCTGAGCTCATACCTGCTTTAGGATCCAGGCAGCCATCTCATGTCCACAATCAAAGATGACATGGAACTCCTTTGCCTTCTTCATCTCCTTCAGAAGTGGCTTGGCGTCCTTGGTCTCTGTGGGCAGCTGTCGAATCTTCAAACGAATGTTGTATCGTGACGGTGCCTTGATCAGCTCTTGCAGTCGAATGAGACCTGCAGACAAAGAGGATACATATAGCGTGAAAAAGGAATTTTAAAGATGCTGCAACATTATGTGTTTGATCCGCTGCCATTTCGAAGCATCTCTTATTCTGAGGAGGCCACAAAAAAACAAAACAAAAAGCAGGATTCAGGTTTTTTTCTCAGCAGAAAAAGCTCATATGCATGCCTTCCTAATCCACAGTCTATTGATCCGCCTACTCATGCTTGGCAGGCAAACAGACTGCTACAGACCTATCAAGAGAATTTAACACCAACCCAGCACATTGCACTCTTTTATACCAGAAGCACTAAATGGAAAGAGCCTCGATCTGCACCCGCCTACAGAAACTTCCAATCCCACAGAAGCCTCCCAAATGTTGATCCGCTCGCGTCTTCCATGATACCGTACAGCAGCATGGAATAGGTTCAATTTTATCCTGATGGAAAGCCATGGTCAATCCTGCCTCTCCTGTCTCTCTCTCTCTCACTCACACACACACACACACACACGCTTAAGACGCACTCTGATGAGAGAGCCTCTGTTTGCCCAGCTCTCACTTGCCCCTAGGGAGCCTGATGCCGCCGTCATATATTGAGCTACAATCTTCACCTTTCATTTCTCGACCACACGCTCAGGTAGAAAGCTCTCCGGGAGATACTGTGATGAGATTACAATGAGTTTCTCCCTCAGTAAAGAACTTCAGAGTGCAGGGATGAAAGAGGCTGGATTGATGGGAGAGATGATTACTTGTCATGGGTATAAAAATGGATGGTGCAGCCCGGCTAGTTTGAGAGGGAACTGGAGAGATAGGATTTTTTTTTCCTTTCCGTGGAACCACTTTAAGATAGCTCAGCCTATTTTTTATTTTGAAATGAAGTGCTGGGTGAGCAGTTTAATGGTCTTACTGTGAGTGGGACTGGGTCTCCCTGAAGCCTATGGAAAGATTGGTGTGAAATAGGAACATGCAGGTCTTGTTGTGAAAAGTGGCATTGGAGGGAGGAATACTGAACCTCCTAGAGCTTTCCGCAGGTAATCCCAATAGATCCCTACTCTAGGGCATGTCAGCGTCTCCCTGTTTTTGTTCGTACCGACACTTTGGGAGGTGTTAAGCAAGAAAAAAGAATCTGTCAAGGGAGCTCAACATTTGGGAAACACTGTCAGTGTAGATGTTTGTGGGCTCTGGCTAATGCCTTCAGACTTTCCCCCTGGATCTTCTAACGGCTGTGTGTGAATATTTTATCCCCTCCGATAGTTTTTCCTGCCAGCCGTCAGATAGGCTCCAATCAGCTGCGTGGGGCCCTGGAGCATGAAGCTGTGTGATTACAGCCTGGGACCAGGTGGAAGGGGTGGGGGAAGCGACGCGGCTATGCAGCTGTCACACTTTCCAGGGCGTCAGGTGTGCTGCAGCAGAAATGCTCCACCGTGGAGGCCCAAGCCGCTCCTCGCTGACAAAGAGTGAGGCGAGAGGTCACATTTTGGCAACTCGCCGGAGCAGTTTGCAAGGGGAACGAGGGTGTTAACGTTATGAGCTCGGAGGCAGGAAGTGACGCGAGGTCAAGGAGATGAGTAAGAATAACGTGGCAAGTGGGACGAGTCATAGGGAGGATAACGTACGGGTGCTAACATGCATGTATGCAACAGATGTGAAAGTAGAGATGCTGGAGGAGGCTGAATAACATGAAACTGTGAAAATGATGTTTTTTAAAGGAACAGAAGGGGGCTCAAATTCCACCACCAGGCACCATTTAGGATGTCATCTACAAGATGATATTCACTCGCTCAGTAGGGAGTGAATTCATTATTCAATCTGTCTAAAATGTCAACCTCCTTTCAACTTTATCTAATTTACTTACAATAACTTGTCAACCACATCATGCCAAATAGCTCATAAATTGCGAATGAGCATTTGAATATCGTTATATTCTCTGCGCCGGTTACATTTTACCTCGTAAAAATATCCCGCACTCCCGCTAAAATACAGCTCGTCTTTTTAAAATGCATATTATGAGCCTCTCCACAAAGTCACAGCATAGATGAAATGGCTCGCAGACACATTTGATGGCCACCCTCAGAGATCAAGTGTCTCCGTGTGTTATTAATGGCTGTTGTCAGCCCCCACATACTACAGTTCTGCATGGCATTAATCTGAAGAGACATTGGGTCATTCTGGGTAATGTGGTTTTTTTTCTAAGCTGCTGCTCACTCTTCTGGAAGACTGACATGGGCAGCACCTGCAGGACTGAGGCAGAACAGTAAGCTATTGATTTCTGAATTAACTTGACAGGTTACAAAGCACTCACTGAACTCTGAGCAGCAGTGCTGCTTTTTGTCGTTCACCTGGTACCTCTTGTTTTTCTGGAAAATCTAAGGAGTGAAGGCTGCATGTTGCAAACATTATCATGCTCATCATGCACAACTTGAAGATGAAGACAGACACCAACTGTACCTGTACCTGTGCTGTCGTCATACACCACAGTGACGGTTCTCCACTTGAAGAAGTGCACCAGGTCGAGGATGGCTCTGCTGAGGGAGGAGAAGTCGGGGTACAGGCTGACATAGTACGAGTCCCTGTTGTCGGACACTTGATGCTTCCACTTGGTCTGGATGTGGGGCACTCCCAAAGCGTTGCATATGGACTGGACGGCATTGGCTGACGAGCTGTGTGAGGGGCCAAAAATGGCCGCCACCCCGAGAGAAAGCTGATCACATGCTGATAAGGTAGAAAGAGTGAGAAGCACCAAGTCAGTGTAATGGGTTTTGAAAAATGTCACTGTTTGTATTGTTTTTTGTTGTTCTGTTTTCTGCCCACATATCACCCCAAGCAAACAATAATACCCGTTTTATACTAGACAAAAATCCCTCCAACTCGGGCTTTTGTATTCAGGGGGAAAGGGTACAATTGCCATTCAGTCCCACATCAGATGCCTCTACAGTACTCATTGTTATCTATTGGCTCCAGCTCCGATCTGCAGTTATGGAAATACAACGCCTAATTTTAGTCCCTTTTACAGTGACATGCTACGATGTGCACTGAAGTTAAGGATACGTTTTTGTTTCCATCCGTCTCATTCAAGCAGCATGATTAATTTTGGAGAGTAACACTGGAAGCTTGCAAAGAAATCTCCACAAGGTACCTTTAGTGTGAATAACAATCTGCTGCAAGGACACTGTTCAGCCGTTTCCCCTCTTGTTTCCTTTTGGTAAATTCTTCATCTTAGCAATTTAACGTCTAGCCTTCATGGACATTTTGATAATACAGACTGTATTGGTGTTTATACATATGTTGTCAATCAAATTGACATAATGGCAGTGACTACAATCACCGTCTTGTAAACTCATCCCCTGTTCCTTTTAGAATAAACAATGAATAATTTACTATTACTATAGTGAGCAGTAAATTGAGATTTCAGACACTTATTTATCATCTTCATTGTGTGCTGTGGTAATTTCTGCATCTAACAAATGTTACACGTCACATTACATTACACATGTGTCGTGTCGAGGCCATGCGCACTACATTTTGATGTCACTATACAGTACACTGCAGTACTGTAAATTGACTTCCCATATAGAACTGTAATGTCTGTATGCCTGCATATCAAAAGTGATGCTACCAAATGTTACCTGTAAGGTAATATTTGATTATTACATACATACATCCTTGGATATTTCGATAATACATAGACCCACAGACAAATTTAATATAGGTGCGTTTATGAAAATGTGTATTTGTAAAATGTTTATATGGTATTATATGCTGCAGCCATACAGGTTAACAATATAAATCATATATGTAAAAGGTATAAGTTTATAACACATATGAAATACCCACAGTAAAATATGTATATATATACATATATTGTGATAAATTTCAAATGTGTGTACATGATATTGTATGTATATATAAGTATTGTTTGTATATTACACATTTACACAAATACATACAGTATATTTACCATGTATAAATAATCATCCATGTAAAATATATTCCAAAATATCTAACTTGCATTCATAAACATACATATTTGTATGGGTCAGACATATATGTAGATATATCAAATTTCTAATAGGTATCAAATATGGATGTATATACATTTCATATAAGGGAATTGTTTAGTTCAAATCTTTGGTTTTTAATGTTCACTTCACATAATCTGAGAGCTTGTTACACCAAACAGTCAATGTCCCACATTAAAAATGATTTGATGAAAATTTGTTTTGGATGTATTACATTTTTTTCTATTTATTATGGATGAATTTTACTTGCTCACACTGAATGTTTATGTGTTTTTTTAAATAATTGGAGTAGTTTTAATTTCCATACGCCATCTATTTCTTCATTTATGTCATGGTTTGTATTAACTCAAAGTGATAACAAATCATGCTTTCATGGTGCATATTTTCCCTTTACTCACCTTTCCTGGAGGCCTCGAAGCTGTCGAAGATGTTTATTCTCTGGATGTCATAGGTCAGCGTAGTGTTGGGGAGCAAGGTGCGGTTCCTGTTGATTGTGTTCAAGGCAAATTTAAAGGCTAGTTCCTCTGCTCCGGAGGGGCCGCTCTCAATGGATTCAAAAATTCCTCCTGAGGGTCGATAAAATAAAATAAAAAAACTCAGCCAAGATGAAAGACCTCTGAAAAAGCCACTTCTTTCTCCTGTAATTGCAATAGATTCTGTAACAAATTTGACATTCAAGTAAATGATTGATACGATGCAGGCAACCACAGCCCCAGCAGTGCTATCAATATTAACATTTCACTATTTGTACTCTCATATTATCGATGGCATGGTGTTTACTTGACACAGCTCAGTCATAGAATGACATGAAACTGATTTCCAGCTCAGATTAGTCCATCAGATCTCATCTGATTTGCATTCTGTGGCAGTCGTCGGTGTAATTATAGGCAATTAGTTATGAAGTGAGGTGAGTTCAGGGGTGGGTGCCCTTCTTTAACTTCCTCACTCAGCCTTGACAGGAAGGTTCACTCTTCCATTTTGTCCCATTGATTTCAAAGATTCTCAAATGAGAAAATAGCAAAAGAAAAAAAAAGAGTGCAGGGAGCAGGGAAACGATTTCAAAATTGAGAAAGAGAAAATTAGAGCAATGGAAAAATCGGAAACACTTAAAGTGGTATAAAAAGGGCACCAAGAACAGACAGACAGAGATAGTGAAGGAGAACGCCGATCATTAAACCTCAGAAATTGAGATAAAACATCAGGGATCTTTTAAAATTACTTCAAACATTTCAGATTGTTAATTCTACATCATATTTCTCTGTTACTTTTGCTGGTTTTCAATGTAAAAGCATCCTGATGGGACTTTCAAGCTGTGCCTGCCTGAGAAATCTCATGCCTTTGAGATGTATGTGAATCACACCTTGTGACGGCCAATAACTGACGAAGGAGTAAGCCTCGACACAACAAAAACAAACAATACACGCCGTTTCCCCACATCGCGCAAGCCAGACAATATAATTACCACCACAAAGTAAGGTGTTGTCAACTTAAAACGGCTCCCTTCAGACTTGTCAATTCCTATGAGCTGAACAAAAACGTGTAAGGCTCCAGATGGTCCATCAATATGGTTCAGAATCCTAAAACAAAGGGAGGCAACGTTCAAACCTGCCCACATGTGTCATTTCAAGATTGTGTCAGGACATCATTTACCTGCATTGATTTGACAAATGATAAACTTGTTTGTCAAATCTTTTCAGGACACACTAAATTTAAATGAATTAGCATGATGTACTGTATATCAACCTGGTAATGTAGAATGTATATTAGTAAGTATTATTCCTATCATGAAAGTATAGCTGATAAACATAAAAATTGATAATAAGAAGCCAATTTTCTTTTACTGACTTAAAGCAGCTACATGGAACTTTCATTTTTAGTTGAATCTGGCGACCCCTGTGGTCGGAAGTGGTATGAGCACCACCACCTGAAAGAAAGAGGCCTCACATTCTGCAAAGCTGTTTGCAGGATGCGTGACGCAGCGGTTTTATATATACATTTATAGGTATAAATGATAACTGTAATATGACGACGGTGAAACAAATTAAACTTTACTACTACGCTATGAAAAACAGTTTTAATTTCGTGAGTTATCTGAGCTGGACAAGTCAGAATCCATCAGGCATTACAAATAACTACAATAACTACACACAAATACGGAATCCTCCTCACTTATAGTCTTGTTTGCATATTAGGTGATAAAGAGGTATCATTATTAAGACTGTTTCAAAACCAGTTAAAGGTTCCTTGTTGTATGTTTAGTAAGCCCAGCGTCTACACACTCTGATACAGTAGGGGGCAGTATACACCTTTAAAGATGGTTTACAATCCACCAATAAACACAGAGAAGAAGAAGGGGAAGTAGAAGGAGTTACTTCTATTTAAGATACAAAAATGCTAACTTGTGTGAAGGTATCGTAGAAGTGGGTAATTATCAGTTTTCATATCTGCTAGAATTCCTATCATGCATCCCTGATTCCAATGGAGTCAGTGAGGATGATTAGTATTTTCACTCATCCATTATTAGAATGATGAAGTCGTGTTGTAGGTGATGCAATATTGTGGGGATGGTAGCATATTCAAGTTTTACACAGAACATTTCTATGTCAAACAGCTGAAACAGCTGTAGAGTCCAGCAACTACTTTCAACTTTCACAGTAAACATAACAGAAAAGAAAAAGAAAAAAGAAAACGGCACCCACGTTCGCAGGGCTACGACACCTTTGAGGATGGACTAAATCATGAGAAAAGCTTTACAGAAATCGAACTTAAAAGAGAATGGATGAGGGAGGGGAAAGATGAAAGGGAGGTTGTGAGAGCAGCTCTGAGAAAACACTCTCTGCGTCCAGAGCTCGGCTCAGTAGTCCGTCCACGCCTCCCGTCCTCTCTGAGGACAGAGAGTCAGTTTGACGAAATCCTGAAAACTGAAGAAAAAAAGTTTAAAGCCTGTTTATCGATTCAATTACAGAGAGAGTGAGACGGAAAAGTGAGACGGAAAGAGAAAAAGACGGGGAGAGTGACGCATTTCTAAAAGAGAGGAGAACGAGAGGGGGAGCTGTGCAATAATGGCCGCCGACGCTATAAATAGCATCTGACCATGGCAGGGAGGGACAGAAAAGAAGTGCAGGAGGGCAAAGAAGATGTCATTAATTTAGGGGAGCGAGCTTTATCACTGTCACCATCATATGTTGTGGTTCCTTGGTTTACTTTATTGGATTTTCTTTTAAATAAAGTCCAACGGAGAATTGAAGGAGATGACTTGGAAAAGAGAAAGACGCTACAGTGTTAGAACTTGAGTACATATTTTGTGCTTCACCGTAATTGAGTGAGCTATAATGAGTTTCTCATGTGTTGGTCCCCCCCGTAGTACCGCGATGTGATGTTAACATGCTGCTATTCGTGGCATTTCATCTCACTGAAATAGCATATTAATCTTCAAAGGGACGAATACCCGAGAATCACCATTAAAGATGATTGGAATCATGTCAGTCTGACCTAATAGATAATTATGACTCTATTGCCCTGAGGGAGCAGCCGGAGCTCCACAGGCCCGCTCAACCAGTGTGGAAATGAGCGTGAGGGTATTAAGTTATGCTCATCAAATTTTCTTCGGCATACTGTATGCATTGGACACGGTGGTTTGAAAGAAATCCTACACCTTTGAGTACACAGGCGAGCGGGAACATTAAATTAAGCCCGCAGAGGGTTACATTCAATATTTCCAAAGGAGATGTCAAGTTTTAGATTTCACTGCAAGATGATATGTGGAAGATTAAACGGTTATTGTTTGATTTAAAGGTGTAATATGTAAGAATTTAGGTTCAAAACGTTCGAAAATGTACTGAATTTTCAATAAATTGAAAAACGGTGTCGGCGTTATTTCAAAGATGTGTCTGTATTGTGTTGAAGAGCACTAAAGTTAGCATGCTAACCACCTAGCTCTTGGCCTGTAATCCTCTTCCTCCCAGGGCTCCAGAGCTCCTGTGCACCGACACTCCCCTAGCTAACTGAGCAAACAAGCCAACAGCAGCTACAGTCAGGGATGTATAATAAAAAGACAGTTAGCAGAAGTTAGCGCTACTCTGATGCTATGCTGGCCCGTATGAATTCAGGGTTGCTAACTCTTACGTATTGCACCTTTATACGATAATGATTATTATTTAGGGGACCAATAACAAATATTTGTTGCCAGTGTACATTTGTAGTCAAATTTAAATTGTAGTGTCAGGACATTGAATAACCTGTGACAAAATGTAACAAAGTACAATTTACTCAAGAGCTATACTTAGTACAATTTCAAGGACTCAGTTTACTTTCTTGTGGTAATGAGTAATGCAACTATGAATTTAGTGATTCCAACTTCTTAAATGTAAATATTTTGTGGTTTCTTTACTCCTCTCTGAAAGTAAACTAAATGCCTTTTGGTTTGGTGGACAGAACAAGGCATTTAAAAGAAATTATAATAACCATTAGTTGCTGTCCTAGCTAAATAGCCGATCCTGTAATAACCCTATGATATGAATGTATCTTGCTTATAGTCTAATAACACTCAGGCCGCATCATCTATCTATCCATCCTCCTCTCCCTTCTCTGGCATCGTGGTCAATCTGATTGCAGGTGTGTGAGTTACGGCCAAGATAATCAGCGCGTGTGTGAATTATGGAGCCGCCATCATTGGGACCGGTGTGAATTATCGCACTGATGAAAGCTCTGAGTGAGTTATGAGCTGGATAATCACCCTGACGAGAAAACAGGCCTGCTGATCTGAGTGTCTTAGTGTGTGTGCGTGTGTGTGTGTGTGTGTGTGTGTGTGTGTGAGAGAGAGAGAGAGAGCGAGAGAGAGAGACAGAGACAGAGACAGAGAGATCTGAAAGTGGAAATGAAAAGGCAGTGTAGAAGGGCGTCTCCTCTATGTAAATTTGACTCCCTTTAAATGTTTGTCCACAGTTAATCAAAGTGTGTTTTGGGTTTAACATTACAAAGTAACGTGGCTTCATTAAGGACAGAGATTAACCTTGGAAATCATGTAGTGGCTATCAAAATGTCTTTCGGTGAAATGTATTCCACCGTTCACATGTTTTATGCTTTTAGGATAATGAGTTGGATATTACCTGTCTGCTTTAGACTTGTTTAATCTATTACCTTCTTTATGAGAGAGCCGTTTTATGATTTCTTTCTTTGTCTGATTTTGTTTAAGTGAGCCCAATCAGACAAACGCCAATAAATCATGTTGACATGGAAATAAAGTATTACATTTTGAACTCCAAATTTCCAAAAAGTCAATTCACTGTCAGTACCAGCAGAGACAATTTATTTATAACTAAAAGAAAGCTGTTACTTACAAAACTATGAATGAAAATATAATTAGCCCTCTCTGCTCAAGGATGCTCTTGTACTCTGGGAGAGGGGACTCAGATATGTTGCCATGGTGACTCATACATCTATGCTATGGCTGAGAGACATCGGCAGTTTTGGAATGTGAGCAGCTGATTGGTGGAGGAAGAGTATTGTGATAGTAGTGCATACAGCCTGTCTCTGTGACTAATGACCAGCAGCGCAGCTGCAGGATGGCGGCGAGGCTGCCATAGCAACCAGCTAGCAACACTGTCGCTAGGGCGAGCGGCCCAGGTATGAAGTCAGTTAGGCTTCAAGACCTCGACACACTACACCCCAACACCCTGGCCTGTTTCTGTCTCCCTCAGTCTTTCAGCCGCTGAGCATCGGCGTTCAAAGCCAACAGGCAGGAGGCAAAAAGTGATGGAAATGCTCCGTAAATATCCCCGAAATTCCCAGTGGGAGCGCTCCCTGACATGTTTGGCGGTGAATGGGACATGATGCATGAAGGCCTGCAGAGAGTCGCCGCCCCTGGTCATTAATCTGAAGCTCCCCTTGCGGTGGACTGACCTTCCTACGTTGCACAAGGGCCAATTCTCCTTATCCCTGAAGATTCCTCAGAAATGTGACCATGGGCACTAGATACATCCACTGTGCAGGAGTGTGCTCGCTGTGCTCGCCAGTGCTACGATATCACACAAACAAGCTATCATCAATGCAGCCTGTAAAGGAAATGAAGTCCTGGCGTTTGACCTTATTTCTAATAAAAGAAAGAACATTAGTGTATTCTATTGTATTCTACGTGTATGGGCAGAGCCAAACCCTGCTTTAATACCCCTGCAGAGGTGATATATCAGCGTATTATTTGACCAGCTACATCTTCTCCGGCTGTGGCTCGAAGATAACATCATATAGAGCCTTGGTTTTCTTAGAGAAAGATAAGGAAAGCAGTAAATTTTGTTAATAGAGGCACATTTTCTAAGAAGATACATGATAGCGATCTTGGTTGAGCCTTGTAAACTTATTTAGGAGTCAAAACTGAAAAATAAAAGTAAATTACTTGTATTCGTGAAATGTGTTCGTACACTTTCCCATCAATGACTAGAGTAAGAAATCAGGTGTTATAGAGCATGTAAGACTAAACTATAAAGACTATGAGAAAAGAACCACTACCAGAGAAAAGCAGATGAAACCATAAATCAAATGATCACAATAAAAAGCGGGTCAGCCATCAATCAATAGCTTAATCAATCACTCTGTTGGAGTTATGGTAACGGAACATGAAACCGTTAGAAAGCAGCTTACGTGAACAAAAGTTTAGCTCCTGTTATCCGACTTGTTTGGCTTGTTGTGTGTTTTTTCCTCCACAATAGAATCACTCCTGTCACCCTAAAGCCTCCTGACACTGGACAAGACTGTCACCTGCCACCGCTGGACGCTAAGCCTCGGGGCTGACTCACGCACTTGAATACGAGCATGGGTACGCGCACAATCACACACACCCTTAAGATTGAGCCTAAACAAACGTGTCAGGTAAGAAACAACCGAGACAGGGGGAAAACGTGAGCGATGTGAGAATATAAAGCCCGCGCCCGCAGCATTCGGTGGTAACCAAGTTCAGCTGCACTTGGGGTGATAACCATCCATACCATCGCCAAAAGTTCAATCTCATCAATCTCTTATAATGAGCACACATACAGTCTTCAATTAGAAATGTGTGCCACCACCCTCGTCCCTGACCCAACTCCAAGTGGGAAACCAGTGATCATATAACATCTATTAATTCTGAGCGCTGGCAACAGATGTGCTAATTTGCCAGACTCTCTCTATTCATAATAATGTGCCAGCTCCCTCCTAAAAATATGTGCTAATTTGCAAGGGCTCATTGTGGATGTGCTAAACTACCGGCTGACATTTTGTGTGCTAATTTGTCAAGCAGGGACCCCTTTTGGTACTAATTGTGCCAAACTGTGAGTACACTTCCACGGGCCTTGAATCGCTGAAGTCCCAAATGACTTCTGTCTGCTCGCAGTTTCCAACCTCTCCACTGCTCTCAAACTGTGAATGCAACTGAAAAGAAACACGACTGAGAAAAATAAAGATGTGGAAGTGCACACGCACACGCGCACATTACACGGATGCACACGAACACATTTCACTGAAATACGCGCCCGCTCTTGAGATTAGACGAGCTCCTTAAAGAAACATAAGAACGCAGCTCGAGTCAAATGCTGTGGAGCTTCTGTAGTATTATCAAACACACACACACACACACACACACACACACACACTCTAAAGAACTAACAGATTGTTCCTGAGATTTGAAAAAAAGCTTTTTACAGAATCATTAGGTCACAACTAGAGCTCTTCATGTGGCATGTGTTGTATTGAACATTTTTTTTTCCACTACCTGCTCAGACAAAGACAGAAAACAAAATGAGATGCCAGTGCATGATTTGCAGTGTAGTGCAAATACATTTAACAAGGCTGTCGTACAAGCTGACATGCACATTTGTGCTCTCACTATAGTAGATAAATGGAGGCTTTACAAAAAGAGGTCATATTGGCCAATTTTTTTGCATTTGCCCAGTGCCGTATCTAAACGTCATCATTTTCATGGCAATGGCGACTGCGCAAAGATCTCAAAGAAACCAAGGTTTTGTAAGAATTTTAAGGTTGCTGATGATTAATCGCTTTGTTCGTATTGATGATTTAGTTCAAGGATGTTTTGAAGGTTGCTTTGACCTCACAATAATATATGATGACAGTCTTTCAAGGCTGCATTCAAAAACCTCAACAGAAGCTTTGAAATAAAAGAAAATAATGGTATTTGGTACAGCCCTTCTTGCATTACCATTTTTTTCTTTTTTTTCTTTCCAAATTGTTGTTTAATGGTTTGGTCTGTAAAATATCAGAAAATGGTGAAAAATGTCCATCACTGTTGCCTTAGTAGCATCTTAAAATTGCCTGTTTTGTACGACCGATTGATATTCAGTATACTAGAGGTAAAGAAAATGCAGCAAAGTCTCAGCACTGAGAAGCTGGAACTATGTTTTGTATGAAACTCGAAAGCTTGAAAGATTAATGATTGTCAAAATAGTAACAGCGGAATTTTTCTGTTGATAATGTCATCTGTTTATGAGGCGCTTTATCAACCCAAGCAAAACAGTTTGCAAGCAAAGATCATAGTGTGAAGTAAATAGTAATTACTTTTTTTTAAAAAATGCAATTAATAAATCAAATATTTTCCTCTGTGGAATAAGTTCTCGGTCGGTTGAAAATGAGAAGAAAATAAATAGAAGACCAGAAGACAGGAGCTGGGAAATGCAGAAACAAGACAGCACATCCTCAGGCATCGTTCAGGGTTGCCAGTTTGACAAATATTTTTCTAAATATAAGTCTTTATGTTGTTTCCAGTTTGGTAATCTTTTTCATTTTTTTGTAAATACAGGGCACATGTAGTCAAGCTTTTCAAAATAGCACACGGTATGTAAATTCGCTCATCCTACAACAAAAGCGTGATAATGGCCTTATCGATTTCTTAAAGGTCCCATATTGTTGGGATTGAAATGTACATTTCTTTTTAAATTAAATTGCAGGTCTATGAATGTACTATATAAATAATGTAAAAGTATCAAAACACTCAATACACGGTGAAATGCACACAGTCAGTGATCATAAACTGTGCTTTTAAACGACCCACCATGACAGCTGTAAGGCTGTGACATCACATGGATAAAGTCAACGCCCTCAGCCACGCCCCTCAGCACGGCAGGGATTGCAAAAGCACTGGCAGAGCTGATGTAGAAACATGGTGTGCCCTGTCTGCTTTGTCTGCTCACACCTGTGAGAGCTGTCCAATCAGAGCAGACAAGGCTTTTCAGGAGACTAAAGCTCTAAAACAGAGCGTTCAGACGGAGGCTGAATAGAGGCGCTGCAGCAATGGACAGTCTGAGACAAATAATGTGCTTTTTCAAACATTAAAGCATGTTAAAATCTAAGTATGACCCAAAAGTGAGCAGAATATGATACCTTTAAGTCATGACTTTCTGATATATGACCTAAATATTCAACATGTGATTTTATTCAAAATTGTGGTTGTGTGGTTTTACTTTATTTATGTTTTATCTGTTTAGGATATCCGTGTATTTGTTTCATTTCCTCTTCCAGCCTCTGAATATTCTTCCTTTGCCATTTGAAAAGGTGTTCTGCAATATTATACTTTTATATTACTGAAGTAGCATAGAATGGTGTCAGAATGACAATAATACTGCTTATTGCTATTATTTCTCTGACAATATATCCTCCAACAATAGTAGTTGCAGCGACAGGGGTGTATACTGCGTCTGTGGCACGAAAACTTTGTGTTTTGGGGACAAACAGAGCGGCTTTCACACACTGGGTTTTATGAGCTTTCACACATCCCATCTGACTTCCAAGTGTAAACACGAGTATTCCCAGAACTGCCGTCGCAAGGTTATAAGTTCAAGTAAATAACACAAAATCCCCAAACTGCACTCGGGAGCCCGTTCTGCCAGCACTGAAAATATGTGATTTGGCTGCAATATACAGCCGGGGAGTGAGAGGGACCGGTTATTGAACAGAATGCATCCTAATGCTTACTGCCGCGCCCGTCACCGCCATTTCTCTTTCTGTCCCCCATTTTTTCCCCTGCCTGCTTTATCAAACGACTACATACACACACACACACACACACACACACAGCCTTCCCCACTGCCTCTGACTAGAGTACATCTCACGGTGGCCTCGGCAGGTGACAGATGGCGACCTCACAGCGCTGCTCACTGTAAACTGAGTTTTAATCAAGCCTAAGCACGTGTGAGAGATGCTAATTATCCACTGCAGGCTAAGAGTGAGGCAGGAGTCCAGCCTGGAGAACACTGTGACTATGCATGCACAATGTGTGTCTCTGGTTCATAATCACTTTCCACGTTGAGATAAAGGCGTTTTCATCCATTTATGGCTTCGCAGCAGAGAGAAGTACGAGGCAGGATGGACTGGGTGTCTCGAGCGTCCCTCGATACTCCAGCAGCCCTCAAGCTGCATCGCTCACCAAAATAAATATAGATGAGAACTTGACAAACAGTAATCTTGGAGTCTTATACTAACCCTCTGAAAGTTAAGCAGGGGGATTTCCATCTGTCTCTCAGCACACTCGCCAGAATGCTCTCACACCCGTGCTGTTTCTGAACATTTGCATTTTAGACGTGAACTCTTATCAGAGAAAAGAGCGATACCAGGGAAAAACTTGAATTACAACATCTCCAACATGCATTTAACATAGATCATATGGAGCCAGTCGACCTTGGTGTAGAACCTCTAAAAAAAGCCTTCAATTTATAATGATGCAATCAGGTCACAGCAAATTATATGAGACTTTGTCGTCTCTCTTTGCTCCCCTTGCTGCTCTCACTCTAATTCTCGCTCTTCTCCCGCTCATCAAAATGGCCCTGTATTACACTCTTCCCATTGTAATTCTGAACAAAATGGCTGTAAAATTAGACTTTCTTTCTTGTAGAAGGGCAGATGCTATCTCCCGTCAGAGCCAAAGGTCAAGAATTAATTCAGGAGGCGGCTCTTTATTGCTCACAGCTGGGCTTTTTGAAGGGCGACGGGAGAGGAAAAGAAGACATTTTACAGGATTTTCGATAATCTGATTATAATAATTTTTAATCTTCATAAATTTAGATATGCTTGCACAGAAGGTGATTATCATTTTTTCAGATTGGCAATGACCTAGAAGCTGAGAAGTGATATAAGATTATTACGGACAATATTTTTTTTAAACTCCTAAAGGAAATTACAATCACAAGCATTGCAAGAGGATTCCATTTTTCACAGAGTGCATTTGAATTTGAGTTCTGTCACCACAGTAAATTCATACTGTGTCTACAGTATATTGCCTCATCAAAGCCATTTCTGTCATGAGAAGAATGACAATGTGTGGGCTCATTTTAAGCTTCCACAAAGTCCCTTACATGTTGAGGCATGTTATAAAGACATTTGCGGTGATAAAACCTACAGTTCAACGCTCTATTCACGGATTGGAGATGTCCGAGACTGAAAAGGTATTCTTTGCATTGAAATTCGAAAGGTGCGACGGGAAATGGTCCGGAATGTGCATGTCATTTTCGTGCCTTTGTGTGCAAGGACACTGAGACCGGGGGATGAGGGAAAGTAACGCTCGATGATAGTGTGAATGAACAAAGCAGAAGGGGAAGGACTGGGACACAAGCTGAGAGCCAAAGGGAGACAAAGATGACACTGAGAGAAGGACAGTGAAGGACAGAGAGGAAAATATGTGAGGGAAAAGAAGAGAAAACCTATTTTCTGTATTCTTGGTATTGATTTGAATCTGAAAGTGCAGCTCGCCATCACACTGTTTCCTCAAAACCTGTCAGATGTGCTCAGAAAAACAACAGGTGACGGCCATTCTGACTGAAGTCGGGCGTTCTTGCAGACAACTACGCGGAGGAGAGTTTGGAGACGGGAGGGAGGGAGGATGAAAAAAAAAATGGATGAGCGCAGGAAACGAAGAGGAAGAAATGGAGAATAAAAGAGGTCACTGGAGGCAGATAAAAGACACTCAATTAAACGACTGAATGGATGGCCCATTAGACCTGAACGGACACCTGCACCCCTCCACCACCTCCACCCTCTCCCTCAGCCACAGGGCAGGATAATGTCAGCTCCCAGTTTGGGTTCATCAGCATCCCATCACCCACTGCTGTACACAAGCTAGCCGATAATCACAGCTACAGGTACGAGTCAATATGCTACACTTTCCTGCAAAGGCGTGTCAATTTGTCTCGCTTGTTCTGCAAACACACACAGGGGCAATTGCTCAGCGGCAGAAAAAAACCAAATGAAAGAGACCCGGCTTTACGGAGGGAAACAGCCAAAGGCTTGCCGATAAAAAAGAAATTACTGAATAATGAAGTTCCTCAAATCTGTGCACTCGTTTCTTCTCAATAAATAAGGAAAGATCTTGAGGATAAATGTAAGAAAAAGGAGAATAAAGGTGAAAATCAAGATTGCTATTCTAATCTTTCTTCTGTTCTTGCAGTCTCCTGTTTATGTCACCATTTCTCATATTAATCCACACCCTGCTGGGGAGGAAATTCGGTGCCTTTTGTCATGTTCGGAAAGTAATGGCCGAATGTGGGTATAATCGCGTCGGCAGCTGCGCGAGGGGGAAACAGAGTCGATTGGCTTCATTATGTCTCCTCAAACCCTTAAAAGAAAAGAAAAAAAAAAGATGTAAGACAGGAGATCAATCCGAGTCTGCTCCAAGCCCCCGTAATGCTTTGTGCACATGGATAAGGGTGGGGATCGGGGGCTCATATCAAACAAATGAGGAAATGTGTCTTCACAGGTGAGGGCGATAAGCAGCAGAAACCCTGACAGACGCTACTGCAGCCAGAAAAAAAAGTTGATCGCAGTATTTGCCATTTTCTTACTTCTGTTCTCAAACTTGACGTGACCTCATCGACCAGTGAACAAACCAGTGATGTTACCAACTAGATAGCTACGCTGATTGAGCAAATTATTTACAATAAGTCAGAAGAGCCATGTGGAGTAATACACTCACACACTACACATCACAACATGGCAAATAAGGAGCCATCTTTATTTCAATGTTGTGTTTTGATGGTGCAAATGGGGGAATTTGTAGGACATTTCAAGTCTGGCTGTAGACTACAGGGAACAAAAAGATTGCAGTATAGATCTTGGATCATGACTGGGATTAAATTGATCGTGACAATACTTTCTGCAATATCGCACGGCCCTAGGAGATTTTTTTAATTCCTCAAATAAAGACACACTTTTGTGCTCCTCTCCGGTCCATTTACTTTGGCAAAAAGCTCACACAAAAGAACCGCATTCTTTCCTGTGCGTGTTTATCCTCTGCTCTCACCTTTCCTTTCAAAAAATACCCTCAAAACAAGTGGACTGTTTTAGAGAAAGCTACACAAACACTTGAAAATCCTCTGAGCGAAAAGGAGAGGGAGAACAGAAAAAATGAAATTCAACATAGCAGGAGGAGACATTTTGCATAGCCCTGGTGGATGGCGGACAATAGAGTGTCATGCTGATTCAAAGAACATGATTTTAAGTAAGCCTGCCTCAATACGTCCTCCCACAGAGCTCATTTCCCCCCGTGTCCTTGGTTCACACAGAGAAACGTTCATACATCCGACCGACTGTGCTGTCAATGGGAGCCCGAACTCTGCTGCGTTCTCTCTTTCAGTCAGCCGCTCGCCCTCCTCCTCCTCCTCTTACTCTTTTATTCAGCTGGCTGGAGATGAAGGTGAATCACCACATTCCTAACCTGATCGGTGCCTCACATCATAGCAAGCGCAGGAGGGCTCTCTGTAATCGATTGACTTCTGAATCCCGGGTAGTTTGGACGTCAATGCTTGCATTTACGGTGTTATGTGCCTTCCAAATATCTGCTCTGCGTGCTTGCAATTCACATGCGAATGTCTTCCGTTTCACAGAATACATAACGCTGCATGAATAAAATGATATATACATATTCGCCGTTGGGTTCTATGGCAACAAATCCATCCAGCGAGAAGAAAATCAATGACCCCTCCACTGTATTAGAGTATATACACGGTAAACATTTACTCTGGCTCCCAATTAGCACTATCACCAGCTTCCATAACAAACCACTGACAGGCTGTGTGTTTGTTTTCCTCTATTAAGAGATCACTTAATACTTAATCGCCACGGCTGAGCTCCGATGAAGTCAAAGGGCTCACGTGTTACTCCCACGTATGACGCAAACAGTGGCACGGCATTGCAGCAAGTAAAAGGTCTATTTTTCACACCATTTAAGGCACAGCCAGCTCGGAATGCATATCGCAGTCAGCGTAAATGCACTCGATCGAGGGTTTGAACGTAGTGGAAAGGGGTGTCGAGTAGGAAGACGAAATGTGATAATGACTACATCAATACCATACAGGCTTACACGAGTCCCTGCAGCGCGTGGCAGTTTAAAGTCGTCATTAATTCACAGCTACGTGTATTATTAATCTGATCCCACACATCCTCCTTATCGTACACATTTGTTTTGTTTTTTCTTGGTTTATGTGTTTGAATTCTCACAGATGGAAGGAAACCTGTGATAGATGCACACAGGAGAGGCCAACCGCAACTTGGCACTGGTTTCTTGCCTCGCTGCCAGTTTTTCTTTTTTTTTTTCCCCCTATTATTCCTCTTAGCAAAAACAAACATATTGATTTGTATTGATTCCCACCATTGTGCAGTCTACTGGATGTGGAGACAGCCACATATGTAATAAAAACAAATACAGATGAATGCATGAGATCTTAATAAAACACATTTCTGGGTTTAGCTCCCCAAGGATATCTGTGTTATTTATGGTCTTTGTTTTTTTTCCTTGCTGTTGTAGCTTTTTCATGTGCATATCTGTATAGCCCCAGGCAGAGCTACAGATATTTGACAATTAAAGGATAACTTAGTTAGCTTGTTTTGTCTAACCCAGAGTCCAAATCTGGTAGAAAAGCAGCAAATAATTTAATTGAAGAAGCTGTTATGAGCAAATATTTGGCATTTTGACTTAAACAATCAGAAATCAGAAATCAGAGATCAGAAACAGATTCATTGCCAAGAAGGGTTTTACACCAACGAGGAATTTGTCTTGGTGAATAAGGTGCATACATTAAGACAATAAACAAGAAACAATAAACAAAGAGTGACTATTATATATACAATATATAGAGTGTGTGGGAGTGTGGGATGATTGATAAATAAAGATGGAAGAGCTGTACAAGTTAAATTAACGAAACAAGACAAAACAACACGCACCAACAAACCGTGGCTGCCGTCCGTGGTGCCATCTTGTCATTTTTTATATATATATTTAAATATATCGACTATCATAGTATCAATACATTGACTATCAAAATAGTGAGCGATTAAAGGGTAACTCTGACAATTTTACACATTAAAGTGTGTTTACAGGTCTTGGGGAGTACTTCTGCATATATAAATAAAAAGTAAATAAAAAGTATTTTGTGGCTCCAGAGGAAGCTGCATTGAATGTGATAAATTGCCTCTTGTTATGTCAATTGTTGGTTAAGTTGCACTGTGGGTAATGTAGGCACCAGGACAATGTATATACTGTATATGACAAATACAACGATTGACAGATTAAGGCAAATGGTCAAAACTGACACAGCAGAACCTGAGAACACACCTATTTTATTCCACACATTCTTCTTCCTTTTCAGAACCTGGCTCCCTACATTACCCACAATGCAACTTAACCACTGAGTGACATCACTGGAAGCAATTTATCACATTACATGCGGCGTAAACTACTTTCTTAACACATGCGGTAGCACTCCCCATGACCCGTAAACACACTTTTAATGTGTAAAATTGGCAGAGTTACCCTTTAATCGCTCACTATTCCAATAATCGATTAATTGCATCAGTCAAAATGTCAAACATTTGCTCGTCACAGATTCTTCAATGTAAGTATTTGCGGCGTTTCTTCCGGTTTTAGACTTTGGGTTGGACAAAACAAGCAAAATAAAGATGTCACTTTGGACTGTGGAAAATCTGATTTGCATTTTTTTCATATTTTACATTTTTTTGACATGTTACAGCCTGAGGCAGATGAATCGTTAATGAAAATAATCAATGCAGTCTAGTCCCTTGCAAATTCTCAGCTTGCTAGTACTACACAGCCGATGTTTATTCAGAGTTGCAGTGCTTGACTCCTGGACTCCCACTGTCTTTTCTGTCTCTCTTCACAGAAACAATCAGAAAAACAGTAATAAAACACTGAGAGTGGGCTGAGAGTGGACTGCTCAGAGGCAAACTAATCTATCTTTACTCTGTATCTGCTGGCCTCGACACTTGCTGTTTTTCTTCTCGCTCACACTTTACACAGACCCCCATCTCTCTTTCTCTTTTTTTTCCTCTCTCACAAACACTTTTTTCTTACACCTCTCAGTGACTTTAAATTTTCTCCCATCTCACTCGTTGGGATTGTGAAAAGGGACAGCTCCACATGTGTTAAAAGATGCAAGAAAAAAAAAAAACATGATTCCTTGCGAGCGCTTTCCGCTTTGACCTTCCGTCAGCTCTGAGCCAGACAACCACGCGGCAAGACAAGCTGCAAGGCTCTTCTCAAGGGACAGTTTCACAGAACAATTGCACACATGACCTCCTAACCCCTCCTTATACCTGGGGAAATCCTTGAGTGACAATGACATAGAGTGAGAGGCTGTGAATAATGAATACAGAACGCAAGCCTTCCACGTAAGACTTAAATGTGTTCTCCATTTGATTTTCAAAATAGACAATATGAAGAGGCAGTTACGCCGGAACTGGTTAACCTTGCAACTATCAATCATCTAAAGCTTCCTCCATGTAAATATTCTATTTGAATGTAGCTGGTAAATGTCAAAGATTGCTTTAATGCTGAGCACAACAACTAATTTCATACCTCACAGATATTTTCCAATTGAAAACGGATAAAAAAAAAAAGAAGAATTAATCACTATTGAGCCTTTTGTAACTGAGGCATGACAGCAAGACCTTCAAAGACTCAGGAACGTAAACAAGTTTTAAAAAATCCATCTAGATAGTTCCCTGCTTGAAGCCCATGTGTGGTGCTGCATGCTAATGTAGGACAGATCTCCTTTTTGTTCTTGAAACCCACGGTGGGTATTTTTAAACCATGGAAATCATTTGCCAGCAGAGAGGAGATAGTTTCACATTTCTATAAGCTATAGCGGGGCCAAGTGACACATGAATATTTTAAGCAGCTTTGTGCCTGTTTAAATGTGTTTGCTGTGAACGCGCTGGCAGTGGGCCAGAGCACAGGGTGTTATCCGTAATTCCTGCAATCCCAAACTAAACTCCGGCGCGCTGATAATCCAGGCTGGCGGAAAAAGCAAAAGCAAATAAAGTCAATTAACTACAAACTCCCCTTGAATTTGTTCCCTCTACCCTTGCTTGTTCTTGACAGCCTTGTAATTTCGCAACCATAGCCCAGTTGAGGGGATGAAAAGGCTGTTAAATATTAGAAATGCAATAAAGGACCTTTATTCCTGGCACAGCATTGTGGAAGTAGCTAGATAAACATAGCTTTTACCAGAGGGGGTTGTGTCTTTTGCCAGAGGACTGAGGGAGAAAAAAAAATAGACTTGATGTCCTTTCCAAAATGAAAAACAGTGTTGTGTTTTTAGTCATAAATATTCCCAGGCATGTCTGCACTGGGAAAAATCTAAACATAAGCAGGAAATAAACAAACAAAATGAGCATCTCTGAGTCAACAATGCTTTCAGCAGCAGTTGACAGCCCAGGGACATACTGCGTCTGCCAATGCTGTTTGAAGATGGCGGTGATAATGTTATCACTCAACCTCACAGCCGCAGACCAACCATAGCCATCGGAATTTAAAAAACTGTCTCAATTTCATTGTTGTTTTACTTCTTCCTGAGGCACCTTCATGATTTGGACACATGTCGGAAAGTTAAACTTGATTAGCTCGGACGGGGTGGCAGATGTGATGACTCATTCTTTCTTTGTATGAATGAACATTTGCTATGAGGACAGCCAAATAAGATCATGCACATATTGCACTGTTGCCACAGTAGAATGGAATATGAGCTGACACCCTGACATATTTAACACCCTACAGACTGGATAGGAACTACTGAAAGACACAACCATCATAGCGAATTGTCAACTTATTTCCCAAAGTCTTTTCGCCATCAGTTGCAACGTCACAATAAATAATTGCTTGACAAATGCTTTATAAAGCATTTCAGTGTTTGTTAATCGGGAAATAGCTATTAACTGAAGTTTAATTAACTGTAAATCTACCATTTATCAATATTTGTAGGTATGTAATTAATGTGATCTGAAAAAAAACACATTTTAAGGAATGTTACAGTTCATTTGCAAATGACAAATACAATTTGCAGCTCCTATCACTCGTACAATCCACATTATGACTTATAGAGGGTTTGTGGAACTTGAACTGTGTTGTGCTGGAAGCCTGTTAGTTTATGTAAGTGGACTCCATCTCTAAACTAGCGCTGGTGTTGTTGTGCTTTGCATTCAAACGTGCATAAAGTCACATCTTTTGGACTGTCACAGAAAATCCAACGCGAGTCCGTCACAAAGAAATCCGCAGTCCAGCAGCATTAAACAACTAACACAAATCATCTACAGGCTGCTATAGGCGACCGAGAAAGACGAGGAAGGTCTCGTTTTTCACATCACGTTACAATCTGCTCACATATGGCCGATAAAAAAGTGATTTATACATGTATTTCGTTACGTATTGTTACATATAGTCCCTTTAAAGGTTTGTTTACCATCCCTTGAGTCCTATATCATTAATACCTTTAAGCAAACATTATGTTAAACTAACCAAGGGAATTTTGACCTCAACATAAGATAATCAAAATGAACCGACAGTCTTTTAAACTTCCAACAATCTGCGTCTGCTGAATGTCCGCTGTCTTACTACTTAAAAATGACTGGCAGTGAGCCCCTGTTCTCCCGGACAGTGTGTATGGCAACATGAACACAATAAATAGTCCAGCACCTGAGCGATATACGGTAGGCTGATATTATCGTCCTGTATTCGTACATCACAGATAAATCGTATCGTCGGATGTGTTGTCGATATCGATATCGATGAGAGGAACCCAGTGCGGAAAAGAAAGATTGGGGTGATTTATAATTATTACATTTGGAGTGATGTTTACTGTTTCAGTTCACATCTTAGAGCATTAAATTTACTAACAAACTGCAAAATATCCTTATACGTTTTGGTCAAGTGTTTCATGTCAGCATTTGAGGGATCGTGTCAAAAAGTGTGCGTACATCGGCCGAACTATTAATATCGACTTTCTTTACTGATACTAGATTTTAGTGGCCCATGTCAGTACTGATTGTAGGGGGTTAAAAATACCGATATATACCAATATATCTGCCAATATTCTTGTTTACGTAGAATTTATACTTATATACTTTTTTTTTGCAACAATCCCTCAAACATGTTTATAAAAAATTATGGAAGAAGGACATTTAACATTTTATTGAAAAATTGTATAGCCCAAAACGACATCAATGCACAGAAATAAAACATTTCACTTGTAATAATGAGAAAATGACCCCAAGCATCTTTTTTGCACTTAGTTTTAATAATGGCACATATCGGTCAATAAAAATGCTGATATCGATGTATCTCTGATCGGTCAAATATTGGCCAGCAGTATTGTCTAACTGATATAAAATAGTCCCATCTATCACAACTGCAGACCCCAATGCATTTGCATCGAAAAACTGGAGTAAAGCTCCTGTGAGATATGAGGTAACCTCACTCCAGTCAGTAGGATTAAGGTTAACTGACACATTATCATATATACACAGAATATATTGAAATTGTCATTGTTCACTTCACTCAATTCTAACAGCTCCTCTACAACAAAAAGGGAAAGATGAACTCTGAGAACTGCCGCATCTTAAACTGCTACTGTATTGAAATAATTTAAGGAAGACGGTCAGACGTTACCGTATTCTAAAATTCAGGGAGAATATTAGCATGTTGCCCGACTATAATTCAGCTTGCAAATTCAACACCGAGTTCTGTCTTTTGTGCCTCACTACTGAGCAGTAACGTTTCATTTCATGTCTAAAGTGGATGTTTTTCCAGCATTTCCTTCAGCCTACGGTGTGAGTGAAAGTGAAGAGAAAACCAAAGTGGCTATTGAAGGTAGGAAAAAAAAACATTCAGTTCTTTCTCCGGGTTTGTGAGACCCTTAACAAGAATCGGTAGCTGCAGAGTCTAATTCAGAGCTCCCAAGGCAAGTGTGAGCCAGGTAGAAGGAGAGAATCTTCACCGGAAGGTATTTTATTGTACCTTGTGACGGCTGCACCGGGGCTGCGGTTGTTGGTCGAACACTTCTCGTGGCTTTTCTTTTTTGTTTCCTCTGACACTTGTCGCTCTGCATACAAACAAAGGGCTGACTATGCTTTAGTTGTACGGTGTGTATGTGTGTGTAAAAGGTCTCAGGCTGACAGGAGAACAGTGGTTGTACAATGTGAGCCGCCTGTCTGGGCAGAATGGAACTTGGGGCAGTGAGGGAACAGACAGGCCCAGGGGAGTTGACCTCCTCATTTAGCCAGCCTCCTGCAGGAGCAGCTGGGATGATCTGCTGAGCAAGCACATCCTGCAGGACAGGAAATGCTCGAGGAAAAAGGGCCAGTGGGCTCTATTGTCTCTCAAGGCAGTTTTGTAATTCTCTTCCCTATCGCACAATGACATACATTTTCTTCTTTAGATAAAAATCAGCCGAGCGCACGCACACCTCTATCGTCATCTATCTCTTCTCTTTTGGAGACTCAGCTCCTTCACAGTACAAGCAAACACAGACAGATAAGCAGATCATCTTCACCAAAGGGAACAAATTACACCACGCGAAATGGAGCCTTGTTACAACAGAGAGATGTGAAGCCAAGAGACGAAAAGGCTTTTACGGGAGGCATTTAGTGTCGTGTGTCTTGTGCAGCAACAGGCACCGTGGAGCCGGCTCGCTGCCTGTGGTCCTGAGCAGGAGCTTCGGCAGCTCGTGCAGCCGCTCTTTCAGGACCACGGACAGAGATCTGGCTTTTTTTAAAAGCAGGGTTTCTGGCAGCATCTCTGCCACCTGAACCCGGACACGAGAGATCAAGATCTGAGTGACATGAATCACCTCTTATCTCGCTTGTTGTGTCTGTCGTGCTCGATGCCGGTCTGAGGACAGAGGATGTCGTTCACTACACAGACTGTAAAAGCCCACTGTGGCAATGTGAGTGTGATTTTGGGCAGCATAAATAAAAAATTATTAACCTGCTGCCAGATCCTGCACGTCACCGTAGGCGACACATTGGGAATGCATGTTGTGGTGGAGGCAAATATTATCTCATATTGTTGGACACAGACCAGAATTCCCTCCACAGACACATTATCAATTATTCCCTCAGTGTTCCTCCCAAGAATGTGCTCATTATTCTCCAGCCTGGAAACTTTGGTGCACAATACTATCATTTGGGGACTTTTTTCTGTGCCCCTCAGAGGATTAGTGAGTACACGCCCGGCGTCTGTCAGACAACGTGTGAGATGGGAAATCGCTCATCGAGCTGAGGATGCAGCAGGAGGACAAGCACATCCCGTTGCCATAGCGGCGGCTGTTGCGGACGCGGCCTGACTCTCAAACAGGACCCTCAGGGGGGATTTTTTTTTTTGGAAGGGGGGGATTGTAAGGATGTGTTGTCAACATTTGATGACATCCGCTTGTCAGGGGTAGGGGAGGGAGGAGGAGGGTGGTGGTGGGGGCTCCTCCTGTCACTCCAAGATGTTGTTGTGTATGTTGAGCAGCCAGCCTGAGACGGATCTAATTAAGCGACAGCCACAAGAGGATGTGATGTAGTGATTTTTTTTTTTTTTTTGAGCGCAGTTTTTTTTTTTTTTTTTTTTTAAGTTACGAATCAGCAACTGTTGAGGAAACACTTTCATCATCAACAGTTAATTCTTCTTGAAGATGACGTGGCTGATTATTTTCTCAGTTTTAGCTGTTACTTTCATGTTACTCCGTCAGTTTTTTGTTTTTTCTAAATCAAAACCACGGGGATTCCCGTTCGGATGGCAGTTCAACGGGATTTAAGATGAAAAGTAAAACTATTGATCGACCCCCGGCGAGAGATCAGAGTGATTGATCGGCAGCCTTACACCGGGTGTAATGTTTACATGTAAACATCTGGTGCAGAGGACATGTCGGGGTGTCAGCAGTTTAAAAAGGGCCGTGTAGATACAAGACTCTGGTGGTGGTGGAGGTGGTGTTTTTTCTCTCTCGGAGTTTCATCAGCTGCACGCCTCCGTGAACTGTTGCATAGGACAAACTCCTTTTACACTTCATTTACACTCAAAGTTACCGTCAGACCGGATTGGAGGTGCGTGGAGGTTTCGTGTTGCACCCGGTTATAAGCCTCCGAATGACTGTCACGAAATATGGTCGGACACGAAGAGATGTAACTCGACAATTTCTTCTTTTCACAGCCGGCTGTTCGTGACAAAACACGGCGGGAGTGAGACCGTAAACGTCTCCTTAAATCTGCCGTTTTGCGTGCCGTGAATGTCGCTCCACGGTGCGCGGCCACACGGCCGGCTGGTGCGGCCGGACGTCGTTACAGATGAAATCGTGTCTAAACAAACAAACAAACAAACAGATTCTTACCAAATCTTAAAACGTGTGGCATCCCGCGAGAGTAACCAAGAAACAGCAGCAGAAGCGGGATCAGCCTGAGGTTGGACCTGAAATCGAGACTGGTTATCATCAGATGGTGGGAGGTAATCTTCATGTTGTTTTTAAAAAAATGCACAGTGGTTTTTTTAATCCACCCAGTGCGCGGGTTCGATTCCCCCGGAATTCTTCTACGGTCGCTGGGCAAGGCAGGGTGACGGCGGCCCTGGATGCGCAAGATCACGGCATGGTCACTTGCGCTTTCCCTAAATCCATTAGCAGTCCCGGCATGATTCCTTTCTCCCTTCTCCTCCTTCACTGCGCCAAGAAGCAACAATCCTCCGGGTCGAGGGACGGCGGGACATCCATGTCGAAGGGTACGGATCCAGTGAGGAGGGGGGGAGCCCGAGCATGGGCTGTGGGCTGAGGTGCTGGAGAGACGGAGAGAGAGAGAGAGAGAGCGAGTGCGAGAGCGAGCGCCAAGCAGAGGATACAGCAGCGATATGCAGCCCCCCTATGAGGCGCTCTGGGTTGCTTGCGCTCCCATTATACTGCACTGCTGCACAGGCTCTGACGTCGAGCCAAGGTTAGCGTTGTGAACGCGCACACCGGAGAGAGCGAGGAGAGAGAGCGAGAGAGATGGAGCTACAGATGGATAGAAAGAGGTGGAAAAGAGAAGAGATGGGGGGGAATAATGAGGAGGGGAAGAGGAGGAGGAGGAGGAGGAGGAGGAGGAGTGGGGAAAGTTTATTTCATTCCACCGCGCATGGGCTGCTCTGTGTCTATCCAATAAAGTTGCGCTCGAAGATTGGAAGATTTGTCTGAAATAAAATGTGCAACTTCAGGGCTTGGATGCATGCAGTCCGTCCAGATGCCCACCGGATGCGCATCAGCTCACAGAGAGCAAAGCAGATCCGCACCAGCATGTAAAACAGAGTTACTAATTAGTTATTAGAATGAAGTAGGAGCCTCTTTTTTGTGTGTGTTTTTTTGTTAGGAGGGATCTCTCTTCAGCACCACGGACAGAGACATTCCTCATCTTCCTCGTGCTTCAAACCAACCAGAAGCGATCCAGCCGACGTTGTGCGCTTGGCAAAGTCCACAGACGTGTTTTCCTTCTATTTGGCACATAAAGAAAACAACAACGCGCACGCACACACACTGCACTGCACTGCACACAACAACAACAACTGGCCAACCCTCTGCACACCGGCGATATCGTCTCATGCCTGCAGGACTTAATTGCATTGTTTTTATTTTGCCCACCTTCTCTCTGCCTGTCTTGTATCATTCACAACTTCCCTCGCCTCTCTTTACGGGATCTCATAGCTGCGACCTTTCAACAACGTCCAGCCTCAATCCAGAAATGTGGGAGTGGGAGGAGGAGGAGGTGGCATGAAAGGAAATTAAAATTGGCAGAACAGCAAATCCGTGATATCGACGGTAGCTGCTGAAAGGCAACGAATATTTAACCTATGCAAATAACTCCACTTTAGACTTGAAACCCTTCCAGCAACAGACTATCCTCGAGAGAGAGAGAGAGAGAGAGAGAGAGAGAGAGAGAGAGAGAGAGAGAGAGAGAGAGAGAGAGAGAGAGAGAGAGAGAGAGAGAGAGAGAGAGTGTGTGTGTGTGTGTGTGTGTGTGTGTCCTCCACACTGAGGACTGATCCTCTCCTGGTTACATCTCTTAAGGAAAAAGCCGGGCCCATATCTCTGACTGTACGTAGGCCTATCACGTTTCTGCGTCTGATCGTTGAATTCAAACGTCGCTCGCGTCTCCGACAAGATGGATATCTGCGGCTCCTCCTCGGGCCCTACATGCTATTGATTCAACACTACATGCACCTTATCAGCGTTCGCACCCCCCAACCCCACCCGAGCAGCTCCTTCATGGGCCGGTGCCTCAGCTGGAGCTATATAAGTAGGTATACGGTGGTGTGGTGGTGCGCCGAGAGGGTGGACGGCGATTTAATCCCAAAGGAGACGTGAAAGAGGCTCTTTGATCGGCGCCACCGGAGTCCTGGAGCCTGAATGAACACCGTCATTGTGTGACTCCCGGTGTGAATGGTTGGCCTGTGTGTGTGTGTGTGTGTGTGTGTGTGTGTGTGTGTGGTGTAGAACTACTCGAAAATAAAGCCACTATGGGAGAACAGGGTTTAGTCGTCACACTCTCCACTTTCATTTGAATCCCTCAAGAACTGCATCCCTTTAACGGACCCCCCGCCCTTTTATGTGTAATGGAAGTCTTAAGTGTCAGGTAGAAATGGAGTGACCTTACTCTCCTCAGACTTCTTCCATTCAAAATGATGATGACTGTTTAATACGTCTTGTTCACCGCCGTCGTCACACACTAAGGGGGTTGGATGTCCCATTGTCATTTGCAATAGGGGGGAAAAGGAATTACAAAATGGGGCAAGCCTTCAAGAATGGATTTGAAACATTTCGTTTCATTTAAAGCGGCCTCGACCTCACACGGCTCCTGCAGGTGGAGAACATAAAGAGAAAAATCATTCCTTTATTTAACCTAAATATAACAGAGCTGAGTGGATATGCTTATTAGGGCTAGACTGGTTTTCAGGGAGGATTTTCTGCATTTTCAGATTATCGGTATCGGTGATTTTCCAGCCAGCTCAAAATAAACATATTTGAAAATGAGCTACTTGCAACACTATCTGATCAGTAACACCTGACAAATACATTTATCAAATAAATGTAGTAGAGAGGAAGTATAAAGTAGCAGAAAAAGGGACATACTCAAGTAAAGTACGTCAAAAATGTACACAAAGAGTTTAATTTTTACTGCAAATGAATCAGTCCCAACTATTGGTTTTCAATCTCCTTGATTTCTAATAATCGGTATCGTATCGGCCCTCTAAAAAGCGAAATCGGTCGACCCCTAATGATAATCTCCCAATTCGTTACAATAGCGATACTTGGGTGTTGTTTTGCGGCTTTTGTTTCCTTTCTTACCACCAGACCACAGGAAAAGAGTTTAATCATACACCTCCAGAGACTGAAACGTATTTCCAAAAGCTACACATATCACATGTCCGTCAGACTTTCTGATCATTGCTATGCTGCAAATAAAACTAGTAAATAAAATACATTTGAAGTACACAGAGACATAGCTGTTCCTGCTCATCAAACTAGTGCAATAAGAATAATACATACAATAATACATTTTGTTAATGTGCTGCCCTCTCCTGGCTGTATTTCTATTTTTAACCCAAAGGGAATTTCGAGTTTTGACCCTTTGAGGTTGCTGTAGCTGCTCAGTTGAAGCGGCGTAGCAGAGCAAGTTGAGAATGTGAAGTTAGCAGTTAATAGTTTGTTTCCCCATTGAAGTCAATAAAGGTTTGTGCCTTTGATCATGAGCACACGTCGTGTTTTTCTTCAACGTGAAGTGAAATGGATCGTTTGTTAGCATATCATGGCAATTCCCATCATGAATTAGCATCAAGCTAACAAGCTGTGTGCTAGCTATTTAAAAGCGATTAAGGAATAAAATAATTTAGTAATCCTTAAGAGTATTAGTATTATACTTTTGTATAATTAGTATATAACCACAGTCCTTTTAAGCTAGGCAGTTCTTCCTGGCTAACGAGACCAGACCTCAATCTGAATGAGAGAGCCAGAACTTCCCTTTCCATGGTCAACAGGACATAAAAACAGTGACTTTACCCAAAAATGGTTTCCCCTCCTCAAATACCTCAACTACGCAAGCACACAGCTTAACAACACCAACCTCTTTTATGGCTCAAACCACAGCACTCATTCCATCAGAGCACCTGAACAAATGCGAGTTGAAATGCTACTAGAATTTAATCCGCAGCTGCCCCAAATCGATTAAACTCGACATGAATCCAAACTGTGCGCTCAACACGATTGGCTGATATGTTTCCTGGTTCGCCTGTGATGAAGCAGATGATTGGCTTTTCGGGGGGGGGGCGGAAGGGGCAGGATATGTGTCATACAACTGCCATCTCGCTATTCAAAATGCTTTAAGTGTTTCGTCTCTTATAACGTTTCTGATACAACAGCAAAAAGAACAATATAGAGCACAATAACACTCAACTCATCCTTGTGTCAGTCACTCACTGTCACACGTGGCAACCACCCGACAAGCACCATGTTGTAGCCTAGCAAAGAAAACTACTACACTCTTTATACTTAATTCTTTTATCATAAATCCATTAAAAAGAAACACGCAAGAGCTGGATATTTACATTCTGACGTGACAAACCCTGAAGGTGACCTCTGACCACAATTCAGAACACTTCATTATCAACACTTCTAATGAATATGACAACCAATCCTGTTCTCCCCCACAATATCATTGTATGACCTGTTTAAAATTGGGCTTCCAGGTGACCTTGGCATACTTTATGGCATGTCTATCTCCTCTGATGTCACTAAAGTGTTCTTTAAGTCTGACGTCACTGCATTTTCCTTATGTGTTGCATGTTTATGACACCGTGGAATAATGAAAATAAAAGTAAATGTGTAGATAAGCAAATGATACAGGCACCTGCCCACTCTTTTGTTGGAGTACCACTCCATTATACATCGCCGGATCTGTCAAATCCTCATTTGCAAAAAAAAAAAAAAAATGCATTTAGTAGTTAAGAGGGCTAAGGGTGCATCAGCTAAAGGAAACACCAAAGCAATTACAGGGGATCAAGTATACGCGGTGTGGGAGCACTGACTTTGAACGTGTGGCAGGTTGCGTGGGTTTGCACACAAGCAGCACTGTGCAGCGCAAGGATATCAAAGAGAAAGGCACTCATCATGCTACCATCTGGACCATTAGCATAATTATGGAGAAATTTAGGGGTTTCCGTAGAAGTCAGCAGAGCCTCACACAGCATGAAAGGAATGCTTATTGAGCTCAGGGAGAAGACATCAACTGACAGGCACATAGGTCTCCACTTAAAGTCACAGCGCCCTCTGGCTCGATAATAAGGTATTACATTGAGAAAAAGTCCTCAGGTGCCCCTGCCCACAATTTAATTTGTGAAATAGAATTAAGGTTCCCACAAATGATGCTAACCTAATTTTCTAACATTCATCTGAACAGTACTGTATGTCTGTGCTTGAGCAGCGGGCATTTAAGGACAGAAGGATCAGTCGTTCTCCCCTGTAAATACCCCTGCTGAGATTATGTTTGTTGATATTTGGATTATTAAATGAGAAATCGCACTTTAACAAACTTTTCACTCCCCTTTAAGCCAGTGAGGATTAGATAACCGCGTATGTAAACCGATTCAACAAGAAGAGGTGATGGGGAATGCAAATTGTCTCATTATGGTGTTAAAATGACTCCTGCTCCTTCAGCGCCATTGTGACTAATAGGAAAAACGCCATTTGGGAGATGTACTCTTTTTTTTCATCCATGATCAAACCGTGTCGTTTTTTGAAGGAGACCACAAATTAGATTACTTTATACGCACCCACTCGCTTGTAACCCACGGAGGCTTCCACATGAGCTGGGCTGGTGTGTTTATTCAGACGCCATTCAGGCGCTGGGTAATGCAAAGGGGACTTTATGCAAAGGAGAGATAACCACTGCTAAAAGCCTTCTGTCATTCTCTCTCTCTCTCTGATGCTCTCTCTCTCCCCCCTCCCTCTCTCTTGCAGTCAGACTGGTGGAAAGATAGCGTTGGCACAGGGAAGGAAACCATGGAAACGAGAAGCTGATGCACTTTGAATGGTTAAGACCCTGAAAGAGAAGACATTCATTCAGTTCAGTCGGCCTGTACTAAAGGCTCATCTCTACTGCATTGTTCCGAATGCTACAAGTTTATTCTAACACGGCTGCTTCCAGAGATCCAACAGTGGTCTCACTTCATCAGCCCATTATGTCAGGATGACTGTAGTTAAGAATGTCTTGGCGTTTTGGGTTTTTTTTTGCGAGTTGACAGGGCCCTACAAAAACATGCACACTTTCCCCTTTAGCACTCACAATTACATACAAAGCACGTCAACCTGTTCCTTTCTCACAGCTGCAATATAACAGCGTACGCCCTTGCAAATGCACCATGCCACGCGCCTCACTTGAGCCTGTAATCATGGCTGATATAAGTTCAATGCATTTTCCCACTTGTGGCTTTGCTTCAGCAGCGCCTTTGAACATAACAGCATGCTGAAGTCAGCAGTGGCCTATATGTCTTGAGCAATGCTGTCAATGACTTCCCCGGGACCTCAGTGGGAATACATTCTTCAGAGACGACAATTAGTCAAGTGAGACAGTAATTAGGACCTCTCTGCACACTGTCACTTCCTGTTAGTGCTGACGGATGCCCGCAAATCCCCCCCTCCAGCAGTCGCAGTCAGACAGACTTACTTCTGCAGCTGCACTCTGACTTTGTTGTGACAGCCATCTGTTACTTCCATCTATCATGGCGATAATGCCAAAAATGGCATGGAAGGATTGTCAGAAGCATGATGGTTGAGTAATATGGTACATTCTACCAATTCTATCATCATAATTGTGAGCAAATTGCCACTGTCACTTCACTTCTGTGAGCTTCATCAGGACTATAATGAGCAAATTGAGCAAATCGAGACATTGTGTGTTTAAAAACATTGGAAATACGTTTTTGAGTTGTGAACAAAAGCTTTCCTGTCTGTATTCAAAATGTTTGTTTTTTTCCAGGAGATTATAATTTAAGAGGGAACATGTAGTGAAAATAAGTGAGAATCAATGTAAAATACAGATGTGTTTCAGTTTCTGGTCTCTGGAAATGGACTTTCTCTCTGTTTGGTTTCAAAAAAGTCTTAAAATGTATAACCAGCACAGACTATAATGTTACATAATGAAAATGTAGTATGATGTATTCATATATTATTTAATCTATATTCTTTCTTTAGTATTGCTGATTTTTTGGGCTATCTTTTGGATAGGATGGGCAAAAATAAACCTTGGGCCGATCCTTTTTTCAGTCATTGACCATGAGAACATTTGTATTTTTGTTCCTCAAGATGTATGTAACCAAAATTCATTCATTCATGCACTCATTCAAATTAGCATACTACAGAACCACAGTGCAAAATCTCACCTGTAGTTTTATGGACTCAGAAAAATAGGTAATGTCACTTCTACAAATGTCTACAACATACATACTGCTAATGCTAATATGACTTGGAAAAAAATTATAAGCTGGCTCAAATTATTTTCTGCAGAAATCAAAAACATGACATAAACATAGAATACAGCAGAGACAAACTACAGCAAGTTCAGTCACAGTATAAAGCTAGCTTACCTGATACTTGCAAATACCTCCACAACGTGCCAAAAGTCATAAAGCTCGATGTCATTTGTAGTCTTGTTTATAGCAACTGTAGTTAGCATTAACGGCTAAGACAAACTATCGTTTTTCTAGCCATACGTTTTTTTTTTGTTTGTTTGTTTTTTTTAATCTTTATTGACAAGTAAGGAACATTACAATCATGAGGTCGGACAAAGCTGTGATGTCCTGAATAGGGCTGCACAAAAAAATCGTTAAAAAATCGCGATCTCGATTCACACACACACGTGATCTCATATCTACACACAGCAATTCTGAAGCATTTTATATCTCGAGCTGAATCACAAACAAATGCTCCTATTTTCCTCCCGGATTTTTTGAAGCGCCCCCAAACGCAGCACTGCCGCTGCCTCCTCCCTCAACCTGTGGTAAAGCGTCATTACAACACGTGATTCAGCGGAGGAAGCCCGCCTGCAGTTGAGTGTATGGAAGGAGTGAGTGAGAAGCCGTTTTTAAACGGGGCAGCAAGCCGCCAATCTGCCCGTCCTTTTGGCGGCTAGGTCCGCGGTTTTAGACAGAGGGCGGCAAATTGGGGGTCTGTTTTAGTCCGCCGATTTCCCGCCTCGGAGGGTACACTTATTTCCGCCTCGCCTGCTAGATGAGCAACTGGACAGCCGCTGAGATCAGGAGATGCTAGCGTCTCCTGGATCTCTAGCTGTATGGTTGTGTTAGCTTGTTGTTGTAGCCACAATCTAGGAACGGTCGCTACTTTCAAATTAAAAGCCCCCCGCTAAGAACCCAGCTCTAAACTCCAATGGGATGCAATGTAAAGCTCTTATTTTGAAGACAAATTCGTTGTCCAATGCTCACAGCCCAACGTCGGGCTTCACGTCACGTCACATGTTTACCTCTACCTCTGAGGCGGCTTTTGGAAAAGGAAGAAAATTATGCCTCCGTTTTAGAAAGCCGATCACAGCAGCTATCACATATCACCTAGCTTAAGATATGGCCCCAATAAACACTGTACAACATGAGGTATAAAAGGATGCCCTCTCATCTTGGGAGACTAGTTTTTATTTTTTTTATTTGTGTAAAAATAATTTCTCATCCAATGATGGAACTTGAAATGAACAATGAATGAATGCTTTGGCAGAGGCATAGCAGTATCTGCCATACTATCATGTTTTTTTTTGTTTTGTTCAAGTTCATCAGTGCAATAAACATTTTGTGAAAAAAATTGTGCCAGAGAATCGTGATCTCAATTCTAAGCAAAAAAATCGTGATTCACATTTTTTCCAGAATCGTGCAGCCCTAGTCCTGAATCAGAGCTAATGTTCTTAAGCTAGCATCCTCCGGCTGACAGTCCCATCAAAGCATGAATGAAAACGTCAGAGTAACTTAACCAATTTGCTTACCAAGGTCACTTGACGTGGGGCAGGAGGACAGATACTGTTCAGGGCTTGGCTGTTCGAGAACCTGTCCAATCAGGTCACTTGTGGGCGGGACCATTGTCACACCTGGCATGGATTTAACAGCAATTATTTTTATAAGGGAAAACAGTAAATTTAGTGTCTCCCAACACATTAACACATATTGTGTAACATACATCCTACTATGGAACTTTGTGTTTCAAGGTGTGTTGATAATGAATTAATTTATGTATGTCAGTACACATCAGGATTTTGGAAGAAAGTAGAAGATTATCTTGATCCCCAAACCAACTATTCAGTTAAAGTGGAAGCCGAGGATGTAATATTATACTCTGTGAACAAAACCCAGACTGTCATTTTAATAATTCTGCTGGGAAAGTTTCACATCCATAAAGCCAAGTTCCTAAAGTCTCCCCAACTTTTGAACCCTTAAGGATGGAATTTAAAAGATACTTTGAGTCTACCCAAATTATTTGCAATTAAAGTCAGTATGCTACAAGAACTCTTCATAGAGATCCTGAAGTCTCTGTCAAGTTATTATATCATATAATTGCTTGGAGTTCTTTGTTTTTTTACCTTTATTTAATATCTATATAATACAGTTACCTTGTTGAATGTAACATCTCACTAAGAGAAAAGCTATCCACTGTCCAAACTTTATTCTGTCATGATGCCGATGTCCTTTGCTTTAGTTGTTTTTGTATTGTTACCTTGTCACTGATAAATGATAAATAAAGTTATGGGGGAAATATAATAATTTTGGACATTAGAGAGTTATTTCATATGACTTGTGGCAAAGTTTCTGTATAGTGCCACATTTTGATCAGTGGTGGAAAGAGTGCTGAAAATCCATACTCAAGTATGAGTACAGTGAAATATTACTCAATTACAAGTAAGATTACTGGTATGAAAATAATAATAAGTAAAAGTACAAAAACCTGAACTGCAGTTGTGGGTTTTCTTTTGGTCTGTATTTCAGGGTTTCCATCGGCCCATTTGTGATCGGCGAGCCTTACTGGCAAAAAAAAATGCAAACAAAGGTTTAGATATGAATTCAAATTGTACTTATTACTCAATTATGATTTTAAAAGTAACTTAGTAGACTACATGGTGTAATGCATACTTAAAATTACAGACTTGAAAAATTACAACCCCAAAAATGACTTTGAAATTACAGTAATATGAGTGCCTGTGATTAGCTATGGTTTCGAGACGTTATTTATTATGATTTGTCTGTGAGTGTTTATTCATTGTGGTGTAGTCAAGTCATGTTTGTGCATCGTCATTGCAGTGTATCATATCATAAAAATCAATACCAGTGATTGCCTTGACAATTGCGACACCTCCGCCCGCCATAGATACTGACAGCCCCGATCTGTAATGAGACCAGTGTGGACCTTTTTCACGGCAGACATTCTGACAGGTCCGGGCAGGAAAAGCACAGATGTAATCAATAGCATTAATAACAACATGCATTCCGTTTGGAGTAGCAGTTCCAGCCGGGGCTCTTGATATTGTGCATTCTGGTTCAGTGTAATGGCTCGCCGGGACACGTAATGGAACTGAGCCATTGTCAGTATCATTAGTTCCACCTGTGCTTTTTCCTGCTATGACAAGTCAAAATGTCTGCCGCTGTGGGGTATATTCACGCTGAAAGCCCCTAGTTCAGCTAGCAGGTGTTTCTGCTTATTCTGCCTGATTAGACCTGAGTTCATGTTGAACGTAGACAGCGCCTCGTTGGAATTACATGAGTGAACTAAACTCCACAAACCAGTAAAATGATAAAGATGCAACTTCTCCCAGCAAACAGGTGCAACAAATCTCCACTCGCTCAACGCAGTCTATATCTATACTTTTATCCATAACTTTGTTAAAATACTTTTCACACTCTGCTTTATATATGTATACATATATATGTATATATATACATATATATTATTAATAGTTCACCGTTTGTTTTTGTAGTGTTTTTAACATTTTTGAACATGTCATGGGTGTTTTTAACTAGCGAGGTTAGCCTGTCAGCTAGCCTAGCTGGCTTCCTAAAAAGTTCTGCATATACACATAATAGTAGAACCACTCGATTTATATCCCTTATACAGCAATAAAGACGTAGCTTTAATGATCAAAGTTACTTTCACTTTTTGCCAGCTCTTCTTCATCAACAGAGAGTTTGAAAATTAGCCATAGCAACTAATCGTGTCGCTAGCTTACTTCACTGACAGTTATCTGTCTATCTCCGGTGTGTGTCTGTAGTTATCTTGGTGCTTTTTTCATCCGTAACTTAGTTAAAATAAATGTCAGCGACATTTGCTGGGCCATACCCTAACGTTAGGCTCGTTTTTAAACTCAGTAGGGGGATTTAACAGATTTGAATGAAAAATGAGAGAGGGGTGACTGGTTGTACCATTTGGGAAGCCAGCAAGGCTAGCTGACAGGCTAATCTCGCTATTTAAAAACACCTATGTGATTATCTAAAGCTAACTGTGAAAAGCTAAGTATTAGGGATAAAAAAACAAACAAAAAAAACACTCAGATAACCACAGATGTGTACTGTTGACTCTGAGTTGGCACTGGAAGCAAAAGGATGTGGAGGTCATAAAGCGGACATACATCACACTACATTGTGCAGGTGGAGAGCAGGAGCATCAAGCCCTTAGCTTACATGCACACATAAACCCAGAGAAAATGATTAATCAGGCAAAACAAGTGAAAACATCTGTGTTTGTTCACACACCACAGGTTTGCAGGGCTTTCAAGTTGGCCAACGTTCACATTTTTCTTGGACTGTGTATCTCAAGTTAAATCGATTTCACTCTCTGGGTCCATAATTTTAAATTAGTTTTAGCCGAAGATAGCATCATCATTTCAGACAAGAATGAACAAGAAGAATTAAAGGATTATGCTTCATAGTCCTTAAGGGCTCGTATTCATTTGCACAAAAGTACGTAATAAAAGCCAACAGACTGTGTATTCAACATTTACAAAGGACGACCATTGTTGCCATTATTCTAATGTATCTGTGTCGTGCCATTGCAAAGGAATACTCTGTGAAAAGACTCACACACTGGAAGGTAGGATTGAGAAGTTTATGGTGGCTGTAGTCACTTACAATTGACTCCTCTGGATAGCAAAACTGACCCAGTTTTCAGGCGTATAAAAAAGCCAGGATGTCCAAACTTCTCGAATTTCTCCTGCAGCATAATCCACTTCCG
Source organism: Sparus aurata (assembly GCF_900880675.1). NCBI lineage: Eukaryota > Metazoa > Chordata > Actinopteri > Spariformes > Sparidae > Sparus > Sparus aurata. Next base: position 17,005,533 of record NC_044208.1, on the reverse strand, counting down.
TCCGTCTGCACGCTCACTACATCCCAACTCATTTATTATGAACTTTATTTTTTTCACTTTATTTATGGTCCTCGGCATAGTTAGCCAGATGCCAACAGCATTATTCATAGGACAAATATAATATTCAGAGATATTTCTAATAATAACATCTAAACATAATCACATAACAACACAAATAAGTCTAAATAAATAAATATCTTCCTTTTTTCCCCCCTTCATTTTTGTATGAGTTGTTTGTGTCTTTGGTCTTGTCAGGGAAATAAATGCTGTCTGTGCTTTGTGGTTTCAGATCTGAGGGAAAAATCATACATATTCACGGACCCACACACACACTCACGCACACACACACACATAGGCATACACAGCAGAGAGCCAGGCTGATTGGATGGTAGACGGCTGGAGTTGTTATTACAGAGCATCCAGCAGAGTCTGGTTTGCAGGATAAGGACGTCCTTACAGGGCATTTCTCAGTGTGAATGATGAGGAAACAGCCCCCTGTGTTTGTGTGTGTGTGTGTGCGCGCGTGTGTGTAAGTGCAAGTGTGCATTAGAGAGAGAGAGAGAGAAAGAGAGGCTGATAGAGACCCGGAGAGAAAAGTTTGAACGTGAGGAATAGACAGAACGTGTACAGATGCATCCGTCTGCCTACATAGTGTTTTGGCCATCAAACAGAAATCTTGGCACCGCTTGCGAAAAGTGACTTTTCCCATCAGACTAGTCGGTGCCAAGGGTTTGCCTGCAGAGAAAGATACTGGAGAATCAGAGAGGAACTCACAAGTCTCCACGTTCTGATACAGGGAAGCCTCGAATGAACTCCTTTTTTCCACCCTGAAAAGACATCTCAATCTGTGGTGTCCGTGAACAAGAGTAAGAGGAAGGCCTTTCAAAGGCCGACGTGGACGTGTAAAGAAAGAGCGGACACACGCAGCTGATTTGTGCACATCTGGGGCTTTGTTAATGGGGTCTCTAGGTGCCTATTAGTGACTCATCAGGGCTTGATCTAATGCTCACCATTTTACACACCGTTGACAAAAGAATGGCGCAAACATGATGACACACATAAACTAGTGATTCAAATCCGGACCTGTGTCGACACACACAGTAATGCAGGAAATCACAGGGCGACTTTCAGGTATGTCAGATCATAATTAAATCTGTGATATCAGCTATAACAAAATAGATTTGTGTATTTACACTGTGAAAAGTCATACAGGAATTGAGTGGTAATGTAAATACTTTTCAAGTTTCAAGTGAATTAAACTCAGTACATCTTATGATGAGTTAGATAAATGTACGTAGCTCAATCATCTTATTAAATTAAGTTTCTAAAAAAAAACACGATACGCATATTAGCTTCCCAGCATGCAATGTTTGGGAGTTAAAACTCTCTCCTTTTTCATAGTCGGAAGAAAATAGTTTAAAATCAATACATATTAAGATAAGTCATGGTTGTTTGTTTTCACAAGAATGAAAATATTGCTTACCATGACAAAGGCTAGTATTGACTTCGTCTTTACACTCTAACGTTTTAAAGTTTCTGTTATTATTGTACCAATTTCAAACACTAAAGGAAATCTTCAGATTTAGAAAATGTAGAAAGGAATATTATTTTCTTTTTAAATGTTCATTGGTGTGATTCTAAGTGCTGTATCGTAGGCCACCAGACGTGTTTCAGTTTCTTGAAGACATTTCACCTTTCATCCAAGAGGCTCCTTCAGTTCTAACTGACTGGAGGGGAGTTGCAGGCTTTTAAACCCTGTGTGGGAGTGTCCTTACAGAGTCGCAAAGGACACATGTGAGCTCTGGGTTTCAGAATTGTTAGGGCCTCTTGTATATCTTAAGGTTATATCAGTTTTCACAGATAGATTCAGCAAAACTTTCAGATTAACCTGCGTTTGTTCAACTTAGGGCAATGCATGATGGGATTCATAGTTGACTTATTTTTGAATGTTTTTATGTACAGTGAGTGATGTACCTTTGGCTTTTTTCAATAAACCAGAATTATTTCAGTGCAGTGTTATGGCTTTCCATAAGTTGAAAACCATAACCCTTTGGTGACCACATGACCTTTCCTCAACCTCAGGCTGAAATATACAAACCTCATTCACCCTTCTTGCATTACTGAAGTTAAGTAAATACATAACTATTTGAGCTGATATTTCCAGTATAAAACATTACTGACAAGAATATGTGAGTAAATGTCACACCAGCACGTTTCAAATGAAGAGGTAGATCCCAATAAAAATTAGTCATTTAAAACTCTTAAGTAGCTAATACACCAAAAATGCCAAAATTAAGTTGACGTAGAAATGCATCACTCACAAACAACAAATTGACTTGACCTATATAACAATCTGATGCAAAAACCTGTCTTCATTTCTTTAAAGTAGGTCTAGCAGGATATTTTCATAGGTGTAAGAAAGCCACAACTTTTTAATTTAAAATCTGCTTTACCTTCTGTCACATGAACATTTTAAGTCATCTTCTTGGGGAGGGGTGACAGCCGGAACACATCCCTGACCTTTTTACGCTTCCACCTCAGTAATGCAATCCACTCTGTTTCCACAAAGATCCGGGGATCAACTGTTGCAGCGAAGGATGAGAGGGCCCAGCGTTCGCCTCAGACATCCAGGATCAGAAACTCCAAACAGGGATAACACCCTCTCAGCATTCAATGTTTTCAATCAAGGGATCAGCTAGTGTGACTGGAAACAAAATGTCCCAGACAGCTATCACGTAGGAGTTGCCGGCAGGCAAAAGCTGGCACGACTAATATGGCTTGTCAGAGTGAAAATAGCCTGGTATTGTTCTCACCTTCCGGAAAGGTACAGGCATAACGCTTTTGTCTTGTTCATCTCTCAGGAGTCATGCTCTAATAGCTTTTCAGGCTCATACTGCTTTGGTGAGAGGGATTTAAAGTTGCTGTTTCACTATCCAGAGAGTGTAGTGATGGAGGCTGAGCTCATTCATTTACACATAATTCAACATGAATCAAATTTATAGCATCATAAAATGTGATAAATTTGGGTCTTTAGAATAAATAGCATTTGACGCATGGATTTGAGAATTATGAAATTGCCTGGTTAGGGATTTATTAAATATAACTCAAGGTACATGGACTGTGCCTTCCACAGCTCAAGTGTTTTCATGGGTTGCCAAGACTGCAGTAGTTTAAAAATATATTGGACAGATAAACAGAAATAGTAAACAGTGTGACAGATTTGTTAAGCACCGGTTGTTCGCTCTTTGCTAAGAGCTGTGAGAGATTTAAGGACACACTGTATGAGATGGAGAATAAATGTCGCTACTTTCAATCTGAAACTCTTATGCTGAGTGACAGAAATACATCTCTTTCGCTCATGCAATTTCATTGCATAAGAGATGAATAAATGTTGGCATAAACTCTCAGTATGAAATTCTAAACATCCCACTCACGATCATATCAAGACACTTTGCCGCTTTTCCTGACTGACAAATTGGTTGATTTTAAAGAGACGTATCGCACTAATATTCAGGTACAGGTTCAAGTTTATTTGGGGGTAGAACTAGAGTAGGTTTAAATGTGAAAAAGGCATAAGCTTTCTCACATTGTCCAGCTCTGCAGCACTGTATTCAAAATGCTCTGTTTTAGCCCCTTCCTGAACACCCAGTCCTCTCTGGTTGGTCCGCTCATACATGCCTGAGCCAGCACTGTTAACAACAACCGACCAGCTATGCTAAATTATTTCTTACACGCCAAACTAGCCACTAGGCTTAAATCAAGCAAGTGTGTAACACGCTGACATAGTGTGATGTCACTTCTGTTAGTGCGGACTTTGGCCTTTTAACTTTCAAGATCTTTGACATGCACCAGAACCTATTCAAACACAAAGGGGAAAAAAAAAAATTGAAAATGCTTGATACGTTTCCTTTAACATATTCAAGCCACATGCCGTCTGAATTACTGTCAGTGGTTTCTCCTCCTTGCACAAATCCTCGGTGTGGTTTTAATAGACAAATACTTGTTACAAAGGTCCTCAGCATCTGCACAGTAAGCCCTGTGCAAAGTCTATCCTGGAGGAAAATGTTGCCACCTAAGCCCCTGTAAAACCCAGAGAATAAAATCTGGATGTGGACCAGCAGATAAAGCATCAGCATTGAAATATAAAGAAGGGGTTTGATCTCATTTATGCCCTCGCTGTTCTGGAGGTGATGAAACGAGGCCGGTCTTGAGCTCGCCGAGGTCACTCCTCTCCTCTCTCCTCTCCTTTCCTCCTTTCCTCTCCCCCATTAATCACGTCCGTAAGCACGAAAATGAGCTAAACTCCTTTTTTTAACGTGCTCTACTTCCACTCAAGGACACCTTGCGATTGCAGGTGTAAGTAGGGATCTCTCTGTGCATATTTTTCCTCCTGCAATTCCATCTAATGGACACCCTTCAGTGTTGATCCAGCTTGACTTAGCGATGGAAACACGCTGCGCTGGGGGTTTATCCTCTCTCGTTAAGGCTGTCAATCTTCCTCTTGAAGCCTCATAACAATTAACACTTGCATAAACCCTTTTGTTAAATGCTTAATAGAAAAAAAAAAACTGAATTTAAGGACCTTATCCCCACCCCCTTGAGTTTAACGTAATTCAACTGACAACTAAACTAGGTGAAAAAAGCTTGGCGTGTAATATAGTGTATGCGCTTACGGATAAGAGGAGGACAGGGAGAGAGAGTGAGAAGATAAAGTCACCAGGGGAGGGAAAAGAAAGAGGAGTATGTAGAGAATGAGTAAGGAAGAGAGAGGACGGGAAAAAAAGAAAATGAGCTTGGTTCCCTCTTTGGCACAGTGCTTCACCACTTAATCATCCCCTGGTCTATTAATAGGCCTCCACAACCATGGAATATTGGGAGATTAATAGAAGAGAATGGAACACCATAACGCTTCGAAGCAGATTTCATTTCACTTCGCCATCCGATCGCACAATTTCTCCTTTTCACTTTCATCATAAAAAAAACCAAAAAGTGAAGTTCACCAGATTGCACCCAGTTGACTCCCCCCCTTCTCCTCTTTACTGTCTTCTTCACACTTCACACTATATATATACACACTATATATATATATATACACAAAATATATATATATATATATATATGTATGTATATATATTGGCTGAAATACTGATGCAGTGCAAACATGCAGGCATTAGCGAAACACCAAAGTACACAAGGTTTCCCCACAGCAGACAGTGGGAAAGTTTTCTCCCCTCATTTCACATTCCGAATGATGCACTGCAGAGTTTTCTTCTCCAGCAGCACCTATCACGAGCGCTCATCTCCTGAGGAAATGTTGACGGCGTTGATGTAGCAGGAATCACTTGTACCTCCCTGCTTCTCTCAAGGTGTGTGTGTGTGTGTGTACACTGAAGGGGTTTTCAGCAGTTAGTGTAGTTGTAGGCTCACATCAGGAGCATTTGACTTTGAGGGAAACGTGGCAGAGGTGTGATTTAGGTCAGAGGAGCAGAGGTTGAAGAGACGCTAGGCCTGCACCGACAACACGAACCTCTATAAATAGAGAAGAAGTTAAAGGTTGAGGAAAAGGAAGAGAAGCGGCGCCTACATTAACTGCGTTTGTTAGTGCATTCATGTGCTCTGGATATGAAATTCAGATTCTCTGGCTTATGCTCCTCCACAACACTGTTGAACAGTGCTGCTATCCAGCATCGCCTACCGTCTGTATATCATATCAGTTCCCACCATCTGTTGAATACACACAAGTCTGCATCACTCACACTAAATCACAACTTTGCGAAAGCCCGTGAGCTCGTTTGTATAATCCTAACAAGCTGTGAAGAGTTATGAGCGGAAGTTAATGACAAAGGGGACGTGCTGTTCATTAGTATTTTTATTGCTGTTGACTGTTGATTTATGTCTTACAAGAGTTCTACAAGGTAATAATTTCATGATCACTAAAAAGACAAGATAGAGTGATAAATCACTTAATGGGCCTTTTGCACAGAAGACATTTTGGCGCTGTGGGAAAAGCACAGACGTAAAAGATAAAATGAATTGTGGCTGAATCCTATTTAGCTGAAAAGGTGCCAGGGTCCCTTTGGTGTTGCTTGTATCATCTTTGCTTTTCATACAAGTCAAAACGTATTTTGTAAAAAAAAAAAAAAAAAAAAAAAAGGCCCATTATACATCTTTCATCAGGCATAAAAGAAAAGAAAAAGCAGACTAGATATAAGAAATTGAATATCTTCTCTTCTTCTTAGTAGTGGCTGTGGGGTCCGGCCTGAACCTAGCAAGGGCATCCAAAGCGAACTTTGTAGTCACGGCAACTGCCATATTTCTGGTCAGCGTTGCAGCAAACGAATCAAACAAGAACTTCTTTAAAGCTAGTCTTGGTAATTCATTTAAGAAGCATTTTTTTCATGTTTGAAGCAATCAATACATCTTATACTCTGACAAAGAAAGAGAAAAGAATGTGGTGTCTGTGGTGGTCCTCACCTTTTGCCCAAATGAAATGACTTCACCTGTGTACCTGCGTACCCACATGCGCATAAAGTCTTCCACAATGTTATTCACGTCTTGCTAAAACTATTAGCGAGCAAGTCTAACCGTCACTGTATCTCATACGAGAGATACCCTGGCTCCATGATACACTGAGCTTAATAGTCTCCCACCAAACACAACAGTTTTCCTGCATGTGAAAGAGACATGAGGTAGTTGGATATGCCGACGATGACAACGATACGCTGCACTCACAGTACACAACTGCATTCTCTTCAACTTTACCAACCCCAGCTTCAAAAGGTGCATTATCAAACCCACAGATCATTGTTTAACTGTGATATTAACATGATCTGAATTGTCAAAGGACAAGATCTACTTATCATCCTGTTTAATACCGTATTGTTCTTGGTGTCATTCTGTAATGTCAGGTTTGACCTCATTTCAAAGTTAAATGTCACAGAAATCCAAGGAAAATGGAAGAAAATAATCAATAATCAATACACTGGGTTATTTGTGCTTCCTCTACTGAGCACAAAGACTTTTTTTCTCAGTCAAAGCTGTTGAAGAATAAAATAAGGCTCAGCTACAGTATGTTTCAAATGTCAGCCGTCATGTGCCTTCTACTCAGTCTCCTCATGGGGCTCATTAAAATGTGATCTGATCTAATTTAAATGTAGATCTACAAATTTTCCATTCACTGTTTAAGCTTTAGCTCCAGGTGATACATTTTTAAGGGTTTTCAAAAAGATGTTCATGTTAAAGTGAAACTCTCGCTAAAATGCATCCTCTGCTTTTTTTTTTCAATGTCCCCGAGTCAAACCTTCGTATAAAAGCATAATTACGACAAAAGAGGCACTTTTAAGATTTACCGTATTTTTGTTTTCGGGTCAAACTCATTTTCAATGGAGTGCTATGGGCACTTTTACGATAGCATCAAAATCGCAATTTTTAAAACACTAAGAAGGCTCGACACAACATGAAACTTTGCTCGTAGTATCACCAGGGTCTCTATACATGAACACGAGCATCGAGAACATTTTTTGTGTACACAGAGTTTACTAAAAAGAAGGTTTTTGAACAACTCACCTCAGCAGATGCTTGTTCCACTAGCCACCGTCCTGCCAGTGGAGAAGTGTCGATTTCCGAATGCAATGTAACTTGGAGGACAGTTAAGGTGGAACACTACTGTCTTCCGGCAACAATGGAACGCAATATCTCACGCGACTTTTCCAGCGTTTTATTTTAGTACTGTTTCTGTTATGAGGCTCCTTTTTCAACTTCAAGGTCAATATTGTTTTCGCTAACGACAAAACGACAAATTATCTGTGCATTTATATGGAACTAAGCTTTAGGAGCAGTCCACCTTAACTCTCCTTCATGTTAAATCGCATTCGGAAATCAATACTTCTCAGCTAGCAGGACGGCGTCTAGCGGAACAATTATCTGCTAACCTGAGTTGTTCAAAAACTTTACTTTTATTAAACTCTGTGTACACAAACAATATTCTCAATGCTCGAGTTTATGTGTAGAGACCCTGGTGATACTACGAGCAAAGTTTCATGTTGTTTCGAGCCTTCTTAGTGTTTTAAAAATAGCGATTTTGATGCTATCGTAAAAGTGCCAGTAGCACTCCCATTGAAAATTAGTTTGACTGAAAACAAAAATACGTTAAATCTTAAAAGTGCCTCTTTCGTCGTAATTATGAATTTACAAGAAGGTTTGACTCGGGTACATTCACAAAAAAAAAAAAAGCCTAGGTTGCATTTTGATGAGAGTTTCACTTGAAGACGTATTGATTGTTTAGTGGGTTAAAATTACAACATGCAAACTTTTTTGTTCTTTTCCTATGAGGCAACTTACACATGAAAGGTCTGCCCTGTGCTGGTGGCTTGAACAAGATCACTGTCAGCGGTGACAGCCTCAATGTACAGTGGGTTGGCACAGATCTGTCCGGGGTTTTCACTCCTCAGGTTGCTCAAAGGCTCCCAGTCCCCTGTTCCACTGGGATCGTCCCTGTCATACCACTTTGTCCAGCACACTGCGACAAGCAATAAAAGAGAGACACGGTGGGAAGCAGCGGCACCATAGAGCCATTCTAAACAAGTGTTTTATGAGCATGAACAATGAAAGAGAAGGTGAAATGCACTTTGAATTAGCAGCTTAACACTGCACATGTATAATGTGCTCATACAGTACCTTGTAGGCCACAGTACTGGGGAGGGCAGCTGAAACGAACACGATAATCATTACACATTCTGTCAGCCTGGTCCTGGTTTCTGCAGACGAATCCATCAGTTAGGTCATTTCTGAAAAACAAAAAACAGAGATTGACACATACTCAAAATAATCCAATGGATGCATTCACAGAAGTGCTTTTCAGCCATGCTCTTGTCATGGCTCTACGGATGGTCTGGTGATGTTTCAGTCGTTTGTTCCACTACTCGAGACTTAAATATTTCCAGAAACACTGAATTGTTTACCACGCAGTTTGGTACAGGCATTCATGATCCCAAGAGGTTAAAGTGTGAGTTTATACTGTACAATGTTGAGCCAGTAGCTAACATTAGTTTAGAAATGGCGTCTGCTCACATAAGCTAACAACACAAAAGTTCCACAGAGATCCTTCAACAACTGTTCAGATAAATGCATTGTTTTGCTGAGTGTGCTGTGCAGAAGACAATATCAATGTGTCATATGCAGTAGTATACAGCATGAATCCTTTAAACCCATTAAAACTATTCAAAGCTTGTTCAGAACATACCTAAAGATCACTTCCCCTGCTGCGCTCACACTGAGTCCAGATAGAGTCGTGACCTCCATGTCTCTTGGTTCTGGGCAGATCTTTCCTGGGTTCTCTCTGCGAAGAGATCTGAGGGTTTCCCAGTCACCAGATCCAGAGGGGTTATCTCTGTCAAACCAGTCTGTCCAGCATTCTGGAGCGAGGTATTTCAATTGAGATGTTAGCAAACAGTAATCTTACTGCAATTATATGTGCATACATAAGGTGTAATCTTCTTACGGATGTTGGTAGGGCAGGCGCTGGGCGTTGGTTTGGTTGGTACTGTAAATAGCAGCTCTGGCACAGAAAAGAGCTTAGCTGAAGGGAAGGAGAGATGAAGAGATGCTTCTGTGTGACAAATGATTATTCTTTGTTTGACTTTTTCTCAGACCCCACAAGAATCTGAAAAAAATAACTTGCCATTCCGAAATCACTTAAAAACTGTTGAGGTGTTACAGAAGTTGACTTGATATGAAACAGACAGTCTTTCTTTCTGAGTTCTTAGTAGAGCAAGGAGACACTGCGCACTGGCTGAGAATCTTTATCACAGTACTACGGAGGGTCTTACCATGAGCTGCTTCGATGGCCAGCTGGTCACTTTCAGCTAAAAGGAAAAAGTTAAATAGTAAGTTTTGTACAGTATGACCATGTCTATTTTCTAATTATTGACCAGTCATAGTAGTATTTAGGATCACAACCACTGCGGTGACTGAGATTTAACTTACCGAAAAACAATCCTGCAACGATGGCAACACCTAACTATCAGAGAGAATCAAAAAGGTTCAAATAACAGAAGAGGACACAGAACATTTTATATTTATTGAAGATGTAAAAAACATAATTCATTTGAAAAAATTTAAACAAAATGCATAAAATCATACAATACCAGTTTAATCATAATGGAAGATAACAAGGGACCTGTAAATCTGTGAAGAAGTTGTTTGTTACTGATGAATACTAATAATTGTGTTATATTAGAGAAAAGTAATAATATCATAACATTCATGTACAATATTTCAATTTTCACTGCATTTGTTATATCTAATACTTTTGAATTTTAGTAAATTTTCATTTGTAAACTAAAATAGTTATCCGTAAAAAATTCAAGTTTTTGGAACATGAACTATATTTTTACAAAAATAAAGTTCAGAAGAGACATTATTGAGACTCTTCAAAAACAACACCAATGAAAGTAAAAAAAAACCTCACCTGCAGGACCTTTCAGTTGGACGGTTCGATGCGTTAATCGCTGTGGGGTTTGATGAGCCTCTCTCCTGGCTCTCCCCTTAAATACACTGCCAACAAATATTCAAATACCAACATACATAAACAGTCACACGCACTGACATCATGCTGACCACACCTAAAGAAAACAATTACCCATACAAGACAAGTGATTCTCGATTAAGATTAACATATTAGCGAATAATAGCTCTCACATTCACAAGAGTTGAATGGATAAATAATGATTGAGCCAGCTCACATTCCCAAATCGACGAAAATATATTTTGGAGGCTACTCTTAAGAATCTTTGAGCAAGACCCGACCCTGCATCCAATTCCTCTGTTTCTGACCTAATATCTGCAAATCAAATTCTTTTCAGCCACACCTGTGCGTTGCATTTAGCAGTAATAATCAAATGTTAGCATGATAACAAATTGTACTAAGATGTTAACATGAAATCGGCAATATCAACATGTTTTCATCACCATTATTAGCATTCTAGCATTACCAATGTTAGCATGTAGCCTAAACCTCTGCTGTGACTACACAGCAGAGGTTTGGAGATGGACATACGTTCATTATTTTCAGTTCGTCAGAGGCAAGGATGTGAAGAACATTATAGTTAAGTGCATTTTGTGTGTGAAACCAAAAGATCTCTCTACCTCACGAAATAGCACAAGTAATTGAACGAAACATCTAGAGCGGTGCCACACTAACATTAAGCTAGTGACCAAAAGAAAGTAAACTGAGGATGAGAGCGGAGAAAAAACATTCTCCCGTTCTGCGATGCTTGAACCTCGAGAAGTGAGGAGACTGGTGGCAGAGTATGTTGTTGAAGATAACACAATAAACATTAGCTAAAGGGCCTTACAATGTAGGCCCTCCCTCAAAAACACACACGCACACACAAACACACACCGACACATGTAACAAACTGTTTTTGAAAGGTCTGCACATTCTGAATTGTAGTGTTAATATCAAACATTTTGGGATGCACGGCCGGTTTCTGCCCCATGAACAGATTTAGGCTACATTGAAAATCAATGTGTGTTTCAGAAACTTTCAATACAATGTAGATGCATTATTGGAATATGTACTGTCCCTGATACATCGAGGAGGGTGGGACATGTCCTTGCATCATGTATGTTTAATCACATCTAGAGGACATAAGCTTTTAGAAAATGCTTTCCCTTATATTAATAGAGACCAAGGTGTTGACACACAAAAAGTTTTGACACATATTGATTTTTCAATGTAAATCTTCTCATGGGAGTGAAACAGGTAGTGCACCCCAAATGTTTCTATATTAACATTGCAATTCATGTTTAGCCTGGCCAGCCCTTTCAAAAACTGTTGTTTTCAGTGTTGTTGGTTGTGAATGGAGGGTAGCCTACATTTTAAGGCCCTTTAGCCAATGTTTGCTTATTGCATTTGGGCCTCAGCTTAAAAGTAACGCAATAGTAGTGTAATGCCTCTCAATTCAAAGACAGTAATATTGTAATGTACGAATTACTTTGAAATGACAGTAACAAGTAATAAATATTGCATCACGTGTTTGGAGTAACTTGCCCAACACTGGTATTGTAGGGGTTGGATGAGATTCAGGGCCGTACGCAGGATTGTAGAAAGGCAGAGTTCCAAAATAAAAAAATTGCTATGTAGTAGAGAGTACTAGAAATTTTGGGCCCCCTTCCCGCTAGAGGGGTTCGGGGGCATGTCCCCCTGTAAGAAAAAAATTACAAATTAACCCTTAATTGATGACTTCTGGTGAATTTTGTGAAAACTAATTGATAAATTGTGATGATTATACTTCATACACTATAGCATATTACAATACAGCCTATTAGGCATTAGGGCTGCACGATTCTGGAAAAAATGTGAATCACGATTTTTTTGCTTAGAATTGAGATCACGATTCTCTGGCACAATTTTTTTCACAAAATGTTTATTGCACTGATGAACTTGAACAAAACAAAAAAAAACATGATAGTATGGCAGATACTGCTATGCCTCTGCCAAAGCATTCATTCATTGTTCATTTCAAGTTCCATCATTGGATGAGAAATTATTTTTACACAAATAAAAAAAATAAAAACTAGTCTCCCAAGATGAGAGGGCATCCTTTTATACCTCATGTTGTACAGTGTTTATTGGGGCCATATCTTAAGCTAGGTGATATGTGATAGCTGCTGTGATCTGCTTTCTAAAACGGAGGCATAATTTTCTTCCTTTTCCAAAAGCCGCCTCAGAGGTAGAGGTAAACATGTGACGTGACGTGAAGCCCGACGTTGGGCTGTGAGCAGTTGACAACGAATTTGTCTTCAAAATAAGAGCTTTACATTGCATCCCATTGGAGTTTAGAGCTGGGTTCTTAGCGGGGGGCTTTTAATTTGAAAGTAGCGACCGTTCCTAGATTGTGGCTACAACCACAAGCTAACACAACCATACAGCTAGAGATCCAGGAGACGCTAGCATCTCCTGATCTCAGCGGCTGTCCAGTTGCTCATCTAGCAGGCGAGGCGGAAATAAGTGTACCCTCCGAGGCGGGAAATCGGCGGACTAAAACAGACCCCCAATTTGCCGCCCTCTGTCTAAAACCGCGGACCTAGCCGCCAAAAGGACGGGCAGATTGGCGGCTTGCTGCCCCGTTTAAAAACGGCTTCTCACTCACTCCTTCCATACACTCAACTGCAGGCGGGCTTCCTCCGCTGAATCACGTGTTGTAATGACGCTTTACCACAGGTTGAGGGAGGAGGCAGCGGCAGTGCTGCGTTTGGGGGCGCTTCAAAAAATCCGGGAGGAAAATAGGAGCATTTGTTTGTGATTCAGCTCGAGATATAAAATGCTTCAGAATTGCTGTGTGTAGATATGAGATCACGTGTGTGTGTGAATCGAGATTTTTTTGTGCAGCCCTATTAGGCATATAGAAAACCTGACACAGGTAATTATAATCAACTCATTTATTTCAAAGGGGTTAATTACACATCTTTTATCAGGCATAAAATACAGAAAAAGCAGACTAGGAATAAGAAGTTGAATATCTTCTGTGCTTCTCAGTTGTAGCCCAAGCACGGGCATCCAAAGCGAACTTGGTAGTCATGGCAACCGCCAAATCTCTGGTCCGCGTTGCGGCAAACGAATCCAACAGTTGGATTGAAGCTGAAAAATGAGTCCCGGCAGTTAATGAATCAGTATATGACGACAACGCTGAAAGCAAACAATAACTTCTTTAAAGCTAGGGTTGGTAATTCACTTAAGAAGCTTTTTTTTTTTTTGTATTTCAAGCAATCAATACATCTAATACTCTGTAAAAGAAAGAGAAAAGAATGTGGTGTCTGTGGTGGTCCTCACCTTTTGCCCAAATGAAATGACTTCACCTGTGTACCTGCGTACCCACGTGCACAGAAAGACTTCCACAATGTTATTCACGTCTTGCTAAAACTATTAGCGAGCGAGTCTAACCGTCACTGTATCTCATACGAGAGACTGAGCTTAATAGTCTCCCACCAAACACAACAGTTTTCCTGCATGTGAAAGAGACATGAGGTAGTTGGATATGCCGATGATGACAACGATACGCTGCACTCGCAGTACACAACTACATTCTCTTCAACTTTACCAACCCCAGCTTCAAAAGGTGCATTATCAAATCCACAGATCATTGTTTAACTGTGATAATAACATGATCTGAATTGTCAAAGGACAAGATCTACTTATCATCCTGTGTGATACCATATTGTTCTTGGTGTCATTCTGTGATGTCAGGTGTGACCTCTATTCAAAGTTAAATGTCACAGAAATCCAAGGAAAATGGAAGAAAATAATCAATAATCAATACACTGGGTTATGTGTGCTTCTTCTACTGAGCAAAGACTTTTTTTCTCAGTCAAAGCTGTTGAAGAATAAAATAAGGCTCAGCTACAGTATGTTTCAAATTTCAGCCGTCTTGTGCCTTCTACTCAGTCTCCTCATGGGGCTCATTAAAATGTGATCTGATCTAATGTAAATGTAGATCTACAAAGTTTCCATTCACTGTTTAAGCTTTAGCTCCAGGTGATACATTTTTAAGGGTTTCCAAAAAGATGTTCATGTTAAGATGTATTGATTGTTTAGTGGGCTAAAATTACATTGTACAAACATTTTAGTTATTTCCCTATGAGGCAACTTACATATGAAAGGTCTGCCCTGTGCTGGTGGCTAGAACGGGGTCACTGTCAGTGGTGACAGCCTCAATGTACAGTGGGTTGGCACAGATCTGTCCGGGGTTTTCACTCCTCAGGTTGCTCAAAGGCTCCCAGTCCCCTGTTCCACTGGGATCGTCCCTGTCATACCACTTTGTCCAGCACACTGTGACTAGCAATAAAAGAGAGACACAGTGATGGGTGGGAAGCTGTGGCACCAAAGAGCCATTCTAAACAAGTGTTTTAAGCACATGAACAATGAAGGTGAAATGCACTTTGAATTAGCAGCTTGACACTGGACCTGTACAATATGTTCTCAAAGTACCTTCTTCACCACAGAACTGGGGAGGGCAGCTGAAACGAACACGATAATCATTACACATTCTGTCAGACTGGTCCTGGTTTCTGCAGACGAATCCATCTGTTAGGTCATTCCTGAAAAACGGAAAACAGAGAGTGACCAATACTGAAAATAGTCCTTGTCATTTAGTAGAATACAGCATGAATCCTGTAAACCCGGTCAAACTATTCAAAGCTTGTTCAGAACATACCTAAAGATCACTTCCCCTGCTGCGCTCACACTGTGCCCAGACAGAGTCGTGACCTCCATGCCTTTTAGGTCTGAGCAGATCTTTCCTGGGTTCTCTCTGCGAAGTTCTTTGAGGGTTTCCCAGTCACCAGATCCAGAGGGGTTATCTCTGTTAAACCAGTCTGTCCAGCATTCTGCAGCGAGGTATTTCAATTGAGATGTTAGCAAACAGAAATCTTACTGCAATTATATGTGCAAACAAAAGGGCGTATACGCTTACGGTTGTGGTGAAGGACGTTGGTGGGCGTTCCTGATTGAACTAGATAACAAACAAAAAAACATCAGAACCACTTCTGTTGGTACCTTAACTGTCAGGGCTGCCACAAAAAGCAACTAAGATGGAGGGAAGGAGATTGGACGAGATGCCTCTGTGTGACCAAATGATTTTTCTTTGTTTGACTTTTTCTCAGACCGCACAAGAATCTGATAAAAATAACTTGCCATTCCGAAATCACTTAAAAACTGTTGAGGTGTTACAGAAGTTGACTTGATATGAAACAGACAGTCTTTCTCTCGGTTTCCTCAACTGCATGTAATGAGACTTGCTCTGCTGCAAAATCTGGAGTTTTTAGTAGAGCAAGGAGACACTGCACACGGGCTGAGAATCTTTATCACACTACAACGGAGGGTCTTACCTTCAGCTGCTTCGATGGCCAGCTGGTCGCTTTCAGCTAAAAGCAAAAAGTTAAATAGTAAGTTTTGTACAGTATGACCATGTCTATTTTCTAATTATTGACCAGTCACAGTCGTAATCAGGATCACAACCACTGCAGTTACTGAGATTTAACTTACCGAAAAACAATCCTGCAACGATGGCAACACCTAACTATCAGAGAGAATCAAAAAGGTTAAAATCACAGAAGAAGACACAGAACATTACATCTTTATCAAAGATGTAAAAAACATAATTCATTTGAATACATTGAAACAAAATGCAAAAAGTCATACATTACCAGTTTAATCATGATGGAAGATAACAAGGGACCTTTAAAAATATAAAGAAGTTGTTTGTTACTGATGAATACAAATAATTGAGTTATATTAGAAAAAAGTAATGAAATAATAACATTCATGTACAATATTTCAATTTTCACTGCATTTGTTATGTCTAATACATCTGAATTATAGTAAATTTTAATTTGGAAACTAAAATTCGAATTCGTAAAACATGCCACTTTTTGAAGAATGTTAAACCTTTTGCAAAAATGGAGTTCAGAAGAGACATTATTGTGACTCTTCAAAAGCAACACCAATGTAAAAGTAAAAAAAAACTCACCTGCGGGACCTTTCAGTTGGACGGTTCGGTGCGTGGATCGCCGTGGGGTTGATGAGCCTCTCTCCTGGTTCTCCCCTTAAATACACTGCCGACAGATATTCAAATACCAACATAAGTAAACAGTCCCACGCACTGACATCATGTGTTGCAGACCAGTATTCCATTATTGCAGCACTTCTGCAAACTGCTGCAATAATGGAATTTTTAGGGCCTAGAAGCTCAAAAGGACAGACAATGATTTGGGAGTGAGCCAGATCACTTTCCCAAATCGGTGAAAATATGTTGTGGGGAATACTATAAAGAATCTGATCCTGCATTTAATTTCTCTGTTTCCGACCCAATATGTGCAAAACCAACCCTTAAAAGCCACACCTGTGCATTTCATTTAGCAGTCATAATCAACACATTGTACTAAGATGTTAACATTAAATCTACTTTATATCAGCCTGTTATCATCATCATCATCATGAGCATTCTAGCATTACCAATGTTAGCAGTTAGCCCAAACCTCTGCTGTGACTACAGCCTCACAGAGCCCAAAGCATTTATTTACATCCTTACTTTTATAGCATGTGTTATACAACACAATGAATGCATAAACATAAACACATGCAATATTATGTGTGTGGTTTCAACATGCCACCTGCCAGATGCTTGGAAACTGGCCATCTCGGATAAGAAAGTACATAAGGCAAAGGTCAAAGTCACAGGCAAATGACAAACAATAAGTAAATACAGCTGTTAAATAAATAACATGAGATTGCTGGAAGAATGGAACCAATGTGATGTTAGACAGACTGTAAAGTTAATTAACCAACAGATATATGAATGTGTTGTAGGGGTTGGGTGAGATAAATTTAAATTCTCATTTCAAATTTGTTCGATCTGTACCACAACTTAACATTTCAACACTTAGACAACAAGATAATTTCAACAAGATAAATAAATCGTTATGTGTCAATTAATGATTCACTTTGTAATAAACTGCAACACAGAAAGATGGACACAGATATGGGTTAAACTATGCAAAAGCCCAGATTCTTCTGACTGAACACATCTTTAGACTAGTTAACTTGAACTGTGATGTTAATGAACATTTATAGCTGGAGCAGTTACCTTCTTGTCCTTGGCAGAACTGTGGTTGAGGGCTGTAACCGCACAGCTGCCATGATTGCCCTAATCCAGACAGAAATTTGGCTTCCTCTTGCAGTTAAAGGCAGCTGTCATGCTATCTCTGTAATTATAAAAGGACGATTCAGGTGCAAGTGGCTGATAGGAATTAGTGCACAGCACCTGCACTCTGCACACAGTTATTTTAGAGGCTGTTGTGGTTATATAAGGCGGGTAATTTGTCTCAGGGTAACAGAACATCTTGACGCCTGGGTACATTCTGTTTGAGGGGTTTAACCAAACTGCTTTTGCAAAGATCTTCCTGAATTGTCTTCGCGCACATGACCTGTCTGTACACTGTCCCAGAGAACCTTCCAACCAGTCTGCACAGCGTTTTTGAAGGACATTGAACAATCCCTCACAAAATCAAGGCAATTTTAGCATTTTAACAGTGACTTTGCACTTTGCAACTCTTGAAAATGCTAAAAGGCTCCGTGAGGCTCAGGGAAACAGCACACATGGCGGGTTATTGCAGGGAGAGGAGAGAAGTGAAGCGGGAAGTCTAGATGCCTGAAGTAAACGATCGGACTTTTGCCTCTTGAGGTATAAAAGTGGTATTAGAAGATGAGATGGGCTGGGGCTGGCTGGTTAGCATGCTAACTTCAGGAGATGCAACACAATGCATATTTGTTTTGGAATGTTTTATGCTAAAATTCTTACATATTGCATCTGAAAAAGGGTGATTACATTCTCTGAATAAATTAAAGGGCAGTGCCTCTGATAAGCTGCTAAGGAATGCAGCCAACCTCTTTATAAGAAAGAAAATGAATTTAATAGTAAAAAATAATGAGCATGTTTCTAAAAAATTGTACGAAAAGTAAATTGGTCAAGAGATTTCAATCCAACTTGCGAATCTGTTGTGAAAAAAATACAGTTTAAATTCACAAGCTCTAATTGTGTCGATATCAAGAAATGTGCAATGCTTTGTGTCAAAGCATTCAGTGTTTTCCTTTTTTGTGGCCACCCTCTTTTAGCTCTTTCTAATCCTCTAACGTCACTGCTCGCTACATTGGCTTGCCTGCATTTTGTTGTTACATGTACAATACCAGAGTACGGCTGCCCTTTTTCAGTGTCCATCCTCTGCAGTGGTTGTGTGTACGCTAATTAATTGCCCTTTGTGAAGAATAGCTACCTCCCTCTGTTCAATAGCAGCTGGGGACAGTCTGTGTCTATTCATACATCAGCATTAAACTTTGTCATCCAAAGGGGCCAGCGTAATATTTTACACTAAATTGTGCTTTGGACTGGATGCCAAAGTACAAATGACAGCATGCTGTAGACTCATTTATCATCCCCGCAACATACACACACCTCCCTCTATCTCTCTACCCCCACCTCTCTCGTTCCCCCGTCTCCATGGAAATCATTGGTGTCTCCATCCTCGTGTGGTGGAAGAGCTGACTGCAGACTTTGTGTTGACCATCCGTCCCATTTACACAGATGGAGCGCCGAGAAAACAGCAATTTCTAGGTGGGATCTCAAACACACAGACACGCACACACTTTCCTGTTTATGTGTATCTGTGAGAGCTTTCCCGCTGACCGACTGCATTAAAAGACATATACCTAATGCCCGCCTCAGTCGCTGTGCAACAAAATTATGTTCACATGCAAGTAATCTACATTAGCAGTTAATGTCCATTGGTCACACTCAGCACCGATCAATGCAGGAAGTAGTGTGATGGCCATAAAAGTGAGTAGTCCAGTCGGGATGCGGGGCTCGAGTGAAGGATGGATGCAAACCGCAGCAGTCGACAGTGATTTACACAAGTGCACAATCTCCATCTTAATCACGATGGCTGAGGTAATTGTAAGTGAAAGTGAAAAATGTTACCTGACACCAGCTTTAACAAAAAACACAAAAAACTATCTAAACTGAAGGATCTAATCTCTCCTAAATACCATTTTTCACAACAGTCAGACCAAATTGTCAGGCAGCAGTTAAACGTACACGTTTTAATTATGAAAAAAGACAAATAAAGGTTTTCTTCAAATGACACATTTGAATAACCAAATGCATGCTTCAATGCTGCAAATTATCTTTCTAAATTAGTTACCTTTGGTCTCCACCAACAACTACAAATAAAAATAAGTGTTTTCATATGGCAAATTTAAAAGGGAAAAAGGCTCTTTTCTCTTTTCTTTTCTCTTCTTCTTTTTTTAAATGTGAGTTCCAAAGTTTTCTTTTTTCAAAAGAACATTTTCCTTTTGTCTTGATCCTGGAGCAAGAACAAACCAACCAACCAACCCTGATCAGAGGACCTCAGATTCCCTCTGGTATAATATGGCTGCAGTAGCTCCTTGATGTAGGCAGGTGCCTGCCCATGCAAGGCCCTAAACGTGATTATAAGAACCTTAAACTGGATTGTGAATTTGATTGGAAGCCATTGTAAGTACATTGGATTGGTGTAGCTTGAGACCTGTTGGTGGACTTGGTCAGGAGCTTGGCAGCAGCATTTTGTAAGCGCTTTGACAGCTGAAAAGGGAATTGCAGAAATCAAGAGGGGAGGAAATAAACGCTCCATCTGAGCTGTCGACACAATGGTTTAGCGATGTTTCTCAGCTGGATGAAACAGGAGCGATTCAAACAATTTACATTCAAAGCCCATTGAAATGCCTCCATCATGGAGTACAGGTGGAAGAGCCAAGAGTTTCCATCACCTTCAGGAGGCAGTTTGAGGCAGAATTTTTTTTTTTCAAGGCTGGTAACACAACCCACAAGCAGAATATTCAGGTAGAAATCTCAAAGACACATTTCTAGCCTGTTCACATAAAAAAAAATGCTTTATAGGTCGCATGTGCACGCAGCTTATCGCAGTTCATTTTCAGGCTGTGACCATGAGCAGCTGACAGAAGCAAAGGGGGAAGTCAGGCGATGTAGCACAGAGAGTGACAAAGTGTATGGGCGGAGGATAGAGTTGATGGACGACTTTAACCCAGGAGAAAGCTGCTCATGTCCTGTGTGAAACCAAAAGTCAAGGTGAATTATTTTAAATTAGGTCCCGTTCATAATATACTTCTATTTACCCAAACAATGACCTTTTCCGAAACCTAACCAAGTAGCTTTGGTGCCAAAGCCTAACCCTAGATCGATTTACAACGTTTACCACATGACAACGGTCCGGCTTGACAAAGGTCTGGTTCACCTGTTATTGGCAGCTATTGTCCAACGATCATATATGTCATTTTGGGACTTACTGCCATTCGAGTCATTCGGTCGTTTAAGTATGAACATGTGTCGGGCACATCTCAAAACCTGATTAAATGAAACTAGAAAACTATCACCACTGCCCAAACACCACTATGGCCGTGTCAGCAATTTGGGTGAAATAACGAGCATTATAAATGCAGAAAGCATTCACATAAAGTGTTTGTGATGTATCGTAAAGCTAACAAATTATAACTACTAGTAGGATGTGCTTTGTCCATTTTATCCACTGTGCATGTCCCTCGTTATATTTCCCATCTAAATCACCTCACCTTCACCTCAATCTGAAATAACTGCTCAGAAAAGTACAAACCCCGGCCACACTGACAATTTCTCCTCTGCAGAGGTCTCACAAAACTCAAGCAGGTTCCCATTACCGGGAAAACTAAAAGCCCTCACAGACGCGCACAGCACACCTGTGTATTTCTATCTTTATTATTGGATATCTCAGCTCCTTCAGTGCTAAAGAAAGCAGGGAACAAGGCCATTTGTAAAGTCTCACAGGTGAAATGTTTCATGCTCTCACAATGCATTAGCACTGCTGTGTGTCTGCGAAACCCACGGTGACCTTTCAGTGCTCCACACTCACCTCTAATGAAACAAGCTGTTAAGGGGGGTCATAAACGTTACCATTGCAATCGCGAACCACTCATTGAATTGGCTGGTGGTCCTGCTTCCCCTAGTCACTTACTTATAGTACAAATGGTACATCTGAAGTAGAGACGGTGATTCTCCGCTCGCACAATGCAGTGTGACGAGTTTTGGACGAATACATGTTTGTTTATTTCATGTTAACCTGGCAGTGACGTTAGCATTGTCTTCAATCAAAGTCATCAAAATGCTCTTTTATCCATTAGTTTTTAACGTTTTGAGCATTTTTGATCGCAATAGTAAGGTTAGCCAGTCATCCATCTATCTATCTGTACCTTACTACTAAAATGTACCGTAGTACAGCACAGTCAGGTTTGTGAGCATTGAGGTCAGAGCTTGACCGCTCACTTTCGCAGGACAACATGTGTCAGTCTGTGTAGTTCTTGGAAGCTCCTCCGAACAACATCCGTAAAAGAAAAAATAGCTGCAGCGACCTGTTAGCCAAGCTCCTAGGCATAGAAATTACTTAAATGACTTCTGCTAGCTTGTTTAGGTTTGTACCGTTAGCGACCAGGGGAAGGCAACGTAACTGTCGAGTTAACAGGAAGAAGACAAGCAGTTCGTAACATGGACACACGTCACACCACATTCTGCTAGTAGAGAATATGTAGATTGGTTTTATTTGTAGCTGTTGGCGGCGGTGTTCCTGGATGTTAGCCAAAAAAGTCATCACGACCTAACAACAACTGATTACTGTTTAAAAAAAATAACTGCATGTTGCATTGACGTAATGTTGACGTTAGAGTTTAAAGTGCCTTAATTAATTTCCATATGTGCCTATAGTTTGGGCAGACGAGGCGCTGATAATAACCATGAACTGAAAAGTCTATTTTCTCTGCCTTGTCTTCAGCTTCCAACTGTTCAGTCCACCGCACTAGAAAGTGGCCTGAGGATAATTTATGTAAAGCAAAGAGGTAAGAAGATGAAAACGTGGCGAGGGTTTAATTATCACTGGAAATGAACTTCACTTCATTGCAAAAAAAAAAAAAAAAAAGGCAAGAAAGACATAGCAGTGATTTTTGATAATGTGCCTTTTAAATGCAGCTATCCGTATCTTGTTTCTCATTTATTTGGATTGCTTATTACTGGTGGAGTCAAAGAGTTGGCAGGAAACATGAGAACAATTCCGGCTATTACCAGAAATGACAGCAATCCCTTTTCAATTTTGAGAAAGGTATTTTTGCGAACCCATGCCCGCCAATGCTAAAAAAAAGAAGGTATTATTGTGTCTGCTGCACATGCAAATTGGTACTGCATCTACTACATGAACATACTGACTAAGGTCTGGTTTCTGGTGTGTCTTTGTCCCCTTTGTTAGCCTGTTATCCTCCAGGTAATGGATTACAATCTCATACCACATGGTACCAGGGTCGTGTGCAAGCTCCAGCCCAACAATCGAGTACTGACAGCCGCAGCCAGCACTACAGTGTGTCTGTTGCAGTCATTTCATACCTGCAGCACAAGACAGACATGCACACACAGCGATGGGTAACTGTATTGATGCACACATTAGGTCGTACAGAATCCATGGCCTGAAATATGCATGTGTGTACTTCCAGCTGATGGGGAGCGAGCTCGAGTGTGAGGACTCATTGATATTTTTCTCAGGCCGGTAAAAATCCTTCTAGACCCCCCGGTGACCCACTCTTTAATGCATGCCTCGTACACACACTTCTGCACTTGTGCATACACACACACACAGACACACACACACACACACACAAACCTTTTATTGCTCTTAACTGTGCTTTTGTGTGTGAAGTGTGTCAGACAGCGCGGGCTCTTACACGTCATCATTCGTCTTGCATCCTGACAACCATTCAATCAAACATTGGCCTCCGGGATTGAGCCGGAAACCTTCTCCGCGGGGACGGCTGTTACCATGGTAACTGAGGAGGTGTGCGACCCACCAACAAGCCAAAGAATGCAGTGTTGTCTTGTTCCTCTCCCCGAGAAAACATCAAGTTTGTGTTAGTTTATCCGTCCCTCCCGCTTTCTTTCTGTCTGATTTATCCCAGCGTGGAGGATTGTTGTGTACCTCTCACTCTCGCTTACAATTCCGGGGCTTGCGGGCAATCATGATGTGCCACAGGTGCACCGGAGCACACAAGGTTTTTCCCATCATTTGTCAGAATGCAAAATCTCCACACTTGTTTTTTTTTTTTTCCGAAACCAGGCTGCGAACACAGGTGCACCATTATTTCCACATGGAGCTTTGCATCATGGTGATGAAATGTGTTTGCTTTAAATTATTGCCAAAAAAAGCAAACGGTGTAAACAAAACTGAGTGAAAATGCTGAGGAGTGCATATGCTTTGCACAAATAGTCTGAAGCCATGGTGGATGTTGTCTGGCACAGTGGAGCTGCATGTTGATGTTGAGCAGGTACCATGTTCACCATCCTATTTTAGCCTGACACACAGGTCATCCGAGGCTGACGGGGAGGTCATTAATTTTGCAGGTGTTTGGTCATGTTCTAAAATGTTGCAGAAATAGAAGTCGGGGAAATGAATACAATTCATCCCGTGGGGGACATTCATGTGTGAGCCAAAATGTCATAGCAATCCATCCAAACAGAGACGTTTCACTCGCAGCCACAAATGTCAGCCTCATGATGGCGCTACAGGAGACATCAGGGAATCGCCCGAATCATCAGGATTCATCATGAGTGTCTCTACGAGATTTCGTAACGATCCATCCAATAGTTGCTGAGACATTTCTGTCCGGATCAGACTGGTGCAGCCACCAACTGAGAATAAGAAGAGGCTGGTCTGGAGATTAAACAATATTTAATTGGATATTCTCATTTGCATGTGAACTTGTGCCGCTAGGGGGTTGTCTATCTAAACAAAACATAAGATGTCTGCAGAGTGTTGTGTGGCCGGGCGAAGAAGGGGGAGCTCAGCTGCTTGGAGCCAGCTAAAGAGTTTGGATTAGAGTCAGAACCTCCGGAGAACAAAACACCTGGATTCTGCTCCGATCTGGAACAGTGGGAACATGGGAGGAGAGCTCAGAGATTACTGTTAAACTTTTGAGATAAAAAAAAAACCCAAAAAACACTTCATCTTCACTCCTGTTTATCAACTCAACTGCAGCAGCGATCTGCAGAGCTGAACTTGTCCTCTTATATTGTCTGCCGACTGGAGCCGGAGGGGAACGACTCTATTTCATCATCATAAGTAGTCAAATCTGTATCTTATTCACCATTATGTCTGAAAATAATGGTACATGAGAGTACTGTATGTAATTTAACATAACTTAATAACTTAACGTAAGTAATCAACCGGGGAAGTTTCATTCATCTTGTCTAGTCAAAAACCCTTTTCACTGCTGCTACCACAGTTATTCTTTCAGAGCTGCATTCAGCTCTCTGTGATCGATTACACGTCTAAAGAATCCTTCCCTGTGCCATGGCGTGAATCTCCGCTGCCCCACAGCAGAAATCATCCTGCGCATCTCGCACGGAGCCTACTTGCTATTTTCACTTGACATCCTCTTTTCTCTGCGAGTAATTAAAGAGAGCGTTTGGGCGCGTGCGGTGACAGGAGGTCCGCCGAGATAGCCAGTAGTCTAATTAGAACCACATATCTCCTTTCTCATCTATGAAAACACCAGTCACCTATGCTTTTACACCAGCTGTGATTTAGGCATCCTGCTCCAGAACGGGGGTGTTTAATGAAACCCTCTTTTGCTGGAGGAGTTTCAAGGGTGCAAACAAAAACAGCACTCGGGAGAATTAAGGTGTTTTTTTTTTTGCACTTGTGTTATGGTTGAAATTATGATTAATTGCGCTGAAGGGGAGAGCTGTAGCAAACAAGCTGTGCCGCTCGCTCAACTCACAAACAGTGAAGAAGAAATGTGGAACAACATATGGTCACCGTTGAGATGAATGCTGGTTCATCACTTTGTGGTGTTTCATGTGGATGCAGGGCGGGTTGTAGCTGATAAAATATTAACCAGGGAGAATATTTATGCATGTGTTTTCATTTATACCCGACAGGCTTCTGTTGTCAAGGAAGTGCTATGAACTGATTCATTACGCTGCAGGATCATGTTTACTCAGCTTGGCTCTGTATTATTTCTCATTCGCAGCCCCTACGGTGCCTATGCTCGCTCACACTGAACGCTGTTACAGTCAACTGCCAATCTGCACTCCGTTGCGCGGGGCTCGCCTGCTGACAAATGGCTCGGAGGAGAGGTCCAAGGAGAGTCCTGTCAGAACCAGTCAGCGCTCTACTGCTGCTGCAGCAATCTAAGGAAATGTGGGGGGGATGGGGGGGTAGTAAGAGACAGAGAGTGAGAGAGAGGAGATGTTCACAAAGTAAATCCTTAAAAAGTTAGTTAAAAATCCCAAACAGGCGCAGAAAACTGATGGAAATTCTGTATTGCACTAAGGTACACACACTCACTATGAACTAGTTGCTTTTTAGTAAACTAATAAGTGGCATATTATCACATGATTGGTCACTCTTTAATGCCCCATTCAGCATAAGCATATACTACTTGGCCATAATCTAAGAGACCTCCCTTAGTAACGTCTTGATTACTGCTCATTAATAACAAGTAAGGAAGTAGGTACACACAACCTGTGATCTTAAGATGCTTTGCAGACCTTATAAGGTGGAAGTGCCATAAGAATGTTTTTTTTTTTTTTATGTACAATATATAATTTCTGGGTCGCTGGGGGGTGGGGGGGGTGAGAGAGTCAAGGGCAGAGCCAGACTTCTGGAGGAATGAACACCCTGAGACACACATCGGATTCTGCTCTGATTCGGAGTTGTTAACGGACGAGAGAACCTGATTCTCTGGTGAGTGCTGAGTCTTGTGATTGACGTAAGGCATTCACACAGAGTCACACATCCTCTGCGTGACATTGCCTCCTAGCCTACAGCTAAAGCACAGGAAAGTAATCCGGCTGTTTAAGGCAAAAAAAACACTCCAGCGAGTAATGTGAGTAAACAAAAATGCAGGTGATGAACGCGCAGTTAAACAACCGCCATTTGTGATAAAAATCCATCAGACGTGACCCAGGCACAAATGTTTATGGATGAGGTAATGGTTCTGTTTGTATTCTGTCTTCCTTCCGTCATTCTTTGACTCTATCCTGGCAGTTTTAGCAACAACTGACCAAATGAAGATCACCATTCCCTTCAGTTAACTTGTAGATTTCTCCTAGCTTGAATATTATGAATCACTCAACAACATATATAATAAAGGTCTCGTCAAATACTGAAGATCTGGGTTGGTAGGTCAGGCTGGCCACCATCCAAAAAGCATTAAGAACAATCAACTTATCATTTTAAAGATTTGACCTTTACTACATAAATCTTACATATTATATCTTTAGGGGCCTAAATAACACTTAATAAAGATGCTGTGTGATACAGCAAAACACAATATTACAAATAACTCTAAATGAATCCTTCTAACTCTGAATTTGTTTTTACATTTGAAGTGAGGTGTAGCCCAAAGCTCTTATAGAACCAGTGTGGGTTAATAAATGTCCCACTGGTGAATTAGAATAGGTAATATGCTAAAAAAGCAGCCAGTTAATGGTTAATACATGTAACCTTATAAAGTGTAATCTAGAATGTCTTGAATTGATGCAGCAGGCAATATACACAACTATGATATAAGAGCAGAAGATGCTGAAAAAATACAGAATGCTCAGTGATGATCACAACTCGTAGTCTTTCACACTCTGGCCTCAGTGTGAGCCATCTCTACAGTAAAATGGATCTGCTCGGGGGTTAACCAGCGTGCAATTGAAAAGCCATCCACGGCAGCTTGATTTACAGTTTTATTGGCTGATTATTCAGGTCAAAACTGCTGAGTCTGGTTATGATCCACGGAGAAAGAGACAGAGAGCAAAGGTTCAAATGGAGACTTGATGTTTGGCACAGAGGGAATAAAGCGTCTAATAATCCCATAATGTGAATGTGAACTGTATTCCTCAATGCCTGATTTCAATCAGGGGAGCATTACCGGAGGAGTCTAAGGGTAATAGCCTGGGCTCAGAGACAGTAGATACTTCTGCCAAGAAGTAGCACAGCTCACAGGCAATTTGTTTACCCACCGTCGATGTTTAATTTATTGACCTGTTGTTGGATTCAAATGTCAACCGATGGCAGCTTTCATTACGAGAATACATCTCAGGGTGCTGCAAGAATTACAAAAAAAGAAGAGCTGAAGAGCTGTTAAAATACAATCATTGATAACATGTGACATGCTTTGAAATAGAGAATTTTTTTCAAATCAGTTTGGAATCTCTAGCTTTGCGGAATGGGTCCAGGTCCCCGTCTCATTCAGTTGTTTAGAAGAATGTGGCAACACTGCCTTGATGTGAAGCTCCAGAGATGTTTCAGTGGAGAGCAGCTAATGATTTCCTTTTTTTTTGGGGGGGGGGGGGTCCTCAACCAGCTGAGACTTTAAATTATGCCTACATCTGTAGTTGTTCATTTAAGGCTGGGTTGATCAGACGTTGCTGGACTGAATTTTTTTTTTTAAAGATTTTTTGTGGCATAGACACCTTTATTAGCAGTAGACAGAGAGGAAACACGGGAGAAAGAGGGGGAGGTGACATGCAGCAAAGGACCTCCGGCCGGAATCGAACCGGGGTCGGCTGCGTTTTATGGCATTCGCTCTAACCACTTGACCACCTGCGCGCCTGCTGGACTGAATTTAAGATCAATGTTTTTGATCTCAGTATATATGTATATATATACATATATATATATACAATTTAAAAGTAAATAAATAAACTTTCATCATTAGAACAGAAACTTGCTCGTCTCTGATTTTTGTGTGCATTTAGTTAATTAAAAGTTGGAGTGCAGGGCTTTGACTTATCTATGTAATTAAAGTTCCTGCGAGTGATCTCGTTTCATTAGAATCGGTGTTAAATAGCTCTATATTCCAACAATTATCACTGGCATAGAATGTTTGGTCAGTAACCCACATCTCTCCTCATCCCTCTCATGCAGTAACAGAGAAAAGACATTTTCCGGTATCCCTACCCTATCAAATCAGGACAGAGAACTCCATAAAGAGATGATGCAGATGTCTGCTCGTGAGCACGCGGAGATCTGGTACCTACACAGACAACGGATCAGGGAAAGTTCAGGCACTCCCAGTGGCGGTTTATAATGCCAAACAGGCTGAGTGATGAAACACCCTTATAGAAAACAGAGGCAAGAGAGCAGCCTCGCAATAAGAGGAAGGAGTCATGCAAGTGTGGTGACGTAGAAAGGACAGGAAGTTAGCTAAAACTATGACAACACTTACACCTAAGTCAGTTCACATTGTGATAGTACAACCTTTGCTTAAGTAAAGTTTCTGAATGTCTTCATGCTGAAATGCAGCTAAAGCAGACTTTTCCAAAGTGTGATGCATGTTTGGATTATTTAGTTTTAGTTTAGTCTTTTTCTTGTTTGACTGCAGGGTGACAAAGTAAACAGCAAAACAGTCCTTCATCCAAGTTGCTGCTGCTGATGTGTCCTTGAGCAAGCAACAGAATCCCTGCGAGGCAGAGGCACAGCTGTGAAGTCACGCAGAAGTGAATCTCTCCTCTGGGAATCAAGCAAGTCTCAGTGAGAGAAGGAATTAAGGGGATAATTTGGGGACATTCCTGCTTCGCACACAGCTCGGCGAGGAGGCAGGACGCGGGGTTTGGAACGTCCTACAGCAAGGACTCGCATTTAAATCCATGATGTGCTGAGCACAGCGCTTTCACCTCAATATTGCTTCTTCACTCTGATATTGCGCATTATGAATCATCTCAATGTAAACATCCCACAGTAGTGCTCCGGATTCAGCGTTTGGTTCAACAGCCCGAAGTGCTTTGTGTGTTGAAAACGCCGCCTCTGTGCAGAATACTACTGAAGCTTTCCTAGTGGGAAAAAGCACAGAGTTCTTGCAGCAGTCAGTGTTTCATAACAGGAACAAAGCAGAAGGGGTAACACATCTATAAACCTCTCTGCTTCAAACAAATGTAAGTACACAGAGAGACATGCACATTTACATGACGACACAAACACACACGCTCACACACACACTCCCTCACTCCCTCTTGGCTTGCGTTGCAACTCTATGATAGAAAGATGTCTCACTCCAGGGGTGCAGTATAACACTGTCAGAGGTGCGTGACAGATATTAATGTCATGGAGGAACATGATGGATGGAATTCCTTTATGATGTTGCTTTCTATCTCCGGCTCTGTCTCCCAGAGCCTGGCATGCAGCAGACAGCCCTTTAATGAGCTCTGGAAACATCCATATCCGCTGACAGCCCTTCCTTTGCGGCCTCTTTGCCTAAAAACGGCCTGACGGGCACTGGCTCCCAGGGAGACGGGGAAGTCTCCAAGAGAACATCCAGACATCGTGTACCCAACAACAGGAAACATGGAGTAAACGAGGGCATGTTTTTTTTCCCCCTTTAATTATGAATGAGAATGTGATTGTGGCAGTGTAACACATGCTGCGTTGGACTCAGAAGTATGCAGAATAATAATCACACTGTGTGTCATCTTGGAGCATACATAATGCCTCCACCTGTTCTTTTATTAGGCAAAGACAAGTATCATCATGTTTAACCTGTTTTCTTTCTTGATCTCACAATATTGATAGCTTTTTTTTTCTTTTTCTTTATCCATAATTCATGTTAATTATGCTGAGAGGAGATTGTTAAGCTTCAGTTTGATAGACAGTGCTGTTAATCAGCTGATAATAAATGTTGTCTGCACTGATTAGCTCTCTATTAAATAAAAATGGCTCCTGATTAGAAGAAACAGAAACCCGTCAGTGACTGATTGCTACCTGTATCTAAATATAGGACGCTGCATCTCATGAATATATGTATATAAATACAAACATGTTGATTTATATCATAAAAACATAAAGTCATTCACAGGAAATAATAATTAACAATACACAACTTTTTGTCTTTTGTTTTCAGTGCTGATTGTTGAGTTAATGTCAAATCTGTTTAAAGGGTAACTCCACCAATTTACACATTTAGTGTGTATACAGCTTTTGGGGAGTTCTACTGCATATGAAAAAAAGTAGTATAAAGCATTTTGTGGCTCCAGAGGAAGCTGCATGCAATCTGATAAATTGCCTCCAGTGATGTCACTCTATGGCTTAGTTTGCATTGTGGGTAGTGTATGCACGGGGTTTTGGCAGACATGGAAAGTTTTTAAAACAAAAGATCAAAATGGATACAGAAAAACCAGTGATATATTAATTCCTTGCATTCTTTTCCAAAACCGGATGCAAGCATTACCCACAATGCACCATCACCACTGAGTGGCATCACTGGAGGCAATCAATGCAATTACATTCAGCTTCCTCTGGCCTCAAAAGGCTTTATACAAATATTTTTCACATGGAAAGTTGTCACCAAGACCTGTAAACCAACTTTAATGTGTAAAATCAGCAGAGTTACCCTAAAGGAATCTTACATTTAGAAGATTTTTACAAAGATTAAAGAAAAATGTATTACATAAAGCAGTCTCTGTTACTAGTACAGTTACTGGTGATTAAGCATGCAATATTGAGGCCTCCACTCAAGTACTTTTTCCAGTATTTTCTTTTCATTCAACTTTCTAAGTCAACTCCACTAAAGTTTAGAGGGCCATATTATCCTTTTTATATCATATCTATATTCTTTTTTTACTTAACAAGTACAATGGATTCCAAAATTGCGTTCCACAATACATATGAGGATTTTTTAAAATATACTGATTTGTACTAAATTAAACCAAACAAAAGTATACAAATACAACTGAAACAATTTCTTGATTAATCGAAGAGTCGATTGACAGAAAGTCATTTTCATCCAAAATCATTTCATGATTCCAGCGTCTCAAATGTGAGATTTTGCAACATTTTCCCCGTAATTCTTCTAAAATTTTGAATTAAACAAACAATAGGAAGGTGTCACTTGAAGTTCTGTGTGATTGTGACCGCAATTTTCACTTTTATTGACATTTTTATGCCCAAACAATCAGATTAATGGAGAAAATAATGAGCAGATTAATCCACAATGAAAAAAAATCATCATCAGTTGTTGGCAAAAAATTATTAGAAATATATATATATATATACAGCGTAATGAATCTATATAATAGTAATACAGTCGCAGGTAAAAACAATTCTGAATACTTTCACTTTTCAAAATTTCCCTACTCTTTCCTGATAATACTTGATTACATTTGCATGCAGTACTTTTTGATTGATTTGAACATTTCCTCCGCCACCGGACATACAGTGATTGCAGACAAAGATAGGCATAAATAAAGAAAGATAAAAACTGTGTTATTATTAAACAACACCTGATGAAGTGTCATCACACTGTGTAGAGCAAAATATCCTTTGTGTGCTCAAAGCAGCGATTCCACCGCCTCTGCAGTTTTACAGTAAAACCGAGCTGACACCTAGTGGTGGAAACAGCAGCCTGCTACTGTACAGACATATTTTCTTTAACCTTAAGGTACTTTATTGATCCCAGTAGGGAAGCTCTCCTCTTGTTCACAATCCTCCGGGGTGACTCGGGGTCAGGATTAATTACAGAACGACCTCCCTGGAGATAAAAGGATTCAGCGTCTTGCTGAAAGGACAAATCAGCAGGACTCCACCAGGCAAAGACTTGAACCTTGGTTTCTTTGGTTGAAGGACGAATCCCAGCTGAGAAAAACACCGCCGGTGCCCCAGGAAGCAAGCTCAGGTTATTTCAAGTTCCATGTAAATTAACTCTCTGGTGACCGCTGCCACTGCTGAAAGCAATTCTGCTTCATTATATTGTAAACAGTTAGCATAGTCTAATGGCACGCAGCAAACAGTTACGCAAACACTGAAAACACAAATGGTCGTTATCCACGATGGGACTACTGTGAGGTTATTAGAAGGAACAGAAAACACCTTCAGCCATATGCTGACATTGTGGTGTCACGTTTCAGCAAGTCATGGGGCCAAATAGTTCCATGTTCTTTTCATTTTTATTTTTTAGACAACAAAGAAAGAAACAAGGGGAGAAAGTGAGGGGGACATTATGCAGCAAAAGTCCCCTGCCAGAACTTAACCAGAGCCGTTCACACTATCACAAGAAGGGAGGCTCTAAACACTGGGCCACCGGGTCCCCAAGAGGAAACAAATTTACCAAAATATTATAATAAAAATACAACATATCAGACTTATATATCATATAGAATCATAAAGCCAGGACTTATTTCCCTTTCGTCCCTGGTCCAACAGGAATAACAAAGACGAAGACAGATATTCAGTGTCTGATACAAAGGAGTACAATATTATAAAATAAAAGAACAGGGAAAGAGGAATCTGAATCACAGTGTCAGATTTTTTCTTCAGTATAGCACACTGTGATAACACCCCGCTATGAGTAACAGTCCTACATTTAAAACCTTAATTAAGTAAAAGTAAGTATTGTCAGAACAATGTACTCCAAGTATCAAAAGTAAAAGTACAGATTCTACACAGTGAGCCCCTGTCAATGTTTAATTATCAAGCCTGATGTTTATGTTCTGATCTGATATTTTTAAGGTTAAGCTCATTTTCACTACTTTATTGTTACTAACAGGTAACCGTGACATTGGTACTCAGTCTTATTGCTTCCTGTTTTATTTTGTAAGGTCCATCCTCATGTGTCATGTTGTGTTACTTCCTGTATTTCTTAATGGTTTCCCTCCCTTGTGATTGTCCTGATTAGTCTCGCCTGTCTCTGATGAGCCTTCTGTGTAATTAGTCATTGTGTTTTTCCTCTTTCTGTTGGCAGTTCGCCTGTTTAGTTCCCGATGTCCCTGTGTTTGTTCCTCCTGGTCTTTGCTGTGTGGGTTTTCCCGCAGCATCATTGCAGTTTGTACTTCTTTAAGTTTTTCTGTGTTTCCCTTTTTTCAATGGTTTTGCTCCTTCCTGTTTTTGGCGCTTCTGTTTCTTGTATTTTGGACTTTAGATAATTGGACTTTGGATAATTAACGCTCACTTTTTGTTCCCACAGTTTGCCTGCCTGTAGTCTGATCCACTAACCGTTAACATGAGTAGTTTAATCTACAGCGATGCATCATATCCCATAAGATTGTCATTTATGTTGTAGCATTGCTGTCCTGTGAGACCCCTGTTTACCTAGAACTCTCTTTCATTAGCTCAGAAAAACAGCCTGGGTGCAGCGTTGTGACGATGCATTTTCCAGCTAATCAAAGAGGGTTTTTAATTTGTTCATTTTGAGAACGTTTAATCCATCAATTCATCAGAGAAATTCAAAATCACCAAATTCGGAGACAGATGGTTTTCACTGCGTAAGAAGGGTTTGACCAGCTGTAATCTAAAAACTGGCAAATGTCCGGTAAATAAGATGTAGCGGAGCAGAGCATGGAATGTAAATACAAGTACGAATAAATTGTATATATTCATTGATTCCATGAACAGAAAATAAAGTTGTTTCAGACAGCAGACAAGGTTAAAAACATATATATTAATGACACCTGAAAAAGAATAATATCATGAAAGACAACAATTGTGAATCAAGATGCAAAGATCCATAAAATGTAGATGAGAGATAGACAGATGACCTATAGTATATCAGAAGATATACTTTACTGTGTATCGGGACAATAACAAGCTTTTCTCATCTTGTTTGCATCCACTATCAGCTCCTAGAAACACAAACACCATTTGTAGTTTCTCGATTTACAAAGACAGACCTGCATTTTACTCAAAACGTCTAATTCTCTTTCTTCAGTGTGCTCAGGAAACAAAGATTGATTCAACACAAGAGGGCGCTAGAGTCCTACACTTGATCTGGTTATTTTTCAGAGCCAGGCGTGCTCCATGTTGGTGAACAAAAACAAAGGAGCGTTTCAGCGTGGCTCTTCTGTGTGGCATAAAACATGTATGTTCATAGTTCCACTAAAAAAATGAGCCAACAATCTAGTCTATTCTCGCTGCGTCGTCTGAAAGAGAACCAGGCACTAAGCATTCAGTGCCCGGCCGAGGACAGCCCCGAGCTCAGCGGAGGTCAGTAAAGCGTGCAACTATTTCCTTTCTGCAGGATATTAACACCTGCATATCTGTTCATCACAGGCCTCACACCTCAACAAGTGAAATCATCCACTTCCTGTCAGCGCCCTCTCACTCACCCCTTCCACTTTATTGTTCATCTCTGATGTGTGACGGCGTGCAGCCGAGAATGTCTCTGTGCTGACGCATGATTGGTAGAACCCCCCTGCTGCGCTCCGTCTCCTCCAGGAAGTAGGCATTTCTGCCCGGTTCCTGTCTTCCTGGCTGACCCCGCAGTCAAACATGTGCATATTTACAGGCAGGGGAGCGGCGGGGGAGACACTCTAAATTCAGATAGAGGCTGAGCCTAATGGCTGCATTGGAGGGACCGTGATATCTGTTGATTTTCGTTTGATCGTACCAGGAAGGCATAGAGAGAGTAGAGATTATGAGCAGGAGAAGAAGAGCATAGCAGGACTGGGGAGGTTGTCAGAGGAATCACACTGGTAAAAGAGGTTACGGACTGTAAAAAGAAAAAAAAAGAAGTGATACAGTCCTGTTAGTCTGCCTGTCAGGTTTTCCAGAGATCATGTGTGAGTGTGAGATTGGCTGCATGATGGCACACTTATCCCATGTGCAGCTTTTAATAATGAATTATCTTGAAAACCAATCAAGTTGCTTCTCTGTATCTGTGAACCACGCCACTTCCTCTCCTCAGAACCAAAGCTGGGTCCGTCCTCTCGTTGCTCGTCCGGCGAAGAGAGGAAAGGGCCCGGGAGCTGGAGGCAGGAGGGTAAATATTTGTTTTGTGGTCTCTCCGTTGAGCTCCGGACCTCTGTGCGCCTCTTAAGAAAACTTTCTCCCGCACGGGAGCAACCAGAGCAAACAATCCCACATCACGCCGTCTGGCTCGCCATGGACCCTCGCGTGTTTGTTTGTTCAGACAGCCGCCATGACAGACGGAGGAACACTGGGAAGGGAGAAATCTGAAGAACTAGAGAGAGAGGGAACAAGAATGGAGAGGAGGAGGAGGAGGAGGAGGAGGAGGAGGTCGGGCTGTTTCATGAGATAGAGGGCTGATGGAGGAGTACGCCACAGATGGTGCGCTTGTCCTATTCCCAAAAGCTTTGCTCTCTTCAGACGTGGGTCAAACAGTATTTAAAAATAATTCTCAGCATATCCAGAATGCATGGACCACACAGGACAAACAGGAGGGAGAGGGAATTTTGCAGTACGGTTAGGGATGCTACACCTCTGATGGAAAGATGGGAGAAGTTTTGTGGTTCAGTAAACATTTATGGAGCTTTGCGGTTAAACAGCGCTGCAGCATTCTCCTAAACAACTGAGTAGATGGGGACTTGTTTTAAACAGCAAAGCAATGGCAGAAATAAAAAAATAAACTTATAATGGCTCCAGACAGCTCAACGGACGTGATCCAAGACTCCTGAAGTAACTTTATCCCAAATTGTTATGAAAATATGTTATTTACACCCTACCGTGTGGCTGAGCTAATGCTTTTAGCTTAGCAGCTTCAGTGACGATTTCAGCTTAAAAGAGGGTGGACATAACATCTTTTCAAGTCAATGTAGGATTTCAGGCCTTCAGGAGACTTGGATAATCCGGACAAGTTCTATGGAGCCATCATTTTGGTCTTTTTTTGGAAAGATTTTTTTCAATTTTAAAACAAGTCCTTATCTTCTTCAGTTGCTTAGCAGAATGCTGCTTTGCTGCGAAGCTCCAGGAATATTTTGCGGACTACGAAACTTGATGATTGAGTAGATAATCACTGCGTTTTCATTTTTGGGGTGGACTTATCCTTTAAGAGAGTTGCTGTCTTGATTTAGTGGAGATATTTCATCCCAACACTTATCTTGTGAATATTCTGGGTAAAAGCTAGCATCTTTAGGCAACTATCCATCTGTTTGCTTGCGCGTGTGTGTGCGTGTGTGTGTGTGTGTGTGCGTTTGTGTGTGTGTGTGTGTGTCTCCCTCCTCCTCCCCTGCTCTCAGCTCAGGCCCGTTTTGTTGTGTGTGTGGGGAGCAGAGGGGTTTGAAGGAGCAGATCAGAGGACGCTGTAGAGGCTCACTGAGCACTGGGGTGAGATTAGCTCCCTCACAGAGGAATCAAACTGACCTGGGAGGCATGCCATCAGAAGGACAGATGGATAAGAACTATTGACCTGCTGACCTGCATCAGATTCTCACTAACTCATGCTAATTCCATGCAAATTGGTACAAATGCCCACTCTGACTTTTTCTCCGTCAGTTTCTCTCAGTTTTTTTCCTCTTTATTTTTCACTTCTCGCGCACGCACCACGCGGCGCACGCAGACACATGCAATGTGCACACGCGCACGCAGACATATAAACACACGCACACATCAACGCAAACATGTAAAACACGCTCTCCCTCGTGGCGTGCCCTCATGGTGGTCGGTTGCACTTCTAAAGGCTTAATCTGTCGGTCCCACCTCCCTGGTTAAGAGAACAAAGGCCCCTCTCCCCTGACACAAAGGGAGCTCACACACCCCTACACACACGTCCGATTTCAGCCCCAGACGGACCACCCATCCTTGAAGACCATTGCCTCACACAAGGGGAGGGGAGACGGCAACAACGGCCGCGTATCAATGGCCAGAGTGTCGAGCAACTCCACTTACGCTGTCCCAGACATTAAAGTCTCCTTTTTCTACTTTTTTTTCCCAGAGTGGGCAGTTCACACACTCTTTCGGGGGTGTTTTGTTTTTGTGCTAGAAAAGGCGATCAAGGGACACCACGTTGAGGAGTCCCTGGCAGGCTTTGATCCGAAAGGTTTGTTGAGATATGTGGTCTCGCTGGTGGAGAGATTAAATTGTCTCACCGCCAAAGAGAATTATCGCCGCGCTCTTAAAACGAAAAGGGGATCAGGTAGCCAGTTTTCTTCTTTAAAGAGCAGCGACTCACGACAAACACTTTAAAGGTCAGTGGAGGCTGATGTTGGAGGATGTCAGTCATGCTTAAAATGACGAAGCTTGCATTATGCAGCCAATCACACACACACAGTTCCATTTCTGTGTTGATACAATTTTCCCTGTGGTATTTTTTTATGTAATTGCATTTTTGTGTGTGTGTGTGTGTGCAGGCTGATGTCATGACTGAAGTGACCGTCCCTGCTCAAGTCTCCCCGCTAACCGCCCAGCTATGATCTGCTCATAATAAATGCCAAGAGAAAGCTGTTTGGCGAAGTGTATGGCACTAAACTGACTTTATATCTATGAAAACGTTATCTTGCGGTCCAACACAGGCGTCAGGCGTACGGAAGACAATCATTCCAGTGTTTATTGATCACAAAGTTTCCTCCCTTAAACTCGGCTACAACAGCGATGTTGGGTTTGTCCGACTGGTTGCGTGAAATTCGCAATGTGACCATGACACTGTGACTTCACTTCCAGCTGGCAACCGCCAAGCTCCATGTCAACAGCCCTCTCCATCCCTTTGTTTCCTATGTCTCAATACTGACATACACATCACCATTAAAAAAAAAAAATGAAGTAATTGTTCATCGTTTTGGGAAAAACGCCTGTTAGCTTTCAAGCCAAGAGTTCGGTGAGAAGATTGATGCCATTCTTGTGACTAGACCAAGGCTGCCCAAAGTGGGGCTGCCCGTGGGTTGATTTTGCCTGCCAGATGTTTCTAACGGAAAAAAATACATATAAAAATGTGTTTTAAGAAATGCTATTTTATTTTTTGAGACTCATTCCTGACTTGTAGGGTCTGCCGCCATCCCAAACGAGTTGGGAATGAAACACAGAAATCTACTTTCCTTACAAATAGCACCATTAAATATATAGGTCTCGTGATTTTTTTGGTTCATTTTTCATAACTAAAGAGACACTGTGCCAGAAGTCAGTTCAGTTAAGGGAACTTGGGATCCTATTACGGAAGCCCTGAGAGAAACTTGAAGAAACTTAGAAAGAATATCCTAACCGTATTGTACAATTTTGCACCTTCACAATACAACACAATACTTGTTTGTTTTCAGGCCCTGTTCAACCATGAAGTTTCAATCTTGTTCCTCCAATGGAAAAAGTTTGGGCAGGACTGGAAACAGGAAACAAAGGTAACAAACCTGCCCAAAAGCACATTTAAAGTCCGCTAGTTAACTTTTGTCTTTTTTTATCTAGGTCATTCAAAAGGAGTTTAGGAGTTTATTTATTGAAAACAGGGACAATGCACAAAAGAACATTAATCTTGTAAAACAAGAAAAAATGTATTGAGCCAGGTTATAGCAATTTTGCTAGTTTCCGCCTGTAGTCCCAAAAAAGCTGACACAGTGACCATTTAGGAGAAAGTTCTGTACATTTTACATGGACATCCAATCAGTGTTGTTCAGTAGTACTTTGTAGGCAGGCACTGATTGTAGAATGAAATAAAGACGGTGAAATGTCCGACGTGCTGGACTGTTCCTCGGCCTGGAATCCCTGCTGCTTGCCTAGCGACCAAGAAACAGTCCAGCACAAAACTCCCAATGAAACCACAACTTTTTTACACTTTTTGTGTGGATTTAACAAGTGAAATATATACATGGGTTGATTAGTGAGCTTTAAAGCTGATGGTGGGTAGAATCTGTTGCCGGTAGACAGAGCAATGCCTGCTAATTCCAGTCGTTGTGCTAAGCTAAAGCTAACCAAGTCCTAGCTGTACTGCATGGACATGAGAGCGGTATCAATGCTCTCATTTAACTCTTGGCAAGAAAGCAAACATGTATATTTTACAATGAATTATTCATTTTAACATGAAACTTTGCTCGTAGCATCACCAGGGTCCCTACTCATGAACACGAGCATTGAGAACATTGTTTGTGTATACAGAGTTTATGAGAAAGAAGGTTTTTGAACTACTCACGTTAGCTGCTGCATCTCCGGCGTGTCGCCGTCATGGCAGGCAAAAAGTGTCGATCCCTGAGTGAAACGCAAATACGGAAAATCTTAAAAGTGCCTCTATCATCGTAATTATGCTTTTACACGAAGGTTTGACTCATATTCAATCTCAAATAAAGCCTCGGTTTCTTTTTGGCCAGAGTTTCACTTTAAGATTGTTTTCAGGTTTAAGGGTCCAAACAGAATCCAGTTATTTTTCTAGATGTTCATGTGTGTGTTAATGATTGAACCAACCACCCCAGCAGAGACTCTCCCGGGCTCACATGTTGGATATTCCCCCGCGGGATCACGCCAGTGTGTACCATCAGCCTTATACTGCTCCATTGGCTGAGTAACTGCATTTGTTTGAGCTGAGCTTTCTTCCAGTTTACTCACAGCCTCTGCCGAGTTGCCAGCCAGATCTCCATAATCCGCAAACAATTATCATATTTGCCTCAGCGGATGACTCAGGTTTTTGTTTACTGATTCAAAATTAACAATTTACACAGCTGGGTTTGTAGCGAACACCTTTCTGGGATGGCGGCGCTCCATCTGGAAGCAGAACAGGAGGGCTGATGTTAGATGCAAACGGCTCTTTCCAAAATTTAGAAAATATTGTGATTTTGCAGCTAAACGCGCTTAAGATTCTCATGGATGTGACAATGAGCAAACATAAGAGTTATTCAGATTGCAATTAAGTGGTCAGTGGGATAGTAAAATATACCACCAACATGAGGACTTTAGAGCCTTAAGAAAGTTGATGGAGATAATTCTCCTTAAAAACTTAGACTAAATGTAAAAAAAAAAAAAAAAAAAGAAAGAAATCCCAGAATTCATAGGAGAAGATGTGTTTGTAATGGTTGGAAGAGTTGAATTTGAGTGTACTTGCATTCATGAGCCGGTCTCGTCAGTGTCGGCTCACGAGCAATAATCACTTCCTTGTGTAAACCATGTTAAATGAGGCATAGTTTTAAAGGTCATAATACTGCCAAAGCACAGAGAGAAGGAACAAGACGACTTCTTAAGTTCAAGAAAAAAACAGATTTGATTTCCTTGTAGAGCTGGATATCATTTAAAATTTTCAGTCAAGATAACAGAGCACGTTCGAGTAACATCAATGCGTTGTTCTTGAAACTTTAGCACACGAGACAATTATAAACTCAAATTTTAAAGTGAATACATGTGATTGGAGGTGTGCTGGGTTTTTTTGGGTGATTATGTCACTTCTGGGTAACTTCCTTTTAGAAATACTGACTAAAACATGTTATAATCCACTTTTCATTTAATACCTTTTTCTTTTTTTCTTTTTTTTTAAAAAAAGGTATTAAAAGAATAACTAAAGTGATTTAATTTGTCTCAATTGTCAAAATTATTGTCCATACCAGCAAACAGGACTTAGAATCTGATGGAGATTTGTCTTTGGTACTTAACATTTTTTGTCACATTTTGGTCTGTAACAAAAGAAAAATATTAAAAGGGAAAGTTCACCCTAAAATCAAAAGTTTAGATTTTTTCCATGAATCAGTTACTATATAACAGATAGATATAATAGAAAATAACCAGGAACAGTGCATCTACCCATTGATTTAGAGGCTTGTGCTTGGGAAATTGCATAAAAATGTTTTGATTTTGCGCCAACTTCTTACTTTTTAAAAGTGATTTCTAACTATTTTGGATATGGTAATCCCTGCATTGTTTGGTCTGCCCTGCAAACATACTGTCAGTTAAATATTAGCGTATAGCTTGCCTGTTTATAAACATAATGTAGCAATAAAACCTGCGACTGTGTTGTGTTGTTTCTTATGATTAGAGTTTACTTTGCCAACACAGTGATCATTAGTTTTAAGTAAATGGAAAACTGAATTGCTGAATCAGAACAACAGCTCTTTTAGTCACATACTCTATGGAGGCTCACATTACTGTCAGCTATGTGCCACCTACAGGCCAAAGCAAACCGCAAACGGATTTGCCAATGCTGTTTGGGCCGACTACAAAAGGGAATGGACGGATTTGAACACTGGATGTATTGGGTAACAGGTATTATGCCAGCTCTGCCCGTTGTGCCAAGTCATAAAACTGGGCGGCACTGTTCGGCTTGAAACTCCTGCTATCAACAGGCAGATCTGTTGCTCAGGCTTTGAGACTGTGTAAAAACACACTCACTCTTACTGAGCTGCCATAACTGAAGTTTGGAAGAAAGAAAAACATAAACAGGAAGTTAAGCTCAGAGGCAGCATGACCCCAACCAAGCAAAGCAATTAGTAGCAACACCATCCACCTATTCCAGTTTCTCAGCCATCTATCAGCCTTATACAGTCGGAAAACACTCACTTTCTACACATGAGCACTTATGTTTAACTCATGTCGCCCATTATCGCAGAGGCAAAGCCGCGCTCCAGTGAGTCACGCTGAGATCTGCCTGGTAATTACACCGGAGAACTCATTCACCCTACAGCGTTCATGACTGGTCATTCTAAGTGACCGCTAGCTCCTCTGCTGCTCTTACGTTTCTTCCATCCTTTAATCCTTCTTTTTTTTCTCTCAGGTCTTTGCTTGGTGATGAGTTTTTGTTATCGTGTGTTGTTCTCATAAGATGTGCATTTTATAGTGAAATACACACTAAAGCTCTAGAAGGTCCGTCTCGGAAATATATTGAAAATTGCATTGGTTGTTTGCCGTCCGACACAGTAAAGCCCCCCGTTGTTCTTCACTGTCGGCGATATGTACAGCGACATTCACATTCGCCATATTAGGGAAATGGAGATGTTCGACGTGACAGACCGCCTTTATCACCTCGGTTATATCTCTCAGTGTGCCCTCTGATTATTTCAAGATGTCCGTAGGCACATCCATGGGAAGAGTTTGCGGAAATTACAAAACGCGTTGTTCTCGTTCAACAAGTTTTAAAAAGAGGAAGAAAACTGTGGAACGGACAAGAAGCTATATTTCTTGTTTGACTCTTTATCTCATTCATCTGACTACCATCAAGCAATAATCTGCTCGACAAATAAGACAAGCTCTGAGTTGTTGTTAGGTTTTTTTAATTATTTAAAAAAAAAAATAGAATCTGTGTTTTTCTGCTTCCAGTCCCGAACACATGTTCTTTATCTCTGCGGGCACTAAGCTTGTCATCTGGCTGTGGTTAAGACTGCAAACATGAATCCGGGCAATGCCTAGATGTGCACAGCTCTTACGTTTAAATATGACATTGCAGGAAAAGATTCGCAGTTCTGTGGATAAATAAAGGTTTTTAAATAGACTGCTGGCAAAGATTCACGCTGTTTACCATGACTCCCATCCCACACGCTGATTCTTGGCTCAGTCTGCACCCTGAGAGATTGGAAGATTGATTATGGAGGCCTGTGTGGGTGTCTCGTGTAAATACATGCCTGTCTTCTTCCTCATCACAGCCATTCTTCAATCCAAACCAATGAGCCACTCTTTCCAGGAGCATAGTCTATTATTTTCCGGCCCAATTGCAGGGTTTTCATGCCTCTTTTTATTGCATTCCAGGATAAAACGAGGTGACACTGACATCTCTGTGCCCTCTAAGTCTGTGCATGAAATGGAGCGTGTGAATTTGGAACCACGCGGCTCCAAAGCTCCCGCCGGCTAGTTAGCTTTTTTTGTACGCGTAACATTTATCATTTAGAAGGGATGTGGAGATCACATGGCTGAGTTGCGTTGTTAATAAACCACTTTGATACTGTCAGTACTACAGGATCTAAACCTGCCAAACCTTCAGCAATGCATCTCCATTCAGAGCTATGCAGCGTGCTTTTATCAAATTAAATTAAATGCTAAAATAGTTGATTATAACACAAATAAATCGTTCATTTATCATTGGATTTAACCTATGTCAATAAATATAGATCCACCGTTTTGAACTGACAATAGATTTGTTTATCACAAGTATGGTTGCTATTTTCATTCCACATTTACTCTGAGCATTTCTTTAGATACGAACTAGGCAATTCACTGGATATAAGAGGCTAGAAGTGGGCGCTCTAGCCCCAAAATAATATCATGATCTATTTAATCGCAGACATGATCCATGAGCTAAACTAAAATCTTTTATTCTCAATTTTGAAATACCCTGTAGACTGTAGCCACACCTTAAATATCCTATGCATGTCTCCATTTGCCCCCCTAAAACAAATATTGCTTTTAAAGATTGTTCTTATTTGGAACAAGCTCCTCATCCTAGATGTTGCTAGCTAACTTGTATAGTGTTATTTAGCCACAGGAAGTAATTCATTCAGTCAGCTAAGTTATCTAGCTGGCTACTTCACTATATCGTTTTTTTTTCACAGATCTGCTAGTTAATGAGTTCATGTGAAGTTTGTAAACAGAACTAAGAGGACATTAAATTCTGCAGCTTTATGACCCGCTTGTGGACGCCTTCACGATCACTCAAGATCCCGCCCACCCAAAGCAAAGGTCTTCCAAAGCTCTGCCTGAGATTTTAATCACAACGCAATTGTTTTCGAGAAAAACGCTGTTAGTGTGCACGCTCCCTGGCCTGTCATACATTGTTAGAATGAGTCTGAAACACTGTGGAAA
The DNA here is from genome assembly GCF_900880675.1 of Sparus aurata. Classification (NCBI taxonomy): domain Eukaryota; kingdom Metazoa; phylum Chordata; class Actinopteri; order Spariformes; family Sparidae; genus Sparus; species Sparus aurata. The sequence continues at coordinate 16,961,511 of NC_044208.1, read as the reverse complement.
TGCAACCAGAGCTCAAAGTGTGTAGCCTCACCAACAGAAGTTCTGAAGCCCGAAGACTGGGCTTAGATTTACTGCTCACAGCCATGTTAAGCTAAGGGGCATAATGGTGGGTCTGTTACCATTAGACACATTTTAAGAGGAAAACATCTTCAAATATCCAAACATCTCTAATTTAAGATTGGGTTGTTACTACTCTTGTAAAGCTAACTAAATCATGTTTTTCTTACCTGGACCAAGCCAAGAAGTTGTATTTTTTGCCTTAACCTGACAGTGTAGTTTTCTTATCTCAACCTAACCAAGTAGTTTTCTTACCTTAACCTGATCAAGTAGTTTTCTTATATAAACCTGATCAAGTAGTTTTCTTACCTAAACCTAACCATGTAGTTTTGTTATCTAAACCTGACAAAGTAGTTTTCTTACCTTAACCAAGTAGGTTTTTGCCTGAACCTAACCAAGTAATTTTTCTTTATCTCAACTTACCAAGTAGATTTTTTACCTAAACCTGTGTTGTGTTTTTCTTGCCTAAAGATAACCAAATACAATTAATGACAAAGTTCCAATACAACTGCCGATGTCCTGCTGCAAAGGACATTTTCCGGACTCGCTGGCAATTGTCTCATTCAGTCGTTTTGGTATGAGGATGTGTCACCACGGCTGGGCCATACCTGAACATACACAAGCACTTTCTATCCAAAGGTGTTGCTGAAGGGACAGTATAGGGTTGAATATTATATTGTTTTTTTTATTTTTCTCTTGACATTCTTCACTCTCCACTATCTGAGCTAATAATCAACCTTTACGTCTTAAATGGATATTTGCTTGTGGGTGTAAAATCAATCAAATAAACAGCGCTGCCCTATCTCTCAGAATAATGTTGGGTCTTTAGCTGTACAAAGTGTAGTAGGTTTGACTAGAGGGCAGTCTTGGCTTTGTCAGGCGGATTGTAAGCCGGACTGTGTGTGTTCCAGTGATTTATTCACCTCCCCTGCTGAATGCCATGTAGTGGCTGGACACCCTGCTGGCTGCAATGACAGGCTCCATAGCAATCTGCCAGACACACAGCAGGACAAGACAAGCTCCCAGCTTCTGTTCTGTGTCTGGAACTGCATATCCATCCCATTGCTTTTCTCTTCAACATCATCTCTGCCTCTCCGTCTGTCTCTCTATCTCTCTCCATTGCTTTACCTGCTCACTCGCTCGCTTTAGGTTCTGGTTACAGACTTGCAGTGGTTGACTTTATGAGCGCAGATAAATCACCTTAGTTATATGTTTGTTTTCTGCACCAACCAGGGAATAATAACTGTTGATGGTGCTTTATGGTCATCATTATCAATCACACAGCTTCTACTCTGTAGTTTTAATTCTCCTCTGCCCATTGTAACTGGGAGAGGAATTTACTGTTTTAGGCACTTAAATAATATTGATGAGATTGATTTTAAAGTTTCCGTAAAGTTTCTACTAAAAAGCGTTATCCTAAGGGAAATTAAGATGGTGAGGACAATGTCTTCTCAGAGGAAAAAATAAAATATAAGTGCATGAACCACCTAGGAGTATTTCATGGGAGTAGAATTTAAATTAGAATGAAGGCTGAGCTGAAATATATGTATTATTTTTTTTTTTTTTAAAAGAGGAAAAAAGCAACTTAATTAAGCATCCCATAGGTCTCTCTTTCCCCGAGCCACACGACAAACACACATGAACACACGCACAGGCAATCAATTTAAAAAACACTCTGACCACCGACACATTCGTCCTTGCGCCTGTATGAGTTCTGCGATGGAAAACATTATGCCAGTGCTCTGCTTCTGCTCTGCGCATATCCCTTCCCCATTCTCTCCACTCAGCCAGACATCACTCTCTAACGACAGATCAATCACCGCAACCATATGTGGTGATGTCATGTTCCTTGAGAGTGAAAAGAAGGCGCTTGTCATGTCCATCTGCTCCAGTTTGTGGAACATTCCAGTGCTTTAACATTAGCATGGCTGTCAGACGGACAATAAAACCTAATCTCCCTCCACCGGAGAGGAAAAGATGAAGCTAGTGTGAAATAACAGATCTATAAAAGTTATATCTCTGTCATTAAATGTAGGAAACAGGGGGATATGTCTTTATCTTCTTCTTCAAGGGGGTTTATTTAGCAAATTTGCACACTTCAATAAATCTGAATACGTAGAAATGTAGAGTTGTGTTTTCAGTTCAGTCTTTAGATGTGTTTTTTTGCAGCTGTCGCTATTTCATTATTTAAAAGTGAGATTATTTAAGTAAATATAAATAACTGTAAAACAAATTAAAATCATTGTTGTGCGCTTGGGATATGTTAGATTTATTGGCCTTCATAATTATTATACAGATTCCACTGTCTTCTCTCTTTATATAGACCAGATACTGCAGGTGAGACTGCAGTAGTTTGTGGGGAACAAATAACTTAACTAAGGACTCGACTTGACTTGAGACTTAGACCAATCAACTTGAATCACACATCTGCAACATGCAGCGAAGTGCCCAGGCTGGATTCAAACCTTGGCGACTGCGGTAAGGACTCAGCCTTGTTAGTGGTATTGGCTCCACCAGGCAAGCAACCAGGACACCAAATGTTTTGGTTCTTTTTAAAAAAGGCCTTGAGCTGTTATACTCCTTTTAAAGTCAACAGACTAAATGAAAAGAGTACTTATCTCACCGAAAAGAAAATGTGGTGCCACCAAGTTTAGTAAAAGTCAACAATCATCATCGATAAAGAAAAACTTTGGTTGAAAAGAACCACTAAAATCAGTGACTGTATATAATATAGATGGAGTTTTCTGGATTGAAAAGTGCCTTAAACCTGCATTCTTTCTGATGGCCAGCAGGGGGTGACTCCACTGGTTGCTCAAATAAAAGTCCAATTTTATGTGAGCTTATGAGAAAACTACTGTACTTCTTACTTGATTCTATACCTCAGTAAACAGATTCCTAATGAGTTTGTGGTCTAAATCGCTCTTCAACACAGCATGATGTGTATTTTGTAAATTACTAGCACATTTAGAGTAAAATAGATGTTAAAGTGAAACTCTCGCCAAAAAGCAACCAAGGCTTTATTTGGGATTGAATATGAGTCAAACCTTTGTGTGAAAGCATAATTACGACGAAAGAGGCACTTTTAAGATTTACCGTAGTTTCGGTTTTGGCCACGTTAATTTTGAACGGGAGTGCATGGGGCAGGATATGCTAGCATCAAAATCGCTATTTTTAGAACACTAAGAAGGCTCGACACAACATGAAACTTTGCTCGTAGCATCACTACAATCATTGTTCTATCATTGTTTGTGTACACAGAGTTTATGAAAAAGAAGGTTTTTGAACTACTCACGTTAGCTGCTGCAGCTCCTGCGCGTCGCCGTCATGGCAGGCAAAAAGTGTCGATCCCTGAGTGCGATCTGACAGGCACGCTTGATGCTACTCATGAACAATGCTCTTGTTCATGAGTAGAGACCCTAGTGATGCTACGAGCAAAGTTTCATGTTGTGTCGAGCCTTCTTAGTGTTCAAAAGGTTTGACTCATATTCAATCCCAAATAAAGCCTCGGTTGCTTTTTGGCGAGAGTTTCGCTTTAAAGCAGGGTTTGCTTGAGGACGTGGCTACCTTGTGATTGACAAATCACAATCATTTCCTCGGGGTTCTCAGTCGGATCTAATCAGGATATCCTCCTCGGCTCCACCCTGTCGTCCACATATGGTCACATCTGGCTAAAAAAACCCAAAAAAAACACGATGGCGATGACTGTAATGCCACACTCGAGGCTTCAAAACGGTAGTCGGCAAACCAATGTGTAATGTCACGGTGGGTTTACACTTTGATAGCATCGTATCACTGTGTAATATGTTGTTTTTTTGCTTGGAATATGTACGGTACGGAAAGATGAACTGTATGTCACCTTTGAAAGTATCAAGTATGGTGCACACACACACACATACACACACAGATATATCCCATCATCACAGAAGTGGGACAAAACCCCAAGCAACACAAGTCGTACACTTCCTCTCCTGCTACACGTGCCACGGAGCAATTACCACCATTAAACTACTCGCCACCTGTTAACTGCCATGTAAATATTCATTTGCAGCAGGGAGAGCGTTTCAGCCAGTGGCCCGCATGGAAACGACCGGTCCAGTAAATCAGCCCAGTGACAGGTCAATGCAGAGGGACGAGAAAAAAAAGGTTAGTGAGCTCATGAAATGTAAATGCTATGTTACCGCAGGAAAACAAAAGCTGAAGGGGGTGTTACTGCACACATTTGCATGAGATATGGGAAAATGAGTTTTTGCTGTTGGCTGGCTTGTGCCTTTAAATAACACCCAAAAGACAACAAACAAACAACATACGCTGCTGTATACTACGAGCCGCTAAATAAACAGCATTAGTTGACAATGAAAACACATGTTTTCTTCAGGAGTAAAGTCTCACATGGAAGCATTTACCTGGTAGGTGAATTAAAATGTAAATGGGAGCCATATTTGCTGCAGCATCTTGCAGGCATGACTGCAGGCTGCATGTTTTGTCGGCCTGGTAAGAGGTGTTAAACATAGCCAAAGGTTTTCAGGATAATTTTGCATGTGTGTGTTTTTTAAGGGATTCGTAAAAAGAATTTTGCTCTGAGTGGTATTTTGCAAATAAAGTTTAATCAACTACTGCAGTTACTTTTGGCACTTCCGTGGCCATTGCCAGGGGTTTAGGAATATATTGATCCTTCAAGCAGAATTCCCAAACCAACAACCCCATAAACTTAGTTATTTGGATTCTGATTATTTCCTTTTTTTCAATTTGGCTAAATTATTTTACCAACAAGAAGATTTTAAAGCTCTTTCAAAGCTGTCTACATTAAGAGAAAAAGGTTCTGGTGGAAAAAGGCTGAACTCTTTTGCGCTTGTTTATTTATTTATCTATTTACATTGAACTAAAGTTGTCAAATTTTCACCTATTAGCTCTAGAAATACTTAGTATACTAATAATTTAATTTACAACATATGTTGCTGATATAAAAAAATAAACTCCCCAAGATTGCAAAACAAAAAATCCTGGATGACAGTGGTTTGAAAGTATTTTTAAAAAACAACCACGGCTTTATTTGGAATCTTCAATTCAAATGGTCGTCAGTTTCTGCACTTGATTACAAATACTTTAAAATACAGGAAAAACTGATTTGCCATCATTTGACCTGGAACCATGTCTGAACCAAAATACAATTATTTCAATGTCAAAATTAAGTGAAATGCAACAACATTGTTTGTATTACTGCAGTTGAATAAACATAAGTAGATATCTGCAGTGTAAAAACGACAGTTTAAACTGTTTGCCTGTGTTGTCTATTACTTTTTTATCCTGCTTCAAACGAGGGCTGCTGGACAGTATCCTGGCAGCACTTTACTTTATCCTCCCCTAATAAAGCATTCACGGGCAGTCTATAAACATGTATTAAAAGGGTTTATAACACACTGCAGCAGATGTAAATGTTTTTTCAAGTAATTGTTAACAACCTTAACTCCTTCTGTGGGCACTGGGTGGAAGCTGGTGTATAAGCAGATAATGAATGACATCATAGAATGTTGTAATAATAAAAAAAAAAAAAAAATTAAAGGCTGGACAATTACTGTACATTAATAAACATGTAGGCTTACTTTAAAATGTCCTTGAATGGACTTGCAACTCACATTACAGTTTATTTATTCCGTAAATACTGCTTGATGCATAATTTGAAATAACTTGTTACCAGTCTTCCTTTATCGAATGTGGAGATTTTAAGTAATAACTCATGTTCTACTTTATTGATGGCTAAACTTAATGTTATTTCACAACTGTTTTCTTTCTATGCGACTTGATTTCTTTCAGTTGCCCTTGATGTTGTTGTTACATCGTCCCGGCAATTTGTTATCCATCAAATGTATGCTGTTAATAATGTAAGATACTGAATGCCAGACATGACAATACAAGGATGTAGCTAATACACAGACTGTTGCGGTTGTTGGAAAACGATGGAAACTCCAGAACTTAATCATTTCATTCTTCACAATGGCTGATGTGTTCTGTCTTTGTAAATGTATTGCGTTGTTGTCAGAGAAACCTATTCCAAAAAAAGAAAACGGTTAGCGTTAGGGTTATTTCTCACATCATTTTGCTGTTCCTTTTGACATTAAAAGAAAAATAATAACCGAGTGAAAGAAATTAATTGCTGTAATTTTACCCTGTTGCCGTCCCTGTTGTCACAACACTCTGTTGTGAGGTCAAAGCGCGGACAGTAATTTAGCCTAATTGTTCTGATTGCACTAATCAATATGGGCATGTAAAAATGCTCACATGGCATCAGTGAATACACACATCGGTGGGCCAAGATCGTAACAGCTTATCCAATAATCTCCACACAGCCTGTCATCATATCTAAGAAATGTACTGGTAAGACGAAAAGGAAATAGGACGTTAAGTACAGGATTGCATGGTAATGATTGTACGTTTAAGTAGTTCCGAGGCACCGTGTGATTCTTATCAAGATACTGTTGCTTCAGTTCACTGCTGTATAATCTCTTTGTTTGGTTCAAGCTCTTGCTCTCAGGCTGCTACCGTCTAGACACCAGGACACCCAAAACCTGTGCATGTGGATCTAAAAACGTCCAGTGCCTCATGTGCACTGGCTCCAGTTCAGCACCCAGTGCGATTCGTTAGGGGTTGAAAGTAATCACCCGTGACCAGGAGGTGTTTTAACATGCGGTTTGTAAATCAATATTGCATTAAAAGGAACTGCTTTTATGTCTCTCACAACTCTCCAGCTCGTGTTTTATAGCTTTTCTGGTGTTTAGAGCTCGAACTAACCTCGTAGGTGAGGCTGCGGGCGCCGCAGATGAAAAAGATTGTGTGAACTTTTCACAGATTCAGTTTCACTTTGTGCAACTGGATATTATCAGCCCGTAATACCATCAAGTAGAGAGTGTTTGTGCCGTTTACATGTTTGGCCTCCTCTCCACTACAGCATGCTGGAAGTCTGTTATCTTGAGAAATGACCTGCTTGCCCTGATCCTGAGGCCTTGTCCCAGTAATTTTTTATCCTCAGCCTTTCAGGGATGAGACCACATCTGTCTCCGGTCACTATTTACACGCTCTTTCACCATAAAGTACTCCGAGTCACACATGCACGGCCAGACAAACACACACACAACCTCCTTCGATCTCATGCCTAATTCAAACCTGCCTTATGAGTCCCCTGACAGATCCACACAGAGTCCGCTCAACACATGCACACAGACATTCAATCACCGGGAAGCAGCGCAGGCCGCGTATAAATCCATCTAGTAAAGCATCTTCCAGACCGTTCCCAATGCGAATGAGATGTCCCAAAGCCTTATGGTGTTATCTGGCCTCTGCAAAGGCAAGAATGTGATCTATGCCCTCCTAATTGTTGCAGGGGGAGGTTTTATAAGCACATTGTGGATAGGCTAAAAGGACAAATAAATCCCACAGCTTGTAGTTTGCTTATAAATCCTCACTTTTCTGCCGTGTTTTTCTAGCTGCAGGACATGGACACGTACATACGGTGGCCCCGAGGGTCAAAACTAAACAACATCAGACAAAAAAAACAACATTTCAGAAAATATCGATATAAAGACATAGTTGTGTTTTCTGAATTGTTTTTTGCGTTTTGTAATATTTTTTTTGTGTTTTGTATGATATTGTGGTGTTTACGGTGGCCCTGAGGGTCAAAACGCAACAACGTCTGAGAAAAAAAAAAAACATTTCAGAAAATGCCATTATGATGACATTGTTGTGTTTTGTCAAATGTTTCGTGTCTTTAGAAACACTTTGTTGTTTCCTTAAATGTTGTTGTATTTTCTGAACCATTGTCGTGTTTTGCGAAATGTTATGTAGTTTTCTAAAATGTGGTTTGTTTTTTTTTACCCCCTGGGCCACCGTACACATGTTTTAAAAAATAATTCTTACCTATGGCTTTATCAGCCAAAATAACAAAAAAACCTTAATTTACACTGTATATTAAAATATACCAAATTTAGAAAAAAAAACTACAAAGCAGATCTTAAGAATTACTTACAAATGCTATTTGACCTCTGCCTGAATGCCTGTCAGTCATTTCTTACATTTCACCCTCTCTTTCCTCCTTTCTTAATGTCAGTATAGAATATCTAGTTCAGTAGGCTTTGCAGGGTCTGATGTCCGTGCCTGCTCTCTACAATAGCTGGTTAGCCATATCTAACATCTGTGGCTCCCCACAGTCAGGGTGAATGCCAGGCTGAATAATGCACCAGGGCGGCGCTGCTGGGGGAGACACACGCCACTCTGCTCTGCCTCTTCTGGTTTCTGGACCTGTGACATGCAATTCATGAAAACACCTCTGAATGTTCGAAAGGATGAGTCCTGCACACTTCTGGCTGTAGTTTTCTCAAAGAGTAAACTCGCCGCGTTTTATGTGGATGTCCAATTAGCTGTGATGGTAAATGTAGTCCGTCTAAGCAATACATTCCTCGGTGCATGCAACACAATGCTATACTGACCAAGAAAAGCTGAGTTGTTGCTGCTGCGGAGCCGTACTGGCATCACCTACATGTAACAGGATGCACTGAGTATGCAAATGTATCAACTGGACTCATATTTTGGGATGCCATATTCACTAACCCTTGGAAATGTAAGTAGTTTATGACCAGCAGCAAGAAGTCACAAAAATGAGACTAAATCCAAGCTGAAATAGCCTGTAGTTTGTTACAGATGTCTTGGTTGATATAGCCTGCTCTGCATAATTAATTGCTTAAATTGCCTACATGTACCACCAACACTGATTGGATGTACACACAAAATGTTGCATCTTCTTCCGATAAAGCTGCTTCAATCGACATTTTGTGTATTAACGATAGAATGGAAGGGGTCACTTGTCGCGCTGAATCAACAGGAAATTATCACCCAACTCTGCATCTCCCCTCAGCTCTATGGAGTGTTTTAGCATCTTTCAGCTTATTGTTTTTAATTCATGGCCCTGAAACATTACTGATTTGGTCCCCCTCACTCCTTTTATGACAGAAGGATGATGTGAACTGGAGCGTTTTAGCACAGTCACAGAAAAATTGGTATTTTGACAAACAGAGGAAAGTTCAAACTGTACATTTCATACAAATCATATCTTTTCCTAACCCTAACCAAGCTGTTTTATGCTGAAACCTGACCAAACCTCAAAAGCCAGATGCCAGATGTTTCCTTCTGGAGTTAGTGGAGAGCCTAACGGGGCTAAACCGAAACAGGATATTGGGCTTACGTTTATTAGGTGGCAACAAAACGTAACTCTAGGTAAACGCTAAAGTTGCTAAGCATGTAGCATCTGTTTGCTAACATGTTCTCCATATCAACTTAAAGGGTAAAATATGTCAGAGTCATTTTTGTATAGCTTGCTTTCTCTGTTTCAATGTGGCTAGTAAAATATAGTTATTGCAGCTTTAAGTGATCACTTTGTTGTTGTTGTTGTTGGCACAAGCTATCTGATGCTAAACACTTTTTATTGGAATTCTGGAGCTATTAGAGGCTCCTACAAAATTGTGAAAGTAAGAAAAGCAGAGGACAAGTTTTAGAAAAAAAGGAAAACTCTACAACAACCCATAACAAGGGTCTCTAAATCTTCAGCCCACCGCCTGCTCCGAGTAAACAAGAGGCCCAAAAACACCACTTTGACCTACGAGAGAGTGTGTGCGGCCATTAATCCTTCAGACAGAATTAACATAACACCCGGGAGTGTGAGTTTCTTACACGCTGATGCCGTGTCGGTGCGGCTGTCAGTGTGGAAGAATAATCTCCGTCCTTCCCTCCACCACGGGCTGCTGACCCCTGGCCGACCCTCGGGGCCAGCGGCTGGGGTGTTAATGTTCACCCTCACCAGGGTTGCACCCAGCATGTTTATTTTATGACACAGGAGAAGGGACCACAGAAGGGAGTGTGGCCTCGGCACATTGACCCCCAAACCCATTAGAAAGGAGGCTACTGAGCTGTAAAGGCCCCGAGTCATGTAGTTCCACTAGTCCATGCGGGCACTGTTGTGGAGCTACTGTCCACCGTGGCTGCGTAGAAAAATCCTGCTCCCATGAGCGTCCTGATTCCTCGCAGATTTTGCGGTGAAAATGATCAAGAATCACAATCAGTGTGTTTGCTTTTAGGGCTGCTGATTCATTCCAGCTTGCTTCATTTTAATGCAATTCAAATCTTGTATTGTTCCATCCTAAGAAATTTGGCTCGCAAGCGGGGGGTTTGAAAAAACACGACAAACCACCACGTTTTGTACTATGCAAACTTGCATCAAAGACAGTAGAGGCTGCACATGGCCGCTCCGGTGCTGTTTTGCATTTGGCGCCGTCATGCCGCGAGAAGAAATGCGAAATGAAGAAACGATGAGACATTTTTTTTTTTCAAAAACATTTGCTCAAATCCTCCTGTAGCGGTCTGTGTGCTTTTTCTTTCATGCAAGCTTCTGCGTCATCGGAGTTCGAAAATGTTTCCGTAAATACACATTTGCATTTGTTTGAACATGAGTGAAAGGCTCCGTGTGTGTGTGTGCGTGCGTGTGTGTGTGTGTGCGTGTGTGAGTGAGGCAGCATTGTGCACGCATCACTCTGGAGAGAATCCGTCGGCCACATTTCCAATTCCGCTCAATTTCAGCAAGAATCTCAGTAATCCCGCTGAAGAGCCGCAGTTCTCCCACAGTGACATCCCATAATGGCGCTAACACCAGAGTGGTGGGCACCCAGTTACGACTCCCGGACTCCATTCGGTGCACGTTCCCAATCCCCCAACCTGTCTGTATGCAAACAGAAACCACCCCACCCCCTCCACCCTCCTCAGAGGAGAACACTGATCTGGCAGCCTTTCACTGAGCCCTGTGTAGACATATTTAATGCCTCAATAACCACTGCTTAAGACAGAGTGATGAACGCCAGGGGCTTTCATTACCGCCAGAAGTTTATCCGTGTGTGTGTGTCTGTGTGTGTGTGTGTGTGTGTTTGAGTGTGTGAGACTACAGTATGTACCTAAATAAGCGTTCCACTGTTATTTACCCATCGGGAATGTGAAGCTGCTGTTGTTTTAAGGGGGGAAAAGAAACACATATGGCACCACCTCTGTTGTGCCGGGAGCATATGGCTCGCTGATTTTCCTCCTCGCGAATTAGCACAGCTAACCTATTAGAGGGGCTACTAATCTGCCTTTCAGCACTACAAATTTATTTTGCGCTTAACGTTTTTTCCGAGCTCGCGGCAAAACGCGAGGGAAAAAAAACTCAAGGCGGTTGACGTCACGCGCGGGGTGATCAAGAAAGCAAATTAAAGCAAAAAATACATTTTGATTTAAGTCTTCTTTTTTTTTTTTAATCTGTTGTTTTAATGGGATTTTTTTATTTATTTTTTTTGCTCTTGTTTCCATGTGCCTGTCTGTGTCTGGGAGGCGCCGAGGCAGCTGGAGAGCAGGGTAAATACAGTCAGAACTGTGGCACAGCATCAGCGCCACAGCTTATTGGTTCCTCACATATGTACACAGTCTGAGGCGAGGCAGGAGCATACCCACAGGTACTGTACATGCCCACAAACAAATACGGATTGATATGCATGAAAAGCAGAGGGGAGGGGATGACGACCTCGTGTTTCCTATATGGCTAAGTGCGACGTATGTTTATGTTCCGAAAGGAAAACTGTTTGCATTTAGACACAAATCCTTCCTCACGCCATTAGCTTCATCTGCAGGCTGTTTTCTGTTTTTCTTCCACTTTGGCGATGATGACAAGAACACCCAAGAGGGAAGTGTCGCTCTCTCTCCCCAGACACTCATCACCCAGAGCGAGAGAGAGAAAGAGAGGGAGAGAGAGAGAGAGCTTGTGGAAGGATCAATTTGTCTGCACAGGAAACTGTGTAATGTTAATCACAACTTTAATTTGGGCCGAATTAGCATTTTGATGAACTTGCGGGGCTGACTCGTGTACTCTAAGCACCTTCAAACGCAGCGCACACAGAGGAAATGGCAGTGTGGTTAATTAACGCTCGCACACAGCAGATGGGCTGCAGTGAAGGGCCTGGCAGAAAGAGACGCAGAGAGCAGGGGCTGATGGGAAGGAGTCACCGTTAATGGGAGAAAAAGAACACAATATAAAAAATGTCCAGCCGTCGCTCGCTCCAAATAAAAATGGCTGGTTCAGAACCAACAGCTAAAGGAGGCGGGGAGCACTAAATAATATTTCCGCCTTGTGGGGAAAACAGAACACAAAGAGTCGGTAATAGCTTACAGAAAACACAACTGGCAAATCTTGGTCAAACATGCAGCCTGTTTACATATGCCCAGCCGTTTCAATCTCGGCGCACAGAGTGGAGCCCAACATGGTGCCTCGCTCTCATTGCTTTTTCACTTGTTCTGTGGAATCTTTTGCTAACGCGTTTAGAATCGACTGCTTCCCATCTCCCGTCCTTCTTCTTCTTTTTAACATGTAGACGCTGTTTCCACAATATCTTCCATACAGCCCTTCCTCTCCCCAAACACACACACACACACACACATATATAGGCCCTATACCGCTCCCGACGTTCTCATTGCAAGTATATATGACCTGACGTCTAATCAGCTTATTTGATTCTGTACTGGCGGTGTATTAGTCCATGATGAAGTTATGTGGAGTGTAAAAACAGGAGATGTGAGAGAAAGAGGAAGTGGGGGAAAGGTTATAAATACAGAGGAGGATCTCCATGGCAGCGTGGGCCCTCAGACGAATTAAACTACTGCACATGGACGACATGGGACACTTGTGTCAGCCCGACGCTCCAAGGTCAGATTTTATCTTTGCATGGTTTCATTACTGATGATAATTTTCCAAAGAGTATGTTAATGTTTTCAGCGCAACAAAATAACCTGCATTATTACAAAGAAGTGAACCTTTGTTGGGAAGTTGTTGTTGTGTTTAGTTTGAAGTAGCGGCTGTTCCCAACATATCCTCATACCTGAACCGCTGAATAGGTCGATTTGCCAGCAACAGGCGAACCGGACCTTCATCGTGCCATCACAGTTTAGTTTAGGAAGAAAAAATACTTGGTTAGGTTTGGGGAAACATCGCTATTTGGGTTAAAATAGCTACGTTTACTTATGTAACTTCAGTCAAGGATGTTCACTGTAAAAAAATGAAGGGAACCGATTATCTCAAAATTACCAAGTAGAGTAAACTTAATCATTTTAAGCTGTTGAAATGTATCTAATAGTTTACTTTGCTTGGTAATTCTGAGGTAATCGGTTTCCTGACTTTTTTGAAGTAAAGTCATTTTCTAGAATCAACAGTGTACCTACGTCACGTACGTAATAACTCACTTTTGTTTTCATGAACACAACATGGACATGAAGAGCGGCCACCTGGGTGAAGGTCCTTTGTTTGTCGTCCACCCCAACCTCCTTCCTACATGGTATCTGTTTCTCTTCATGAGCTTAAAATATTTAAAAGTCGACATTACTATAATAAAGTCGGGGAAACCGATTACCGCACAATTAACAAGCAACGTTTAGATTATTTGATTAAAGTTGTACAAGCTAAACAGTTGTAAAAACTTAGAAATGCTGAAGTCTGCCTATAAAGGAATGTAAATATGAGTCTTATTAAGCTGCTTTCACAGTTGACATATATGCTAGTTTTTCTGATGAGGACCGGCTGACTGCTTTAGTTGACACCAGCTCCTCTGGTGTAATCCAAGTCTCCGTAAGCCCTGAAATCCCAAATTGATTTATGACAACGTTATCTACAGCTATTTTTGAAGACTAACTGTTTGCTGTAGCGGCTACGCTACAGATGAGCTCCACAAAAGCGTCAGCGCGGAACTCATCGGAAATGGGTGCAACAGCTTGACCGCATGTTGAGGGTGTAAATAACGTCTTTTCAAACCATTTGGAGATCTTGGGGCTTCGGTAGACTAGGGTTTACTCCAGATGAGCAGTATCGATTTTTTTTGTTTGTCTTTTGTTATTCATTTTCACATTTGAAATGAAGTCCCCAGCTGCTTCAGTTGTTGAGAAAAATGTTGCGACACTGTTTTGCCGTGAAGCTCAGAAATGTTTTGGGGCTACAAACTTCTCAGGACTTGCCATCAGCACGAGGGTGAGGAATAAAAAACACAATAAAAATGGTTGAGTCGGGTGAGTCAACGGTGGCGGGGAGGGTGGGTTTGGAAGGACAGAGAAGCGGGCTCCCCCGTTGTGATTTCCTGTGGCGGGGGCATTAACAGGAAGTCCGGGCAGGGGGGAAAAGAGAACTTCCCGATCCCTGTCAGTTGCTGCAGAGGGGGCGGCGGTGACAGGAGGCCGACTTAAGCCTGATGTGTAGGTGCTGAATCTCTTGAGAACATGAGAAGAGCAGGTTTGGAGCACCAAATGTGTCAGGAGAAAAAAAAATCAAGTATGGAATTCAAATTGAGTGAACAATGCACAGTGACCTTTGACCTGTGGATGGCTCATGTAGGAAGTAGGAAGTCCGTAGCCGTGCTTCCATAAAGCCTTTTTATGCACATGTTGAAGAATGTCGTGTTAGAAAATTTACGGAAACGGCAAAATCTGCAAAAAGGTTTGTAAGCTCACTTGAGGTGTTTTTTGTGTCTGTTGCAATTAAGAGTCAATGCACAAAATGTTTGATGGAGACAGGTCTGCCAAACAAACTCTGATGAAGCGAACATTCAACAAAAATGACTGATCAGCTGTTTCCGCTGCATGCATTATAACCATTGCATTTCTTTGTCGTCTCCTGACAGCATGCAATGTGGCCAAAGCTAGCCGATATGATAGAAAAATTACAACAATGACGATCCGCCCCTGGTTTGTTGACCTCTAGCCTCCGTCTACTTCCGTAGCCATGTGGCCTACACCGCCACATCCTCTGACGAAATTACGCTTTTACGTAGCTCGCACACTCAAAACTGTTTCCAGATTCTCATATTTTTGCTGAACTTTCAAAGATCTGTTTAAAATTCCCATTACATTTTATGGAAACATGGCGAATGAGAGCCGCTGATGTGTGATAGATCTGAGCTTGTGTGAACTCCGAAGACAAACAAACACAGCCTCAGATGTGAAGGTGGCATGTTGTCTGCCTCGAAGGCGGGACCTCACACCAGTCAGCATCCAGGGCCCCTTCTAATTGGCAATTTGATGTTTTTATCTGCCAGAGATGAGAAAATAATAGAAAGGTATAGAGCCTGTAAGGCTAATATTGAGTCCAGTAAAAGCCATTTAAGATAGACAGTTATCTCTCTCCCCCCCCCTTCTCTGGCACACACACACACACAAAAGCAAGGAGATCTCTGTTCCCAAGCAGCGGGAGAATCTCCAATTATGGCAGGATGCAGCATCAATTTGAGGGCTAATTATGTGCGTAATGAGCTCACCGTCATGCGTCCGCGCCCCCGTCTCCGCGCCCGCCGCTCTACCCAGCCTCCCCCCCTCCTCCTCCTTCTCCTCCATCTCCTCCTCCTCCATCTGAGCGCCCGGTATCTAATTAAAAAACTACATGCGCCGCGGCGCTCTCATCTGATTCACACCACGGATATTAATCCCTCAGATAAACGCGTTTGACGGACACCAAACTATTGCACGAGCTCTGTACGCGACGCACTGCTCTCCCAGCCGGCTGTAAACTGTTTTGCATTTGGATTTTTTTCTTCTCTTAATAAAACATAGAATAATAAAAAAAAAAATACAATGAAAAATTGCTAAATACAAAACGGCTGAACTGGAAATACAGTGAAGCCCGGCGGTTTAAACGTGCAGAAGAAGAATACAAGAATTACAAATAAAATACAAATAATTCAACGTCTAGATTTACATTTTCAAATTTTAAAAGTTGAAGATTAAATCTCCAGTGAAGATCGTGCACACCCGTCTCTGTCCTTCCTGAGGTTTAAGAGTGCATCTCTTTATAAAAAAAGAAAACCAGAGGAGGGAAACCCACCAGAAAATAAGTGGAAAAAAATATATAATGTAACCACCAAAAAACAGGTGAGCAGGTCCGTGCTGCTGGTCAGCGCGACCAAAGAGGCCCTACAGTATATATTACCAGTGCTGTCGTGCTGAAAAGGCGAAGGAGAGGATTTGAGGCCTATTTATTAGACAGCTAACAGCAGCAGCACCAGGGGAGCATTAAGAGATATATTTACCTTTCATTTATTTATTTATTTATTCATTTTTTTATTTATTTAGGCCTACTACACTGGTGTGTTTGTGTGTGTTTTTTTTATTACAATAAACCTGCAGCTTCTATCTTGATCTCAGCAGATCAGGAATTGAATATTTGAATTAAAGCACTTCAGCCTGCAAATAATGATGTATTTAGCATTTTTGAATGAGAAGGACAGAATTTGCACTTACTGTTAATTTTCCATTCATGTAGATTTTATATAAAGAGAAAAAATCAGGTTGTAAGTGATGTTAACCACGTGAAAACTGTTATAATCTGTGTGTGAGTGTATTCTTTTTGTTTCCCTATAATAGAAGCATTTCTCGTTGCTCCTGAAACGATCACCAGTCGCAGCCTTTATTCGGCCCATTACCTGCAGACCATCCCTTCGCCATGCTACGTTATGCGGATGTTATTTATTTATTTATTTATTTATTTATTTATTTATTTATTTATTTATTTATTTATTTATCTCGGCTCGGTCCGTGATCTCCACGCTAATGACAAAAACACAACAAGATCACATCTAAGCTCACTTTTCGGGCACGGCCAAAGTGCCGCGCATACCTTCCCCAACACAGGTCGACGCCCACGCCTAGCGCCCAATCGCTGCGAGGCTTACGGCGCTCCCGTCCAATCGGAGCGGTGCAGGCACACGGTGGGCGGGAACCCCCGAGCGGCTCCGGAGAGGGACGTTGAGATAGTTGAGGAGAGGAGGCTTGTTGGGCACGAATGCCACTCGTTGCGCGTCCTTATAATTTGGAGAGGTGTATGCAGCGCACGGCCCGATCGCCTTTCCAGGTGGAAAATCCAGGAGGAGCCCCGCGACCGAACTTAAACTGGGACGACTGGTGAACCCGGTTCAGGACAGGTGAAATTCCCAGCAGGCTGGCCCCGGCGAGGCCACGGGATCGATTCGGATGCGGGGGAAATGCAGCGCGGGTAGGAAAACACTGCGAATATATCTGCCTGAACCAATCCGTCAACTTCAGCTGGATGTTAATCTTATCTTTTATTATGATTATTATTTTTAAACGTCTTTAAAACAAGTGATACAAATCTGTCAGAGAGGTGAGATCATGTCACAGTTTGAGGGATCGGTGTCGGATCAGGTGACATTTCCTCAGCGCCGGTCATCAGCAGCGTGTCGCGTCCGAAGACGACTCATCCTCCTCCTTTTATCACTCCGAGCAACAACAACAACAAAAACGGCAACACACATGATTATTTAACATCTTTGGCGGAAGCTCGACTTGTGTTAGGATGAGTTATAAAGGCTGGAATGACTTCACGTGGACACGTCTTGTGTTTTTTTTATATTTTATTTTTTTCAAACCAATATTGTGTTTTATAAAAGTACAAATACATTTAAAACAGTGTGAGCATTTTTTAGCAATATTGTTTTTATTATTAGTATTATTATTACATATTTTTGCAATATTCTGGTTATATTTGAGTTATTCAGCACATGTTTTTAATATATTCATGACACTAAATGACGAAGGGGTGTTCTGTGCTGCTGTAATTATTGTCATCTTGTTGAATTTCTATTTTTTCCTTTCTGGTAATTGTTGTCCTGGTTTTATGTAATCTTTAAGTAATTACACTCTTGGTTGACGTGTTAATTGTTTTCCCATCTCTCACACACGCATACACACACACACACAGAGAGCAGGCCCGCATCATGACTTCATCATAAATATAACAATAACAGATGGTTACATCACGTCCGGTTTTGGCGCGAGGCCTCTGCAGATGGAAAATGTAATGGATATGGCTGTAATGTTTTTGTTTTTCTTTCTTCTTCTTCTTTTCTTTCTGTGTCTCGCAGGTCATGGATGAAATCTCGCGGCAGCAGCATCGCGGAGGTGTGACTACAACCAGCTGAAGTGTCTCTCAGGAGGAGTACCGGGGATATTTTCTCTTACTTGGATTCGAGTGTTTGCGTTAAAACTCCAGATTTTTTCCCTTTTTTTATTTTAATTTTTAATTTTTTAAAGTTGGTAAATATCTGCAATGAAAAGGAGGCAGGGCGGAGAGGAGTCGGTCCAGCTGCGCTGATTTGAATGAGCCCCGTCTCGGACCAGGAAAGGACGCAGAGAACTGAACCGGCGCCGACATGAAGGAGAAATCCAAAACGGCCGCAAGGACTAGACGGGAAAAGGAGAACAGTGAATTTTACGAGCTGGCCAAAATGTTGCCTTTACCGTCGGCCATCACGTCCCAGCTGGACAAAGCGTCCATCATACGGCTGACCACCAGCTACCTGAAGATGAGAATCGTTTTCCCTCAGGGTGAGCGACGACACAGCGCTGCCAGTCTGTCTCCTGCACTGGAGCTCAAATTATCCATATATATAAATTTTCTCTCTCACACCAAAAATTATAATTTTTGTTTTTTAGGGTTTAGTATTTGCATGACGTCAAGGTCACAGAGTCTCACAATAACAAGACAACCCGTAGCTTTATTTTGTAGTAAACAAATAGAAAAATAAAAGAAAGGGGGATAAAATGAGCCGTAGTTTAAATAAAATACACGAGGAATATTATGGCGTTATAACACAGTAAGGCAACAGCATCATTAATAAATAGTAAATCTATTCTGAATTGAGCTCTAGTTTATAGAAATGTAATAGTTAGTGCACTAAAATACACGTATTAAGCAATAGTTTTTCATATTTATGTTTAGAATGCAACACATACTAATATGTAATTTATTTATAAACATTACTTGGAGGCAGCTGATGTTTATAAGCCTTGACACTTACATAATAGATGGTTTATAAAGCGTTGTATTGTTTGTCAACAGTTAAATAACCATGTTTAAATATACCATTTATTAATATTGCTCGTGCTTTTTTTTTTTTTTAGCTTTTTATAAATTTTGACCAATAATATAAGACCTGTAAACCTGTTGGTCCTGTAAACAATCCTGTGCTGTTACTGAGGATTTAAAAAAATAAAATAATAATAATAATAATAATAATAATAATAATAATAATAATAATAATAATAATCGAAATATTAAAGGAGCATTACAGTCGTTTTTGTGCATCGATCTTGCAGGGAGTCTTCACAGATGGATTATGATCGCTTTTAATTCCGTGCGTCCAGAGGAGACGGTCTCGCCACCAGCTTTTACCGCGCAGCTTCTCTCCGCAGGCTCCCTCCGACTGCGTGACTGAGAGCAAGACGTCCCAATTATGTTTATATGAAAAAAAAAAAAAAAGAAAGAAAGAAAAGAAAGGGCCCTGCGCTTGTTTCTAATCACCTGGAGCCACGAGAGCAGGAGGACACACACTCACACTCACACACAGCCTGTCGGGAAAAAACGCAATTAATGACGCCAAACCGGATTCACAAAACCCCAGTTGTGTTCTCTGCCATAACATAAAAGTATAGACTATAGAATAAAATACATTAGCAGCCTTGTTTTTATTTACCAGAAAGTATAGCCTACTTTATTTATTTTTTATCCCAGCTCCCTTTCTCTCTGCATCCTCTTATCTGCTGGGTTTGATATTAAGCGACGCGTCCGACAGCGGAGACTTGTTTTCATTTTCATTTTTTGCAGCGGGGGAGACGGACACCTAATTTATTGATGATACCCGAGCTCCACGAGATTTCTGATGAAACCGAATGAATTTCAATGAGCAGCGCTGGTTCCTCGCTTTGTTCCACTTACACCGGAGGGGAAAAAAAAACAAAAAACAGCCAGTGGGGCCCGAGCTGGAGGGACGTATTGGACCGGAAATGTGCGAACAAAATAAAATAAAAAATACATAATAATCATAATAATAACTCCTGTGGCGTCACCAATAATTAAAATTTAATCCAGATGTGTGATTTATGTCCTCCCTCCAGGCTGAAGTGATGTGCTGAAGAGGCGACTTGTAAACAGCAGCAGAGGACACTGTGGACGCTTTAACACTAAATGGGCCTTTTTAACAGACACGCCTCTGGCTCTAAGTGTGTGTGTGTGTGTGTGTGTGCGTGTGCTACAGAGAGCCATACCTCTCTCACTGTAGGCTTACAGTAACAACAATTGTTTTACAGTTATGGTATCTTTTTTAATGTAAGACACGCTTTAATTATGTCGTCACACACTCACGTTGCTTCCCTCTGTGCAGGTTTGGGTGAAGCTTGGGGTCATGCAAGTCGAACAAGGTCTCTGGACAATGTTGGACGAGAGCTGGGAGCTCATCTGCTGCAGGTAGATTAATCATTATTATTATTATTATCATTATTATTATTATTATTATTATTATTATAGACTTGTTTTGAGGTAACTGTGGCCCTGTCGTTTTCTTCGCAGACGTTGGACGGATTCATCTTCGTCGTGGCTCCTGACGGGAAGATCATGTACATCTCAGAGACAGCGTCGGTCCATTTGGGACTGTCTCAGGTCCGCCATTTTAATTGTTCTTATATTTCTCACGCTGTAAAGATAATTTAATGCAAAGATTGGATGAAAAAAACCCCGCCGTCCTTCGCTGTTAATTACCTGAGTTATTCTCAACAGGTAGAGTTGACTGGGAACAGTATTTATGAGTACGTCCATCCCGCCGACCACGACGAGATGACAGCCGTCCTGACGCCACACCAGCCCTATCACTCACATTTCGTCCAAGGTAAAATAAATAAATGCATGAAATACATCCTTACACGAATACACACCGTCCATTTGCAATTCAATTACAGCTTCCTGTGCCTACTGTCAGCATGTGGTTTATCATAAATGCAGCGGATGCATACATCGGATAGAAGCGCGTCACCTTGTTCCTATGGATCGTCAAAGATCGACTATTTATTTATTTTTATGTCACACAAATAATTTATTTTGTAACGTTATTAATATAATATACATATTATTATTATTGTTGTTGTTATTATTATTATTATTATTATTATTATTATTATTATTTTCTCCAATGAGATTGTTTTTTTGTTTTTTTAGTAAACTCTTATTTTGAAAAATGTTCTTCTTCCTGCAGAATATGAAATGGAGCGCTCTTTCTTCTTGCGGATGAAATGTGTGCTGGCAAAAAGGAACGCAGGCCTCACCAGCGGCGGATACAAGGTGGGCAACTATTTATTCATTAGCAAAATAATTAATTGCAATAAAGTAATTAATGGAGAAACATTTGGCATTCCATTTGTCAAATGGCTAAACTTAAAAAAAGTCAAAATCTTATATCCTAGATATTTGTTTTGTTTAAAGGTGCATTCTGTAGTTTTGGGGAAGAAAAGATCTTCAATTAATGATTTTTTACACAAACACGCACACACACACACCGACACACATGCACACACACACACACACACACACACTGATCTTAAAGGACAACACAATTTCTTACTGTTTTACTTTGTTTACATGTTGCGGACCCTGCCACCTTTCCAGCTTCAGACAGTGTCCTGGGGACATTATTTTCCTCTGAGAGCAGCTTGTTTGTTCAGTCCAGGAAAAAATACATTTTTGAGTTTGTATTATTACCTAATTCATACTGTAAATATTAGAGCTTAACTTTCTGTTTCCAAACTACACACTGCCCCTTTAATATTTCATTGCACTTAATATGAGATAAAATCACAGAGATAGACATATTTCAGTGAGATTTGGGGAATTTTCACATTTTCTCATATTTTCACTTACAGGAACAGGAAACACTTTGAATGAATTGTTTCTTTAAACTAATTTTTTAAATGTCATTTTTTTTATAGTGTATTTAAAAAATATATATATTTTTTATCTACAAACAAATAATATAGGCTGGGAAAAAAATCTATACCCTTACCTATTTCTCCGGTCAGCATATACATCATGCAGTATGCTTCTCACATGTTAATCAATCAACTAGACTTGTTTTTATTTCTCTCTGTCTGCCTGTCTCCACCACAGGTGATCCACTGCAGCGGCTACCTGAAGATCCGTCAGTACAGTTTGGACATGTCCCCCTTCGAGGGCTGCTACCAGAACGTGGGCTTGGTGGCTGTGGGTCACTCTCTGCCACCCAGCGCCGTGACCGAGATCAAACTGCACAGCAACATGTTCATGTTCAGAGCCAGCCTGGACATGAAGCTCATCTTCCTGGACTCCAGGTATCAGAGGAGAACTACTGGAGCTAAAATTGTTACCGTTTAAAACACGAGCAGTGAATTATCCCCGCATTATTCTGCATATCCCCGACACAATTTGTTAATTCCTCTCCAGGGTGGCCGAGCTGACAGGCTACGAACCCCAGGACCTGATAGAGAAAACCTTGTACCATCACGTCCACAGCTGTGACATCTTCCACCTCCGCTGTGCGCACCACCTCTGTGAGTCACAAGCCTGCACTCTATTATGCTCTAACAACAGGCTCTCTGACCTGCCTTTGTCAGACAGTAACTGCAGAGGCAACCTGCTGCAGCCGCCACGTGCAGATAATCACACATGTCGCACACACACAAACACGCATGTTGTTAATGATTTTGCTCTGTCTTCTGTCTGACTCTTTTTTTTTTTTTTTTTTATCTTTTCCAGTGCTGGTAAAAGGCCAAGTCACCACTAAGTATTATCGTTTCCTGGCAAAGCACGGCGGCTGGGTCTGGGTCCAGAGCTACGCCACGATCGTCCACAACAGCCGGTCGTCAAGACCTCACTGCATAGTCAGCGTCAATTACGTCCTCACGTGAGTCTCACTAGACAACCAAATCCTAAAAAGAAAATCAGAGAGAAACGTTCCTCAAGAGAAACAGATTTAAGACTAAAAGTTATATTACGTCGTCGAGACGTTTGTTAATGGAAAAGGCGTCACTCATGCATATAAATTGGTTGGAATCTTTCATTTGTAATTATGAATCATCCATTTTCAGATATTAAGTTGTTACACTGATTGCATTCTGGACCGAAATCCCTAAAAAGACGGCTACATAAACAAAGTAACACAAGGTTTTTAAAGGGCTAAAAGCAGCTGCATTTGTAATGGTGTTTGCAGAGGGAGCAGCGCTGAATATTTAACCAGATTAAGTAAAATCATATCGTACACTCTCGTGATCCGTGCTCGAAGCTCAGTCTATGATACGATGGCTCTTTGTCTCTCGGAGAAATCCTCCTCTTTATCCCTCTGTAGCCTCTCTGTACAAATCCGCCAAACACTGCGGCTGCGGGGCTCAGGCAGTTGTGTGTTATGAGAGCACAAAGCACACTGAGGCCCCTCTGAGACGGCAAGACAAACACCAGGGTTCAACCCCATCAAAAAACCTCTACTGTCACCATCGATCGGCAGCCTAAGGAAGGCAAAATCGATCAAACGGTGAACTAGGAATCAATATCTATCTCATAGCTGTAGCACATGTTGGATTTTTTCCTCGTTAGGTTCGGCTGATCCACACGTCGCTTTATCTGTTTGTGTGTGTCCTTCCGCGTGTGCCTGTGTGAGTCTCCGTACGTGCGTGCATGCCTGTGGCTGCACTCCAGCGATCGATCCCTCCGATGCAGCAAGGAAAAAACCAAGCAACTACATTAAAATGACAGCGAATCTCCAAACGCATAATTAGCTCCTACGCAGAAGTATCCGGGGGGGGGGGGGAAGAGAAAAAGCAGCGAACACTTGGCATGAGCACAAAAAAAATAAAATAAAATAACACTAAAGAAATAAACAGCAATTCAATCACCTTGCTCCGACCAGTGTTTAAACCCAACACAAATCCATTAATAAATCATGGTTGGAGGTTGGCTGGTGGCGCATTTCAGACACAAGGTGCTCTGACATTGACCCTGAGGTGGAATTCGGCTAACACAGCTGAGTTTGCACAAAGGCCCAGCATTATTGGCTCAGACATAAGTCAGCCAGGGTACAGATAGGATGCAGAACCAGCCACCGCAACTATACCTGCAAGAGCAAATAGCACTCGCACTGTGTACTGGCTATCCAAACACAGCCTTTCCCCTAAGGTGCTGTACATAAAGAACGGGTCATATTTAGAGTCATATTAAAGAGGCTGGCTGCGCAGGGTCAGGGATGGGCCACAGGGTTTAAAATGCCAGGCAGCTGCTATTACATACTGTTGATGTGATAAGTTAAGAATAGGCTCGTGTTTGCTGAACACTTGACACAGGAGCCTTTTCACTCCCTCGATAGTGACACTTGGACGGAGTTCAGCCACAGGACAGTGGGTTAAAATGTCGGAGAAGGTGCACCGGCTGCACGCATGTTTAAAAAGTAAAAAGACATGTGCTTTACTCAGGAAAATGATTGTTTTATAGGATGCACGAAGAGGACGATCAGTGCAGAGATGCATGTCTGCGCGTGCACGGTTACGCTGTCATCCTGCAGGGCTCTGGCAAAGATTGTACGCCGGAAAAAGAATGATTAACTTTCTTCACGGTGTCTGTTGTTTTTCTCAGAAGCTGCGTGGCTTAATCTCTCGGACTTATCTTAAATGTTGTTTTCACTTCTCATAGACCTCACATCATTCATGGCATTACGAGTGTGTTTGTAAAATACAGTAAGTCTGTGCAGATATCTATATTCAATATTGGCCAAGACGTCTGCAGCAGACTAATTACTGATTATGTCACCTGGTGCAACATCGACACCGAGACGGTATGAGGGAGAAAGGAGGTTGCCCGGATTGTTTGGGGAATGATAGCTTCAAGGTTTCAGAAGCCCAGGAAGGGAAAAACAACAATTCAGATTGCCCTTTAGCAAGGCACTCAACCATCAACACCAGAGTGGAGCTGCCCAGCGGCCCGCAGCAGACGGTTCATTACAATAAAAAGTAACCAAAACCAAATCAAGATTCATACTGCAGGGTTGCGACTAGCCATGTGAGGTTGTGCTAATGTCAGCTGTCTGACGTTAACAATGGCAGTGATAACGCTCCGACGCTTAGCAACTCATGTTTTTCATCAAGATCTTGTATCGTCTTTCACACTGCTCAAAAAAACGACTCTGCATTATTTACAGGGGTTTATCAGCAACTGTCGATCGGACATGCTAATTTCACACGATGCTAGGACGTGTGTTGAAGTTACGTACGCTTGCTTGTTACTTTTTCATCAGTCTCTTTTCAAGCAGTGCTCGAACATTGTCTGAGTTTGATAGAAAGCTAGAAGTAAAATACACCAAAAAGCTGTCACCTTGTTATAGCGCCCTCCGTGTCCCTGCCAGCTGCCTGATCGGGACCAATTATGTGCAACTCTGAGAAAGAAGCAAGATGTCTCACTTCTCACCAGCTTTCGTCGTCAACCCCAGAAAAACAATGTGTCTAGTTCAAAATGTTACTGATTTAGACTTTTCCCAAACAAGTGTTTACTGCTCTCTCATTTGCCGGTGCATTTGCGATGACGAACTTGATGAGCAGGTTCACCAGGGTTTAAAAGCCTGTATATTCACGCTAATTTTGGCGTAAAGGTAGTATTTGTTTATCAAGTTAGCATGCTGACATTTGCTAATTAGCTGTTACCACAAAGTGCAGCTGATGATGATGAGAATTGTGTTGGTTTTGCAGGTTTTTGGTCAGAAACAAAGCAGATGTATTATTTTTATTTTTTTATTTAGACGTATCAAGACTTTTGACTTTCCAGGGGAGGTAAAGAGTCAGAATATCACCAAAGTTTGTACATTTCACTCAATAAAGCATGGGGGTGGGACTTGATAAGCTTTGGCTTCTCCCGCTTTTCCCTTTCGGCCATGTGTATTGTATTATTTGAAGAATGATGAAATGTGATGTTTATGAATTGACATGCCCGAAATAAACAACATAAATAAAAAAAATAAAGCCTTGGTCAACCTAATGGTAGTAGAAGAAAAGTCAGGGTAATCCATTCTAACTTGTTGAGATAATTCAATCTGGACCAAAATGGGGGACTGATTCCTAAAATGCTAACGTGGCTAAAAAGTCGTAACCTGGATAAGTATGGGGTAAAACTTTAATTTCATCTTTATGTCAACAGGGATACTGAGTATAAGGGAATGCAGCTGTCCTTGGACCAAATGAGCCCCACCAAGCCAGCCTTCCCCTACGCCGACAGCCACAGTGAAGACAGGAAGAGCACCAAGTCACGTCTGACACAGGCGAAGGCCAAAGCCAGAGTGTCACCCTACCCACAGGTAATAAACAGCCTGTTTGACGAGCTAAATCAAGAAAGGCGACAACAGCAGGCGTAATCGTTGGACAGATGTTCTCAAAACTGTGATTGTCTTGTTTCTGTCAGTTTTCAGCGTTCAATCCAGAGCGTTCAGAGTCAGACCAAGACAGCCAATGGGGAGGAAGTCCGCTGACAGACTCTGCGTCTCCTCAGCTGCTGGATCCCGGCGAGGCCGCGGAGGCATCGTGTGCCTACAGACTGTATCCAGACTCAGGCTCCCTGTGCTACGGGTTGGGTTTATCAGAAGACGATCTTGCCCATGCACAAACACATCCTCACACCACCACCTGTGACCGCGTGCGATGCCAGAGCGGCCGGTACTTTCTAGGAACCCCCCAGTCGGGGAGAGAGGTGTGGTGGGACGCCACCCGCTCTGTGCTATCGCTGCCGAAATCGTCCGTGGAGAACAGCGAGGGCTACGAAATCACTTCCTACCACGGAGCCATTCACGGTGAGGTGTTAGGGTTGAGACCACAACCATCTGTCTCTGAAAATAGCTCTGGCCTAGCTTCTCCTGGTAGCTGTTTTCCAAATGTTATTATGGGACATGCTAAGTTGTTTACGCCATCTCTTGCCAGTGTGCCGATTGCTACCATCTGTTCAAAAATTGCCTGCAATTGAAAGCCAAGTTATTTCACATTTCACGTCCTCAAACAGGGAAACAACCCCCACTGTGCTTCTGCCAAGACATCCAATCTAACCGACCATGAGTCTATGTGTGTTTAAAGCAGGATTTCACAGTTTTTAAGCTACACAGGCAACTCATGCCTTTAGGAACTGGCACTTGAAATACATGAGAAGAGAAAGAGGATACAGATCATGTTACTTATTAACAAAATGTAATTCATTGATTCCATTGTTATGAAATGTGACCATTGAACTCTCCTTACAGGTCGGGGTCACTGGGACGAAGACAGTGTAGTGAGTTCACCTGATGGAGGCGGGTCCACCAGTGATTCAGGTGAGCGTTACCATGGCGACCACTTTCGGGCAACCCCTCGAGAGCCCAGCAAGATGGAGACGCTGATCCGAGCCACACAGCAGATGATCAAAGAGGAAGAGAGCCGTCTGCAGCAACACAAGGCGCCGCTGGAGGTGTCCGGACTCGCCAAGGCTCACAGCCCCTGCTTCAGCTCCTCACTACCCCACCACTCCCAGATCACCATGCCCAGCGTGGTGTGCCGCGGCCCCGGGGCCCCCAACATCGACCTCTCCTCTGACCGCCTCCATCACCGGGACGCCGTCAAAGTGCTCGGCCCGCACGACAATGACGAGAACACGACCAGCCCGGCATCTCTGTCTCGTCTCAGCAGCCCCAGCTCAGATGGGATCCCCAGGTCGGGCCTCTCCCTCACCAAAGACTACATGCAGACGGACCTGTCCCCCCACCCTCCACAGCCCCAAGGCAGCCCGCTGATCTATCCAGCCCAGGAGAGGCAGCCACTGGACAGGCAAGCGGCCTATGCTTTGACTGGGTACTCCCTGGAGCACCTGTACGACCCGGAGAACCTGCGGAGTTACTCGGGCCTGGCCTGCGGAGGAGTCCAGTACGACGTGGCATCCCATGTGAGGATGCAGGCCGAGCAGATGCAGGGACACAAGGCCACCTCAGTCATCATAACCAACGGGAGCTGACGATATCTGGTGCAGATAGGTCTTGTTCTCGAGAAGAGGACGTTACAGTAAGGTGGTGTTTTGTGCACATGCAGACACTGACCGGGTGCTTGAAACAAACGGCTGGACAAAAAAAAAAAAAAAAAAAGAATAAAAGGTACCTGCACTGGGTTGGTTAGCCTCGGGGGCTAACTCAGCGCAATTGTGTTTGTAAGCTGTTGTATCAAACCATTCTCTCTTCTCTATCATCCAGGGATGATATGAACGAGTGTTGGAGAGCTTACCTTCAGTATGCCACTCCACAGGGCGGAGGTTTGCTCCATTACATAGGGGCATGGTGTTATTTTAAAGGTGGTGAACTGAATTTTCCCTCCCTGCAAAGACGACATTAGTCCCGAGTCTGGTTAAACATCAAGCTATCGTTTCTGTTCCAAACGTCTCACACACCATTGGCCACGCGAGTTAATCTTTTCTGGACACGATTTCCAAAGGCAGTCAGAAAACGTGTTGTTCCATTGCCCCTTCACCTGAAGAAACTCCACGACACAGAGCATAATGTTTGACACATGAGGCGCAACGTGGGAAAGACGAGCGTTTCCCTCTCGTTAGATGTCGATGTTTCCTGGTATTTATTTGTCAGTGGGCTGTTTTACTGTACGTGTCATTTTCTTTCTGTCCAAGCAGAATCTTTTTTCTGGTCACAAAAGGTTATAGTTGTGGTGTTCTGATTACACCGACATTAGAAAAAAAAAAAAAATAATAATGAAGTGGAAAAAACAGAAAGAAAAAAATGCTTCTGATATGTAAAGGTGTAAAATACGCAGGTCAACTTGAAACTGTTTTAATTGTATGTGAAATGCCCTCACTCCAGGTGCAAAGTGAGATTACGAAACCAACACATTTGTAATCTCCCCACGCTATCTAAATATAGGCATTGTATGTATCAACTTACAGTTGTGGCTAAAAGCGATATTGTTTACATATCAGAGTATCATTTTTCCTGTTTTTACCTCACCTGACCGCTACCCCAACTTGTTAGCATAATAGACTATGCTTTTAAAATCCTGCTGCACATGCAATTGTTCTCAAAGGAAACCATTTGTTTTTTGTTTCGTTTTGTCATGACAGCCGAAAGAGTTAAAAAGAACTGATACAAACTTATCTAAAAAAGAAAAAAAAAAAAAGTATGTTGAATGTCTTTTGTTTTCTTATTTAATTTATGATGTAAATATCACCACACAATGAACTTTTGGATAAGAAGTTACAAGATTATTTATTCATTGGTTTAAAAAGAAAAAAAAAAAAGTCTCTTAAATCTGAATACAGTTGCAAACAAGTAACTTTTGTCTCCGTTGATCTTGTCATTCAATGTTATCTGTGAAACCGAAACACACTCAAGGCTGCTGCCTCAGAAAAACGTGGATTTGTGTGGATGTTCATCCATCGTGAACAATCCAGAAAGGTCTGTAACGCATTTTGAGATGTAAGGATATGAATATACACGTGCATATAAATTATAAACACAAAGTTAATTAGTTAGTTTTCATTCCCTTTAGTAATTTCAAACATTTAGCCCATCCTGAACCTGACAACAAGACAGTTAGCTCTTTATGAGATATGATGTATAGATATAAACAAAAATATGTCAAGAGGCTACAGCAGATTTTAGAAGTTAATGTCAATGTTTTTTTATGTGCATTTCATCCTAAATTAATCATTAAAAATAAAATAATTGAACACTGAAATTAGAATTAGAAAAAGAGCAAACACTTAATAATAACCATCATTAATAAAATGCAAAATTATAGCTACTTTCAGGTAATAGTCATTTCTCTCTTATTGTTTATGTACTTTGTGAATTGTTAAAACCCACTGTGCAGACGGCTATTATAATATTCTAACAAATTTTACTAAATCCTCACAAATGTTTGAGAAATGATTTATAAGCAAAATCTATTGTTTATTAACAGTACAATAACTATACATACATTTTTAATTAATTATAAATGTATCATTTTAAAAAAAGAGAGATGGTTACTATGAAGTGTTACAAGTCTGGTGTCAAAGTACATTTTTATTAACACATGGTATGAAAAGACCAAAACCAACAATCTAATGATGTAAAAAAAAATTTAAAAAAAAAAAAAAAAGTTTTAAAATGGGTTGCAAATATAATTTCATTTAAAAAGCACATATTCTCCTGAAACAGCTGGGCACTGTAGTCTTTAGCAAACTTAACACGAATAAGAGTACGAAGTCTGTTTGCTGGTGACTATTTCAGTTGCAAATGTATACACGTTTGGTGCAATAGCAATATTAATGGCAACAGGACAGTGTATTTTGTGACTGACTTAAAACTGCAGTGTTCAGGTTGACCATGATGAACAAATGGCACAGAGAAATTAGTTGTATCAGGATTTGGATGCACAGACTGCAGTTCCTTGTTCGATGTATTGTTAGTTTTGGTCTTTTTCGTGGGATTTATTGACAAAAATTTAAAACAGAATATCATTATTAGAAACATCTAGCACAAAGACTTCATACAAGTCATTAACAGCAAAGTGCCTGTAAGACTACCGAGCTGTCACGTTTTAAATGCACTTGCAGCGGCACGTCTCGGCTGTTCGGGGCGGTTGAACCTGCACGTTTAGCCGCTCTGACCTCTGCTCAGAGGCAATTTCTCTGCCATGTATTTTAATATATGTAAGTTATTCACATGTAGCTGGAGAGCCAGGCCTGCTGGCTGTCTGAGCTGAGATGGACCTGGACACAGTCTGGGCCTCGATGCAGAGCTCTCCATCAGTCACCGCTGACACGACCATGTGATGGTCTGCCAGATATCACTGCTGCTGTCACTCAAGGAGGTAGAGCTGCTACACCTCCCTGCTGTTGACATCACCGAAGTTCAGGAAGGGTGGGTGTGTGTGTGCATGTGTGTGTGTCAGGGAGTGTATGTGAGTTTGTGTTTATTGCTGAGATACTTCAATAACAAGAGGCAGGAGTTATTTTTTTCTCTTTAAACGCTGGGGCTTTTTCCTGATGTGCCCCGAAGGCTTTCACATGTAGAGTTGGCTACAAATGTGGCCAAACACTGGGCCTTCTGCCCAGAATTGCACACTTGCACACACCTCCCCACACTTCTCACCCCTCCACCCAAGATCCACTCTGCCCGAGCACACTCCTAGAGGAATAGTCAAATATAAAGCCTTGGAGAGGGAAATGAACAAGAAGCGTTCAGGTCTTTTACTGAAGTAAAAGTAGCAATAACGCCAAAATGCTCCATTAAATGTGCGATATGTAACAATTGGCCAGCTGTCGAACTCTTGCTAACAATTAGTGGTAAGGGATGACCAGAGTGACTGCTAATTGCTGCTAACTGTATTCTCTTTATACGTTCATGACTGTAGCCACTGTTAGCTCTTTAGCGCAGGTAGCTGTACAGCTAGCCAGACTACCAGGGGAGTGTGTTGGTGTTAACACCACTAGCAAAGGAGCTTCGAACCCAGAGAGAAAGAGGTTTTCAGGCACGGGGCTCGCTGTGTAGTTTGCTAACTTCTGCAACACAATACATAGACATCGTCGACATAACATCAACACACAATGTTACATGTTTTAAACTTCTTTTAAATTCTTACCTATTGCACCTTTAAGTAAAAGTATGTATTGTCAGTAAAAGGCTCAAAAGTTAACATATGTATTATCTATCACTGTAGTCTATATTGCATCATTATTGATTAATTATTATGTAGGAAGCATTTTTACAATACAGCTGGTCAAGGTGAAGTAAATTTTAACTACTTAATATGCTGATTGGTTGTTTGATTCCTAATAAGGCACCATATTGTATAAATTGATGATGTGTTTTGTGTGCTAAACCATTTCCAGGCTCTATTAATTGCACCTTTTACAGTACGGTATGTATAAATGCTTTGCAGATCTGTTGAAGCTGCACTATGTAGTTCTCGGGGGATTGGAAGACATTAATTAGAAGAGAAAGGTCTTAATTGACTGAGTTTTTATGCCTAAACAAACTAAATAAAAACTCTTTTTTCATCTTCACAACTGAAAAATGGACTGCAAACAACCTGACCTCACAGAACAACACAATTACTTACTGTTTTAGCTTGTTTATATTTAGCGGACCCTGCCACTGGTGACCTTATTTTAACAGCTTGTTAATTCAGTCACGCAAAAAAAAAAAAAAAAAATACTTCTGAGTTTGTATTTTTATGTCCTTAATATTGTAAATATTAAAATTCTGAGTTTGAATTTCTTCTCCAGAATCACCTTGGGAATTATAACATTGTTTGGGTTGCCAGGTTGCAAACAAAAATGTAGTGGCATCATTAGTATAACTATATTTAAGCAATATTTGCACCTGAGATGTAGTGGAGTAGAAGTATCATGAGATGTAAAATTGTTGAGTGTAAGTAATTCAAAATTCTATTCCAATCCACATTAACAGGAGCAATCTTTTTAAAACTATGGCATCTTCAAAAAAATAAATAAATAAAAAAAATAGGAGTGGTTTAAGAGGCTAGTGGAGAACAGCAGACATAAGAATAAAAACAAACAGGAACACAACAAAGGGTGATGTAATCACACAAACAGATGTGTTGTGTTAAGTATTCCCTCACTCTCAGGAACGCCCTTCCTAATGAGCCACAGCGCTACAAAATAAAAGCATTTGCAGCTTAATTTAACTACCACGCTACTGCAAATAAAAACTCGAGTGAATCAGCTTTGTTTACACCATATGGCATTAGCAGTTAGAGCAGATAAAGATGCCGGCTGTGTCCTGCGGCTGGCTCAACGTGGAGGTAAACTATGAGCCACAGGAGCGAGATCCCTGGGTTTCACGACTGCAGTGAAAGAGAAATGGATCCTACGGCCGCAGAATATGGCAGTGCAGGTGGCGAGGCTCAGAATAGCCCCTGAAATGCCTACTTGATTGATTTCAGGCCCAGGATTTGAGCCACAATTGCATATTCATACATCAATTAAAGCGTTCCCCCCCACTCGTGCCTCCATAATTCAACCCGGTGCTTAGTGAGGAGTCATCCTTGTGAAGCGGCTTCAGACCATTGCAGAGGAAAATGTTTCAACATGTTTCGTGTCCGTGTGTGCTTTATGACCTCTCTGAGTGTGTACAGACATCTTATAATTGTTTAATTCCTTAAATCTCCCTTTTTTCCCCTTCCAGCCTTTAGATATCTCGCCTTCGAAAACACATGCAAACACGCAGTGCGTGTGCGTCAAAACGTTTTCCTGTGCAGCAAAAAAATCGCACCCGTCTGCCGGTGAGTCACTCGCAAATGAGTGAGCCAAGGGCGAAACAGCACGTGACCTGGGAAAATCATTGAACCGGGGCGTTTAGTGACACCTCTGCAGCAGACCTCATTGCAACAGAACACATTTAGATGTTCTGATCGGGTGGACCAGGATATTGAGGTCAACCGGTCGATCTGATTGGCTGAGCCGGGAGACTGAGGTCGTTCTGCAAAGTGGAGAGGAAATAAGGTTGGTCTCTGTGTCGCAGCCCCTGAACCGGGGATGCCGCTTAGAAAATAGGCTGTTAATTACAGCACTTTGCAACATAATCTGTTTGTTTTTGATGACTTCCTTTTAAAAAATACACCAGTTTGAATGAATAACCGTTCAGAAATGTAAAAGTAAAGGCCTTAACACTAAAATGTTGTGAATCTACCTACATTTTTGGAAACATGTAACAAATGCATATGTTTTTGTCTTTAAATGCACAGTATGTAATTTCTACACTAAAGATCAACTCTCACTCGAAACAATTGAAGAGATAAACATAGTGTCTGATCACTGGAGCAGTTGCCTCCTCCACCATCATTCACGATGAAACGCTGTCGTCTTGACTCAGACAGAAGTGGAAACAGATGAAACAATGTTTTACAGTTTTATTCAGGTTACATTTGGTGACTACTTCCTCACTCTCTGACTCCTAGAAGTCGACAAGCAGCCAATTAGAACGCACCTTTACTTTTAATGATAACAAAAAAAATGAAATAAGGATTTCTCTGGATTTAAACATTCTTGTAAATGTTTGTTCTAATTTAACTGCAAGACTAAAAAAAATACAATATTTTCAGATATTTAAATGCAGAAATGTTACATATTAGATCTTTAAAATGTGCTTGATAATCTCCTAAAATTGCTGGGCACTGTAGTTTTTAGCAAATGTTATGTTGTTATACATTTTCAGATAAGATCTGGTTCACTGGTGAGTATTTACAGCAGCAGGACGGGGCATTTTAGATAATCTTGAAAATAAACTGCAGTGCCCAGGTTCATTGTAATGAAGGAACACGACATCCAGTGCAGCAGTGTCGGTCATTCTTATGTTCCGGACATCAGTACGTCTACGGCACAGAGGAATAAGTTATATCAGGCTTTGATTAAGCAGGTAATGCTTGTTAGTATAAGGATAGGGTTAGGGATTTCCTGACAATAACGAAATATATAGAATATCAGAAGACTTTGCTTGATGCTGTGCTGCATCTGGTGAGAGATACGACAGGAACAACACTGTAGGAAGACAGACATTAAGTGGCAAGACAAATCAAACATATATGTCAGTATCAGAGCACTTGGGAGAAATATAAATATAAGCACTAGTGATGTCAGAGTTTATAATCTCACAGTCAAACTGAATTTTATCCCAACAAGAATTCACTGTTACCTATTTTCTGTTGTCCGATATTAACGATAAATCATCCCTCCCGAGAAATGATGATTGACTTTAAATATTGGTTAACCATGCAAAATGATGATTGGACCAGATTAGAGCCTGACAGATATATCGGCTCGGTATAGTTTTCATTTATTTTTTTTACAGGACATAGTGCAGAAAAAAAGCTTGGTGTAAATTATAATTGTTAAATTCCAAGTGCTATGACGTCATTTTTGACAATAAAGATTACTGCAGAATGTTTACTGGCCTAAATATCGACGTCTGAATGTTTTACTCCCTAATATCAGTATCTACATCGGCCACGATAAGTATGTATTGGTTGGACTCTTGTCCAGATGCATCTGCAGCACTCAGGGTTCCCAGGACGTGAGTGAAAGTATTAAAACCACAAAAACCCTGCGGTCGGATTGAGTAAAATCCCACAAACTTCAAACTAGAATTGGACTTATTACTGAGTAATTTTGATGGGATTGTTACTCCACTCAAAAGGAATTTTGTTTTTTTTTGTTTTTTTAAGTCAGAATCATACCAAAAGCATGATCATTTTCACAAAACCGGAACAAACCCTTCCTTAATTTAAAACTTGCTAATCCCTCAGCAATGAGGCTATTAAAAAAGACTACAAGTACAATATCCTAAGCTGTGTAACACACACACACACACACACACAGCACCGAGGCTCAGACAGTGTGAATCTAATGCCGTCCAATCCTGTGAATCCCTTTGTTCCTGATTTCACGCTTGATTTGCCCACAGCTTGAGTCTGGCTGGTATCAGCGCTCTTCTCACTGCTTTCACTCCTGCCAAATCCACAGAGCCACACAGGATCCGTGTCTCCTCGCTCTCATCCACCATTGTTCCTTCCAACATCCCCCCCCCCCAAACTCATGCCAAGGAGTTGTGTTTGTTTGTTTGTTTGCAACTCGGTCCCTCTTACAGTAAACACCTCAGCAATTTGCCAAGATCCGGACCGGAGTGAATTCTCATACTGGCACTTTGCATTTGATTTATCGAGCTTGTCTTAAATAATTCCATTAGTGAAGATAGTAATATGTCTGTATTAAATGATTTTCCTGCAGGGGTTGAAAGACTAATCCCCCCAGGCATTGACAACCACGCCGCAGATCGTCCACAAATCTTGAGATTGATTCAGCACCTCTCGTGAGAGGCCTTTCAACCGTTCTGTTTTCAAATCTCCTGCCTCTAAAGTGGCACATCAGCCGGGCTCCTCCACTCCTGCGATCCCCCTCCAGCACTCGTGCCGGGCAGATATTGTGACAGCTGCGCGAGGGGGGCAAGAGGGAGAGAGAGCGCAGGAGACAGACAAGGAGAAAGAAGGAGAAAGGGAAGAGCGGGGAGCGAGTCCCTTGAGAGAGGGTGCCGGTGCTCCACAGCTCCAAGTCACCGCCTGCATGCCAATGAGGAGATTCCCCTGCAGCCGCAGCAGCAGCCACGGCGCTGGAGCGGAGCAGCAGGAGGGGGCCCGGAGCCGACACTGTACCGCCGTAGTCCTTGATAGTCACATTACACACTCCTCACAAAGAGCTGAGCACCAGATGGATTTCTGAAGCAGGACATTGAGAAATGATTAAATCCAAGTTACTGTAAACACGCTGGTGATAATTATCTTTGAAACAACAATACCCCGAATTATCTGATTATTTCAGCATGAAGGAAAAAAAATGCAGTCTCTTGTTATTGTACATCATCAATCAATGACAATGCAGAGTATTTCATGAGGGGTTTTTGTGTCCCGTTGTAGTTTGCTTTGTTTTCCACTTCCTACGTCTGTTTCTACTTGATTTGTCGATTCATAATATTCCAAAATGCCTGTTGTCAGCCGCTGTAGAAAGGGGACTAAATTCCAGCTTCCCATGTTATTTGACCACAAACACAAAAAATGTTTGAGCACAAAAGTCTCAATCAGTATCCTCTTTCTTATCCTACTTACATTGTTCCTGCTCTCATGTGAAAGAGGCACTATTTAGTTTTGGAGAAGAAATTCAAACTCAGAAGTTTAATATTTACAAATGCAGAAATGTTTTTTTTTTTTTCTTTTCCGTAACTGAATAAACAAGCTGTTCTCAGTGGAAACTAAGGTCCCAAGAACACAGTTTGAAGCTAGAAAGGTGGCAGGGTCCACCACATATGAACAAAGTAAAACAGTATGAAACTGTGTTGTCCTTTAAGGTCAGTTTGTTCATTGAGTTTATTCAGTCATGAAAATTTGGAGAACTTGTTTTTTGTTTTGATCGTTTAGGCATAAAAAAATCGGTCAATAAAGATCTTTCTCTTCTGATTAAAATTCCTTTCACACAACACAGTGCTCCTTCAATGCACATGAATAAAAGTGCGCAGACATTGTGGCTATTGGGGCAACCAAACAAAAGCAAGACATCACACTATGGCTGCAGTGCATTCTACTGATGAAGACATATCACCTTGTGATTCTTTTATTAGTGTAACGTTTGGTGCAAAGATGCCTTTTCTGATGGCAAAACCTGCTATTTACTGCGGACTGAGGCATTTTCTGCATCAAAATCAATGGAGGGCCTCATTGTGTTGACATGTTTAATGTCAGAAATGTAAGAATTGTCAAAACAAATATTACCAGAGTGACTGTGAACTTCTGCGGACCATCAGCTAGTTAGCTAAGTTAGCCGTGAAACTAGCGATTCGGACACGGAGCGCGGCAACCAGGAGGAAGTGGGCGTTTACACTGCTAGCACGGGACATAGATGGGCCAGGGCTAGCTAGTTAGCATGCTAATTTCAGGAGCTATCTCTGCAGCACAGTGCATAGACATCAAAATGATATGTCTCCATATTCTTTTAATAGGATAGTTAATTTTCTCACGATTTCAACTTTCATTCTCCCCCTTTGAGTTCGGCTACGTGCGTGCATGAATGAGACCAATGTCTCTACAAACAGGAATGAGACATCTTCCATCAGACAAGTTGACTGATAGCATATTATTTGTCCCATAATCACAATACATTACATTTATATCTAGCTCTTCTAATGTCACTTAAAGACACTTGTATGACTTAAAAGGAAAGCAGCTAACTAAAACATGTAATCAGTCGCAGATAAAAGCCTCAATCATAGATTAAAAACTAGTTACATCTGTGGTCCTGGTGCTCACAGCCTCAGTGTGAGTAAGAGCATTAGCTGTGTGTAACCAACTCCTTCTCTTCCCCCGCCCCCCCCGAGAAGAATTAATAACTAATTATGTCAGGTCACTCGTCCAGATGGTCCTATCAGATGGGCCCACTGTCTGAACCTCACCTTCAACAAGAACCTCTGACCCTGGCGGCCACGTCACCCCTGGCAACATGGAGTCTGAGGCCCGAGCCGCTGGGAGGATGGAATCAGGGGGTACGTGAGGGTTCGGGGTGCACATAAAGCAGCGGCAGGGGCGGTGGGGTGGGGGGTACGAGCTGGGCGTGTCTGATCAGTGTTGGATGGCTGCCTTTAAAGCTCCATGAATACAAGGCTCCCTGCCGGGGCCCTGATCTCCACGGTCATGATTCTGTTATTACACGCCATGTTCCCGTGATGGGCAGATGGCTCAGAGCATCGGCACATGCATTCACACGCATTCAACACACGCCGAGCTCGTCGCATCAATGGACACAACCTGATACTCCCCTTTCTTGTCTCATTAGGAGGCTATAGAAACATAAGAACATAATAGGGTGGAATTAAGTGCCCGTGCGGATGTCAAAGGGGGACATGGCAGAAGATTGGGACGAGGGCTAACAAGCGCATGCCGCGTTTCCCTCAGCTTTGTGTGGTGATTAATGCTTTCGACAGGAATGATGGGTAAAAAGACAAGCCCTCTGGGACGGAGCAGCTTTTAAACGGACACTTAAACAGCCAGGGAAGTGACAGCAGTGAGAAACAGGCGTCAAGGCGCCTGGCTGTGCATGGCATGTGAAACAGGACGAGGGTTTAGCATATAGACACAGATAACTTAGACAAGTCTGATGTCACACACAAAGTAATTTCCTGTGTCAGTGTTGCACTTCTCCAAAAAGACAAAATGGTCTCCATATGTTGGTTAAAATCTATTTTCTTCTCTACTGAAACTACATATTATCAATATATTGTGATATTAAGTGTTGTTATCAAAAATAGAGTGCTGAAATAAGCAAATCACCTATTTTTACCTCATTCTTTTATAGAGAAGAATCACAACACAAGCTAGATCAATAAATAACTGCCAAATAATATTAAATAAAAAAACAACTAAATGCTTCAGTTTGTGCTATTTCCTCTCGAGTTTCACTGAAGTCCGACTCGAAATACACCCACACAGCTCACATTCACCATCTTTAGAAATCTCCTCTCCTTTTATCCTGTAATAGCTCTTTTACAATTTGTCACATGAAAGCCTCCTAAACTCTTGAGCAAACAGAAACTTTACCAAAGCTTCCCCCCGTGCGAGTCTCCGGGACCAGATGATGTCTCTGGCTCATATTTGAGCAGGAGACTCGGGACAAAGCGGCTAAGAAGAAGCCAAACAAAGACACCTTAAAAAGGATTTAAGGCGTTAAACCACATCTTGTTCATTTGGCTTTGTCTTATCTTTAGGGAGAGAAAAGGTTGATAGAGAGGTGAGACAAAACCCCTAACACACCATCAGTGTGTATCTATATCACACTGTTGAAAACACTAAGACTTTTTAAACACTTGGCAATTAAAGTAATAACGTAAGGCAGTGAGGAGATCGGTGGCCATCACTCACTCAATTATAGTGAATGGCCTGACGCGTGTTGATAAACACAGATAATTAGTTGTGAAAAGGTTCATCATTATCATTACATCATTACTTTCTGGCATTCTGGCGCTAAGTGTCTAACGAGATTAGCCTGCCAGTCACGTTTCTCCTCTCAGCAGAGCAGACAATGGACAACTTCTCAAGCTGGCTGCTTTTTGCTCATTGGTCCGTAATGGACTCTCGAATTCT
Organism: Sparus aurata; assembly: GCF_900880675.1. NCBI lineage: Eukaryota > Metazoa > Chordata > Actinopteri > Spariformes > Sparidae > Sparus > Sparus aurata. The sequence goes on along the minus strand of NC_044208.1, from coordinate 16,921,869 downwards.
GGCCTCATATCTTGGGATAAGAGAAAAATAATTTGTCTTTGTTAGAAACACTGAGGGATTAAGTGTCGCATTCTGGGTTGGGAAAATAATTCTATCCCCCTGATAAAAGTATCACATGTGAAAGGCTTATTGACTATTTTCACATGTGAACTAAACGTTTAGCATGTGAAAAGATGATGTCACATGTGAACTGGGCTTTTTCACAAGTTGTTGGTTTGAATGAAGATTTCCTCTTGTGAAATTTACATTTCCTACATCAATATGCAATTGGCTTTTTCTTCTCGCACATTGATAATAATTTCCACATGTCCAAAACAAAACATGACACATGAGATCTCGTAAAATTAACTTCTTCGCATGTTAATTCCACATTTATTATCATGGGTCAATTGATTTTTTTCACAAATGAAAAATTATTTCCAGTCGTGGAATTTACATTTTCAAATGTGAACACTGATTCATGTGTGATTTGCTTTTTTCACCCAGGGATTAGAACTTCCACATGTACAAATAAAACATGGCACATGAAAACACATGAAATTTGCCACCTCCCATGTAAATTTCACATAACACAATTTCACATATGAACTAAAAAGAACATGTGAAAATAAAATAATGTCACATGGAAATTGATTTAACCAACTAAATGGCTTTTTTCACATAAGAATTAAAATTGCAATTAAAAAATGTGCACATTGCATGAATTACATGTGTTCATATGTGACTGCCTTTCTTCACATGTGGGAACATTTTTCCACATGTGCAAACTAAACATGACAGAGGAATCATGTGAAATGTCATTATTATTGTTATTGGCTATTTTTACATGTTTGGCTGATTCGCATAAATAATATAAATTTCCACATAAGACATTTACACTTTCACATGTGAATGACATAATATGTGGCTTTTGCTCACATGTGGATTAGAATTTCCACATGTGAAAACAAAACGTGGCACATAAAAAGTGAAATTTGCATCTTCACATGTGATTCCAACATTTTCACACATTTCAACATGTCATCGGCTTTTTTCCACATATGGATTTATGGAAAACACTAAACATGGCACAGAAAAATCACCTGAAATCAGATACTTCTCATGTGAATTCCAGATTTTCTCACATCCTCACATGCAATTGGCTTCTATCACATGTGAACAAAAATGATCACATGTGAAAATAAAACGTCACATGTGAACTGGCCATCACACAAGTGAGTGGCTTTGTTCACATATGTATGAAAGTTTCCACATGAGAAATGTACATCACCACATGTGAATTAGGTCTACATAAAAACATTCATACCTGATTGGCTTTTTTCACATTCATTAGTATTTGCATATGTGGAAAAAAATTCTTGCCCTAAAATACAGAGTTAAGCAAAAGCGACAATGTTGTTTTTTTTCAAAACTAAATTTTGCGATACACAGTTTTCACAGGACTAAAATATTCACAGTTTCAGTGTGTTAGTTGAGTTGATCTTTGGCACCAAATAAAAAGCTCACTAGTGAATGTTAATAGTGTTACGAAACATCTGGCGGCAAATTCTCCTCCACAGACATTAAGAGAAAAATAGTTTTTACATATTATCCACTAAAAAACAGCATTTGTTACACGTTGGTCATTCTGACAGCGTGACAAACACATTAAAACTGTCAAGGCGGGGGGTTAAAGGGAAGAACTATGGAAATATAGGAGTTGGACCCAAACGCAGATAATCAGAGGACAAGAGGCAGCAATGAGGGGAACAAAAGGCGAGCTTTAATAAAACTAAAGCTGAAGTACAAAAACCAAAAAGGAGCAAGACCAAAAACGAGACAAAAGCAAAGTAGCAACCAAGAGAGCTAAACAAAGTGCAAACAAAAGGACAAAGTACAAAATCAAAAATGCAGATTGCAAAACTCAAAATCCAACACATACCATGAGACACGAGAGGAGGCAAGGCAGGAACATGGACATGAACAGACACTGGCAGAGACAATGAACGGACAAGGAGTGCAGGGGATTCACAGACTAAATACACAGACTAATGACCAGACAAGGAACAGGTGAGGAGAGAGCCCAGGTGAGGTAACGAGAGGGAGGAGCATGGAGGACAAAACACTGACAGACAGAGGGAGACAGACCGCAACTGGGAAAATACACAGGAGAACTTAAAGGACACATGACACAAGAGGGCATGGAAAATCAAAACATGAGACACAAGACACACAACAACATGAATACAGAGACATAAAACCAGAGTCATGACAGTACCCCCCCCCCCCAAAGGGGCAGCTTCCAGATGCCCCAAAGGAACCTATTACGCAGAGACCTAAAGAAGCCGGGAGGGTGGAGGGGGTTCGGGAGGGGTGCAAGTCCAAACGATGATGGGAGGAGGAGGGCCAAGGTTGAGACCCACAGAAGGGTGACGGCGGGGGCGAAGGTTGAGGCACTCTGGAGGTCTGTGGCGAAGACGAAGGCGGTCTGGAGGTCTTTGGCGAAGACGAAGGCGGTCTGGAGGTCTTTGGCGAAGACGAAGGCGGTCTGGAGGTCCGTGGCGAAGACGAAGGCGGTCTGGAGGTCTGTGGCGAAGACGAAGGCGGTCTGGAGGCCAGCTACGAAGGGGGCGTGGGCTGGAACCCACTGGAGGCCGGCGGAGGCGGCGGCATGGGTTGGAACCCACTGGAGGCCGGGGACGTGGGCTGGGACCCACTGGAGGCCGGCGACGAAGACGTAGGCTCGCAGTCCCTGGAGGCCGGCGACGAAGACGTAGGCTCGCAGTCCCTGGAGGCCGGCGACGAAGACGTAGGCTCGCAGTCCCTGGAGGCCGGCGACGAAGACGTAGGCTCGCAGTCCCTGGAGGCCGGCGACGAAGACGTAGGCTCGCAGTCCCTGGAGGCCGGCGACGAAGACGTAGGCTCGCAGTCCCTGGAGGCCGGCGACGAAGACGTAGGCTCGCAGTCCCTGGAGGCCGGCGACGAAGACGTTCTGGAGGCCGGCGACGAAGGCGAAGGCGTGGGCTGGGACCCACTGGAGGCCGGCGGCAAAGACGTGGGCTGGGACCCACTGGAGGCCGGCGGCAAAGACGTGGGCTGGGACCCACTGGAGGCCGGCGGCGAAGACGTGGGCTGGGACCCACTCGAGGCCGGCGGCGAAGACGTGGGCTGGGACCCACTGGAGGCCGGCGGCAAAGACGTGGGCTGGGACCCACTGGAGGCCGGCGGCGAAGACGTGGGCTGGGACCCACTGGAGGCCGGCGGCGGAGGCGAAGGCTGAAGCCCTCTTGAGGCCGGATCGCTGACTGGGAAACCCTCCTGGGCCTTGGCCGGACCACTAACAGAGGTTCGCAGGGAGCTGGTGGCCTGTGAGCCAATAAAGGGTCGCTGGCGGCAGACGACCTCGGCCGGTCCTCCGACCGAGGAGCAGACACAGGACTTGGCGTGGGACTCGGCCGGGCTTCCGACCGAGGAGCAGGCACTGGACTTGGCATGGGACTTGGCGTGGGACTCGGCCGGGCCTCCGACCGAGGAGCAGGCACTGGACTTGGCGTGGGACTTGGCGTGGGACTCGGCCGGGCCTCCGACCGAGGGGCAGGCGCTGGACTTGGCGTGGGACTCGGCCGGGCCTCCGACCGAGGAGCAGGCGCTGGACTTGGCGTGGGACTCGGCCGGGCCTCCGACCGAGGAGCAGGCGCTGGACTTGGCGTGGGACTCGGCCGGGCCTCCGACCGAGGAGCAGGGACAGGCCTCGGCCGGTCCTCCGACCGAGGTGCAGGAACGGGCCTCGGCCGGGCCTCCGACCGAGGTGCAGGAACGGGCCTCGGCCGGGCCTCCAACCGAGGTGCAGGAACGGGCCTCGGCCGGGCCTCCGACCGAGGTGCAGGGTCTGGCCTTGGCATGGGACTCGGCCGGGCCTCTGACCGAGGAGCAGGGACAGGCCTCGGCCGGTCCTCCGACCGAGGTGCAGGAACGGGCCTCGGCCGGGCCTCCGACCGAGGTGCAGGGTCGGAACTTGGCATGGGCCTCGGCCGGTCCTCCGACCGAGGTGTAGGAACGGGCCTCGGCCGGGCGTCCGACCGAGGTGCAGGAACGGGCCTCGGCCGGGCGTCCGACCGAGGTGCAGGAACGGGCCTCGGCCGGGCGTCCGACCGAGGTGCAGGAACGGGCCTCGGCCGGGCGTCCGACCGAGGTGCAGGAACGGGCCTCGGCCGGGCGTCCGACCGAGGTGCAGGAACGGGCCTCGGCCGGGCGTCCGACCGAGGAGCAGGGACAGGACTTGACATGGGCCTCGGCCGGTCCTCCGACCGAGGAGCAGGGACAGGACTTGACATAGACCTCGGCCGGTCCTCCGCCGACTGGAGGCCACTGGCAGGAACAGGCGCCATCAGGTCCGCCGACTGGAGGCCACTGGCAGGAGCAGGTGTCGACCGGGCCGCCGACTGAAGGCCACTGGCAGGTGTCGACCGGGCCGCCGACTGAAGGCCACTGGCAGGTGTCGACCGGGCCGCCGACTGAAGGCCACTGGCAGGTGTCGACCGGGCCGCCGACTGAAGGCCACTGGCAGGTGTCGACCGGGCCGCCGACTGAAGGCCACTGGCAGGTGTCGACCGGGCCGCCGACTGAAGGCCACTGGCAGGTGTGGGTGTCAGCCACACCTTTAGCGGTGCAAACCCGGCAAGCGCTGGCTGTGCAGTTGACAATGGAGTTGGGGCTCCATTGCCAGACTTCAAGGAGCCAGGGCGCTGCCGAGAATGTCGCTTTCTTGGTGGAGGCATTTTGTAGGCCAGGCGGGTTCCACAAAAAGGGGACATTTCAGCTGAGGCTGGAGCTGAGGCATGAGCTGGTAGCTTGGCTGTGGCTGTGGCGTGGGTTCGGGCTGGTAGCTTGGCTGTGGCTTGAAAAAAAAGGTTGCTAGCAGCGATTTGACGAGCCCTGCTAGTGGGGTTGGTCATAAAGTCCTGGTACCAGCGAATTACTGCAAAGCCATCAACTGCTGGGTCCAGTTTTGGTCCGTTCATTCTGTCAAGGCGGGGGGTTAAAGGGAAGAACTATGGAAATATAGGAGTTGGACCCAAACGCAGATAATCAGAGGACAAGAGGCAGCAATGAGGGGAACAAAAGGCGAGCTTTAATAAAACTAAAGCTGAAGTACAAAAACCAAAAAGGAGCAAGACCAAAAACGAGACAAAAGCAAAGTAGCAACCAAGAGAGCTAAACAAAGTGCAAACAAAAGGACAAAGTACAAAATCAAAAATGCAGATTGCAAAACTCAAAATCCAACACATACCATGAGACACGAGAGGAGGCAAGGCAGGAACATGGACATGAACAGACACTGGCAGAGACAATGAACGGACAAGGAGTGCAGGGGATTCACAGACTAAATACACAGACTAATGACCAGACAAGGAACAGGTGAGGAGAGAGCCCAGGTGAGGTAACGAGAGGGAGGAGCATGGAGGACAAAACACTGACAGACAGAGGGAGACAGACTGCAACTGGGAAAATACACAGGAGAACTTAAAGGACACATGACACAAGAGGGCATGGAAAATCAAAACATGAGACACAAGACACACAACAACATGAATACAGAGACATAAAACCAGAGTCATGACAAAAACACCATTAAGACGAGAGATTGCAGAGCTCGTGAGCAGTGTATTTCTTTACAGCCGTTAGTCTGACGGCTTCACATATGCTGCTGCAGTGAACCCAGCATCAGAATGGAGCCCTGTCACTATGTTACAGCAGGAATCTGATGATGGCCTCTTCTGAGAGAGCTATCACGCACCATCTGGTAGTACTATCCTTCAGCTGTTTGAAGAATCAGGAAAATCAACCCATCATCCACCCCCACACTACCCCCTGCACACATCCACGCGTATAAACACCCAGCGATATGAAATGCACCTACACACGTGCATCATTTCATCCTTTCATTTAAGACACGCGCTCTTCTCCCGACTGCCAGCAGGAGTGTGATGTCATTACAGTTCTCTAAGGCCTCTTATTAGCCAGTGCTCTGTAATCACTCGCGATGTATTAGCACAATGCATTGATTACCCCATAATCCAATCACTCGCCTGTTATTGATCTTTTATAGAGCGCCCCCCCAGACAATAAAGCTGTAGCCACAGACTGTGGGTCAATAGGCACACAGGGAGAGGAGTCTCCTTGCAGCTAATTGGCTTATGAAATAATACAAACATTTTGCTTTCTCCACACCGGCAGAAATCAATGCAGAGCTTAGCCGCCGCATTCAAATCAATTGTCGTGAACCACATGTCGCACTTTTTCCTGTGTCAGGATTGGATGTCTCCTTCACACCTCTCAAGCTTTGACTAATTCTGTGCAGTTGAATCTATTTTCTTTAGCTCTTGCCCTCATCTGCTTCCTCTCATTCCTTCCCTTTGCCACTCCATCTTTCTCCTACTCTGTCTTCTCCACTCTTTACCCCCCACCCCCTCTCTCTTTCTCTCTGTCCAGCCCTCGACTGATGTTGCATTGCCAGATAAGTTTCTGCTTACAGGGAGACCACATCTGACACCCAGCTGTGTGGGTCATGGGCTGCAAGAGCAGCTGCTGGTCATAAATCACCCGAGCTGGAGGAGCTCTGGCACTCCTTCTGTCAGCCGTGAAACAAAGACATAGAGGTAGCGGGGGGTCAGAGGTAGCCAACCTGGGTAACAACAGGAGACCCAGCGTCACCTCTGTAACAGCGCTCCGAACAGGGCTCCATTATAAACCTGTACAACACGACAGGGTGAAGTCACTGCAACCGGGGTGCCAGAGGATGCAAATGCAAAGAAGTCGACAAGTATGGTGTAATATGGTATGCAAGCAATTATGGTTAAACAGGCGATGCAGCTTGTGAGCTGTGAGGTCAGAGGACAGACAGCCCCTTCCCGAGTTACTGTAGCCGAAGAAATGCAAATAAATTCTGTCAACAGAGAGGGCAGGCCTTTTGTTGCATGTTGCAGACACACTTAGAAAACTCAAATGAGCTCTCTGGTCCAGGTTGAAGTAGAAGTTATTGAGTAAGTGCAAAGCAAACGTTACTTGAATTCAACTACAAATATATATATATTTTCATGATTTCGTCCCCTTCGAGCGATCCTTTAATGTCTACAGAGTCTATCCCTGATTCTACAGCAGCCCAGAGGGGACAAACCAAACACTGGCTCTGAGAGGGCCGTTTATGTTTTTTTTTTTTTTTTTCACATTTTAGCAGTGACTGTAGTTTCTCTTGCGCTCTGTACGGGGAGGGGTCGCCTTTTGTAACCTCAACACGACATTAATTCCTTCCACTGGTCCTTAAAATACAATTGGTTGATGATATTTCTTATTTCAACATATACTTTGTTTCTTATTTGAGATGAGTGAGTACACTGTTATCTGTATCTGTTCAACCAACTAACAGGTCTGTACCCATCACTCACAGTGGGTTTGAATTGGAAGTTGGATTGGCTTTACCCAATGTGGGTGTGACACACCAGAGGTTATTTAATTAAGCCTGAAATCAGATCAGAATTTACTATATTTATTGATTAAGAGAAACAATTTAAACAGCATCAAAATTGAGCTTCAGATCAACGTTTTTCTATCATAAGAGTAAGCAAACTATTAACAAAACGAGTTTGTTATGAACCTAAATCAATAAACCGCAGTGGCTTCAGCATCAGTAAATTTCAGCTACCCAATGATTATTATTCTTTGTTTCAGGTACGGGTATCAGCACATTTTACTTGGATGATACTTGTACTACCATAAAATCACATTATCTGTACTGAACAGTCAGGGTTTCAGTCCTCCGTCAAACAAATTGTTTTATAAATAATGAAATATACTCACAGACAGACAGTGGTCAATGTACAGTATACTAAGGATATTGTTATGAGCATGGAAATGATTTAGGATTTTGGTCATCATGAATTTGGTAAACAGTTTAAAAGTTAGCCTTTTACAATGTTTAAGGTCGTACTCCTGTAATAATTGTTTTGCTTGTTTATTTCTTCTCCTGCTCAGTCACAATGTGTTCATTATGATTATTTTTTTGTCAATCTCAGGTGTACAAATAGTGTTCTGAAACACTCTTAGTCTTTCTATAAATGACTTCGAGGTGTTCAGTCAAAATATTTTTGAAATTTTCTTAATATTTCTAAACTGAATTCACAACAAAAATAGAGTAATGCTTTAATGGAGTTACAGTGCACCAAAAGTTAATTTTTCTTTTCTCTTTTTTACCCATTGGAGGAGTCTTCTCATCTCTTTTCAACTGAAAATCCACTTTAAAGACATGGTTTTAAAAATACCTTGCAGTGGCCCCTAAAACGTTGCTAATGCCAGAATAGATTTCCTTTAATTCAGCACTTTGCCTCCAGAGTGTGTGCAGAAAATCTGTTGTCTGATGCCACCGCTGCACTCTCTACTACAGAAAGTGCTGTAATCTTAGACCTCAGACCTCACAGTGTTTACACTTCGGCCCACGTACTGTACGGCTGCATACTTCTACAGAGATTTGTATAATAAATTGGGTGTTATTTTACAAGACACCAAATCTCTTGCGAGATAAGGGGAAAAGAATTAGAATAAGAAGCATGACGGCTCGGAGACAGAGGGGGGTGGGGGTGGGGGGGTTCGACGGCAGGGGAGGGGGGTTGAGTGACGGATGGAGAGAAAGTCTTTGAATATTCGTTCTCGGATCCGCCTTATAATCCTGCACACAAGCAGTCAACAAAAACACGTAAACAAAGCGTTGAAAAAGGCAGAAAGTGTCTGTTTCCAGTCGCTTTCTAGTGGCTTTCACCCCTGCATGCTTATTTTATCATTACGTTCATCTCTTCAGAGCCAAGTAGCAGTGTGTCAGAAGTTGGTGGAGAAGAGAGAAGAAAAGAGAGCAGATTATAAAAAAGGTATAAGAAGGGAAAAGAATGACAAAAGAGAGAAAGGGAGGAGAGGACTTCTTTGCCCTTTGGTGTGAGGCGAGGGCCGATCGATAGCGGTGTAATGAGCCTGGTATTAGCCGGGGTGCAGAGGGACCGGAGCAGGGCAGAGGGAGGGCAGAGGGGGAAGGGGAGAGCCAGGATCTGATTCCCAACAGCAAACAACTCCATTGCTGCAGACATCGGAACCAACACCTGAGTACACCTATTAAAGCCAGATGACCCTCTGCCCGGCTAATGATGAATCCACCCCAATACAAACTTCTCGCGCACACACGTGCACTCTCATGCACTTTTTATTCAACCCGCCGGCTGGTCCGGTACCTGTCACCGTCACAGAGTTGTTCTATCTCTGCCAAGCTACTAAAGAGGGCTAACAGAGAACAACCAAGCCTAATCCCGATTAAGAAAAGGACCACACTCAACACCACCTCTCCTTTTCGGCACAGATTACCCAACAAAGGCTTCTGCCACTCTCTTAAATCCACTACACACGGGCAATTTGATTGCAAAGATCGAGACACGGGGATTGTCTTTGGTTGGTTGAAAGGGAGAGGGAGAAGGGTGGGATGAGCCGGGGGAAGTGGGGGATAACCATCAGGTACACTCAAAGCCAATCTGTTGCCTTCGTCAATAGGCTCATTCTGCTGGAGTGCCATGTGTAAAGCTCCCCGGTCTCGGCCGTCGGACCAGCCATCCAGGCAGGCGCAGGCCGAGAGAGGGCCACGCCTGGGTCCTCTCAATGGAGGGATCAAAGTAGGGATAGAGGGATGGGCCCCCTCTCTTTGTGCTCTCGTGTCTCCCAAAACAAACGCATCCTCCTGTCCGATGGAAGCCACATGGAGGTGGTGCTGCTGAGGAACAGATGGTGCAGGGGACTGCCACTGGGAGACACCTGCACTTCGCTAAAAGGAAGTGCTGTACGCAACACATCCGAGTGTCTGGTGTGTGGATGATGAAGGTTTGGAAACATAAAACACCACATAACGACGTGAAATTATATGATATATAACGTGCTGTGAAGGGATTTGCTGAAAACGTTGCTTCCTGCTTAATTGAGCGGTTTCATATCTGGTTTTAAGTGCAACCATTCGTCTCACTTGAATGTCAAAGTAAAAACCACTTGAGAGCATTTAATGGATCGGTCCGGCAATACTCTATATTTTTTATAATGTCAACAAATGCCATAAAAAGACCCAATCCAACAATAAATTAATCCCCACGTATATAAATTATTCCCTTTACAGACCCCCGGGCTCTGCTCCTGCCATAAATAGTCACTATAGCACCAAATGTGTATTAATCCACTGCTGAAACTTTTTAAATGTTTACTTAAAAATTACATTGCCCTGTTTTTTTTTTGTTTTTTTTTTTATGAAACTACTTAAAAATGGAATTATAGATTTGTGACACATTTTTAAAGTTTAAAGTCAGTACCATAGAGCAAACAATTAGATGGTACTGGGAGACAAACTAACATATTGTTGGTTTTTGCCCTTTCACTCTTTGGATTAATTATCAATAACAAACATATAGTACTAGAGAATCATCATTTATGCAATTTCTGCCACTATAGCGGTCCTTAAATTAAAATAATAAAAACTAAAATGGTGCAGTTTAATGACCTTGTGAGTAGCTAGGGATCATGGGACTTGTTGTCCTCTGACATGTCTCAAGAAAACATCATTGAAAAGGCTGTTTTTAATTTATGGTTTATCACAACCACCAACTTTCTTCCTCACCCTCTGACGTATCATCTGATGTTTCCCTGGACTTGAACCAATACCTTAAATAAAATCGAACCTTTCTGACACATTTGGGATATTTGGGATGATTAAGTGAACAAGTCAACAAAATTCATTCCAAATGTCTTGTTGACATTTTACTGCATAAACGTTAGATATTCTTTAAATGGTCTTTTCCCCCAAAATGCCTGTCATGGTATCTTTCATGCAGAAAGTTTTGGTTTTATCTGATGAGATTCTGAGACACTTATGTTGAAGATTTCTGAACAGTTTACATTAAATCTACTTTCTACAAAAGAAATAGTCGTCATGATGGTTTAGTTCACAGTCATCGTGACAATGTGTCCGAAAAGTGATGCAGCAGAAATTACTCTTCAAAGTTACACACACCCTAAACAAGATTCTGTTCACGTCTGTTGTATTGGGTTGGAGGCACAAATAAATATCTCAAATCAATCTGAACAAAAAAAGGGTTGTAATTTGGGTGAACTTACACTTTAACATATTTCTTTGGCACTCTAAATCTTGTTTTTTTTCTGTGCTAATCTTCTGAAGCACCCGTGACAAAAAGCTCTAATGCCCCCCATGTTTTTAGCTACTCCACTAATTTGAAAAGAGAAAGTGTTAAAAATTGACTCTCTGCTAATTAGATATTTTTGTTTAGAGGAAAACAATCAAAATTGTTCATTTTGTATTATCAACGTTATTTCCTCATGCCGTGAAGAGTCACAGTCTCATTCCCTGCCAGTGAGTGGAGAGATTTCCACGAGCCCATCAGACGCAGGGCTTCCAGTAGATATAACCCGTGCTATGGTAATCACATGCTAATCACAGTTAACACCAGCGCAGGGTCCTATACTCTAGATTAATGCATCCGTCGCATATTCACGTTTCCATTAGCATAAATCAGGTTCACCCTGCCTTTGTAATTAGTGTTTTCATGTGAATGATAATAAGATATGGTGATTAGGTCAGGGTACTAGAATGGAAATGACTTGTCAGCTAAGACGGCCTCAAACAGTTCTGCACATGTTGGACTATCAATATGTGCTTCCTCAAGAAACAATTAATGATGTTGAAAGATAATTGAAGTTTGATAGTAGGATGTGGAAAGCAAAAGTAGACTATTAATCACATTTCTGCAAGATACTTAATGTTTGAGACAGATTGTTATTGCAGAGTTACGCTTCGGTAAATGACGAACGTGTAAATTTCATCCTTCACTGCTAATAATCTGGTGCCAAGAATTAAAGTAATAGTTGCTTAGTTTCTATCTTGATTTGGTGGCATTTTCTTAAACTCAATATGTATTTTATGTAATTCATACCACTCTCTTTCACTCAAAATAACCTATTTCATTTTAAAGCATAATGATACTGTGTAGTACAGAGTACTTTTTTATCTTAACTTAGTGTTCTTGTTCCTTGGTCTTCAATATTGAGTAAACTAAAATTGGATTAAGACTTATTTACTAATATTCAGTAAGTCTTATTTTAAGTAATTCAGTCTAAAAAAACCAGGTTTTTCCACTTATTTAAAATCTTTGGACATTTATAAGAATCTTCTTATTTATAATGACTTATTTCCGGATTTGTTGTTAAGTTAATTACCTTACTTTATGTACAGATAAGTTAATGAGTATTAAGTCACTTTCTCCTCAAATTCAAAGTTTATCTAATTTATTTAAGGTTTTCTTTTTGCACATTTTTCATATTGTATATTGTATTTCAAGACAGTTTTACATAGCCTAAAATGTGTTTCACAATACACTCTGCAATTTAACTTAAATTATAAATTATTACGCACTTAATAATATTTACAATATATTGAAAACTACACGAAAACATTGTGGTTTTGAACTTCATACATGAGGCCTGATAAGTTTAGTTGTTTAGTGCACAGTCACAGACTTCAGACTTCATGAAGCTTTTTTCACGAATGTGCTGGGAGTCTGGCTCATGAGTCCAAACTGGATCTCACTGCATCCCTTCAAAATAAGTTTTCCAGGCTGTAGGACCACTTTTTTTTTCCTTTTAGGGAAACAAAACATGGGAATGGGAATGGTTTGTGGACCCCCATTCATTTCCTCAATTAAGTGCATGAAAACTGAAAAGGGGCCTGCTCTTCCATACGCTGTACCAATCACCTATTTCACCTCTATTCTTCAACATACATTAAATCCTTTGATGCACTCTCTGCAGCCAACTTAACACTTTTTAAAAGAGGCAAAGTAAGAGAGCATGTGTGAGCATATGAGTGTGCTTTGAAACATGTGAGCGCTCCAACAGGAGGTCAAAGTGCTGAGCTTGAATGTAAGTGACAGAGAGAATGCATGTGTGTCTAAGTGCAGGTGCGGTGCACACCTATGTACTTTGATGAAACCCACTACATGAGCAGGACATGCAGCAGTGATTGGCTGGAGGTGGGGTTCAGTCGTTGTGAGTTTTGTCTCCCTCGGGAGACCCACCCCCACCCTGTTCCACCCTTGACATCCCTGACATGGAGCATTCCTCTCAGACTGGTGACCCAACATGACGGAGGGCTTCCTCCATGCCTATAACCAACTGATGAGACCTGCTGCAGCCCCAAGAGACTGAAAGGCCAGGAATGTGAAGGAAAAAAAAACGGTGCCGAAAATAATGCGAGAAAAGCTAAAATCCTCAATATATTTACAGCAAATTTAAGCAGGAACACATTAAATTTAATAAAATGGAAAATCACATCTCCTGCTCTGATCTTGGAGCAAGATTATGTGTGAATTACTCCTCATTCAACCTGACGCTTCTTTTTCCATGGTAGTCTATAAGTCCTGACCTGTGACTCTGAACACCCAGCTCCAACCTCCAGAACTGTCTTCTTCATGGGTATCACAACCTCGCCTTGAACTGTTTGGTAGCCAGCTTTTTGTTTTGATATTTTGTTTTGCATTTTTCTGTATTTATTTTGATGGTACAGCGGAACACAGACAGGAAGAAGAATGAGAGAGGGGGGATGACTTGCACAAAGGGCCATTGGTCGGATTCAAACATTGGGCCACTGCTTTGAGGATACAGTCTGTGTACATGAGGACACAGCCTCTGTACATGAGGATACAGTCTGTGTACACAAGGACACAGCCTCTGAACATGTGGACGCAACCTCTGTACATGAGGATACAGTCTGTGTACATGAGGACACATCCTCTGAACATGTGGACACATCCTCTGTACATGAGGATACAGTCTGTGTAAACGAGGACAAACCTCTGAACATGTGGACGCAGCCTCTGTACATGAGGACACAGCCTCTGTCCATGAGGATACAGTCTGTGTACACAAAGACACAGCCTCTGAACACGTGGACACATCCTCTGAACATGTGGACACAGCCTATGTGTACACAGCCTATGTGCACGAGGACACAGCCTCTGAACATGTGGACACAGCCTATGTGCTCGAGGACACAGCCTCTGAACATGTGGACACAGCCTATGTGCTCGAGGACACAGCCTCTGAACATGTGGACACATCCTCTGTACATGAGGATACAGTCTGTGTACACGAGGACACAGCCTCTGAAACTGTGGACACAGACCCTGTATATGAGGACACAGCCTCTGTAGTTGATATGAAAAATGTTATTAACACTCTTTTTAAAAGCATGTTCATAACTTTTTGTTGAATCTCTTGGGTAACTTGTACCTTTCAGGGACTTGTCCTTCAAGGTTGGGAAAAGGGTGAAAGTTTGGTGTTTTTCTTCTGTGAAAATAGCAGAAAGTTGGTGCCAGAAAGTTAAAAGGCAGCCACAATATATAGATATGCCATCATACCATACATGGGTATCTATGATATATCTAAACATGTAGAGGTCTAGAGGCGACAGGGCAGAAAGCCCTTTCTTACGTCCAGTAAGAACTCTGCATCACATTGCAGCTCATGTCGGGCAGAGGAATAGCTGAATGAGAGATTCTCAAACAGGGGCAGTAATTTGCAGAGTGTGTTTCTAAGTTATTCCAGCTCCCCGCAGCTCAGCAGTGGCTGACCCCTCTCCCCGTCTGTCTGCTAAGAGGCCTACAGGGAGGAATCAGCCCAAATTACCTTTATTGATCCAGAGAGACAGGTGAATACCAAGCAGGTCGCTCTTCACTCCCTTCACTTTTCTTATCTCTCATCTTTTCATCACTCCATCCCCCTCCCTGCCTGCCAGCAAAAGAAACAGGGAGCTTCTATGTGTGTATGTGGCACCATTTTAACCACCACACGTCACTGTATCAGCCATAGCACTGATTTACTGTTCGCATGCAGGTTGCCGTGATTAAACCAGCCTTCTCGCTGCTCATCTTTCACCAGCGACTGAGCGGGAAAGAAAAAACACGAATGGCGAGCGGCTGTTTTTCTGCCTTCAATCCACCGTTGTCCTTTCGCCCCGGCATACAAATCACTGTGGCGGTGGAAAAAGATACTCCATTAGGTCCAACTCTGAGTTAAATCAATGCGTGACTTATCAAATGAAATAGGGGATTATGAGGTAATCACCTGGCAAACGTTGCTGAAATTGTAATTATCTCCACTGCACACATCTCGGAGAGAGGAGACCAAACTAACTATTTAAGTGGAGGGTGAGATAACAAGGTGGAGAAAAGCACAACAGCTATATCTCTTCGACAGCCGCGTGAGCCAGAATGTTTATGTGCTGAGAGGAATCAGAGCAGCTCTGTGGTTTCTCCTGCTCAACAGAGATGCACACACGAAGGGGTTTCACTGCAGTGACAGATTTATGCTTTCTTGTCCATCATCTCATTACCGCAAGACTGCTGCTCAGCCTTGTTGCTGCGTAATCACTTAATGTTTTTGTGCATTATATTCTCAGGATGGATGGATGACAGGGTGCTGCATTATGTGCGGTGCTGTGAAGGAGCTGCATACATCACACTTACATGACAAAATTAATGAGATACAGTATAAATAATGAATATAGAAAAAGGAGTTTGTTTGAAAGAAAAATGTTGGTTACAATTTAGCTTTTGAAAATCTAATTACTCCAGAGTATGCTTCTTCTTCTTCTTTATTTTCTGTATTGCTTTCTTTCCTTTTTAAATTATTTTTCACTTTTGATTAACTTTTATTTCATTAATCGTATTCTGTTGAATACATTTTGGATCCTGCGGCAACCCAAATGTTTTATTTCAGTTATCAATAAGTCCTTGATAAGTCCTTCTTTAATTGGAACCGGTTTCAGCACTCACAGTCACAATTGAGGCAATTTTAAAAGGTTGTAGCCCAGACCACATTTTAGAACTAAACAAAAAGAATAATATATATATATTAATATACTTAATAGTATTTCCCACTTACATCTAAACACAGTTCATTTAAAGATTAATTCTGATGAGAACATTTTGATTTGCATTTCCAATGGAAAATACTTTCACCCATTTAATTGCAGAATAATTTGTCCATAAATACAAGATTTACAGGCATTTAATATGTATTATGAAACATTTATTAAATATAATATCAAATATTCTGCAATCTGTATTTCTTTCGTCTTAAAAAGTGACATTTCAAACCGTCCACAGTCCTCAGACCTCTTAGTAAATGTGATATACAACCTGGATACTGTGCAGGCTCAACACAGCCCCCTGGTGGATGCACTCTAAAGCTGCATCACGAGACCCAAAGCCAGTTTGAAATCTCATTCTTAGCAATCTTGCCCCATCTGTTGGTCAGATGGTCATTGTGCTGCACTTTAAACAAGGGAAAAACCAGATCACTACTCAACAGTTTAATGTGGAGAAGAAGAAGAAGAGAAAGACTTAATATGTATCAGATGGATCTTACACCGTGACAGCCAAATGTCCATCACACTATATGTCACTGCTTCTCTGACAAGCACTCAATAAAGTTAAACATAGAGAAAATCTGTTCTTAGTCTTGCATCATTATCTATCAGTGTCTCAGAAATCACTTATATACTTATATATATCATTATATACTTGATTATACATTAATCACCTATATTTTCTCTATTTTTAATCATCCCTGTTTGTTTCCAAAGAGTTGTACAATAGCCTGCACCAGTAAATAAACATACCAGCATAACAATATACTAAATATTCATATATTCACCATCCCTTCCCTCTAGCCCCATACACCTAAATAAACAACACAAGAAGAAAACCAATGCATGCAGACAAACAACAATGAAAAAAAAAACTAAATAACTGCAACAGAGTTGTAAGAAACGATAATGATGTGAGTCCATAATTTATGATTTACCTGTCCGTAAATTATTGATCACCTCTGGGAAAATGTTCCAAGTAAGAAAATAATGAGAACCAAACATCGTGAAAAATATATCAATGCTTGTGTTTTTTTAGACTTGTAATGGTAATGGATTCTGCTATTTGGTCCAGAACAGCTTCAAAGATGCATTAAAAAAAAAAAAAAAAAAAAAAAAAGGATACAGTTGTCAGCAAATTATATTATAGTGATTCATACTCTAGCAAATATATAATATATCATATAGTTGGATAATCATAAACAAGAGTTCAAATCAAATTATTTCCAAAACTGATTCAGTGAAGGAATCAATCATGTTCCAAAAACCTTTCATCAATCATATGTCGGTTCCTTCATTAATTCAACATCTGGGACAGTTTGGTAACTTTTTTTAACTGAATGACAGTACACACTGATAAAACACTTTAAGTTGTATACATGAATAAAATAAACTTGTATGTAGGGCACAGCAAACATTCCCAACACATCTACCACAAGCACTTCTTCAACACGAACTTGGACATTAGCAAAAGCACACTGCCCCCCTTTGGCCTACAGCTGAACTACTTTTGAAAACAACACTGATATGTGAGCAGCCATAAATAAACTACTACCCCTGCATGTAAACCATTATGACTTGGTGCGACTCTGACAGCGAGCTCTCCGTTCCCGGTGACAAACAGAGGTGTGACTGTGAGAAGCCAGCACACTCGCCTCAGCCTCGGCTCGGCTGAGTCACACTTCGTCACCTCTTCTGGTGTCTGCGATCACACCACCGGCTCAGGCAGAGTTCACAGGGGCATGCCAGCAGTCACACTCTCCAAATTAACTTCATTAACACAATTAAATGATGATTTGACAGAGTATTGAGTTAACTGTGTGAGTTTGCTGAGAAGAAACTAACTTTAAAAGAAAGAAATCTAAATCTGCAAAGGGTGTTCATACACAGACTGGATCAGAAGAAATGCTATATTCCTCTCTTCATGTTTTATTTCATAAAACCTTTATGAAATTATGAAATTAACTTATATTAAAGGTTTGTGTTAGACTATAGGAGGGGGCAAAAAAAGAATGCATGCCAGAAAGGTCAAACATGGGCCTGAACAGTTTTGACCCCCTCAGGTGTGGAGTCCTCACGCCTAGATTCACACCAGCTCCTGGGAAAAGGGCAGCGTGTGTCTGAGAGGCTGAAACTGTGCAAAGTTCACCAAAGTTTACAAAGTTACGTTGGGATAGGACGGCATGTAAACATGGAATTATGTACAAATCAAATATGCAGACTTTCCTGTATTTCCACTGTTTTCCACGTGTTCATATCATCCATCAGTAACTCTAAGCATGCTGTATGTTCTGTACTGTACATAAACACGCACACACTGGATATAACCGCCTACTTCATGTATACTGATTTACAGTTTACGGTATAACTTTGCTATATTTGTATTGATTTATACCTACAGAAGCACTTGACTGGTACATAGTCAGTGTATGTTGTCATTAATTGTTGCATTGTTCTTTTGAAAAGACATTATTTAGACCCTTGACACATTGTTGAACTCGTACGCCAACTTTCTAGCTTAGCCTTGCGGACACACTGAAGATCGTGGCTTTAAAAGGACGTGAATAACATATTTCCAAATCGATTTGACGTCTCAGAGCTTTTGCAGAGTTGGATTCAACAGATAAGCTTTATGGAGCCATTTTAAGTTTGTTTTGTTTTTAGTCCCCTGTTTTTTCTTTTATTTTTGGGGAACGCTGCAAAGCTATTTCGCTGTGAAGCTCCAAAAATGTTCACCCAACTTTCCATTTTGCATGAGACTGAGTAGATTAACGACAGAAAAACTCAAAAGCCCGGAGTCAACACATACTGGTCTGATACAGCTGATTCTGACAGGTCAAGTCAAAACATTTTATATACAAATCTTCATTTATCACATATAACATGTAAACACTTTTTTAACACTCACACACACATTATGTGCCTGAAACAGCCTGGTACAGTCAGCCTTCTCATAGTTACTGTCCAGCTTCTACCACCAGCCCAACAGAAAAACACAAGATAATTACTGCATTTAAAAAAATATCTGCTTCAGTTGACTCTACGTGTGCACAGTAGAGGTTGTAAGTTCACCAGAGAGGGCATCAGTCCTTGGTTTTAAATTTAACTCTGGAGGTGAGCAAATTTCACACCCAAGTAAGTGACACTCTCTGGTCTGACACCCAACCCTGGGAAAGTCTGGTCCAGGGCCAGAGTTGAAGAGGTTATCAGAGCTTCATCACATCACTACGACTCCTAATATCAGGCCCTGCATGTCATTATTAAACAACGCTGAACTTTCAGCTCAGCCTTCTTAGCTGCTTTACACCTCCACAGTCTTGATAACGACTAAATGTATTAGCGCCGGCTTAATAAATCTTTGTATCAGTGTGGGTGTGAAAATGAAAAGGTGATTGGAAAGTCGGCTTTGTTTGAATTTGTTATCAAAAGTCTGTCCTGTAATTAGAATACAAAGTGTGGAGTGGAGGTCACGTGTCCAGTGGCAGTGCACTCAAGAGGCCACCATGTCTCACGTTAGAGAGGTGTGCAAACTTTGCACCCTGCGAAACACCTAAAGACGATCCCACGGGTTCCCACGGAAAAGCCTTGAAAGGCTGGTGCCGGGTCAGGTTGAAGGGTTCAAGTCGTCAGGTCAGTCGTGCAAAATGTGTTCAAACAATTATTTGCAAGAATCAGAAGCCTGAAGCGATAATATATATTTTACTGAGCACAGACTGAATAGTAGCACGTAACAATTAAATCATATTCAAACGATGTGCATCTCAAGCAGCTAACAGAAACTTTGGAATAGGGGTATTGTGTTTTTCTGTAAACAATAAAATGCTTCACTTATGTGTGCCAATAACTTTATATATACACAAACTCCATTCACACCAGAGCGTTGCATTAACGTATAATTCTCATGGAATTACTAACAGGCAGGCCACTTCACCAGAGGCTACTTGTTATTTGTAGTCGTCTAATTAACTGCAAATGTGTTCTCCTTTTTGTTTCTATATCCACGACTTTATTGAACTATCAATTAAACTACTCATCCTGAGGCCGCGTCTCACAGGCAGACTTTAAATCAGACATTATTTATTCATTTGTTCTGTTAAAAAGCATTACTGAGCACCCCGAGAGAAGTGGGTGCAGGAGCTTGGGATCTTGGTGCTTCCTGAGACTTTGATTATGCCAGATGAGCTGTGTGGGGCAAGCTTTTTGCTGGATTTTTTTCTGTTTTAAAACAAAAAGGTCACATCTACTTCAGTTTTCTAGGAGAATTCTGCAACGCTGCTTTGCTGTGAAGCTCCAGAAATGTTGTTTTCACTAAAAAACTTCACCTGACTGTCTATCAACATGGGGGGCTGAGGGGATAGTGACTGAATTTTCATTTTTGTGTAAATGTATCCATTGAGAACCCAAAGTTGCTCGGAGGAACTTCCATTTTTTGTTGATGCAGGTGGCCCATGTGGACATAAGTGGTATGAGCACCCCAGCCTACTTTCATAAACATCATCGACCTGGCTGGTGCATGCATTTGTTTTGGAAGTAAGTGAGAGAAATTCTTATTCTACACAGTACATTACCCATAGCGAAGATTGTAGGCATCAATAAAAGCTGTATCTAGATCTTCATTTTTGCCTCTTTAAATGTAAATGCTTGAACTTAGAGCAAACTCATGAAACACACATGTGCATATTGGGTTGTCTTGCCGTGAGACGGAAGATTGTTTCAGCTTAAACACTTCTCTTTTTTTAAAATACAGCTGTGAGCAGGATGCATAGGGATGAGGTCATCTATCAATTTTGGGGATTTTGTAAGATTAATAACTGCAATGCGACGGCGATGGAACGAGGAAAACTGTTTCAGTGCTGTACAGCCGGACTACAGAGCAGCTTCTCTCCTCAGGCTGTGAGACCACTCAGTACAGGCCAGACATGTTACATGTGCTGCAGGGCTATAACGTGGTAATGCAGCTCTGATTGCTTTTTCTGCTGGCTTGTTTTGTCTGATGCTACTTTTTTGTTGTCATTTGTGCCAAATTAGATTTGTGACTGTTGGAATAAACCATTCATCCATCTATTCGCTCATGCTCTATTTTGTGAATGGAGGGAAGAAAACTTTTTTTTTTAATTCATTTTTTTTTTTTTTTTTTTAAATAGTATGGTATAAATGTTCTGATGGCAAAAACACTAGAGAGCAACGTCTTCATGCATGAAGGTGATCTGTTTTTTAGCTGGTTCACTGAAGGTCTGCAAACATTTTCCTCTCCGACTATCTCAGTGCAGATCTTCATGATCTCCTGACACAGCTGACACCTTCCGAGTGTCACACAGTTTGCACACTTCAGGCAGCAGGAAGTGGTGCGATCACCACCGTGACACTCCATCCATGGGAAAGCAGCAGTTCAGCCAGGAGCAGACGGATGTGTCGAACAAACTGGCCGCATAGTTACAGACACGCAAAGAAAACTAAAAAAACTTAACACCTTACAACTTCTGATGTCAAGTCAGCTACACTCTGCTTGCTCCATGAAACTACAGAGGAAAGTTTTATTGTATTTCAGAAGTGAATAAGTGGAGTAAAAATCACTTCAGACTCTTTAGAAAACCTCCTACAACTACTTATTTATAACTAACTAAAAATACAAATTCAAAAGCAATAATCAAGCCCCAAACAACGACATTCATTTTAAGTATTTTATTGCAATTCTTCAGAAAATTACAAAACAAGGTAGAAAAGTTAAAGGAATAACTTAAACATTTACATTCGTCTTCAGTAAAGAAGTACAAAACAAAAAGGTTTATGTACACGTATTTACAGTCAATAAGTTAAAAAGGAATATATTATCACGTTATTCTACAGGTTAATGTCTTTAGTTCAGATCCTTCTCCATCTCCTCCTCTTCATCATCGTCGTCGCTGTCTTCATCACTGCTGATGTCCGTGTACACGCAGATGGTCGCTTGGACCGGATAGTTGCGCAGGAGCACCTCTGCGTCCTGGTACAGGTGATCGAAACATTTCGATTTCGGCCACATCAACCTTTAGATAGAGGAGAGCAGGGATGAATAAACAAGACAGTTCCACAAAGAAACGACGTGCATACGAATAAAAAGAGAGTTTAATTATCTTTACTTACTTCACTGGATGAACGAACTGAGGAGTTTTGGAGTGTTTTGCGGCAGAAAGGTCTCCATGAAGAGATTCAGTCTGAAATAAAAAAGTGAGAGAGAGAGAGAGAGAGAGAGAGAGAGAGAGAGAGAGAGAGAGAGAGAGAGAGAGAGAGAGAGAGAGAGAGAGAGAGAGAGAGAGAGAGAGAGCGATCTTGTTAAGTTTTCTATCCGCCAGACAACATACGTTTGAATTTAAAAAACGTTCGAGCTTTCAGGTCGTCGGAACTCACCGTGTGCGCGGCTGTTATTCCGGTCCACGGTCTCCAAAAGAGGCCAGACTGCTGGGTAACGTTTCCTCCAGTTGGAAGAGAAGGTAATCCATTGTTAGTAACGAAAGTCTCCATTGTTGCTTTGTAGGATAGAAGTCAGTCCTGCGTAAAGTCCTCAGGCGTTGTGTGGCTGAGCGCAGGAGCCTCCTATTTATCAGGGGCCATCGCAGCCGGAGCCAAATTGCGCTTTGACGCGTCCCCAAGTGTCTCCATGCGCCACGGTGGTGAGGTGCGAAGTCACACTTTAGCAAACTCCGACCATATGGCCACTTTCTTTCTCTCGTAATTTCAGAATGTAGAGTTAAACCCATCTCTCACTCATTTGAAACGTGTATCCAAGATAAACTTTAGGACTTTTGATCAGTTTTAAAACGTTTTTTGTTTTTCTTTGCGCGCACCTGCAATCCACTGCAGCTCAATGCTGAAGGGTTTCAGCCAAATTTAGAAGTGTCATTTTAGTCTATATTCTTTTTGGTAATGTGACGTGTTTAACCCTTTGATGCACACGCTATGCAAACTCCTGATGCACAAATAGGGATGCAATATGACCCACATGAGCTTTCAGGGTTATTTCATGTAGGGGTGTTTCTTCACTATATTTGTATTTTTAGCTTTTAAAAAAGGGGGCGCTCTGTAAAACTTCTGTGTTGTGCTGGATGTTAGCAGACGGGCATTTCTAACCTACAGTGGGCTGCTGCTCTCTGCACTGGACAACGTGCGCAAAGTCACATCCTTTAATCCTTTTTTAAATAAAAATAAATAAATCATCTGTAGGGAACCAAATGAGTCCAGGGAGTTCTCATGTTTCATGTCATGTTGCACTCTGCTCCCTGTGGACAATAAATTAGTGATTCATGCATGTAAATTGCTCAAAATTGTCCCTTAGAGCCCATTTAATATTTCAAGTATTGAAATCCGTTTTGTGTTTATCACAAGTCGACATTTACATTCCTCTTTTTTTTTCTTTGCGAAGAACTTTTTATTTTTTTTTTTGCATGGTTGCATTCAGTTGATGTGGGCAAGATAAAGCAGAGAAGCACTCATGCATGCATGGAGTAAGTCCCGAGATTGTGTTTTGGCTTTAGAAGGTTAGTGATGCAAAAATGATTTCTATTTATTTATTCTTTTTAAGTAAGGGGAAAAAAATGAAAACAAGCATTATTGACGATGAAAAACAAGACAACTGAGGA
This sequence comes from Sparus aurata, assembly GCF_900880675.1. Taxonomy (NCBI): domain Eukaryota; kingdom Metazoa; phylum Chordata; class Actinopteri; order Spariformes; family Sparidae; genus Sparus; species Sparus aurata. The sequence continues at coordinate 16,898,262 of NC_044208.1, read as the reverse complement.
AACCCTGCGAAAACTCGGGTCAAAAACCAGGGTCACAAAAAAAAACAAGCGAAGGCTCGGTTCAACTCACTCACTTGCTGATGAACTCTTCACCCTCCTCCTCCTCTCCTATCTCCGTCTGCTTAGCCATTTGCGTGCGCGGGGTGTGAACAAACACGTGCCCCACTGTCACGGCCCCGCTGGGCTCAGATGATGGAGGGAGGCTCGTGCTCAGCGTGGAGGAGTCGACACGCGCCAGCCTTTTGTGTGCGCAGCAGCGGGACTTTTGGCGCTGATGGCTTCTCCCTTGCAGCAGATGCGGCGCTCGAATGCTTCACACCCGAAAGCAACGTCTACACGAGATGCACGTGAAGGCCATTTATGTAATTTGCCCCATTCTTCAGATAAGTGAAGCGTTTTCCTCTCCCGAGTGCGCCAGTAGGGGGCAGTGTGTGGTCGGGATGTAAAGATGCTAAGGGAGGGAGTGGGGGAATCAGTGTCACATGTGACACATTTGTTTGAGAAATAAGTGCCAACCAAACAAGCAGCTGAGGACTCAGAGTGTGTGTTTTCATCAGACTCCATTCAGGGCTAATGGGTGCTGCATCTGCAAGCATCACTTGTAATCATGGCCTGCGGTGAAGGGGGGGGGGGGTTGGTTCTGTGTTCACAGTGCATGACCAGCATTAAATTCCTTCTGACCAGCTGCTCCATCCACACCACAACACTGCTCTCTGGAGAACAGCGGTCAGAGCTTCACACTAATAAGGTCCACACAGATCTCTGCCTCTGTCTCGCTTTTTCAGCTTCTGGAGCTAATTGGGCGCCGGGTGCTCTGCCCACTGCCCTGCTTTTGTGTTTCATCAGCCTTTCACTCTTTTTGCTATACTGGGTTCTATAATGGCAGCAAAAAGAAGAAAAAAAATACATGGAGGCATCACAGGCTCGAGCAGGCTCAAACAGCCGTGCACAAAGATGACCTGCGCCGCCACAAAAAAGGGCCTAATTAATGCAACATTGTAAAGAAAATATATCAGGTTGTAAAAGTAGGTCAGCGTATGAAGAGGGTTTTTATGATTTTACCCTATGTGTCTTTATCAGAAATATTCACCTCGTATTTTTTGAGTATTTCTACTCAGTAGCTGTGTGAAATATGTCAGGAGGGGAGTGCAAAAAGAAGCAGGCACAGGTGGAGCGAGGTCTCCGTCTGCTCTGAATTTTCCTGCCAAGGCTCCCAGAAAACAAAGCCCACTACCTCACACACTCGTGCAAGGATGGACAAAATATTAAGGGCACAATTCACGGGGAGCCAAAAGAGCTATTATCCCTTATTGGCTCGATTCACTGAATTAAAATGAATCACAAAAGGAAACATTGGAGATGAACCGAGCCTACTGACAGGTTTTGTTAAAGATTTCGATGGCAGAAATTCAGTGTTTTATTTCTGCCTGAAAAGTTCACCACAAGGACCCCCTTGTTATATTTTTCTCTTATATCACCTAAATCAATATCTCCCCTCTCTCTCTCTGTCTCTTTCTGGCTTATTATTCATAGTAGGATATGTTCCCTCTTATCTCCCCCATTCATTTTCACCTTCTTCCCTCAAAGACACTTGACACTCAAAAACAGCAAAAATTCCCTCTCCATGGCAACAGTCAACCACAAAAACACAATTTTCTATGTGGTCCCTTCCGTAACCCTCATCTTTTTATATTTTCTTTGAACGCCATCACTTTTAATTGGCGATTTCAAATGTGCTCCCAAATTTTGTATGAGTTCATTATCAGGTGATGAGTTCAAGATCGAGCTGGACATGAGACGTGTAATACTGACATCCTCATGCTCCTCATGGTACATTGTTTCAGCTATCATTTTTGTGCCGGGCTCCTTTTTTGAATCAGTTTTCGGTTGAGGAGTCCTCTTATTAGTTTTGCACTCTGTTACACTCGGTGGAAAAAAAAAAAGGTTCCTACGTCAGGCACCTGTCGCCGCTCTAGTTTAACTGTCTGCTCATCTTGATCTATTCCCGGGACTCAGTGGGCTGGTGGTTGATCCACGCTGGGCTACTTATAAAAACACACACTGTTCCCTAATGAGATGAATGCTGTTTTCCTGGAAAAGAGAAGACGGGTTTCAAATTAAACCCTCTTTTTATCCACAATGTAATGAAGCACATGTTTAGTGGGATACATCGGCTCAGTCTGAGCGAAAATGTTAACATACTGTAACACAAACACACTGTATGGAACGCACTCCATCAATGAGAGGTTCAGGGAAACTAAATAAACGCCTACTCAACCCATGTCCTCTTTGCAACCAGACCAGGCAGAATGTATATTCTGCTATTCATGACGAATTCAAAATCATTCTTGCCTTCTCATGAACATGCCATTAAATGAAGGTTCTTTCTTTCATTGGAAGAGATGGCATTTTTTTGCAGCGCTGGGTGCGGCTTCTAGCAACATTCAGCAGCTGCCTGAACACCCTGTTTCGACAGATCTCGTAATTTATGCTACATTTATGAAAAAAGACAACATTATATTGGTGGCAAACATGTCGGTTTCAGCTGATACAGCAACTTCTTTAACGCCCGTGAAGTCCCCAAACACAATTTTCTCACGTTTTTGAGTCAGGAGAAACATTATAAATGTTGTGAAATGCTGGTTGGTGCCGTCTTGTTAATTTAACATAACAAATAAAATACATAAAGTTGCTTTCTTTCTAGTTATAACTGTCAGTTTATTGGTGACAGCCTGTCTGCTAACTAATTTATGAAAGAAGACAACATTTTATCTGTGGTAAACATGTCAGATCTTATAAATACTGTAAAGAGTGTACACCGATGTAGTCTTTGTTGCAGTTGAGAAAGTCCCCAGACTCCCCTGATAATGTTTTGTGAGTTGTTGTGTCATAAAAGCATTTAAAACGTTGTGAAACCCTTCATAAGGGTTATTTTAGCCTCCCTTTTAAATTCGGCATACGTTAAGTCCTGTGTAAAAAACACTGTGTCTGTTTGTCATGATCACACGAGATCTAGAGACGCATGTTATTGCCAGGTGTGAGGGGACGGACTTGGGGCCGTCTTTTTGTGATCGAAACACTGACGCATGTTCATCCCAGATCTGAGCAGCCTATTTGAGAGGTTGAGAGGTTTTTCATATCCTCCTCTCCGCATTCACGCTCTAACAATTTCCTCCAAACATGCAGCAGTCCCCAGTAGCAAATTAAGTTTAATTCTCATTTAACAAAGGTTGGAGGATTTTTTGAAAGGATGGAGAAGTTGTCTCAACAGTCATACATATCTCGAAACCAAGGAGCCATTTTTAGCCTGCTGTGACTTTGCAGGGTCAGCGAACCCTTGACTTTACCGACTTTGTTCGAAAGTAATTTTTTCATTACATTTCAATCTAAGAAGAAGACAAATCTGAGGAGTCAGAATGGCTTCTCAAAAACTTCGTCATGCTCTGTCATTCCTCAGCCCCTGATTCAAAAGGTAAAAGTAACTTCCAGGGAACTTTGGAATGTGAAATGTTGTGTAGGTTCCTGCATTCTTGCTACGACCTTGATATATCTTTTGATGTTTTGTGTGTGGTTGTGTTTGTGAGAGACAATGCGCCCCTCGGCAGTTGCTTTGTGTGGTGGATCAGTTATTGTTTGCACTGTTTTCTCCCAGGGAGCGAGGTTTTGTTCTATTTTGTTTGTTTCAATGGTCTCACTGAGCACGTTCTGAGAACATAGGTTTGTTGTTTTGGACTTGATTATGTTGCTTACGTTTATTGTAACAATTGAACTTTTTGTTCTAATGAATGATTTCGCTTCAATTGCAATTCAGGAGCAACCTTTTTGTATGAATGATCAATGATCACCAATTCACTTAAGAAATGAGCTGGAAGGAAAAGTAGCACAGTGCGCATCCATCAAGTGTCCAGTGGCAGTTTAATCAAACCTGATTGGTATTCATATCCTCCACCTGAAGGAGCTGCAGCTCGATAATCATATGGTATATTCTATTTTAAAACCGAGTGCGGGTCCAAAGTTTTGTCCCTGATAAGATGTGGGGTCATGGCGGACTCTGTGTTTGTTTACGTGGGTTTCCATGAGCTTGGAATTATGTTCTGAGAATGGCTATGTGTGCAGAAGGTCAGTATGATCCAGATCCCAGTTTAATTGAAGTCCCGAGTGTTCCCTTGGAAACCAGCCAGCATGGTAAGACCAGTAGAATTAGAAGCAAACATCGTTTAGAGAAGGAAAAAGAAAACGGCTGTAAAAATAATTACAAACAATAAATCTATAATTGTGAGAATCACAGGATGTGCCATGAAAACAGAGTCAGAGGGACTATTTGATATTCAAATAGCTGTGTTTATTTAGTTACAGAAATATGGATCTACGAGCTGCTACAACATAATTGTTGTGCATGCCGTGAAAGTCATTTTGTGTACAATTGTCGCTGTATTATTAATTAACTTCTGATCTAATTTAGATTCTTTTAATTACGTTCCCTCGTGACATCCTCAGTGTTTAACTAATTAGTTTATAATCAACCTAGTCACCACAATGAATGTTGGCAACTTCATGTTTCTAAAAGACCTCTCCTTAAAAAAGACGATTATTACGATTACATATACATAAAAAAAAAAAAAAGGAAAAGAATAATGATATGCTAAGATTAACATCAATGCGATCTTAAGTGAATTTAAATACACAAGCTGTGCTTGTGATCTGGCTGGGTTTAGGCCCAAAAATACTTGGTTAGGGTGAGGAAAAGATCAAGATCTGTTTTAATCAAGGTTTGGGTCAGTGATAGGGTTGGGGTTAGGGGTTACGAGGTTGGGGATGATTTTGACACCACAAGCGGCAGATTTCCCAAATTCTTGTCAAAAATATCGGATTATCACACCTGGAAATTGTCCTGAGGTAAAATAATAATAATAATTCAGTTCTTTCCCACCTACAAATGTTAAAACACAGCCTCTAACAGTTATCATTGGCTTGGAGGTCTGTAACGTCTGTAACTCCATCCACCACCCTATCTGAAAATCAGAACATAAACATATAACGGAGATGTGATGTGAACATTTTTGTGAAGTGATTTAGCTGTCATAACTTTGGAAAACCATCTTTGATCATGAAGCCTAATGTTACTCTGGTCTGTCTGTCATCATGTGTATGAATTACACTGCAGACTGGCGTCTCAGTTATCAGCGACAAACAGGCAGATCCGGGTTATATATGCCCATATAACGTGACGAATATATACAAGAAGGCTCAAATAAATTGAGATTTGTCATAGACAGCATTTCCCAATGTTATCGAAAGTTCCTTCTAACTCAACAACTCATAAAATTGATTGATTTTATAAGGGAGTCTGGGGAATGTCTCTCCCTCTCCCTCTTGCTGCTCTGATCTGTACCATGTTGGTGTTCATGTTTGCTTTTTGCTGTAATCCAAAACATTTTCAGACTGTACTTTTTTTTTTGCTACGACGTTGTTATATACACTGACCTCTCTGCACCAACTGTGACTGTCTTCATGTGTCCCAGGTACGCACCGTATGAAACACACAATTGTGAACATATCAGTGGTTTGCAGTAACTGCTAACATTTTATCCTGGAGACTAGAATATCATCAGTCACTGGTTCACACTGGGTTTGTTTTAACCTTTCCTCTCTGTTTCCTTCCCACTCTGTCATCTTAATTTCAGTTGCTAACCCTCTGCCACACTGAGCAAAGAACTAAATCCCTTAACAAGGGTAAAGATGGAGGGTCGGATTTGCTTCTGTGACTGCTCAATATGCAGCACAGTCTCGGGCTTTGACTGACAAAAAGCAGATTTGAGAGGCTCATCCATCAGGGCTGATGCACTGAAAAATACCACTTTTGTGAGTCAATTTGGGAGACAAAGGAGAAGGAAAGAGTGTTGACAGTGAAGGCTGCAGAGTGAAGGATGGGGAAACAGTGTCTGCTGAATGAAAAGTGTGAGTTTAAGTGTGTGATTGAGAGCTGCAACAGGGAAGCCTCGATCACCCAGACAGAAATAGTGAATTAAAGCCTGTGAAGACTGAAGAAGTTTAAACAATTCTGACACACAAGGGAACCAGCATGCGGTTATTGAGTGAGTTTTTTTTTTCTCCATAAATTACAGACAGAGTTTTGGGGAGAAAGTAAAAGACAGGATGTGACAAGAGACAGTAACAAGGGATCTTGATGATGCAACTTCACTGTCGCTGAGGAATTTCTGAATTTAGCCACATCAGAATTATTCAATGCACGTAGCAACAATGTTGATGCAAAAACCATTAATATTTCATGTGACCCATTTTGAAGCCTTGAATGCTCCCATCCCCAATTCATAAACAGACACACTCAAAGCAGGTGTGTACTTGTAGCCTCACAGCCGTAGAGAGGATTTTTGAGCTGCAAGTTAAGTAAGTGGAAGCAAACAAGAAGCAACATCGGAAGAATTCACCCACAGCAGCCCTGGAGACAAGCAGTGTATTGATGAGGCGGGACGCAGGGGGCTGATAAGGTGTTAAAGTTGCAAAAATGCAGCCTCCACTCTCTTTGTTTCCCACATCTGTCTCTATCCAGAAAATGTGAGAGTTGGTAGAGCTGAATCTCAGTAAAAACATGCCTCACATACAGAACCTGCAGTGGTGAGTCAGAGATTGCAGCATACACTGGTCAGGGTCATTTACATGCATCAGAGGTCTGCAGGCTTTTTTCAGAGGTGGGTTGAGTCTAACCTTGCGTCTGGTTGGACTCAGTAAAGGTCAGTGAGAAGCTGAACATCGTACAGGAAAGGGGATGATCGTTGCAACCGATTTTAACTCTGATGTCATTTGCTGTGTATATAAAAGCACTGTGCCAGAAACCTACACGGAAAGCTGACATTGAGACTAAAATTCTAATCATCTCCTCAGTCTACTGTGAAGTAAACATTGTACAAGTGCAGTGTATGTAGTGTTTTTATAACGTAACCTTGCTCAAGGCTGTAAAGACTGAAGACGGCGCTTGATACAGTGTTTACAAGGTAAAATAAAAAGGAGCCATTTTGAATGTTGAAATCCTTATTTTTATCACCTAACCATCAATGGTTAGTTGGAATCGCTATTGTCTGTATTGTGTAACAGACATATCAGCATCACCATGCATAACACAAACAATAAAGCAACAAAACCAAAAATATCTTTTAAAGACAATGAATGAAGACATTGCAGCAAATGGCAATGTGAAAACAGCTCTTAATAGCACGTCGGGGAAATTTTTCTACGATGACTCATTTTTGTTTTTTAATACTTAACGTACATTTTGATTATCATAATCAAGTAGTCGGTAGTAATTTCAGTTCTTATACACTGTGCGGTCACAGTGCACAGAAGGTTGGGTGCAGCAAAATTGCTTCGGCGCATATGTAAGTCGTGTTGGCGGTGCAAAGAGTTTTCACTCCCTCCTGTTAAGTACTTTGACCTTTTAGCTGCCAGCTACCTTTGGACACATCTCTGTAGATCAAAGCCCCCCTGCAACATCCACCGTGCAAACAGCACAGCACCGCATCGCCCCGTGACCACTGCAGAACAAAGCAACTGCCACAAGAATAAAGCAAAAATAATGAAGAAATAAATAAAATAACATAAATCAACAAAGCAGACGCAGTGGGACAGCTCTGAGAATCTGCTTGCTTTCATTGAAATGTAGATCTACTGAGCTGCATGTGAAAATGAGACACAATTCTGTAAACAGCGAGCCTTAACGTAGCTGTGCACCCCTTTCTGCTTTTGATAAAAAGCAACTTAATAAATGCATGTTATGTCGCTATAATAGCCTATTTGTGAGCCATCATCCGATATCATGGTTCTTCTCTTCTTCGGTAAAAGTCTGGGCCTCGAGGGAAATATCCGCTGTGATGAATTCACCTCAAAAAACGCATATCTTCTATAGTATTAGTCAAGTTATTTAAAGTCTCTCCTTCGACTGAGCAGCAGAGCGACAAGAAAGACGTGACGATGTCATCTGGAGAAAAAGAGCACAACTATATGAAGACTCTCAATGAGGTGCTATTGAGGTGTTGGCTCACTGTCTGAATCATAGCTGTGAGTGATTCATTCAATACCCAGTTTGGTGTCACGTCTGCAAATGTTAAAACACTGTGGTCCCTCGGCAAAGACATCCAGCGGTTGCACAGTTTCGTGACACAATCTTTCACTAATCTCGACCAAGTATTGGAGGACAAATCTTCACCTTGTTTTAACTGCAGGTCATTTGCTATAGCAATCTTTCCCCAACCTTTACTATATTCCATTGCCGTCATGTGGAATTTCAGAATATTTTGATAGCACCAATATTGCAAATGTTTTAAAATCCAACACAAAGTGGCTTCAATCTAAAGGATCTGGAAGAGCACTGTGTTCAATAATGACTGATGACGCCAGCTCAGCAAAAAAACGAGGAGCCTTACAGCCGAGGTGTCCAGATATTTTTTGGCGAGAGTAAATGTAATAAAGAAAAAAGACAACATTCCCACTGCAGGTCTACACTGAGATCAGTCCAATGCAGACTCCTACATAGGCTACATGTTGGTTTCTTGTCTTGTGTTTTTAAGCTTCTGTGAGCTGAACCTTAACCCTGTAAGACCCAAATATAGAAAAACCTAAAAAAAAAAAATTTTTGAACCTTCAGATGTTGTTGTAGGAGGCCTCTGATGCAGAAATGAAAGAGTTTTTTTTTTAAAAAAGGTTTATGTAAGTTTTTAGAGAAATGTTGTAATATTGCAACGTTGGGCTTAGGTGGGAGCAGAATTTCTGTATGTGTACTCATGTTCTCTGAACAACAATTCAGAACAACTAAGGGTTAATTTGCAGAGTTGATTGCTTACTTAGCCCCATAAAGGTATATAACATTAATAATAATCACACATTCATATTTTTATGAAGAAATTATTATTATTTTTTCATTAAATAGCTTTTTCTAGTGACTTTTTCATTCCTTTTTTTCTTTTAATGGCTGACTTTCATTCATAGTGAAAGTCCCAAAAACAGTTCTTGTCCTCTGAAAAGCAAAGGTGAACATCACACTTGCTGCATTGCTTGTTAGTGTATCCTTTAGTGCAGTGTCTGCAGCTTCCTCTCCCTGTCTTCACTGGGAAATGCGCAACTAGGTCCTTGCGTACATCCAATGGGAGGTGTGCACTTCTCTTGGATGGTCTCTTCTGAGGAGTCAGAGAGCTTCCTGATGTCACTGTTGCTGGGCTCCCTTGGCCTGAAGATGGTCGTCCTCTCTTTGGAGTTTGGAGCGCCATGTTCACCAGGACCTGTACCTGCCTGCTTCCCTGCACATGCCTGTCAGTCTTGTGTGTCAGTAAATCATTGTAATCATCCAGTCGAGGCGGACATGTTGCCACTCTCCAGCTTCCCTGTGACAATTTCTGCAAACCAATAATTGAACGTATTTTTATGCATTTGGGCTCCTTCTGGTGAGTGTAATTTTTCTATGATGTGGCAAATTCATCACTGGGCATCAGTGAATGAATAGAAACCGTGAGTGTCTCCGCTTGATGGTACTTAAGAAATTAAAGTAATGCAGGACTAATGAAGCCTGTTGCTCGAATGATGGTTTACCAAAGCATGAAAAGAGGGCATTTTCTGACGTGGTGTTTTAGAGTTTTAATAAGCAATTCCAGCCTCAAGAAGGCACATCCCAACATTTACACATTCTCCTCGGTGGTAATTTTAAATGCATTAGTCCTGGTGACTTTGTTTGCATTAGTTCCACAACCCCTCGCCCCGCTGGAGCAGCAAATGGCCAGGTCGTTTAGATATGCGCTTAATCAGGAGAGCTGGTGGGTGGCTAATTACAAGGCTGTATTTGGTAAACCCAAAGGCCTTCCGAGATGTCGTTATCTGTTGCTTTAAAAAGATTTGGGTCGTGCCTATAGCAGTTTAGTAACATGTTATTTGAGCTTTTTATGAAAGATTTGAGGTTGGTTTTCTTACTGCTAACTCACTGTGATGAAATTCTACTGATGTGGGATAACTCTTCAATAAAAATGGCTTTATTGTTAAGTCTGGTGTTTGTGGAGCCATTCGTGTGACATCAACGGGATATTGAAATAGGAAATAGGCACAGTTGAATGTTTATGTTATCCATTCATGTATTTAACTGCCTTGAAACTGGCGATTTTGCATTCAGTTTCTTTCCCGTTGATCCCCTTTCTTTCCTTAACGCAGGAAGGTGCATGGAGGGTTTTTTTTTCTTGTAATTTACTTTTTTATTTGTTTTTACAAAACAACATACATGCGCCAACTGGGCACACAACACATAACATGGGGAGAATCTGAGTGTTAAATGAAGAATCAGCATAAATATAATATGCATACATAGACACATGTACCCACATCCATACTTATCTCGACGGCTCAGTCAGTTCACACCTAGCACTCGTGTATAGATACGTATTCACATATATACACACCATACCCACTCCTACATGGAGTTCTTGGGTGAAAACATCTAAAATATTACAGTCAATATGGTTGCACAGTGTACAAAGTGACTTTGCAATTATGAGCTCCGGGGTTACCAAGGAACGAGGACGGAGAAAATCCAGGGAACTGACTAAATGACTGAATAAATAGGCTGCTTTTTAATAACTCTGAGCCAAGGTTTATATGAGATCACATCTTATTGCTTGATATTATTGGATGCTGCAGTTGTGTCTGAGGGGTTCCTGTGAATCTTCACACTGACATTAATGATGAATCTTTCTAGATGGACTGTTCGTGTCCCCAAATGAATGGTGTGTCACACTCTTGTAAAAACGAAAGTAATCCCATTCAATTTGAGCCTGGAGGTAAAAACAGGAGGGCTCACAAAACAGTAGTCACCACAGGTCGGCTGGGATTAGCAGGTTGGGTTCGGGCAAAGCTTTGTAGTTTCCCCTTTCAATCTTACTTCCTTCATTTTTTTTTATTTTTTTTTTTGGAATGAAAGAGGAATAATGATATTTAAATGTACAATTTGTAACTTCTGCCACAAGGGCGAGGAAGAGTCAGCTACAGAGCCAGACCCTCTGGAGGAATAAACACCCAGAGTCACGTCAGATTCTGCACTGATTTGGAGTAGTTTACTGACAGAAAGAGACCTCAGAGATAACCTTTTCACCTTGTGGGATTACAAGGTGGATTAATTTTCACCCCTGTTTGTTAACCTGACTGCAGCAGTGATCCACTCCATTGTCGGGTGCTTTTGTAGACCGACTGGAGCTGGAGGGGAAATGTATTTTACTTCATGACCTTACTGTTTCAGAGAAGACAGGGAAATTTTTGGTTCACTTGTGGTGAATATACCATTAAACAACCACGACTGCTGAAGAAAATCTATCTGACATGACTCAGGCACGAGTTTTCACAGAGGAGGTAATGTCTAAAAGATATATTCATTTTAAAGATATCATACGTAGGAATTCTGCATGGAAATGTACAAAAACTACGACACCATTGTCATGTTTTTTGTTGAGTTCTGTACTTACATTATCCCAAAAAACATGGAAACTAAACATGGATGAAACTTTAAAACAGGACCTCCTCTGTGCACATTTGAGCTTGACTTGCATCATTTCGATTTTTCATCAGCAGTGGTGCAAGCAGGACGGTCATTTCTGTTTATTCAGGTTACTCAAGCAGTGTTCATTCGCCCCGAACACCCAGATTACTTTACTGCATTGGGCCTGAACTAATGTAAGCCAGCGACGGCGCACACAAATTCAGACACTCAGCAGAGACTCCGGTTCGCTCTCTTCTTTTCCCCTGTCCTCTCTGTTCATGAAGTGAAGTACATTTCCCCTCCAACTTCAGTCGGCAGTCAACATCACAGTGGACTGCTTCTGCAGTTGATAAACGGCAGTGAAGTTAAGTCCACTTTTTTTATCCCCAAAGTTAAAAGTGAATCTCTGTGCACTCCTCCCGTCAGTACATGGCTCTGGATGAGAGCAGTATCTGATGTGACTCTGGGATCTTTATCCTCCAGAGGGTCAGGCTCAGCAGCCTACTCTCATGAAGCTTCCACGTGACACTCAGCAAATGTCTTTTGTTTCCATAGAGCCCCCTCGAGGCAGAAGTTTGCCGATTTTCCCATCAAGGAAGCGCCATGAGGCAACCGCATGACAAACAATGTTACCATGAGCAAACTTGTGGTTTTCCCTGGTTTTAAACATGGAAACGTTTGGGATAATGTTGAGCACACAATGCAATAATATATATAACAAAGGTCGAGTCGTTTTCAGACTCTCAGTAGGTTTACATGCACAGCTTAGTTCGATTACAGCCATAGTTTCGACTATGCTACTCAATCAGACAACTGAAATTGTCCGAGTATACATGCCGGTGAGAAAATCGGATTATTGGCCAAAGCATGTCATCCCTCTGTACGATAGGTGGCGCTGTACCCATTTCAACTAGTGGTAACAGAGCCACCTCCAGCTGACCTTATTAAGTCACCAGCAACAACAAACTGCTCGGCATTCGAGAAAGATGGCGTACGAAGAGCGAGACGAAGCTACATCTTTGTACATTTCGTATATGGTGTACATGATAATTACACAAACTAGATGAACAATGGCGCTCTCGCTTGCGGTGCTTTCGGAGGAAATACGCCGCCGTCGCCACCCTTCTACTTCCGGCTGACGGCCCGGGACAGAAATCTCGCGCCTGCGCAGGACACCAAATCCAATCCGATCTGATAGAACATATACATGCAGGAGTAATGCGACTATCAATCGAATAATCTAGGTGTTTTAATCCGACTATGAGAAATCCAATCCGGTCCGATTTGAGTCAGACTAAAATCCGATCATAGTCGAACTAACCCAGTAATTCAGTTTTCTTGAGTGTCATTTAAACGCACTGATTGTGATGCAGAATTTCTACATATTATATCTATATAATACAAGTCCCATTGTCTGTTGTGTCTGCAAAGTTTGGTGCAAAACTCTTGATGGTGTGATTATATCCACCATACTGGTACATCCCAGCCATCCTTTTCTAGATGTTCATTTTTCTGACATTTCTCAGACTTTTCAGTGCGACATGCAAAAATATTCACAAAACTACAATGATATGTAAATCTCACACATCAAAGCTCCATTGGACCCTCTCCATGGACAGGCAGCTGCAGTGAAAGAGCCTCGTCACGTCTTGGAGGAGAGCAGCACCACTGACTGGTAAACAGGAGCCTTGTGTTGCGTTTTATGGTGTGATCTCACGAGTGAGTGAGTGAGCGAGCGAGCGAGCCAGCAGTGTGGACCAGAGGATGCTGGCTGACGGTGATGCGCACTGAGCAGCTCGCCAAAAAGGCTGCTGCGTCTCTCGCAGGAGGGGGACTCGCGTTTGGATAAATGGATGGAGTTTACTCGCAACGCTGAAGACGATGGATCGCCCCGCTCCTCCTCGCCACCTTTCCGGCACGCTGTTAAATTCCTGAAGACGGACACAACACCCGAGGAGTTGTTGCTCGCTGGTTTCCCAAATTTCCCAGGCTGTAGATTTTGTTTTTCAACAACGCGGGGGGAGGTTTCGCAACACCGGAGGTTTGTTGGTTTGTAAATAAAAAAACATTTAAAAAAACTTTTACTGATTAAGCGACGTTGCGCGCGTCGTTTTGTCGGGTTGATTTCATGTGTTCTAATCTGTTTCCCAAAAGGTGCACACGATCTGGCGTGAAAATGTCCGACTTCCACAACCGGAGCCAAAGCAGCGCACGTCGCAGTGACTATGTGTGGCAGTACGAGTATTACGACGACGAGGAGCCCGTGTCTTTCGAGGGACTCAAGGCGCACAGATGTAAGATGAATCCAGCTGCAGACATCACCCTTTCCCCCCCTTTTGGTCTCACCTCCTCTCTCACTTGTATGCAGTGTGCGTGCAAACCAAGCCTGTGTGTCCGCAAACAAGGGTTAACCACCTCCAGGACTGTTGATTCATATTGGTTTGTCACCCCCGGCACGTTTTTTTACTACTCCCATTATTTATCTCTCGAGCTTCGTGGCACCAACTAATTGAGTGGCGGTGATATTCCATGCAGCACCTGCTGGACTGACCTTTTTTTTTATACTCCCAACAGTAATCTGTAGCCTCACAAATTGTGAGGCAAAAATACCAAACAAACAGGCCCCTCAGATTTTTAGAAAATACTGATTGCTCACTTGGACTGAGTAATTGGGGAGAGTTCCCCCCTGAGAGCAATTCAAACAAATCACAAGCACAGAGGGAGAGGCAGAGGTGGGTTCCATCATTAAAGTAACGCACTCTAACAACATCTTCTCTGACATTTCAGACTCCATCGTTATCGGCTTCTGGGTCGGACTCGCCGTCTTTGTCATCTTCATGTTCTTTGTTCTTACGCTGCTCACAAAGACCGGAGCGCCACATCAGGAGTGAGTATAATTGCAGGCTACAGATTCCTCTCACTTCCCCAATTTACCCCTGCGGGGACTCTCTCAGCATCAAGGAGAGCTCGAACAATTCAGCTCCCGCACGACTCATCAGAGCCGGGGCAGATTTCCGGTCTGTGGGTGAGCTCATAATGTGTGTGGAAACGCACAGAGAGACAGGAAGGTGATTACTTTCTCAGACGCTTTTTTTATATTGAACAGAAAATTTAGGTGAAGGGCTTTGATTAAGGGTGCCCGTCGGCTGTTCTCAGGGCGTTGGTGTTGCTTCTGTGAACAGCAGAGTTTGACTCGGAGGTGAGCTTCATATGGCCAAAGGGACATTGCCATTTCAAGTGAAATCAAGAGCGATGTTTGAGGTCAGACTGAGGTTACGACAAGATGGAATGGGAAACCTATTGGCTAGCTAAATGTAATTTCAGGAAAGAGTGCCGGGGTGATTCTTAAAATCACAGACACAGATGATAACGAGAAATCATCCGTCAGTTTAAGTGTTTAGCCGCAGGTTAATAGAGGACAGAAATTACAATAAAAGCCTCTGACAATTTGCTTTTCCTGCCGCAATCTCCCTCCGGATCTATTTTTCTTCTCTCCACAGAAACCCAGACTCTGCTGAAAAGCGGCATCGACCGGGGAGCTGTCTGGTAGACATCGATGGTCCCCAGGAGGAAAATGACAAAGCCTTCTCCCGCCCGTTGCTAGCCGAGTCCCGCTCTTATTTCCACTTCTACATCAACGAGGAGGATCAGGGGAAAAGGAAGCCGGACGACAAAAGAGGAAAGGAGGCGGGGGCTTCGGCGCAGCAGGACGCCTGCGACCGGCCGAGAGGAATCGGCTCCTCCACGATGAATGAGATGGAGGAGGATGCTGAGGATGCTGAGGAAGCTGCGGGACGCCGGCCTCTCAGTGGACTAATACAGGAGTGTAAGACGGACAAAGAATGCGCCTTCTTCTCCGAATTCAACATCCCTAACTTTGTGAACTTGGAGCAGAGTTCAACACTGGGAGAGGATGATCTGCTGTATGAGGCGTCCAACATGCTGGAGCGCCAGTCCCACTCTCAGGATGCTCACTGTGACATCCACTAAGACTGTTTGTGCATTCGTCATGTGATTTGCTTTCCTCTCACGAGGCCATTCGTGACCCGGCAGGGAGACACATAGCCACCTGTTGGACACTTACCTGGAGTTTCTTTTAGCCTTTTTAAACAAGCGTTTGCTCAGATAAAAGAGCGAGAAAGCACAAAAGATGGCCCGCAGTACGTATGAAGTGACATTTCTTCCTGAAGATAAAATTGGCACCTTTACCTTTGAGCACAAAGCTCCTCTGAATTGTACCAGGACCAGATGAATGAAGCACCACAGAATGAGAGGGACGTCACCAGGGAAAGATGCTTTGTACAATTCAGTCTTCTATTATTGCTGTCCTGTTATCTTGTGCAACTCTGAACAATGGACATTATCTCTCCATCGGGACGCAAATGCCAGACAAGATTAAAAGCATGAAATTCAATTATTTTGTTCTAAAATGACATGCCCTCGATTAGAAAAGGTGAAGTGTTCTTGAACCGTGTAATACGTTGCACAAAATGAAATCTGTTGTTCTTTTACGGGGCCGGTTGACATGAGACTATTTTTGTAGTTCTCTTTGATCAGAACGTCCAAATAAAGCCTGAATGGTTTTGAGACTCAACTAAACATCGATGTGGTGTAACTTTTCTTAAAAGCAGACTGGTTTTGGAGTTGGATCGCTCACACTCGCAATTTTGTCAGGTATCGTCAGACGGAGCGACAACAGACAAGAACTCAAAGCTGCTCTGGTCAATATTTTTGCATTAAAGATGCTTCTATTTGTGTCACTTTTCTCTCGCCAAACGTTGTTTCTTGCCAGGAGTAGTTCTCTCGAGGCCAGGGGCGGTTCTGGGGTGGGGGGGGGGGGGGCAACAGGGGCCAGTGCCCCCGTAACTCTGAGTCTGGACCCCCCTGTGGCCCCCCTGACAGTGAGTCTGCATTAATAATACAATGACAGATTTCTTGCAATAATTTTGCTCTGAAGGGAAAGGCAGAAATAAAGTGTCTCAGCAGTTTACTACCCAATCAAAATTGCTGAAATTGTAAACACTGTTTTGTCTGAATGAGGGATTTATCCTTTTTTTTGGGTTGTATATGCCCCCTAACAAAAAAGCCGGCCCCAACCTGGCCCCCCTATTAAAACTGGTCTAGAACCGCCACTGCTCGAGGCAGCACTGCTTCTTCATCCGCTCATGTTACATGTAGGGCGGGCTGTATTGTTTTTTTTTTCCCCATAAGCTTACACTGGGAAAGAAGCAGCCGTGGATCCATGTTTTGTAAGCGTCTCAACGTCGTGAAATGACTCGTTTGACCCTCGTAATTCGAGCCTCCAAGAGCCGCAAGGTTAAATCATCTTATCTCTATTCAAGTTTGCTAGACCAGAAGTCAACTGGCTCAGTCGACGTAAGTCTCCAGTGCCGCCCACAGTGAGCAGGTTGAGCTTTTTTGACTTCATTAGCAGCTGTCACAGGAATGAAAGGAGCGCTATATCCAATGCTGTATCCAGATGTTATTGCATCCATGCTGTCTCCCTCTTGAAGTACAAAGTGGCACAAGACAGGACAGAAGAAAAAACAAGGACAGCACTCCCATCAAACTGTTTATTCTTGCCACATGGATATTTTTGGGACAGGACGGCCTTCTTCAGTGTGTGTTTTCTGAAATTTTAATTTGCCAGAATACTTGTGGACAAAGGGTACTTGCCCGAAACGTCCACGTGGCAAGAGTAAACAGTTTGATGGGAGTTCTGTCCATTATATTTCTTGTATTTATTCACTACAAGAGGCATTTAGCAACCCGTACTGAAGCTACATACCCAAGCTGAGGGCGTTGTTTCTTATTTTTATGAGATAGGACAGTGTAGCTGATTAGCATGCTACTTTAAGTAGATACATCTGCACCACAACATGGAATCAAAACTTTTAGTTTTACAAATTTTGTTGATTCTTTTCTGAATGTTTTGCACTAACATTCTAACATATAGCTCCTTTCAACAATTAATCGAATCCCTGCCTTTGTTAACGTTACTGGTCATGCCTGTGCTTTCAGCTTCTCTTACTGAGTCGTTCTTTTTAGACTAGTTGGTCTCACCCTCCCTGCTTTCATCAACACCACTTCCAACAGCAGCAGGTGGCTTCAAGGTTTCCAGCCAGTGAAACTCCCTGAACTCTACCTGCCTGGCACCGAAAGCCACAGGGACAGAAAGGCATTTAGCAACTAAAGAGCCAGACATTTCCCTCAGGAGTTTGGCGGAGCTGAAATCCGAGTGAATGCTGGATTTTGATTTGCCAGGTGGCTCGAAAAACGCAAGCCCGAATAAATACTGCTCCATGTTTGCTGGATGTACAGTTAAACAACTGTTTGCCAACACGTCCGCCGTATCAACTTTGAGGTGACAATAAGACAGCCTTGTGTTCAAAGCCTGTTGCGCTGCCCTCAAGTGGCCAAAAAAATAAATAATCAAAGAACGCAGCTTTAATTGAAGTAATGTCTCTGGATGTCGTCTCATATTTTGTATCATGAACACTTGCCACAAGTCATAAGACACACATGATCGTGCCACTTGTCTTTATTCATGATGTAATCTTCTTCACCGTCAAAACAAATTAAATTACTTTGAGCCATGTCAGGCGGCGATTATGCAAAAGAACATTGCTCGCTATTATGAGTGAATACCGACCTACGTATATTAAGCTGATGGAAGGTTTATGCCCGGAATACCAGATAGTCTATCAGTATTAACTCCCCCAAATCGGTCTTTCTGATTTCGACAAACAGCCCATTAATCCTTTACCAGATGGGCCGAGGAAAATAGATGTTCAAACACTCAGCGCTCTATCATCTCTGCTGACATAGCTCATGGTCACTGGGACCAGGCTGAACAAATGTGATTAGATATTTCCCTGGAAATGTTTGCTGGGAGCACTGTCGCAATTTGGTCAGTGTTGTTTTTCTTTTCTATACTGCGCTCACTGGCAGGGAGAGTAGTAATTATTTTACCGCTCAATCAAATGTCGTGGCAGCCGACACGGGGAGCTACGGCGAGATCAGTGATACAAATCGCAAAAAATGAGCCACCAAGTTTTTCTTCCTTTCCTCGCTGCACTTACGTCTTTATCGCCGAGCAAAGGAAAGTTGAAACAAGGGTTGTTAATCTGTCACTTTAATCTGTCGCTCGAGTGAATAGGAAATTCAAGTACTGCTCACCTTCAGTTGAAGGATTAAAAAAACAGCTTGTGAGGGTTGAGACGACAGTCAGCTCTGAACTCGGGGGGGGGGGGAATCGGAGTTGTGTGTGCAGACGGCAGGCGAACCTCTGATGTTGTGCAATGTAAACAGAGCTGCTAAGGTTTATTAGCAAGCCGGCGGGATGTCGGCGCTTCTGTGTGATTTGCTTTCCTTGTGTGGATGTTACAGGTGTGACCTGAGAGGAGGCACCGCAGCCAGGGAGCAGAATTTGTCATTACCCCGCATCTGAGTGGCAGAACTTGACAATAAAACCATTTACGCATTGGAGATGGTCGCCGTGGTGATGTTGGAACTTAATGGCTTGCTGATGGAGGAGGCAAACAGCAGTGAATCACATTCTTGCTTATCCTCTGAATGAGGGGGCGTTTCAGTCAAACTGTCCGCTGTCCATTCCCCAAAGAAAGTGAATTGTCGAGAAAGCTGTGTCTACCAATCTCCATCTGTACATGAAACTTTGCAGAACCCAGTAAGTGTGTGTGTGTGTGTGTGTCAGGGATCTATCCGTCTCTCTCATATAATCGAATTCACTCCCAGTCTCGCGCTGTACCCGCCTTTAGTACAAAACAGGACTGACTCACCGTCAACCCCAGACTCCACACGCCTCAGCAGTTTAGCTCTGAACACTTATTTCTAATTCAAATTTAGCCTGTGGGTGACGGCCTCCAAGGGTGCAGTGAGCATCAACAACCAGTGGGTGGGGCAGTGGAGTTGCGTCAACGCCAAGACATTTTTTTGCCATTCGCTCAAGATCTACCCCAAAGCGGTCCCTCTGTTGCAGTTGACAGTTGGTGAGTCGCTTTAACAAATAGGCAACAACAGAGAGGGAGAGGTGGAGGAGGGAGGAGAGAAAACATTTTGTTGACGCTTAAAAAATTCCTCTTGTGTCTGGCGGCGGTCTTAAAAATACAGTCAAATGTTATTTATATGTTTGAGTGGCAATGGAGTAACGTAAACAACATATTTTATGGCATTCAAGCACAATGTGAGCAAGGGGCGGTGTTACACAACATCTTCAAGGCAACGTGAAGCATCCGAGCACTGCCGATGAATGCCTCCTCAACAGCCTCCAAGTGACACGGGGCTCTGATCCTGCGTTCACCGTCGATCACCGCCTCAAGTGTTGGCTACGTGAGCCAGGCATGTTTAATAAACCTTGTTCAAAGTTAAGAAGTTACCGTTCAAGCAGACTTGTTAAACAGCCAACTGCCTGCAAAAACGCCTGCTGCTTGTAAATTAGTACATGAGCATGCTACATCAGTTGTTGGTGCAAGGTCTGAGTTAGCAGAAAACACACTCTGAGCGGTGCTGCTGATGACTCACTGCACCAATCCAAGGTCCAAAGTCTCGTAATCCCTGTCTCTCTTTTGTCTTGAACATCCTCTTTGGACTAGTTCTTCAGTATCGCGTTGGCTCTCTTCTTGCTGTTGATCCAAACATAAATTTCAAATTTCTGAATGTTTCTATCTTAAAAGGTATATTATGACGAATTATCCTAAAAAGCAATGTACAGACTATTGCAAAATTAATCCTCTTAAATCTTCAAGTATGACCCAAGTAGTAGATCAAGTAGAAGTAGGTGGTGATGTCTCTATCCTGTCCTCTGCTTCTATTTTATGAATAGAAGCATTTTTTTTAAATCTATCCCTATTATTTTGTCTTTGTCGGGATGTGTCTGGGTGTCACTGACTCTCAATAAATGCAGCAACGCTGTGGTTTGGCTCCAACCCAGAGCGTTGTACGCTCATTTGAAGACCAGGTCATAAGACTCAACAATCAACTTTGAATGGTAAGTATACAAACAACAACAACAGGCTCATTAATAGGTATATGCAAATCCCTGATTCTGGGAAAAGGCAGGGCAAGTTCATTTGTATAGCACAATTCAGACACAAGACAAACTGAACTGCTCTACAGGGACATGAAATTTAATCGAAAGACATTAAAAATTGCATTTAGAATACACTGAAAACAAGTAGGAGGACATCAAGAAAATAGAACATTGAAACAAGTTAAGAAATAAGAAAATAAGCTGAAAGAGAATAGGTTTAAAAGAGACCAGACTAAGGAGTAAAAGTCACAGTGCAGTTCAAAGCCTTGAAATAAATTCAGGGAAAGGTTGTGGCAAATTAAAAGGTATTCAACCTTGATGTGAAAGAGGTGAGAGTTGGAGCAGACCTGCAGTTTTCCGGGCGTTTGTTCCAGATGTTTTGCGCATAATAACTGAACGCTGCTTCTTCATATTCAGTTTTGACTCTTGGGACTGAAAGCAGACCTGTACCCGACGACCTCAGAGGTCTGGATGGTTCGTAACGTGGCAGCAGATCAGAAATGTATTGTGGCCCAAAACCATTCAGTGCTTTATAAACCAACAGCAGGGTTTTAAAATCTATTCTTTGACAGACAGGAAGCCAGTGTAAAGATCGGAGAAAGTCCTTGTTAGGACTCGTGCAGCAGCGTTGTGAGTCTGCTGCAGCGCTCTGATGGATTTTTTAGAGAGTCCTGTAAAGGGTCTGTTACATTAGTCAAGTCTGCTGAAGAAAAATGCACAGACACGTTTCTGGCTGCTGAAATTCAGGTCTGAGTCCACGACTACACCAAGATTTGTGGCTCAGTTCGTTGTTTTCAACATTACAGATGGTAGCTGAGCAGAGAGACATATTTCCTTGGCTCCAAAATCAATTATTTGAGTCTTATCTTTGTTAAACTGAAGAAAACTTAGACCCATCCAATCGCTGATTTGTTCAATGCGTCTACTCAGCGTTTAAGGTTATAAATATGATTTGACCATAATTTCATTAATATTAATGACTTGTGCTCATATAGCCACCAGCAGTGGCTTGTTAGACATTATGACTTCACCTCTGAACAAAATACAATACATCTATAATCGTCACCTCTTCATTTTCTCTGCACTGAGTTACAGGTCACCGTCAGTTACTGGTTAGCCCAAGTTTGCTTGTGAGCCACAGTAACATTAACCAGTGTTTGCAGTAGGAAATGTGGAAATGTTGTTTTCCCTAGCAGGCAAAGGTGACAGAGTTCAAGGTTTAGCAAGGTTACACCACTACTGAGGCTAATATTATATTTTCGCCCCTGTGTATAGTATGCCTTTAATTAAAGGAGCAATGTGTAATAAAGCCTGAATTTAGTTTTTTTTTTTTTGTTTTAACACAACAGAGGGTGAGGAAACAACAGTCTTGACGTCATGTCAAAGACGTGTTGCTGAGATGTCTTCTAAAGTTAGTATGCTAACCAGCTAGCCTCAGCACATCCTGTCGTCCTACGTATCACTTTGTAACAGCAAGGGGTGGTAGTCCGATAGCCCACAGCTAAGCTAACTGTTAGCACAATAAGCGAACACAATTCACAAAACGTCAAGAAATGAAGTACTGTCATCTCTACTTTTCTTGCTAAACAGAAAAATACATTCAAGTTTCTCTTTTTCAGGAAACTAAGACGAGTTCGACTGCCTTGCTAACTCATCATAAGACGCTCTCCATAAAACTCACGTGAGCCAACAAGCTAACAATAGCTAGCTACAGCCAAGGATAGCAGCTTTTATTTTACTTAGGTGATGTGCCGCCCCCTATGTTTTTGGCGCTACCTTTGATTTCTGATTATATTTTGCAAATAACACCTTTAAGATAACAATACATGTATCTTTGAATTGTTGTGCTAAAGAGAATTTTCTGTATCTAGCCAGTCAAGCTCAATTGAGCTTAACAAGGCGTTGTCAACCTTATTTTTCTTTAGAAAATATCCGGTATATATAAGGTATGTATGTCTCATTGAAAGGAATAGTCAGTAGTCACATCTTATGGTTTCAGAGCCTCTTCTCACGCAAGTCTAGCAATCCTGAACAGCATTTATTCTCAATGGGCAGCTATAAAGGACAAACTTTATCCTTTTTAGAAGCTTAAAGAAGAAGAATCAGCAAATGTTTCCAAGACACAGAACTAATCTTTAAAAACAGACTGCACTCACTACGCCGCAATAAAGCCTTAAAATCTACTCCTCTCCTGAATTCAGAGGGGTTTTCACTCTGGCCCCCCCGGCAGCCTGACGATTCTCATCTCTAACCATGCGAGGAAAAACTGGGTGGATACAGAGGCTCAGCTTCCCTCCCTCAACAACAACAACAGAGCTGTTTACACACACCTCTCCGGTGGAGCTGCTCTGTGAAACAAAGGGAAACAGCTTGTAGTGAGCAGCTGCTCGTCTGAATATGACTCAGGTTGTACACATACAAACAAAGCATGTAACGCATTGCACATTATCACTGCAGTCAAGCTGAGCAGAATGTGTGAGTCAGTGTTTTAAGTCCCGAGATCTCTACACTCTAATTAATGGATTCAGCAGAGGTGGAGAGAATGAATGGAGCCTTTTTAAACATCTTTCTTTTCCATCAGCTACTCCTTTCATTATCTCCAAACCAGTCAAACTAGACGTCCTCTCCTTTGACTGACACACTGTGATAAGTGGGGTACTTTTCTTAAACTGGCAGAGTTGCAGATGTTGTAGTGGGAATGCATGGAATCTAAAGAGGTTAGAAGCATGGCAAACATTTTCTCTCATGCCAACATGTGAATCTTTTATAGGGTGGAGAATGATACAGGTTTCAGCTTCCGTGCGGCATTAATAAATCATGGGGAGGACACAGAGAAAGAGGCAGACACACACAGAGTTTGTCGGCGGTGTGTTCGCCGTTTAACACTTTATCTATGTGTGAACGTTGACTTAAAAAACAAAAAAGTGGGATCTTGAGTCGGATAAGGGTCGTGCATTGGGATTCTTAGATGTTCCCACGCAGGATGAAGAGAAACGAGCAGACCGTGAGTGTCTAACACATTGTGTTATCAGCAAAGTACAATTACACAAGCCACCAAGTGACGAGAACTGTGCAGAGGAAGGACGTGAGCTTCTTCTATATGTAAATCTGTAACAGAGACAACAAATCCGATGTCTCCTTGCTTGCCCTAGCAATAGTTGCACAATAAACTGCCATATCTGCCTGCTGTGTCACGGTGCTGAAGCCCTCGGGGTGTGCTACCTGGCCCGGGCAGATTCCTCACCTCAGCCCTCACTGGCATGGGAAGCTAAAAAAAAAAACACTTCCAAGCAACAATCACAATGACATCTAGAAGGTTTGAGAGACTCTGTTAGCCTGGATAACTCCTCATTTTTTAAGAGTTTAGAGAGCTGTAAATATTAATAAGGCAGTGTAGGTGCAGACTCCCCTGTTCTCTCCGAGGAGGGACAGGTTACCTCATAGCACAGAGAGGCTCCTACACGGAGAGGCTTCTTTCTAATGCGAGCTGTTGCTGCTGCTGCGGCATTTGACCGGTTCGTTCCCGAGAGCAGTGAGGACAAACGCTGTAATCATGGTAAGATCTCACTTTCTGACTCTCTCTGGTGGCCTGCTTGTCGAGAAGGCTTTTTTTTTTTGTCGAGCACTGGAGCGGCTGGATATCACTGTAAAGCCTCTGTGTTTTGTTTTCTGGAGCTACAGTTTGTCTACACACCTGTTAGAACTTCAGCAGTGTGTGGGTTCTCAAAATGACCTTCTTAGGTGGGATTAAAGAGCTAATTTCTATGCCTGTAACGGTTTCATTTCGCATGTTAGCACTTCAGGTTAAACATCAACAACAGATAGGCTCTATCAAAACATTAATAAGCCAGTAATGCTATGGACTTAACCGCTAAATGTCAGAAAAGAGTTCCCAACAAGAACAGGCATATGATTTATTTATATATTTTCAAAACCATAATTACCAGAGACACTCCCACACCCCCAGGCAGACTGGGCTGTGTGTCATCATACTGAAAAGTGAAGTAAAAGTTAACTTCTAGTTCCTTTATTTGATCTTTTATTCCTTAAAAAGTCGAAACTAAGCAAGAGAAATGTAGTAAAGGGTTAAATTCCTCGACCGAGCAGCAGCAGCAGTATGGAAAGACTGACTTGGGCTCGAGTGAAACAAGAGCACTCAGATTTTGGAAAACCAAAAAAACTGAATCCAACAGGCTTTGAAAGCCACACCGCCTCTGCGTCATTTCCCCTGGAAAAGTTTGTTTGGACACGGTCCCTTTGCTGCCTTCAGTAGCTCAACTCGAATGTAGGAATTTCGAGCTCCCTCGACCATGACGAGGTGGTTCAGCAAATATAGGACAGCCGCGTCACCTCAGTCAACCTAAACTAGAGTTGCTGCATGTCAATTCAAACTGAAATGTTCAAACCTGTTTTTTAACCTCCTATCAGATACAATGGCGTACTTTCCAAAGTTCTCTCTTATGCTGCTTTTGTTTAGGCTAATAAAACGTCCACATTTCTGGAATCCCTCGCTCTCTGTAGCAATGTTGAAAAACTGCACGCTTAGCCTGAGGTCTAGCAAGTGTGTCACATATTTGACAGCCAAACGATTCTTTGATACTTGCCAAGCTGCTATCTGTCAACAGTTGGATTCGCATTTCCACTTTTATTTTTATTATAGGCTGTAAAATCATCAGAATGTAATTATTATTGATTTATGAAGCATACTGGTGGTCACACTCTATATCAATCAATCAATCAATCAATCTTTATTTGTTAAGCACCAGTTCACAACAATAGTTATCTCATGACTCTTTCCAATTTGAGTAGGTTTGGACAATACTCATTGTATCCATTTATTTACAGAGAGCTAACATTACATCTTTATGAGCGAGCACCTGGTGACAGTGGAGACATACATATCGCCAAGTGTTGTTTGTCTTTCAAACAAGAATAACCGGTATGTGGGCAGCTGTACAGTAACTTTCAGAAGTTGTGAGTCAGCTTCATGGTGTGTGCCAAAAACGGCTGCAACTAAAATGTTTGTTGTCAATTAACATTTTCACGATTAGATAATGAAGTTTGTTGTATAATATTATTCAAAACGTGAAGCTTCAAATTGCTTTTATTGTCCCAAACCCAAAGATGCGTCATCTACCAGCTTAAATGACCCAATAAATAGCAGAACATTCATAAAAATCTTAAAGACCGGAGCCAGAAAAGATACTTGAAAAATTACTGACACAATTGAAATAAACAGACAGACAAATAAAGTGATTAATTTTTGCAGCTCTGTAGTGCCGCACATCTACATTCCAGACTATTTGTTCCTTTGAGCATTTATGATTACAGAAATGTGAAGAACAAACCACAATAGTGAGAAATACACCAGGGTCAAACAAAACTGGCACTCATTCAGATGATAACTTTTGAACACAGAACAGGGAACACGTCAGAATTCCCCTTGACCTTGTTACCCCACACAAAAACACAAACCAGTTTGAAAGCTTCAGAGATATAGGGATATAATGTCTGTTTGCTTTTCTCACACCACAGCGAGCTCTCTGTTGATATCAGGACAGAAGAAACTATACAAATCTTCTATTGCAGACTGTACCTTTGCCTGTGAAAACAAAAAACTATTTCTCCATCTGTTATTATTTATAAATGTAGCACTAAAAGCAGCTCAGCTTATTTAATGAAGTTGATGTACTTGATTGTGCTCAATTCTTGCAATTTTGCTTTGCACCCATTTGGTTGAAGGCACTTTGATTGAAGTAGCTTTTGATAAAAAAAAAAAAAAAAGCAAAATAATTGAAATGTGATGTGTGGTGTAGAGTTTTAAAATGTTTTGGACAGCAGCCAGTAATACAATTAAAACTAGATTAATTTCGCCAAATTAACAATGCAGCCAGGTGTAGGGTAGAGCTGAACAAAATGTAGAAAAAAGCCAAAATCATATTGCAATCATTTTGAAAATATTGTGAATGCGTTTTCAGTCATGAAATCAGTGGACATTTTCATTTTTGCATTTCATTTTCTCCAGAAGAAAAATATGTATTAGTCTGTTGTGACACATTTTATCTGAACAAAAACTGCAGCCGCTGTGATCTGGATGTTAAACTTCGCCATAAGTCATTATCAATTCGACTGATTGGTTTGGCATTAGTCAGATGGTTAACCAGATGGCTTCTTAGCGGCACTCGTTTACGAGCAGCACTTGAAGGCATCATTTTAGCACCGGGCTGCGTGCGCTCCGCTGGAGGGGCAGAACTTCAGCGCCCATATCTGCCTGTGCCAGTCTGCCGCTGCCGTGCAGTTGTGGATGCTTGACTGGATGCGAGGAGGACTAAACACAACATGTTGATTAGTTAGAGATGTATCTTGCTTCAGATCCTCTGCTGTACAAACTGAAGTCACATTTTGGAGCGGGACTAAAAGTTTTCTTCTATGTCTAATTAAGGGTGAGTTGATCTTGAAATTACTGCCAAAAAGAATTTTGCTCAGAGTTGAGAGAGAGTTAAGGATGGATCTGTCACTTTGCTAAAGCAAAATAATCTATTTTTTATGATAATTTTCTGCTTTTTTTTCACTTTCTGTTGTTTTGTCTTGGTGGAATGATTTTGTTCTTGTTTTATGCTCTTTAGGAGTTTTTGTTCTAAACCAAAATCATGTTCACAACCTACATAAAGAATCTGAATGATATGGTATTTTCTACGGTAAGCTTACAGGTTATAAGCACACATGCATGTCTTTGCTATGCCGAGAGATGCATGGCCATACTAAAAAAAAAGTGTATGAACAAACAACCACTACTTATATTGACTTTAGATCCCAAGCTTGCGCTCCCTTCCTTTGTTCATGGCCAGTATTGTGTTTGCACTACCACGTGTAACTACTGACAGTTCATCTAAGGTTTGCGCATATTCATCAGAAATATGCATGTTTATTAATGGCACTGCACGTCTAAACAGATGTTTATGTGATTTATTTCTCTGCTTTGCTTCAGTCTGAGAGCCCGGTGGAGCAGCCGAGTACTGGGGTCTTGGGACGTATAGGGAGCTGGTTCTCTCCGTGGAGGGGAAAGGGTCCAAACAGTCCTACTGAAAATGCCTCTCCAACTAACGACCAGGCTCCTAAATCACAGAAAGAAGAAGAGGGTGAGGAGTCTGTAAGACCCCGGGCAAGGGAACAACAGGGGGAGGAGGAGAGCTCCAATACCAATCCACTGGGTCTCCTTAGAGACATTTTCCCCAGTGAAGAGGAGGACGCCACGCAGTCTGCCCGCAGAGACGGCTCTGTTGTGAGTAGCACTGAGACTGCAGGAGGAGGTCCAAGAGAGGAGGAGTTTGTGTGGACCAGGAAGAAGAGAACAGGGCAAGGCCAGGAGAGGGAGGAGACCAGCAGCAGCAGCAACGGTACTTCAGCGAGCGGGAATCCTGAGAAGAATGCCAGTCATCTGACACATCTCTCCTCTAAACAGGGAGTGGTATGGGACTCTGACCGGGCCCACACTCAGCCTCAGGCCCAGAGACAAGCACAGGCCAGGACAGGCAAGAGGCTTCATGTGTACCTAGAGGAGACCAGCGTGATTAAGTGTGGCAACGACACCTGTGCTGGACAGGAAGTTGTTCGCACCGAAGTCACAAAAAGCCTGCAAGTCCTCGCCAAGGCAAAGTCATCACCAAGTTTTGACTTAACAAAGAGCTCAAGTTCATCAAGTGCAGAGAAGAAAAGGGCAGGTGTGAGGCCCACTGTTGGCACAGAGAGTCATTACAGTGCCATAGTGGGAGTGTCACTGAAATCACGCAAAGACACACAGCCCAAACCTGACCAAGAACAAACAGAGGCCGACAGCATGGGGCGTAAAAACGCAGCCAGAAGGAAATTCAAGAAGAACGCTCAGGGAGATGGAGCTAACAGCCCCCAGGAAAAAATGTCCCCCACTTCTGAACCTCCTCCTGAGGGATTCCCTATATCAGATAACTCAGTGACCAGCCCTCAGGTCAAAAGTCCAAAGACTCACAAGGGAGAGTCAACTATAAACTCCTCCTCCAAGCACACCCCAACCTCTCAGGCCTCACCTGAAGTAAAGGAGAGTAAGACTTCCTGTCCTGACACAATCAAGGAGTTGGACAAGTTCCAGGAGTCAAACTCAGTCGGTGCAGTGACTGTGGCATGTGTGGTTGATGGGGCCGCAGACATGGAGGACGATGACAGTCTTTACAAAGTGGAGAGGAAGACAGAGACACCAGAGTCCAAACGCAGGAGTGTCAAGGTTTCTCGGAGTGAGGTGAAGTTTTTTCCAAAAAATGTGCCTTTGAGGCAAAGTCCAGCGGGAGGCAACCAGGATTTTAAGGCTAAAGATGAAGCAAAGGATAAGCCCAAAACAGAGATTGATGCAAGGTAAGTCTTCAGCTACATGTGACTGAGTGGGAGACCAGTCTGTGATTTGTGAATGAATGACTCAACACATTTTCCTAGACTGTAGTGTGTAAATCAGACTTTGAATACTGTCCACTTCCACTTAATATATTCTAAGTATCTAAGAATACATTTTTTTATTTGAACCCACCTCAAGCTTTTGTCTAACATGACATTGCTGCCAAAGCAGGGGATGTGTTATAAATGCTTTGGGTGGAATATCAGCAGTGAAACAATGGTGTGAGTCATAACACAAGGAACAGCCCTGCGCGTCAAGATTGTTACTGCCGCGCAGATAAGACTTAAATATAGGTCAAATCACCCAGACATCATACGTTCTTTTGTCTGTGACATATTCAAACGTACATGAGTCATAATCAACTCTACAAGTTTCCAATTTAGCAGATGTTTCAAATTAAACCTTTACCTCTTATCATACACAGACTGCACGACTTGAAGAAAGTAGATGAGGAGCCTAAGCCAGTCGTTGGACGGATTGCTGATAAAATCAGCCTCTTTGAGCGCCCTGCTGGGGCGGTCAACAAGCAGACCTTCCGAACTCCGAGGAGTGCCGATGTCTCACCGGTCCGCAATGCCACAGACAGGCTGAAATCAGAGTTTGCCTTGTCAGACCAGCGATCAAGATCAGCTGAGCGCTATGAAAAGGCCAGGTCAAGCTCTGCGTCACCAAACAGGGAGAGGCCGATGACGATCAAGGAGCGAGCGAGAAACTTCGTCGAGGCATCTAAATCAGACAGCAAGGCAGTGTTGCCTCCAAAGCCAGCAATGATGGGAATGTCTCAAAAATCCACCTCGTCTGTAGCTGCTGCTGCATCGAAGTCGCCAGAACTGGACAATCAGGGTAGACTGGATTCTAAAGAGCAGATGCAAACAAAAGCAATCTCAGAGATAACATTAAAACCAGAAGGACGAGACATCACTGCTGCAGCGGGACAGATTTCCATTCCTAAAGAACAAACAACAGACTCCGATTCAGAGGTCACAGTCGCTTCGAAAACAGACGACCAGGCTACAAAATCTGACAGCGTGGACGCAAACGATCCAGCTAAGGAGGCAGGTGATTCTGCAGAACTGACGGATAACAGCCAGTTGTCCAAAGGCCCAAGCAGAACAGGCTCCCGCTCTAAAAGAAGAAAAAGTCGAGAACCAACCAGTCCCATCGGCCCGAATAGTGAAAGCCAACCGGATCACTCAACAAGTAATACAGAGGTCAATGCTATCAAACAAGATCAGGTGGATGATACAAAGGAGACCATTTCTGCATCTAGAAAAATCACAGAGAATGTCTCATTACCAACTGATAAAGCCAAAGAAGGTACATCAGATCAACAGTCTTTATCTAGCAAACAGAAAGCAGTTAATAAAGAACAGAATGTGTCCGACAAACAGAAGACAGAGACAAACTCTTCATCTGAAAAGGAGAATATTAGCAAGCCAGTCAACAGACAGGAGCCAGCACCATCTGTCAACAGAGATGAACCTGATACTGCTACCCATAGCCGTGGAACAAAGACGCCTATTGACAAGGCTCCGGTTATTTTACCCCAAAAGGAGGAAAAGGCAGGGGGACACAGCCCCTTACTGACAGAGGAGTCAGTAAAGGCATCCAAGGACGGCAACGAAACACCAGCTTCTTCCCCCTCACCTGTGGTAAAACAGCCTATTGAGAAGCAAGAGCCACCTGCTAAACATCACAAATTAGAGAAGGAATCGTCAACGCAATCTGAACTTAAAAGTAAAGGAAAAGTGGAGGAAGCCACTAAGAAAGACACTGGGAAAACACAGCAAACCCAGCATAAGGACACAGAGCTGATAAATCAGTCAGAGAGTAATGATGTGGGGAAAACAGACAAAGTGGAGAGCAAAAAAACAAATGGGCCTGAGCTGAAAGACAAAGAGGCACCACGGCAGCTCCTCGGTTCGCATAAAAATACCACAGAGGTCAAGGTTTCAGAAAGCAGACAGAGTTTCTCAGGGACAGAGGAGAGTGTTGCTAGAATTGATGAAAGAAAAAATGATGAAAAAAAAGAAAAGGCACAGCCAGTTAAAGACAAAAGAAAACCAGAAACCAGCCAAGCAGAACGGGCATCTGAGTCCTCATCATCAGACCTCCCTGCGCAAACACAACACGTCAGACAGACGACGACTACACATCCAGAAAAAGCTGCTGTGTGTGCCGACACCCAGACTAATGAGGATGCTGCAAGTGGGACCCTGAGTGATAAGGGGCTTTCAAAGGGAGAGACAGCAAAAAATGGGCCCGCTGATTTGAAAACAAAGCCTACAGAAAGCCCTCAAACAGACTCAGCGGTGATTGGAGCGGGACCGCAGCCTGATTCTGGGCCTGTGGAAAAAACTGAAAACACACCAGATGACTCATGTGCACATGGAGCTAATGATGCAGAGCTCTCCAGTGCAAAACCTATTACCAAAGCAACTACAGCAGTTGGGGAAGCAACTGTAAAAGCCCCTAATGACACTCCAGTGGCGACAACTGCACAGGCTGACAATATGGCAGAGAAAGGCTTATCTGTTAAAAAGCCGACACAGATATCTGGGCCTAAATCTGCGAGCGCTGAGGGAGTGAGGCAGGGTGACGAGAAAAAAACTTCAGCTGTCAAATCAGCGCCCTCAGAAGTCACAGTCTCAAGAGATATCGTGAAACTCACTCCACAAGGTGACGCATCCAAAACTACAGAGAGCACAAGTGATAGTGCTTCTCTCAAGGGGCCAGAAAAAATGGCAAACCTGACTGCTGATAGCACAGCTTCCAGCGCGATAGCTACTGTGGCGGAAAAGACAGCTGAGAAAACACTCCATTCAGCATTGCATGGACTTTCACCTGTTGCTAACGGTGATATCTCCCCTCAATCGCATCTCCACACAGCCAAAAAAGAACTGGTGAATAAGAAGCCGAGCCAAACTCCAAAGGCACCCGCTTCCCTGGAAGCTAACAAGCTGCTCCCAATTTCAACCCAGCGTTCCCCTATGAGGAAACTCCAATTGCCACGGGGACTGAGCAAAGACGATTCTTTATCCCCGCGAGATGCCCCCTCTAGCTGGCTGGATGTGGATTTTTCCCCCAAACAGAAACCTAAAGTCTTGAAGCCCAAACTGAGCTCTGCTGTAAGTGAGAGCGATCTGCTGGAAACTTCCAGCGAGCTTGACGATGACGATTTCATTGAGAAAATCAAGAATCTTTGCGCCCCATTCTCCCTCCCGCCACGTAAACACAATCCACTCAAGCCACCTCAGCCGCCGTTTGCATTGCCCGCCATCAAGGAGGACCGTTTTGAGAAGACGTTTGACCCTGAGGAGTTTAAGTTTGGATTGAGGAAGAAGGATAAGTTCAGCATAGACACGACCCCGAGCATCTTAGCCAAGCTCCAGAGCTCGGACCTAAAATCTGGCCTCAAGCCTGCCAGGGCCAGTTTGACTGACAGGAGTATGCTGCTCAGTAGCCTGGACACTCACTCTCGCCTCAAGGACCAGACCCCCGTAAAAGATGAGGGGGGCATCAAGGAGGAGAAAGATGAGCAGATTAGGGTGAAGTCTCGCCTACAGGGGAGCTGTGTCTTCAGCAGCCTTGCATCCTCTATCAGAGGGAAGAGGAATGGAGTTCAGAAGCAGGAAGAAGGCACTAACTCTGAGGAAGTGTCACCCAGCGAGGCTCCCAGGCTGAGTCCACCTTTATCCGAGCCTCCCTCTCAAAGCCCGACAGCCACAGCTCCACACAGAGACACACTGGGCAAACAGAGCTCTGCCCCGAGCAACAGAGAGGAAGCCCGGGCTGCCGAGGCTGTGGTCAGTGACTCAGGCCCTCCACTTCCCTCGTTTAACGACATCAAGCTGCCAGACTATTTAGAGAAGTACCTCCCCCGAGAACCGGCAAAACCAGCGCAGAGCACACAAGGACAGGAACAAGTCAAAAGCGAGGTTAGTTTTCCTTTATGTTCCTTTCACCAACTAAAAACTAGCTGTCCTCACCACACAGAGAATTTACAGACAAAACCTCTTTTTGATTTATTGACCAGTAACACCAGAAACCAAAGAGTTTAGAGAATAAACAATCTAATGATAAGAAACATTAGAAACAACTCGTAGAACAAAGAGCTGTCTTATAGCATGTCTCTGACAATAGTTGTACATGCGGCACATTTGTAAGGAAGTTGAAAGAAACAACTTTTATACTTAACTGATGACTTTTGGGTTTATGCACCAGGTTATTGGAAAAATGTCAACCTCAGGAGATGAGACTGGAGCTTTGCAGCCACGTCCGCTGCTTCCTGATGCCACGCCTCCATCTTTTCCTGGGATTCCTCCACCAACACACCCTACACTCCATGAGCCGAAGCAGCCTCCAGCTCAGCCACAGGGGATACTTACTAAACATGTAAGTGCGGGCATACACACTGTTGAAGGATACTTAATTCTTTAGCATTACAAAGCTGAGACCAGACTGCTTGCTGCTCTTGCAGAGATTGAAACTATTTATATCCCTCATTTACATTTCAGCTGCAGTGCCAGCAGTATCTATCCCTATTTGCATTCTGGTATCAGGTATCAACGTTTGGAGGGAAGCTTTTACAATCCACAACAAAGCAGCTTTTGTCTCACGGGTCCCTTTGATTTAATTTGGGCAGGTAGAAATGCCTGAGCTGGGGTAAGGGCTGCAACTAGTGACTATTTTTATAGTATTTCACTTTAAATGGCCTTAATTGCCCAATCATTTCCATGCAATTGTTTATGAAGTCTCCTGAGTGGAAATTATATAATGTGGTGCTTATATTAGGAAAAAGGGAATTTCCTCAAGACGACCGCTTCATTTATCTACCTCAGCCAAGAAGATTATGGTTTCACCTGTCTCAGTTTGTTGGTTGGTTGGTTGCTCCTGAAGTGCCTGAAACACCTCGCCAGTAGTCCCCCTTTAATTCTGTGACTTCATGACATCACTATGTCACAATCTCAAACATTTGCATAATTCATTAAAGAGTAGTAATAGTAGTTGTCTGAAAAAAAATGTATTAACCTGAAAATGAGCAGAATATCTCTTCATTAAACTATTAATTAAATCATTAATCAATGTAACTGACTTGATGTTGTAAGCCTCCTAGTCACTGTAGTTTCTTGTTGTGTCTTTTGCTGCAGTTTGAAGCTGCCAACTCGCTTATTTTGCAAGACTACTGTGTTAAGAAAGCCTCCCCCCCCCTTCTCTTCTTGGTGTGTGTGCTCGAATATAAATTCAAAACAGTCTTTAGTCTCCACGGACCCAGTGTGTCCCTGGAAGTAAACTAAAAGGTCAGGCCATTCAAAAGGCACAGGACTGCTGCACAAACAACAAATGCAGATTAGGCTTCTCTAGTATTTAATAGACTAGAGGTTTGCTCATGTTTTGCCCATGCCGCAATGATAATTCTGTGTTTTCTGTGCATTACAGATACGAATTGCCAAGGGATTTCACAAGCGCCCTGGAAAGGTACAGTAGGCACAGCTCTGCCCAAATACTGTAGAATAGAAACAAGATGGGGGAGAGGAATCTGGACAGACAACTCTCTGTTCTGTGAAAACATCTGCTTTTCATATGGTGTTCTTGGGGGTAAACAAAGTATTTCAAAAAAAACAGTCTAGCTCAAATGCTCAGCTGGATGTGATTACAATCAGGGAATTCAGCCAATGCCATGCAAAACTTGTGGCTCTTCCCTGTTGTGGAACTATTATGAGTAGTTGTTTCAAGACAGAGTGACATCTCCCTGACTCGCAACATGCAGAGTTTCTTGCCTACACGTCATTTTAATCCAGTCTACCTCCAGCTTCAGCTGTGCCGGGGAATCTGCTCGCGTGACGTGCTTTGACACAAAACGACAGAAAATAAAATTAAAATTAAGACAATGTCACTGTCTAATTAATGTCCAGAACTGCCAGATTTTGTAGATCTGTATTCTACAAGTGTCTTCTTCTGTTGGCCTGTAAAACCGAAAATGAAACTTTTTAAATCAAAGCAATTATATTAACAGTACGCTCTGGTGGATCAAGTAATTGCCTCTGCACTGGCTTGTTGATAGATATAAATAAGTGCCATGCTAATAGTTTCCATTCTATTAGGTTCCTCTAAGCACTCAGCGAGTCGTGACTAAATGTTAACGAGCAAGCACGAAACGCATATTGCCCCTGATTTTCTTCCCTTCTTGGCACTGCCCTCCATGTCTCTACACAGATGGTGCTGTTTGAGAAGGGTCAGTTCAGCGGCCAGGTGTATGAGGTTCACAGGGATGTAGCAGATGCAACCGCTCTGCAGCTCTCACCCCTCATATCAGTGAAGGTCGTCAGAGGATGGTGAGTAGCAATCAGCTGGAACTTTAAGAAAACGTCTACTGAAGCGTAGGTCTCATTAATGTCAAGTTGTTGGGAGATGTTATTGTTGCCTGTAAGGGCACTTGGACTTGTCACATAATTTATTGAAATATCAGCCTTGAGATTAACACACTTGATGTCAATTTTCATACATACTCTCATACCTTTTTCTTTAAATGGGTCTGTGTTGTTTATCTTCTGCACAAAAACAAAATGCGAGTCCTTGAGGCTTGGCAGAAAGTCTGCAAGCTTTTTCCTCCCATAAAAAATAAATTGTATTGAAGCCTTCATCGTTTACATTCGTGTCTATTCGCTGGCCGTCTTCTTCCTTGTCTCGCTTGGAGCGTTGCTGTGGCCTTGACATGTTGCAGCCACCTTTGCATCAGTGAAATAGCCGTTGGAGCCCATTAACAGGAAGATGTTTTGTGTGCCTGTGTGCATTTCCCAAATCACTGAAGTATTGTTTTAAGACTTTTTACACCACAGACATGTATCCCAGTCCTTTCCCTTTTTTCCCTAACATATAATTATCTGTCTTTGCTATGTGATTACATGTTTTTTTGTTTGTTTTCACTACAGTTGGGTTCTCTATGAGAAGCCTGACTTCCAGGGACGCACCATCGCCTTGGAGGAAGGGGGAATTGAATTGACAAATGTATGGGCAGAGCCTGAGCATGAGCCTGGGCTTGGGCCAGAGTCAAAACCACACAACAACCCACCAATGGTGATCGGCTCCATTCGACACGCTGTGTGGGTGAGTGCACTGGAGAATTTGGCCTTTTCAGTATTTCATTTTCTACATCTGCGTCACCTCACATTCCCCTGAAACTTAGCCATGTTTTGCTTTATTTACATTCAGTGCAGACTCCTAAAAACAATAAAACATGTGGATTATAATCACAGGCCTCATTAGATAAACATTTCCCTACAGCTTAGTTTCAAATAAAGGAATATCTAGAAATGTAGAAGAAATTTAAGAAAACTAATTTTCCCTTATATCTCAGACTTTGTACATTATTTAACCATGAGAAATCCTAACTTTAGCTACAGAGCGTAATGATGGCATAGACTAGGTTAAATATTTAAAATAATTTAAAACAGACCTGTTGCTTGGTCTGTGGGACAATGACAATGAAGGCGCGGAACAGCATGGACACTGAAATAGGCCTATTACGATTAAAAGGCAACTCAAATCATACGTTTTTGAGAAGCTAACATCAATGTTAGCTTAGCTGTAGGCTTGTTTGAGATGCTAAAATCAACATTAGCTTGTTGGGATGCTACAAATGTGAGCAGCACTGATTTAAGCCTTTTGGAGAAGTTAACACAAATGGAATTCCTGTTGCAAAAGCTAACACCATTGTTAGCATGTTGGAGAAGCTATCATCCATGCTGACATGTTGGAAAAGCTAAGACTGTTTATAACAACGTTAGTCTGTTAGCTTTAAATTCTCCTGACCATAAAGTTACTAATGCAGTATATCCTCTTCCCCACCAATACAATTTAAAAAGCTGACTCATCCAGGGAAAAACAATCACCTGTTTTTTTTTTTTTTGTCCTTTAGCAATCCTCCTAGTGAAAAGTGAAGTGGAACACCCCTTGTCAAGGATACAGGCAGTCTAACACTTTCTAAACACAGGAATAGATTGTTGAAGACTGAAAGATTGAGTTTACAGTGCCTGATAGGATTTTTTTTTTAAATAAACATGTTTCTGATACACCAAAAATTCTAAATGCCATCTGAACTGAGTTAGGATAGGATTTCAGACTCACCAAATTTCTGTAATGAGGCCCCAGGTCAAACTTCCTGTGCTTGTTTCTCCATCTCTGCAGGATTACAGCATCCCCCATATTGATCTGTTTACTGAACCGGAGGGCCACGGCAGAGTAACACCTTACCACGACGACACGGTAGAGACGGGCTCATTTGGTATCCCACTGAGCACTGCTTCCATCCAAGTGCACTCTGGGGTGTAAGTATGGCTGCCTCGGCACAGAGCGATCATTCAGATCTTTGTGATTGACCTCTGGTGAAGCGTGCGTGGCAGTAATGAACAGGCCGACAAAATCAAATCATTAGCAAGACACATGGGCTACTGTGATTGATCAGAGGTAGAAAGGTAATTATCCGGGCAATGGATTTTATTTAAAGATACCATACATTTACGGTGCTAAAGAACGAAGACGCGGTGCTCTTGCTTTGTAGCAGCACAGCATAGAGTCCAGGTAATGAGACAATCCCAGGTTTTGGGCATTGATTTTTTTTTTTTTTTTTTTTTTTACTGGCAGACCCACTAGAAGAGTAGACTATGCAAATCTCGCCTGCTGTGCTCAGCGAAGAGCCCTCTCTCTTTTTTTTTAAGGGGCTGTCTCAGTTTTTGGCTCTGACAAGAAGCTGAGAGATAATAATCATTACGATGTTCCTCAGTGTGTGTCTGTGGTTTGCCTCTCGCTCATTCGCCTGTGTAGGAATGTCTCTCCTGCTGTTGCATGTTCGAGAAAAGCGAGAGTGTGGGTGTGGGGGGTGCTTGGAGAGCCGAAGTGCAGAGGTGGAGACTAGATGGAGAGTGAGAAACAGACAAAGGTGTGGAGCGAATTTGGCATAGGGGAGGATGTTTTTTCCACGTGAGAGGTGTAGGCATTCAGGACATTTTGTGCCCTGCCCCTGAGGAAGTTAATGACAGTAAACCTTGTTCCCACAGCTATTACTGTAGGTTTACTTTGGCATCCCAGCATTTAGGAGTACTTCTCAGCATCTAGATAAAAGCAAAATCGCTGTCGGATGTCAGTTTTATGCTTTACAAATGTACCGTAGCATGTGCCGAGCTCACGAGATCACCAAATGAACTGACTCATCTGCTCCTCCTATTAAAGATCTTTTAGAGCCATGAGGCAGGCATCGGTTCTTGGTATCACTTCCTCAGCACTGACTGAGTGAGCCAGGGTTTATTTTCCTGCCAGCAGCTCACATGTGGTAATTGGTATAAAACATTTTGTCGAGCTCTATAATGGCTCTAAATGCTAGCAGTAGGGGCACAGTTCCAACAAAGACTTGCTACACTCAAAACCAATTGCAAAGGAAATGGCTTTGAACCGAAACATGCATTCCCAAGATATTTTTTCTTAAAGAAATAGCTCTTTGTCCGTGGCTGTGGCTGTGTGACTCACGTCTGAGGTAAAGGTAATTTCTAATTAAAACACTGCCCTGGCCTAACAATGCTTAATGTGCTGAGCAAATGCAATTATCACACCTGTAGCTGCTGATTTCTACGTGTCTGTGCGTTTGTTCTCTTTCGTGGCGGTTATGTGTTACCGTTGTTTTATGAAGCAACAAGCCCTGCAAGGTCATGACTCACAGTTAGTTTAAATCCGCCAAGAGGCATAATTATCATGAACGTGGTTGGACCTTTTGGCTTACTCCTTAAACAACATGTTATCTCAATGTTTTCTCCCTCCATTAGGTGGCTGGTGTTCAGTGACCCGGGGTTCCAGGGCATGATAGCTGTGCTGGAGGCAGGAGAGTACCCTGTTCCTGAGGCCTGGGGCTTCCCGTCACCATTTGTCGGCTCGCTTAGACCACTTAAAATGGTGCGTGCTTTTGTTAACATCTCATTTACATCGATCTAATGTATCCTGCAGAGGACAGTTTATGAATGTGATGTAGTTCATTTGCTCCTGTCAGCCACCCTAGTGACATGATTTGTCACAATGTTTGGGCAGTCTACCCCCTTTGGTCCAGACTAATATGTCTCGACAACAGTTAAATGGTTTGCCGTGAAATTTTGCACAAACATGAATGGCTCCTAGAGGGTGATTCATGTTAGTTTGGGTGATCCAATGACTTGGCATTTTTCGTTGTTTTTTTCTAAAATCCCAATATAATTAAAAGACAGACTGACTGGGTTAGATTGGGTACTCAACTACTCGATATTCAAGGTCTCCTGGGGATATATTTTAGTGACTTTGATCATCCCTTGACTCAAATTGTTCTTTGCGTTGACGTGCTAACATGTTAGATTAAGTTGGGGAACACCTTCAATCTGACCTGCTAAACATCAGCATGTTACTAATCTAAAGTCATGGGCAGTTTGCTCACTGTTCACTGCTGGGCCCAAAGCTGCACCCAGTTGAACTTTTGACACGAGCGCGCAGAGCAGGGCGCCTTTTAAAATAGGCGTCAGGTCAGGGCGCATTGAATATAATTGTATTTCAGAGCACAGTGGCTTCGTTGTCTCGTTGTGTCTAAAAAACCCTTCAAGAATTGAATTATGACTCGCAGAGCATGACTTTGGTCTTTTATACACACAATTCTCCCTTTTCCATATCAGTGAACGATTTACCTGCTAGGTCACATATAATAGCACTACAGTACAATTTGCCTTCCTGGCCTCTTGTTTTTCACATTTTAGTTCTATAAATAATTCACTATAGCGACTCTGTGGTGACAGTTTTCTTTCTGTCAGTATCTTCGGTCTGGCTCTTTGTCCACAGGCAGTTAATGTTAGAATCCTCAGTAATAAGTTACCTGGAGGGACGCAAGACCGGCTCAGCGTGCTCCTTCTACTCTGTTAATTTTCTGTAGTGCTCCATGTCACTACAGAAATGTCATCATTTACATGTAAATACAACTATTTGTGTAATCACTGACTGTCTGGCTCCTTAATGTTTACTTTCAATTAGAGAGGAAATGGCTGTTTATGATAATTTCTCTGTTCCAGGGTGGATTCAAAGTGGAGAGTCCCTGTGAAGTCAAGGTAAGACTCCATCGCATTCTGCTGTTTTATTTTATATCATTTATATGTGTTACTATGATTTTAAATCTGCAAATGGTAAAGTAACCAAATGTTGAGATGTGAGCAGATAGGCAACATGTTTTCAAAAAGGGCTGACAGCACACTACAGTCTTTGACTGACTTTTTTGTTTAGTGCTATGTTTATCTTACCTCAAGCCAAAAATAGATGTGAAGTCAAGGACTTTCCACTGTAACCACAGTAAGATTTGGCACTGGGTATTCTTCAAAATGAAAGCTAAAAAACCTTTTTGACACTCCGTATCATTGAACGTTCGAGTCATCCAACAATAGTTTCAAATAAAATTCAGGGACAATGAAGCGGCCATGTTCATAAAATTGTGCTCACAAATGTTTCAAGGCTTCCAAGTCCGGTTGCCGTTTTTAAACTCATCATCCAAAGGGGCAGGTTGTTGAGTCTCATTCCTCTGTACACAAACATAGACACATTGGGTTGATGGCTTGCCAAACCAAACTGAACCGTTTCGGTATTTTGAGGCTGGGGAACGAGACTTGACAATCAAATAGCTTTCTGCAGAATAGCTGACGCCCAGAAAAAATCACAAACACAGCGAGATAATAAGGAAATAAGGAATTACATGCAGAGGGCTACAGATACAGACGCTGCCACCAATTCCAGCTGGTCACAAGTGATGAGTCTTGACATTTCTTTACGAGCATAAAGCATGGTATACCTTTAACAACTTAACTGGGTCTCCATGTGTTTTTCACTTTCAAAACACAGGCTTACATTTATTATTTATTCAACCGACTGTCTTATTATTTCTATGAATAAAAAAAAAGACAAAAAACTGGGAGTTATTCACTAAGCATTGTAAATAATGAGTCAAATGTAACCCTTTTCCTTCCTCTATATCTATCACAGGCTGTGGCTTATGAGAAACCAGGCTTTGAGGGCTCCTGTGTGGAAATCGACAGCGACGTCTTCGGCTTTTGTGAAAGTGAAGGTGGCATTTCTGCAGAGGGAGCAGACCTTGACTCAAAGAAACTGAAGTCTGTCGGTTCTTTAAAGATCATCGGAGGACTGTGAGTCTTTTCTTCAATTACCCAGATCATTTTCTGCTCTGGCACAGGATCAAGTTTGGTGGTATTCCTTGGCTCGAAGCAAAGTTTCCTTAGATCTAATTTTACTGTCAGATGGATTTTGAGGTTATGTAACACAGTCAGAATTTATAAATACACCTCTAACGAGCAACATTGCTGCTCTGCTCCTTCCAGCTGGGTGGGATACAGCGAGCCGGGCTTTGAAGGCCAGCAGCACATCCTAGAGGAAGGAGAGTACCTGGACTGCGGGGGCTGGGGAGGCTCGGAGCAGCTGCTGTCACTGCGACCAGTACTGGCTGTGAGTACCACACCTTTGTGTGACCAAAGTTAGCTCATAATGACCGGTACGTTACGAAAAAAGCTACTGTGGTGCAGTGTTTCATTTGGGGCCGGACCACCATGGGTTAGTGAGGGTCAGAATTAGTCTCCAAAATGGAAAAGACTCCGTGTCCTTGCCCCAAAAATGTTTATTCTTGTAAGAATGGAAAATCCACGTAAAGACCAAAGGAGAGCGAGAATTTCCACATTAACTGTCACTTGTGACAGAGCAAAGGGTTACAGTGTCTTGCAGCAGCAACCTATCAGTTAAGTAACCGAGAGAACTCTGAGGTTTACGAGAGTTTTGTTTATTGGAGAATTGGATTATTTAATTGATTTAAGAAAAGAATGAATGAAATGCACAAAGGCAACAAGGTTTGTTTAATGAAGCTGTGGTCAGGAAATAAACTTCACGCTGCAATGGCCAAATATTTTGTAAACAAATCCAGTTCCGCTTGATAATTTGGGCAAATTGATTTACTAGTCAAGCGCTAGAGCTGTGGATCTTAAACTGCTGAGCTGGCACACGTGTCCAATGAAAAAATGTGGAGCATGAAATGAAGAAAAGGAATGAAGACAGACGTGTTTTCAAGATCCAGGTTATTAGGATGTATTCCGAAAGTGAAATAAAATGTGCAAAAATATCTGAATCTCACAAGTCACGCTCATCATGCAAATATATCAGTCAACGCTAAAGTCAAGAATATATATTACATTTATATATAAAAGCAGTCCCACAACAGGCTAGTAAAAAGCTGTTAATTACGATTGATTTGAGTCAATAGAAAATAGTGTGATCAAAATTGAAATAAAGTAAGATTCAGTCACATAAAAACCCTAAAACTCTGCAGTCGTGCCGTAATACATCAAATAAATTGAAATTAACATTCAGTCATGCAAAACATTCTTGATCAAAATAATTGAATATAAATAAAATACAGTTATTTTAAACACTTACCTTGTATTGTTCATTTGCACTACAACACATGCAGTTCATGCTCTTAATGATATTATTTCCAGAGTTTACTTTTTTCCTCACAAATTTCCCTGGTTTCTTAATGGTCAATGAAAAATGGATCTATGGCTGCACATTAATCAAATTATTCTTAAAATTGCTATATGGCAAAGTGCCACATGCTTGTCTGATACAGACCCCGGCAAAAGTCGTATCCTTAACTTTATTTATTTATTTTTTTTTTTGTGAAATTGATAAAAATAAAAAAAACATGAGCACGTTGACTTATTTTCTAAATAATCAGATGTTTGTGTAATAATTTGTGCGGTATCTTGGCGTGATGTTTATCCCACTTTTTTCTTCCTGCTGCAGGACTTCTTGACTCCGCACCTGAAAATGTTCAGCGACAGAGACTTTGGCG
The DNA here is from genome assembly GCF_900880675.1 of Sparus aurata. Taxonomy (NCBI): domain Eukaryota; kingdom Metazoa; phylum Chordata; class Actinopteri; order Spariformes; family Sparidae; genus Sparus; species Sparus aurata. The sequence continues at coordinate 16,855,367 of NC_044208.1, read as the reverse complement.
AGCTGGGACTCAACATCGACCTCTCGGTGCCTGTTATTAACATGGAAGATACAGGCTACGGCATGAAAACGCAGTCGATTGATGTCATGGGTGGCGTGTAAGTGTTGCACTCACTCCTGTGACCTTTGCTGCTGTGTGAGCAGCAACGAGAGATAAAAGCTTGATGCGTTCACAGGACTGATATTTCTCCAGCTGAAGTAAATCGATCAGATCTGTCTCTGTTTATTTGGATTCTTCAGATGTCTTTCCAAGACTTAAGGAATCTTTAAATCCTTGATTCCCCACCAATCCGGCTTTAAGATGCATTCCTAAGCTTCAACCTGATGATTACTTTAGGCCGTGACGTCTGGTGTGGTTTACTGTCGTACTTTGCAGCTCAGGTGTGTAGCGGCAAAAGGCTGCCGCACCCACGCAGACAGGTCGAGACAGATTGCCTAGCTCACTAATGTCTTGTCTGCCACGCCTCACTTCCTATCAGTGTAAGTTGGTCCTGGAGCAAGCTCACCTCACACCCTTTTACACTGGAAATGAACGAGAAATTAATGCTGGGTGCGGAGGAGGAGTTGGTAGACGCCTGAACGCCGTTAAAAATGTGTTATTTGTATTTAAGTGCTTTCTCTCGTCATACTGGCTGAGTTTGTGTTTCTTTTTGCTTTGATCAGCTGAAAATGACTCCTACGTAAACAAACACTGGAGCAGATAAGAAAAATTAGAATTATCCTTCCAATCAGAATATTGAAATTTGGAATATGCAAATCCTACCCAAGGGAGAGCCGCACAAATCGATGGCTAATGTGGAGAGGGACATTTTGTCCTGCTTTTGGAGGCAAGGCTTTCACGGCATTGAAGGGATTCTTCTTGCCGCGGCGCTAGCCTGTTATTAGACTGCACAGCCTCGCCCATGTCGTGCTGCCGTCCCGCCTCAGCCTCCAATTGGCTGGCCGTGTTTTTTCAGGAGCTGCAGGCAGAGATTTGTTTGTTGTCTCGCAGAACACATCCCCTTTTTTATGTCTCAGGAGCAGAAACACCCGAGCCGCCCATAGCAACTCACACTCGCACGGCTGCCCAAGATGTGCCGCATTTGCCAAGTGAGCACACAGAGTGCACAACAGCTGAGATGCTACCGTGTGGGAGGCAGTTATCACCTTGGACTCTGACCAAAGAATGGTTGACTTAGATGATAAATGACCACTTTGACTGTGACACACTGCGAATGTTTTTGATTTGTCTTCGTTTGCAAGCGTAGGTGCATCAAAGACAGCGTTTCTCTGTGAATTAAGATCAAATGAAAAAAACACAAATTCTGTAATGTCAGTGAAAAATGAAAGGGTGATTGTACTCCTCCGCCTTCTGTTGTCTCGCTCAGATGGGTGGTGTTTGATGAGCCAGGCTTTTGTGGCGAGCCTTACATCCTGGAGAAGGGCCTGTATGGAAGCCCGGAGGACTGGGGGGCACTGCAGCCCAAAGTGGCATCAGCGATGCCTGTTGTTTTGGTAAGAAGTGACTCAGACAAAGTTATGTAAGCTTTTTTTTCTTTTGCTCTGGTGGGGAATGTTCCCTGCTTTTAGACAGACTGAGATGTTTTGTGTTCAATCACTGCAGCAGTCAGCATGTCCGCCTCACAGATTCACAATTTTAGCATTCTATGATGAATAATTGGGGCAATTTTGCAATATTAAAGTGCTTACTGACTATTCTCACTTCCCCTGGTTGTCCAATTTTGGCTAACCGAGTGCTGTCATCACATGTGACCAGTCACAACACCAGTCACGCTTGTGACCAAGTCAAACATAAACATGGAGATCAGGACTCTCTGACAGGACAGACCATCCTTTATACAGTAGATTATCCGTGGGAGCGTGAGTCATGGGCAAAATAATAAAAGTTTGAATCTACAAGAGGAAAATACTTGTCATGTGTCTAAATGGGAAAACATCTTGGATCACAAAGGTGAGTCATCAAGTAGTTGCTTTGATTTCAAACTAGATGATGAAAAACAGACACAGAATTCAAGTGTTCTGTTGTGTTTCGGCTGCACCCAGAGGATGTTGACTTTTGGAGTTCATGTTTTTACATATTTCATATTTAATAGGCATGAAGTACACAATTATCTGCATCTACTCAACCAACTAAATGATCAGTGTCCCTATCCAGGCACGGAACATGCGGGCTAAGACAGGAAGTGGGTGTAACCAACCAAAAGTTGTTAATTTAAGCATGAGACTGATATGAGTCAAGCGTTAGCTGCAATATTTTTATTTTTAATCTATCAAAAAACTATAGTGATATATTTATATTTATAGTGAAGTGAAAGCACCTTCCCTGGAAGGGCTCCCTCGAGGGACATTTATCATATTTTATACTTATTTGGTAAAATGTATCCACTATGGGGATGTCTTTTGCAGCATTTTTTCCAGTCCACTAGTGCAAATATTGTAATATTGATTGTAAAAAAGCACATTATTATTCTCATCTCAGCTGATTGCTTGTGGTGCAGTGTATCATTTCCTTAACCAACAAATAAAACACTTTTACCCCCCAAATATACTTATACATATTACATGACAGGAAAATGAGCAGAAGTAGGACGGAAACGTGTAAACTGCACATGCAGATCATTTACAAATGCAACGATATGATAATGATCATAACAATAATAGTCATGATGAACATTGATATTGTTCCGTACAGTCATAATGTCGCTGTTATTTGTTCTCATGTATTCTCTGAAATTAAATGATAATAAGATTTTGTCATTTTAAGTCTAGAAAATTACAGATTCCCTTTACATGCAAAAACACACATTGGCTTTAATGGCGTACATGCTTATGGACTTAAATTAGATTAAAATTCCTTAATAACAATAATAATAATAATAACAATAATAATAATCCTCATTATTTGATCTTAATATAAACAACTTTAATGTGATAGTCAAGTTCTTGCTTTACACGTGACTACTACAGTAGTGAGTTTAGAAGTGATTAGAAGGTTAGAGGCAAACACAGTAAAACAATGTACTTTCTCAAACCAAGACCAATAAAGCAGTTTGTAATTTGGCTCCAATTATAATAATTGTTGTTACTGTCTTTCCCACTTATGCACATTTACCGCTGATGTGTCTTGCATACATAAAAATATGTAAATAGTCCCCTTTCTAATTGCTTTCTGTTCAGTGCATGGAGATGAGTCTCATTAAATGTGTTGTTTTGTTTCAGGATGATTTCGAGAACACTGCAAAGTTTAAGGTAAGTAGATTGCAAAAGGAGTGAAGAACACATGATGTGTGAGGGGGCTCATGGTGGATGACGCAGGCTTACTGTCTCATTGTGTGCGCCTCAGGTGCAGCTTTTCTCTGAACCGGGTTTTCAAGGTTCCGTCCTTGCTCTCGAGGACAGTGTGGCCTCCCTGGAGGACGGCTTCTCTGTGGCCTCCTGCAAGGTCTTGGCCGGCAGGTGAGTAATCCTGCGAACTATGGACAAAATATCTGTTCAGTATCTGACAAAACAGCTGTGGGTACTGTGGTTTACATTGCAGCGTAGCTATTTAAAGCAGCTACTTGCAAATTCAGATTTTTAGAAAAAGGATTCTTTTGGGTTTCCCAAAAATTATGTGATACAACTGGGGCTGCAACATGTTCATATTATAAAAGTATCTGTGGGACTCATAATCTGCCACAGGCTATCACTGCTCCACTTACCAAAAAAATGTCCCATGTGGCAGCAGATCTCTTATGACGCAGTATCCATATTAATTTGCATTGTTCTGTGCACTCCCAAGCATCAATATTCTGCCTAATGTGCATAACTCGTTCTTTGCTACATGTAATTATACGTACATTATGCAAATAGCTTTATCATCTTGGTTCATCAATACAGTTTCATTTTGTGCACCTCTTGTGTGTGTGTGTGTTAATGTGTTTGTGTATCTGTGTATGTGTGTTTCAGCTGGCTTGCATTCGAAGGCCAGGACTTCGCTGGCAGGATGTATGTGTTAGAAGTCGGGAGCTACTCAGACCTGAGAGCAATGGGCTGTGTCAACGCGAGCTCCTCCATCCTGTCGCTACAGCCTGTTGGCTTTGTAAGTCTTTTGTGGACTTTTGGACATGAAGTTTGTTCACTCCAAAATGAAAATTCAGTCACTATCCACTCTCCCCAAAGCGGGTGAAACGACAGATGTTTCGTAGTCAACAGAACATTTCTGGAAAACATGAAATGACTCCATACAGCTTGTCTTGTGTTATCCAGACAGTCGCATGATCTGTATAGAAAGGGAAGAAGTTACGTGACTGGGCTATATACAGTGTGTTTAATATGCAGGTAGAAAAGTTGTCACGTGATCAGTATGAATAGGTGGATCGTCACATATTTAGGGTGTTAACAGCACATGACAGGCCATGTTAAGCAGAAGAATTCACATAATATGTATATATATATATATATATATATATATATATATATATATATATATATATATATATATATATATATATATATATATATATATATATATATATATATATATATATACAACAACATCTGGATAATATTATTATATTTCAATATGCTCAGAAAAAGCATCAAAATAGTCGACATGTCATTTTAACTGCCTGAATACGTGACTACCGAAAGACCCACACTGATCATGTGACAGTGATTCTGAACAAATAAGAGCAGCACTGCACGCATGCTGTTTTAAAAAGATGTTTTTTGGAAAGATTTGACTTAATAAATGATGTATATAATCTTGTTTCAAATCAATCTGGGATGTCAAGGCTTCCGAAGACTTGGATTATGCCAGACACGCTGTATAGGGTCGTTTAACTTTATTTGTTTTGGGGTTTTTTTTTACATTTTATAACAAGCCCCTATCTACTTCCTGTTCTGTTGTGATGCTACAGAAATGTTTTTGCAAACTATAAATCTTTATCCAACTTTCAATCAGCGTAGGGGCTGAGTAGATAATGATTCCTTTTAAAGGTTAAGGATGACAATATATAGATAGCTGCTCTGATACATATTATTATGTTAATGGAGTGCTCATGGAGAATTAATACAGCAGAACTTAACTTACATCACCCATGGTGCAACACAAGCACAGACAGTTTAGCATGAGTTTTGCATGTGTTTTGCTGTTATTATATATTGCTATATAATAGCAGTTAAGCCTCGAGCTAGCCTCAAGCAAAGATGAGGAGCAGATGACAGAGCTGTGGTATGCTCACCTCTTTCTCAGAGTGACATTACCTGAGGACATTTGTCAGACTTCATTTAACTCTCTTTGGAGCCATAAATAACTTTGTTACAACTTCGTCACCTCTGCAGTAGTTCTACCCAAGACGTGGCAACCATCTCTGAGTTCCCCCTTAATGGATCAAATAATTATGTAAGATATGAAAGGGTGCCACCAGACGCCACAGCTCACCTCACCCCAACAGAGCTTTTCGGTGTCCTTCGGCTAATGTTTTCTGGCCCACAGCATTACAGTTCACTTTTATCACTTCCATTGTTGGCTGGTGTTCCTCAAGGAACAAAGCTCTGATTAACCTAAAGTATGCTAGTTCCTCAACGTCAAACAAGAGAGAGACAAAGTTGGCATTTAGCCTGTCAACAATGGAGAATTTAGTAACTGAAAACTTCAGTGTTTCCCTCAGAAGTTGGCAGACGACAAAACTGAGCTCAAAATGTGGAGTTAAACAAGACTCCAAATGAAGGCTTATCTTGCTTCAAATCTGGATGAGCAGATAGGGAACTGTTTGCTAAAATCAAATCTGCTATATGTGTAAAGCTGTTGTTAGTCTTTTTTATTGGAGTAAGTGTTAAATAGCTCTGTATTCCAACAGTATTCACTGTTATAGAGTGTTTGCTCAGTAATCCATTGGATTTTCCAAACTGCAAAACAGAGCGGAAGACAGGACGACAGCACTTCCAGCAGCTTTAAGGTTTTAGCTGTATACGTTGACCAAAAAGACCATTTTGGGTCTTTAAATGTCCCTTAAATGTTTTATCAATCCATATATCACATGTTTATATTAATAAAGCTTACTATAGTACCATACGGTGCGAGTTTCCTCGTACGGCACCATTCAAACGCGAGGCAGTTTCAGAGTGCGTCACATACTGTAAAACTAATTAAAGCAAACATTTAAAGAATGAAGAAGCTTGATTCAATTAGATAACTTCAAATAGTTTCCTTTTTAGAGTTGTATAAGCCACTGGATTGCTGACAAATATGTAATACTGGAAAAGGCAGTACACAGCGCTCATGGTGAATGTGAAGCTCGGCACATATTATCTGTCTCTACGTAAAACTCAGTGAATAAATGAGTCACTGCTGCTGAACCTGCAACACGACTGTCGATTCGGAAAACAACCCGTCTGCTGCACGGAGGGAAATGTCACGGGGCGCACAGGTGTGCGAGCGGGGTCTGTTTCCAGGGTAACCTCAAAATCATTTCAACCTGTTCCATCAGCTCCTGCCACCCTCACCAGCCTTTAATGCACTTTCTCTTTTCTCCGTCACTCATAAGGAGTTCTCACTGCCATCCATTACACTGTTTGAGCGGCGTGATCTGCGGGGGAAGAGGGTGATTGTGACAGACGGATCAGTCAACCTTCAGCTGGCTGGAGGCTGCAGCAGAGTTCAGTCAGTGCTGGTGGAAGGAGGCATGTGAGTACATTACAGCTCGATCTGTGGGGATGTTGAGCGGCTGCCCAGCCAAGCTCACCCTTTTGGTGTCAGTGTAACAGGTTCATGCATAACACGCTGTGCATGTGTGTGTTTCGACTAGGGAGGGAACTCACACACTCAGTCGAAGCCATTTTGTCTGCCACGAACACGTGAAACAGAATAATAACCTTAATTTTGTACATACGTGTCACTGAGTGGCGCCTGTTGGTTCTCAAGCAGCTGCACTTCTAAATCCCTTTTGTTTCCTTAATCTCTTTTGAATCTCAGAGGTTTTCAACTGCCAAGTCGATGTGTCAAATATGTTTGTTAAGCTTTCTGGCATCCAGTGCATAGTTCGTTGCTTGTGGCAAACCACACCCCTGTAATGTTCCACTAATGTAACAGTGAACCACCGAGTGCCGGGTTAAAGAAGATAAATCCCAACAAGCGAGGTACTTAAACTTAAAGATGAAAGATCGAGAGACAATAAAAAGGGTGTGTGTCAAATGTCAAGAAAGCAAGATCTCTCGCTGCCAAATATTTTTTTAAATAATAAACTTTGTCAGACATTTTTAGACAAACAAAATAAACAAACTCGTTTTGTTTTCACGACTGAATACACTGAATACTCAAACTGACCTTAAAGGTCAAGACAATTTCATACTGTTTTACTGTGTTCATATGTGGCGGACCCTGCCACCTATCTAGCTTCAAACACTGTTCTGGGACCTTATTTTCCTCTGAGAACAGCTTGTTTATTCAGTCATGGACTAAAAATATAGATATGTGTTTGCATTATTACCTCATTACTTGAGTTTGAATTTCTTCTGCAAAACTACAATGTGCCCCTTAAATGAATGTAAGAAAAAAAAAACAGTTCATCGGACAAAAGGAGCTATTTGAAGGACTTTTTTTGACATCTTATAGATAAAACGATTCATTGAATAATCGCAATAATAAACGGAAGATTGATAAATACTGAAAAATAATCATTCGTTTCAGCCCTGCGAAGTTGTGACCAAGGTCTCCTGGAGTCATTTCCGTTAAAGTTCGGTTCGGTAGGAGTTTGGACCTGACATTTCATTCAAGTTAACTAGAAGCAGTCTGCAGGTTCAGCACATCTTGTATGACAGTACTGACAGATTGAGCGATGGTGGAAAACCTGCTGCTGATGTGCGACATTCAGACTGTAGGTGTGAGCCCATGCGGAGGAAATAAAGGGCTCACAGTGAGCCAGAGCTGTCTCTGGAGTGGCACATTCCTACTGCAGGAGAGACGGGCAATCATCCAAAGAACAGAGCCGCTGAGACCCGAGTTAAAGGCAACAAAGTGCCACGGCGAAATTGGACTGTCTCAAAGCTCGTTGCATTTTAGTAGATTGTCTTTGGCACGGTGCTGCATGGAGGTTAGAAGGTCCAGGTCTATTAAATCAGAACATTGAAATTGAGATTAAACAGAATATTCCCTCAGGTTGACATTTACATGCCACAGTGCAGCATAATGTTACGGGAGCCAACACCCACAGAAGGAAGAAAAGTCATAAAAGAGAAAAATATGCAAGGCATTTTTGTACTTGTCTTAACTTTCAACCGCACGCCCGTCAGTCTGTAATAATGAAGAAGTAAATCACGAACACAAGAAAGTGTTCTGTGCAGACCCAGTTCCCTATGAAGGCAGCCATTGTGAGTTTATTTGAGGACTGTCGGTGATTAACTCAGCACAGTGGTGAGTGCTAAAAGAGAGAGTCTGAGAAGAAAGTGGTGGTGATTTCATTGTAGCTGCAAAACATGTAAAACTTGACTGTGTTTTGTCTCCTCTCTGTCACCAGCTGGGTATTATATGAGGGAATCAACTATCGGGGGGCTCAGATTTTGCTGAAACCTGGCGAGGTGTGTGACTGGCACAAGCTCAGCCGCTGGCAGAAAATCGGATCCCTCCGCCCTCTTCTACAGGTACATCCTGACGCTCCACAGTGGGCACGAAGCTCTTAGTTTTATGCATTTAATAATGGAAGTGCAGACTTTTAAATGTTTTGTGCCAAAAGCACCTTAGGTTTGATGGATAGAGCCTACTTATTTTAGCTATTTTTGTCGTTATTATCTTCCCCTATTCCACATCTCCTTCCGTTGTTTAGCAGAGTGCTGCAGCTCTGTTTGGCTGCGAAACTACAGAAACATTTTTTGACTTTCTGTTCATTACCAAGGGAATGACTAGATAACGATTAAATTAAAATTTTTGGGTGAACTTTGCAGCAGCTGCTGAGGCAAAATCAAAGTGTTATTTTGTGGAGGAGAATTGTGATCTTGTTAGCTTTAAAGTGAAACTCTCGCCAAAAAGCAACCTAGGCTTCTTGGCAGACAAAAAGTGTCCACTCCCGACTGCAACTTAACAGGAAGGAAAGTAATGGTGGACCTCCTGCCTGTTAGGTTGCACTCGGGGATCGGCACTTTTTGTCTGCCATGACGGCGGCGTGCCGGAGATCCTACTGCTAACGTGAATTGTCCAAAAACTCTCTTTTTAGTAAACTCTGTGTACACAAACAATGTTTTCAATGCTCGTGTTCATGTTGAGAGACCCTGGTGATACTACGAGCAAAGTTTCATGTTGTGTCGAGCCTTCTTAGCGTTTTAAAAATAGTGATTTTAATGCTAGCGTAAGAGTGCCCCTGCACTCAATTGAAAATTCGCTTGCCCGAAAACCAAACTAAAGTGACTCTTTCGTCGTAATTATGCATTTACATGAAGGTTTGACTCATATACATTCACAAATAAAGCCTAGGTTGCTTTTTGGCGAGAGTTTCACTTTAATGTGAAAATCTGTGAAAATCCTAATTTTGTAAAGCTCAAACTTTGTACAGAAAATGTCACAGGCATGTTGCATGTTAATGTAAAACTATGAACCCTGTTATTCAAAGAGGCACTGATCATGTGTGTTTTCTGAGTAGAAGCAGGTGCACTTCCGCTTGAGGAACAGACAGACAGGGCTCATGATGTCGGTCACCGGCGATTTGGATGACGTCAAACTGATGCGGATCCAAGAGACAGAGGAGACCGACGGATTCGAGCAGATCTGGTTCTACCACCACGGATATCTCCACTGCAAGGTGCTGGCACCATCGTTATAATACTAAAAAGAGGTGTCCGATGTGTGAGGAGAACAGGAAGGAGCAGTGCTGTGGTCCAGACCATTGTAATCATGTTAGAATAAGTGTAATCAGAGACAAGACCAGGTCCAGAGCAAGGAAAAGACTGACACTAGAACTGGATTTAGAAACCACAGGCCATGCTACTACAGCACAACCTCAGTCAATCCTTTCTTGCTGAGGACCACACAAAAGGATACTCAACACTGTTTTAGCAGCACAAACCATTTCATTAAAACAGCTGGTCCATTAATCCAATATAAAGTCTTTACCCAGTGGTGGGATGTAACAAAGTACATTAAGTCGAGTACTGTGGTTAAGTAAAAAACTTAACTTAGTGAAAACCTTCTGCTTCTACTTCTCTACGATTTAGAGGGAAATATTGTACTTTCTAATCCAAAACCCCTAAAAATATGTTTTTCTTGAAGTTGAACCACCAACTAACAACTTCTATCAGTACATCTGAGACAATTGGTCCATAATAAGAGATCATAATTACTAGCTGTGGTCCTTGAAAATTGTTCAATGAGCTCTACCTCAACCAAGTAACAGTAACTACAGTAAGATCCTGTTTTAACATGAATGTATGATTAATAGTAATCTAATGATCTAATACATAACAGTCCCACTCACAGGGGTCACTGTTCTTCATTGTGTACGTTTACTTTTAATACTGATCGTGTACTTGCATATTGTTACCGGAATAACCTTTTCGATGCAGGACTTTTACTTGTAACAGAGTATTTTTGCAGTATTAGATTGGTACCATTACTTAAGAAAAGGATCTTCAAAGATTAAAATATCCACTCCTCTGCCTTTGTTTCCAGCTGATGGAGGAGTGCTGCCTGGGACCCAGTGGTAGTGTGACAATGGCAGGAAGCCGCGTGGGTCTCAGTCCGGAGCCAAACAACCAGGTCCAGCTCTGGAGCATCACCCCTGAGGGCTTCATCCGCTACACCGCCACCTCTGATCTGGTCCTGGAGGTCAAAGGTGAGCATCCACACACGGACTGCCTTGTACATTTTCAGTCTTTAAAGAAAACAATGCGCCTTCGGTGTTGCCAGACAAACAGTATAAATGATTTGTGTGAAAGAAATTGGATAGAGGTACGAGCAGCAGCAGCAGCAGCTGGTATGACTTAGCTAACGTTTTCATGATCACAGTGAAATATTCTAAGGTTACATAACACTTAGGGTTCAGCCAAACTTCCATACACTTCATGTTTAGGTTTTATCATGAAATCCTAGTTAAATTCTAGAAGTTCTAGTTAAATCCTCCCACCTGCTATTAAAGGACATTAAAGCAAATTCTAAAATTATTTCAAAGATTATTTATGTCCCCAGTTTGTTTTAGATAAAAGATGAGAACAGTCACCTTAACTTAACAAACTTTTCTGATTGTTGGAGTTTCACTTTCACTGAAACAGGGTTTCTGTGTCTGGTGGCTGTGTTTGCATCACTGTCAATCAGTGACACCTTGTGGCCTAAATAATGTTAGTGAGAAAAACCCATCATTCACTGCACAGCCAAGATGCACCTGTTTGCAACCAAGCTTTAACTTCCTGACTGACGCCTTGGGATGTTCCTTCATTTTCCAACGTTTCCCAAATGGTTACATTTCTGTTTCATCAGACCAGATGGTCTTTTGTTCCCCATGTGCTGCTGCAAAACGCAGTCTGGTTTTTTTCTATGCCTATTATGTCACAGTGGGTTTTTCCTTTGCCAAGTTGCGTTATTATAGGTTATATCAATATAGGACTCTTTTTTCTGTCATAAAAGATGCTTCTGTACCCATTTTCCTCCACAGTCTTTACAATGTCCTTTGGTGTAGTTCTGGGACTGAGTTTCCCTTTTTGTGCCAATGTGCGTTCAACTCTGAGACATAACATATCTCCTTCCTCAGGCCTATGAAAGCTGTGTGTTTTAAAGGGTAACTATTGTTTGTGCAGAAAGACAAGGTTCATTCAGACATCTGTACATTGACCCAGACTTTCTTTGTAGTTCTCATGAGGTAATAAAAAGGAAAAAGTTTTAGAGTGTAAAAGTAGGTCTTAAAATACACCCACAGATACACCTCGAGTTGACTCATATGATGTCAATCAGCCCACCAAAAGCTTCTAAAGTCATAACATATTTTTCTGGATTTTTTTCCTCAAATTTCAAATGATATCATGAATTGTAAGAGAAAAAATAATCAGTTTGTAAACATTTGTGTGTATAATCTTCTGACCTTAACCGTACAATATTATAGAAGACAAAGTCATCTGAGCTGCAGTAAATAAACCAACCAAAATGAAACAGTTGGCTACCAATGATATAATTACTGACAAAACATCTTTCTGTTTCAGGGGGTGTTCACTACGACAAAAACCAAGTGATTCTAAACACACTTGATCCAAATAAACTACAACAAAGGTGGAACGTGGAAATTATATGAGAGAATACGAGCTGCTGGACTGGATCCCTAAAACAATTAAAGGCAAGGCTCCACCACAGGCTGTGTTACGCAGCTCCGACAGGAGCGCTTGAGGTTGAGGTACGACATTGGAGATGATCGAACTTTGCTGAGGAGAACTTGACAAATTTCCAATGAGGAGGTCAACATGGAGGAGCTGAAGAGTGGATAAACCCGTAAGAATGTATTAACGCCCAGCCTGAACTTTAAACACTTTGCATTTTACACTTCCAGTAATAAATCCTGATGTTTATTTTGTGTCTTTTAGAATGAATGTTTGCCTGATGTTAATTAACTTAAACAGTGTTAACACATATCTTTTTTTTTTTTTTAATGCAATGTCATGTTATATTTAATGGCTTTATTTTCCAGCTGCATGCAACATGAGGAAACCAACAATTGTTTACTTTGAAACATATTTTCTTTCCTAGTTTAATCAAGATTATACAGCACACAACTCTTCTGTTTTCAGAATAACAAAAGTATTTTTGTCAATAAACGTCTTAAATACATTGGCCAGTTGCCTGAGCACCACTTTATTTTGCAACAGACTAAATGCGGATCATTTCAGATTTAAAGGTTCATTATTTGCATCTCCCCAGCCCACTTGCTTCATTCTGTTTGACATGATGTGAGATGCCACATGGCGTTGAGAAAGATTCCCCGTGGTTTCAACGTGCTCGCACAACTCAACGCGGAGACCGCTCAAATGGAAAGAAATGTGAAAAGTTATCCATCTTATCGTGCTGCTGCCGCCCTACCTGATACCGGAGGGTAAACACGTCAGTAGCTTGATTGCATGTGATGCCATGTCATTACGTTGCTATGGCACAAACCGCAGAAGGAGGGCTGGATGTGATTTATGATTAATAGTGACACATGTAGTGATAAGGACGGTTTGCGTTGTTTACGGCTGCCAAAGCCTTCATCGGGAGGAGCGAAGTCAGATCGTTTATATAGTGATCACTTCCTCAAATGTAACATTAAAGATTTTGTTTTTATTTATTTCCTTTGCTGGAGTTTTGACTCCTGTAACTGAACAACACACAACAATAACAAACTTTCCTCCATTTTGTGCATTCTGCTTTTCATCTCCCCCTCCATCCGACTATCGTGTCATCTGAATCACGCTACTGCAAACATTTCCAGCTGACAGTAATAAAAATGTTGTGTTATGTAGCTCATTGTTGGATAGATTACAGCAACCAGAGGGCTACCAGCAAGTTGCCTGGCTGTAATTACCAGCTGAACGGGGACCTTAATGGTATTTATTGGTCTGTGGTTGGTAATTATAACAACTTTGCCACGACATGAACACAGCATAACTCACACAGCTTGTAAAAACAAAGACAGGACCCAAGGGTGAAAGCTTTAAGGAGAGAACTAGGCTCTCATTAGAAGCTCAGGTCACGCTTGTAGTCTGCTGCACAAAGCACTGCAGCACCTCTGATCTCTTTGAATAATACAGTCTTGCTGCTGTCAAGAGCCGCCTTGAAGAAGTGAGAGGAAGCACAGCACTCAGCTCACTGTCTCTAGTGCTGCTTGGCTGTTTCTTGCACTCCTTGCTCCACCTCTGCAGTCTCCTGCACCAACCCTTCAGCCTGTCTCTCGTCCTCTTCAGCCACCCTGACGACCGTCTTCCCTCTGGCGTGGCCGTCCTCCAGCTTCTGAAAAGCCTGAGGCACCTGGGTGAATGGAAACTGGGCCTCCACCACTGGCAGGATCTGTGATGAACCAGCAGAAAAGCAGCATTAATATGAGTTTAGAGATCAGGAAGTAAGCCAGGAAACAATTAAGAGATCAGATTTAAACCTTCAACAAATCTGACAAACAATAATTTGTTTTAATGGGGTTGAGGAAATGGACGGTCAAGTGCTTTATAAGACGGCAGTACCAGGGATGACAGTTTGACAACTGAGTCAGTGACTTATGTGACAAATTGTGCTGATGTGCTAAACTCTAAGGATACGTGCTCAAAACCAGAAAAATGGATCACTGCATTATTTTCAATCCTGCAGGACCCGTATCTGAGGTGGAAGCAATGTTTTTAGTCCAATAGACAGCATGAGTTGCATAGATTAATTGATCAGTTGTAAATTAAGTAAATTAACAACTATTCAGATAATTTATAAATTGGTTTAAGAAATTTTTAGAGGAAAAAAAAGCTTATTAATATGAATATTTTCTGGTTTCTCTGTGTGAAATTAAACTGAAATTACTTGGATTGAAGACAAAATAAGACTTTCAAGGAAGTTATCTTGAGTACTTCACTTGAGTATTCCAATTTTTTTTACACAAAATTTGGAGGGAAATGCTTTACTTTTTTTTTATTGTACCACATTTATTTGATTTACTTGAACTTTAGTTAGTAGTTACTTTGCAGATAGCAGGTTGCATCAGAGCCAAAGCAGCACATTTTAATTTCTTTTTAATATAACTGTCCAATACATTTTTTTTTTTAATTATGATAATCAGAAAAATGCTGATTACCAGATCTTATAACTGGCATGATTGATAACGCCAATGCCAATATACAGTTTACACATACGTGTAAATATAACAGTAATTTACTTTTACTTGTACTCGATACTTAACTACATTTATATTCAGAGAAGGACTTAAGTACATTTCAGGACAGAAAATTTAAGACTTTTTATCAAGTACTGTTCCCTTGGGTGATTTTAAATTTTACCAAAGTAAAATTCTAACACATTATCTTAACTTTAACTCAAGTATGACTTTTGGGTACTTTATACATCACTGATTAGCAATTACAGTAATCATATTTAATCAGTTCAGATGAGCAACTATCCACAAGCTCCTAATGCGCCATCATCTCTGCATTCATAGCTGCAAATGTAAAAAAAAAAAAAAGTGAGGGAGGGGTCCAGAATGTGATGAGGCTGGACAATCCTGTGCTAGTCCCACAACACGAGCAGCCGGGCTTGTTATTCTGGTCAGCATCTCTTGTCGGTAACAATGAATGGGGAGGGCAGTGGCGTCACACTGGAAACCATCCACACTTCTGAGTGAGAATAGGACATGCGGAGAGAGTGTGCATGTGTGTGTGTTTTGTGCGTTGGTGGGAGTGCGTTGTGTGTCCGTAGCTTCCCGCCACTGGTCTGAGTGTGCCGCTCACCGTAAGCCCCGGGACAAAAGGACAGAGGTCCCGCACGCTTTTGCGAATGGCTGCTCAGCACTGTTTAAAAATCCATTCACCGTCTCCTGGCGCCTGACTCAATCGCCCAGCAGCCAACCGTGCACAACCACCAGCCTACCAACCAGCAGGACGTGCAATGCTCGCTCCTTCACAAAGCCACAGGGGGAGCCTTGAATACAGGCATGTATGGAATTCCTGGTATGCTCATATTCAATGAGGAGATCATACATCATTTGTGATCTGCATGATTTTCACTCTTGGCTATGATTCATATGCAAATGAGATGATTTTCATCTCCACATTCTGTCAGCAGAACTGGTTCTGAATGACAAGTAAGCCAGCATGTATGATATCAGTAATGAGGCAGTACAGTACCTTCCCAGCATCCACCATGCTGCTGACTTCGTCCAGGGCAGGGCCATCTGGAGCATAAAATCCCCACCTGTAGAAGACTCCACTTGAGATCAGGTTCTAAGAGGCGAGCAGAGAGGAGGCAACAATTAGAGGCTCAGTGCGTGTCAAAGAAAACACAAGAGTGGCTATCTGGGTATGAAAGATAAGGAAGTCAGTTTATAAAAAAGCTTTCAGGAGACCTAATTTGATCTCTGTTTTCAAAAATATCTAAGAGTTTCAAGATAATACAAAAGAAAATACAGTGAACACAATGAAAGTTAGAATCAGAATATTTTGAGTTAGAAAAAACAGGCAGCACACAAGAACAAAACCCACAACACATATGTATGCAGGAGACACAACATCATGACAGGGACTTGTGTGACACCATATTGATTGTGACCATGTGGATTGCATGCAGGAAAAACTGATCACTAAATTGCTGATAGACCAAATACAAATATTTCTTTTTCTTTTTTGAAGAATATCTTCTGTCAACTACATCTGAGAAAATCACTGTTTCATTTTATGCTATGTTTTATAAAAGTGATATCTCCAATTTAAATATGTATATATATATTTAAAAATAACACTTAAAAAAAGAGAAAGATGTTGTTGTGACCTTATGCAACAAACTGACTGTCTCTTATTACTCTGGTTATTAAACTTTGTTAAAAATAATTTATCTACAGTTAATCTTTATAGTAACTGTTTAGATTGATCTTCAGGGCTCTACGTTACCTTTTTTTCCTAGTAGCACTGGTGCCGTTCCTCACTAAAAATTGTCGCAGCACCACTTAAATGGTCATGCAATGCAATATATTCATATTTTTTTTCCATGTTATCCGAGGATTTGCTTGTTTTTTATCTGTTTATTTTCGTATGTCTTGATCCATTATTAGATTCACTGTGATGTTGACTTTATCACACAAAAACACCAAGGTGTTCAGAGGAAGTTTTGACTTTTGATTGAAGTTTTGACAATTGGGTCATGCGGGTGGTGTGTTGCGCTGCAACAACAACTACGCATGTATTGAGGAAGTGGATCAGACAATTAATTACGGAATGTTTTGTTTTCTTATGTGACTTATTGCTGTGCAGAAACACTCCTCCGCGTGTTTCACATGATATACAATGATGGTGATGATTTAAAAAAAAAAAAAAAAATCACGGGGTATATCTGCAAGTTGCACAGGTTCTCCTAGTTATCAAATTTAGTGGCAGCATCTACAAAAACTCAGTCTAAACTGAAATTGAATGTAAACATGCATTATTTTTTAAGCAAATTAAAAAAAGCACCATAAACCCTCTAAAATGCAAAGAAAAGAAAGAAAGTACACCAAAATAGACAGACAGACAGACTCCCATGTGCTAATCCTGAAATTCCCCATGGCTTGATATTTGATCATCATACTGAATATTATTATGTGGTATCACTTTGCCACACCTCTTTAGCCACTGTAAAATCTATCCCTGGAAAAACAACAAATTATGACAGATTCTTCCTGATGTGTCAGTGCTGCCAACGAGTTGAACACTAGAGGGCTCAGTTGCGCTGTGATGTCCCGTTAGTCAACGACGTGCTGTCCAGAGCCGGGCACTGAGGGTGTGACTGCTGTGGCTGAGCCCCAACAAACTGACCAGCTGGCTGCTCTTGAGGACAAAGGGGCCCGGAGGCTTGGCAAGAAACACACAAACACTGGTATTTGCCGGGGGGGAGATAGTCGGCTACAATCTGCACAAACACCAAATACTGCTGGTTCAGCAGCAAACACATGCACACACACACAGACACACACACAGACACACACACACACACACACACACACACACACACAGTCTCATCCACACATACCCAACTCCAACACTGCCAGCCCTGCTGTCACCAATGCCTGCAACGCCCAGGACAACTTGACTCAGTCCCCACAGCAGCTCCACCCTGTGCTCGCCTATTCACCCACTACCCTCATTACACATGCTCTTCACTGACAGAGCAGCTGGAGGCTCGCACACATGCAGGGACTCTGACTCTTAATGCTCACATTCCCTCTTCGCCATCACACGCTTCGATTTATTACTCCCCTGCAGGGCATATTTCTACATCTCAAGCGTAAACCATTGCAAAAGTGAGAATATGCTATGAAGCTATGAAGTCAAGTTATTACATGATTTTTCCCTCCCCATGTCAACTGAACTTCATCTGATCAACTGACTGGAAATAAAACAAAAACTTCTACCAACTGGAAAAGGTGTTTACCCATAACATAATCATGTATTTCCATGCTGTTGACGATCAAGTATTTATTTCAGCTTGGGAGCAGCTGTGGCTCATGCCCAATGGCTAATGGCACCATGACAAATGGCAGACTCAAAAAATAAATAAACCACAGTGTCTCGCCATGGCTACGTTTGATTCAGTGTTGATTTTGAAAGTCTGTTTTGCTCTCGTGTACCTGTATGGCCTTGCTGTGCAGGGTGAATCCAGCATGAAACGTCCCGTCCAGCAGGCCCATGGAATCAGTGTTGAGGAGAAACGGCGTGACCAGTGTGACGTACTTCGCCCCAGACCAGGGCTTCAGCATGCCCATCGCCAACTGCTCCATTTCCCCTCCCACGTTGTCCAAAATCACGTCAAACCTGAGGGTGCAAACACAGACTGTCACACCGATACAGAGAGGTTGAACAGCATTTTATGTCTTATCATCCTGCATATTGTGACAGCCTTATTTAAAGTGTTTGCTTTGGAAAAGTAAGTGTTTTATCTTCAATCTCAAGGCAGGATTTACACCAAATTCCTGCTTTGGGGGCGAGGAGAGAGGTGAGCCAGCGTCCACCCGGGCCTTGAGCCCTGGTTTCCATGGAAACTAGAAAGCAAGTCAGTGAGCAGTTGTGCCATGCTGAAAGGAAGATGTTTACCACGTTTGAGGGTGTTTAAAAGGGAGAAGCAGACACATTTGTCGCACTCTTGGATGATTCCTTTTCATTAGCACCTTTATTGGACTGGCACCGACTCTAATGATGCTTCATTAGAGTCCCCGAGGCTAATAAAGAACATTCTGCTCTGATCTTTTATTTGCTATGCTTTGCTTTGAAACAATCTCACCACTTCACACACACACACACACACACACACACACACACACACACACACACACACACACACACACACACACACCGTACTGTATGATTTGATGGTTACTTCTAAAAGGACACACCGTCACACTTACTTCTCCATCATTTCTAGCTGCTCAGCCACGTCTCCTGCTGTGTAGTCCACCACCTCATCGGCCCCCAGCCCTCTAACAAGGCCCTCTGCGTTCTGAGAGCAGGTAACGGTTACGTGGGCACCCCAGGCCTTTAATAACTGGCAGCAGAAAGAGGAAGAAAACAGAAGTATACACACAGACACAGCGAGTGGCCTGAAAAGAGTCTGGCATAAATGCTGGTACTGCTCGTCTTACCTGAATAGAGAATGTTCCAACACCTCCCGACCCTCCAGTGATCAAAACTCTAGGAGGAGAAACACCAGCAACCAGAGGGTCACTCAATTACTGTGTGACTCATTTGAGTGAAGCTACTAAAAGAGATGGAGGCCACATGGGGTAAGAAAGACATTTCAAGCACTGGAGGCTATTACATTTGAGGAGGAGTGAAAATTACATTACATTACACAGCAGGCTAAATTCTTACAGTCTGCGGGTTAGAGGCATGGTTTTAAAACCCTTTTGATACCAATTAGGATGAAAAAGACCAATTTCACCACTGAAATTAACATAATGAGAAAGATGTCCCATCAAAGTAAAGGTCTACAAAAAGAGAACATTCAGAATCTCCAAGACCTTAAAGAACTAATTAATGTTAGCTCACTATAGCATTCAGGAACTCCTTACTTTTTCTCCCCATACTGTGGCTAGAGGGGTTTGATACAAGATCCAAGATCAGGCTTGCCTTTTATTTGAAGAGCTGTCCCTGCAAAGACCTCCTGCATTGACGAGCGCAGACAGAGCAGTGTTGGCTACGTAGGGGATGGACGCGGCTTCTGTGTGACTCAATAATTTTGGCTTATGAGAAACCTGTGGAAAAACAGCAACGCAGACAATGTCAAGAGTTAGAAATGTATCAACGTGTCAACATTCTTTTTCTTAATTATCAATTTAAAAGCGCAGTCTAATCAGCAGAGCGGCTGCGAGGGCGGCTAGCTCAGAGGTTGCCGAATAAATTAAGAGAGCAGAGGGGCAATTTCTGTTCCTCTGTAATTACTGCAACAGTGGCTCCTGTGAAACAAACACACTTAATCCTAATTGCTCTTTATACCGCAGTATTACATAACAGGGGGCACTTCCTCCTAAATTTGGCTCAAGGTTTTGTTTTTATTTTTATAAATCACACAAGACCTCTAAATCAACTCTTTCAGTTTTTTTGAAAACATAGCTACAGGGAGGTTACTGTAAAGTTAAAGGGACGCTTCAACCCCAAAATGATAAATACACTTTTACTGTGTGAGTTGTTGAGTTCTGAAGATAACGGCTGTAGAAATGTCTGCCTTCTCTCAAACATAATGGAACTCGATGACGCACAGTGGAAAAAACTACCCTTTGAGAAATCATGACATGAAGACAATCCACAGATCTTGCTGTGAGCAGTTTCATGAAGGAACACCTTTCTGTCTACTGAACTACAACCCCTGATCATATTACCTCACATAATGAGAAGCAAGTTTATAGCTTACTGATAATGCTAGCTCACCTAGCACCACTGAGCTAACCTGTGTTACAGCTCAGCCAAGACGATGCCATGAAGTTGAGTAGAAAGAAGATAGTTCCCACATGAACCAGCTCACAACGAGGTCTGTGGATTATCTTATGTTACCCGGTCATGACTTCTGAAAAGAGACAGTGTTGAGTTTAAATGTTTATTTTTGGCACTTTAAACACCAAAAGCCGATTGCCCTCTACCTCGATTACATTTCGTGAAAAGGCAGACATCTCTACGGTCGATCTCTTCGAATGACAGGTAGGAGATCAAAATATGTATTTTTTTTAACTTTCTTGTGAACTGTCCCTCTCGGATAGACGAGGACTGACTGATAAACCCTCTAACAGATGATCAGATAATTGATGATGAAAGCATACTGCAGTGGTGAGACTTCGACCGGCCCCATAGCTCACCTCATACTCTGTTAGAGTAACAAATTCGGCCAGACTGCCTTGTTTCCATGGGGGAACAGCAGCCCACACCTGGAACACAAATATGACATATAACTTGCTGAGCACGACTCCTTTTAACCGCCTACTCCGAGTCCCTGAATGTGTTTAATCAGCAATTAAGCTCTTAGTCAGCCGTTCTACTTCTTATCATTAGTCATTTCCTGAGATATTTTTACACTGATGGAACACGATTACAGGAACAAGAATTAGTATGTGTGAATGTTTGGTGGTTTATTGTTCAGTTATTTAATCACATTTAAGCTGAATTAGCATAACTGCATTTTTGTCTGCAGGAAGACACTGATGTAAATCTGTGGGCAACAGCAAACGAGATATCTCAACGTATGCTAATGTGCCCACGGGATGATCACAGAAATAGATCCCAATCTTTCTATTGAGGTAACGTCTGTGAATGACTTGACTATGTAGTTGTGAGCAATAGGGCAATATGACAATGTACCAACAGTTTGTGTTGACACGGTCAGTAGGCTGAAATAGTTTTCCGTAATGTTTATTATTGAGGTTGTTGTGGATGGTGGAATGCAATGAAGAGGTTGTTCCTAATGAAGTGGTGAGTGTGTACCTTTACCTTGAGTGTGGCAATTTATGTAGCATCTTTGGGTGTGTTAGGCCAACTATTTGTCTATTCACAATTTCTCATCGCTAGTTCCATTATGTCTGTGGGTTTTGAACATGTTGACCAAAAAATTGTTTTATTTTTTCCGACTGTTTTATGCTCCAGAAGTGGCAAAGTAAGGAACATTATTTATCTAAACAAAAGGAAAGATAAGCGATACAGCTAAACAGATTCATAAAATTAACATTAACAGTCAGTTTCTTTGTTCCTGTCCTGCTGATAATCTAGCATCCATTACCTCCAATTTTTCATCATCCAACTGAAAGGGTCAGGACCCCCAGGTTGGGCAGCACTGCATTAGACCATTGTAGGATGTGTTGCAAATCAATAAGCAGGCCTGTTCAATGGCAATATTGAATTTCTATGGCTGGTATCAACATTATGAAGAATCTACTTCCCTGGAATACAATTTGCCAACTACAGTCAAAGAAATTCCCGTCTAGATATCTTATAAATGAACTGTTTATTGATTTAGTTTCTAGATGATGCGCTACCTTACAGCATTGCAAAATTAAATTACAATACAAGAATATAGGCTTTTATTGTCCACACACTGTATTATGTTTTACAACTTGTTAGGGACAGGTGTGCAGTGCAGCTCCTACCTCATCTCCTGGAACAAAATGGGTAACCTCGGATCCACAGTCCACCACTACCCCAGACACATCACGACCCAGAATCAAAGGGAACTCACTGTCATTGTCCATCACAGACATTGGATCCCTTCTTAATTTAAGCAGCTTGGCTCCGTAGCCACCTGAAAACGGAGAGAGAGAGAGCAGGTGTGGTGATAAAAACTCACTTACTGTAATGTTTATAATGCCTTAATGAATATTAGTCCAGCACTTACCCCTCATAGATATATCAAGAGGGTTGAGACTAGCCGCATGGACCTTAATCATCACCTCACTGGGAGAATGGACAGTGGGGACGTTGATGTCTTCTGAGTACTTCAAAACCTCGTTAGTGCCATACTGATCGATGACCCACGCTGACATGCAGCTCTGTAGTCTTGAAGGTGAACTGCAGACATTCCTCCTGGAGCACACACTCCTCCAACCTGCCCTGGCTAATGTTTTGGTCGAGCCTGCAGCTTTCGCGTTGAACAAACACAGGAGCCTCGTTGATGCCATAGCTCTGACAGAACCCATTGAAATCGTACCCTCAGCTGGTTGTACCTAAGAGGTCAGCTTTTTAATCAGATATGTCATTTAGAAGAAACACTCTTGTCTGAAGTTAACTATCTCAGCTAGCTACCGAGCTAGCATGTGCAGGTCGTTAGCGGTCAAAGCACGCGCACAAGTGCACATAACAGGTCGAAAACATAAGCGACGGCGCATTTGTGCACGTTAAGTAAATTATCGACGGTCACATTAGGGTGAAATAACAACCACTGTAAGCAAAATGAGCAGATAACACACCTCTCTCTCGGCTACAAGGCTACATAACAAGCTAACCTCTGAACTCACGACGAAAGCCAATCAGAATCCAGCTGCTACATATTCTGACCAATGGAGTAAGAGAACGACTCTGACGTGGGATATTGACAAGACAGTCATACTCTCTTTCATAAGAGACATATTTCTTTTACATTATGCAGTGATATAAATGGATGGTCACTTTTTTCCCTCTTATGATGTTATAGTTTACCACACAGATTTTCTTAATAATGTATTTAATGATTTGCAATCGCAGTCGTTTTTTCTGTCTATCTATCTATCTATCTATCTATCTATCTATCTATCTATCTATCTATCTATCTATCTGTCTGTCTGTCTGTCAATCTATTTATCTTTTTGTCTATTTGTCTGTCTATCTACTAATGAAACTAAAAGGACATAACTGTTTATGTTTTGTTGACTTGTATGTAAACCAAATACGTATTGATTGTTAAGCCTTTGTAAGCCTTAACCTTTTTTATTATTATGATTACGATGATTATTATTTATTTATTTATCTAGCTATCTATTTTTTCTATGGATGGGGTAAAAATCTGGTGCAATGCTAGACTGAATTTAATATGACACCATTCTCTCTGTATATTTGTGTTAAAGGTGCACTCTGTAGTTTGGGGAAAGAAAGTTTAATCGGGTGAAAAAGATCTTTGCTGACTGACTTTTTATGCCTGAACAAACTTAATGAACAAACTCAGACTTAACACTTTTTTACTTTCTTTAAATGTGGCGGACCCTGCCGCCTTTCTAGCATCAAACAGTTCTGAGGACCTTACATTCCTCTGAGAACAGCTTGTTTATTCAGTTATGTAATTATTATCATCATCGTCATTATTACCTCATTAATATTGTAAATATTAAAGTCCTGGTTTTAATTTCTCCTCCGGAACTACACAGTGCCCCTTTAAAGTTTGTTCACTGATCAAACCCAGTAATGATAATAACAAACTGGTATATGATAAATGTGTTATATACTATAATAAATGTACAACAAACAAAAAAAAAGCATCTACAAACTTAAACCTTAACAGAGGAGGAAGAACATAATTGCTCTGGCTCCATTAAGGCTCAAACAAAAAAATCCATTATGTAGCAATGATAGTCTATTATCATAAAAATGCAAGTGTACATGAAAAAATTATAAACTAATATGCTTGAGAGGCCCACTCAACAGTAAAGTGACTGCTGAGTGCTCCATCAGCTGTAGACAACTGGCTTGCACACATGCCCGCGTGGCAAAGGCTTAATGGACGGGGCACAGATGAGCAAAGAAAACCAAAGGGAAATGGGTAGAAAACGTTATCTGTTTATGTTTATCAATACACAGGGGGTTCATTGGGGTTTGGTTTCATGTTTGAATGATGCTGATTTACAGTTTATGCCTAAATAGCATTAGCAAATATTGTATTAATGATTTATCTGGGATAAGGGGTCACAAACAAGAAGCACTGTCGATGCACAAACCACAGCTTAGCCCTGTTGACCCTTTTTGTTCTTAAACTCAGAGTAATGAAACTTTAAGTGGGCTTATAGTAAAACAGCTGACCCGCTGTTGAACATGATACGTAGATCACTGATGGCAGGACTGCTGCTACAAGAGCTTTGCGGCCTCCTGTCAGGAGATCTCAAATACGCAGCTCATGTCATCCAAATAGCGAAATAATTAAATAAAACAAATCACACTTGTCTCATGCAAATGATATAATCTGCAAGCAGAACTGATGTTCTCTTCTTCCAGAGACCGAAGGGAGAGGAGTGAGAACAGGGGGCCTGGTTGTGTGATCATGATTCAGCATGAAACCAGGCAACAAACAGCACTGTCATTATGATCACAGCTCCCAGGGGAAAGAGGACACAGTGGAAATTGGGTGCTTTGTCTATGCTGGCTCATTACAGAGGGTCTGTCTAATGAATTATCCCCCTGGCTGCTGCTCAAATAAACTTCAATTCTATGTTGCAGAGAGCAGAGGGTGTCATTTTTCCGACAGCACTCTACAAAAATAACCACTTTTTGTTGACCAGCCACACAAAACAAGATTGGGTCAGACGATGAGAGCTGCGTCTGACTTGAATGTTTCTAAGGAGGGTCATTCTTTCCCAGAAACGCCACATGTGGCTTTTCTAGGCCTCCTTTCCATCTTGGGACCTGTGGCCCAAATCACACGGTTGCTCTAAAAAAATATACAGCTTTGATCTAATTTCATTTAGTGGTCTTGTAGAAAGGGCTATCAATAAGGAGACATTAACTCTCCCTCATATAAAATGTCTGACAGCAAAGCTCCTCATCTGAGTCGCAATGGTTCCCCATACATTCAACCCTCTGCATATGAGTTATTCCCAGAGTCAAACCAACCAATTAGCAGGCAAATCTCCAGACGCTGGGCACACCACGGCTGAACAGTGAGCCTGCCGTGAGGCTGGGCATGAATGGCCACTCACTGCTTGGATAGTGATCGCGTGGGCCTTGTTTGTTATACGCTGCTCCTTCTGAGCCACAACACGCAGAAAGAAAGCAGGTCTGCGCACCACCACCTCTCTCCAGCTGGGCTCTGAGTTTATATTTTTAGAATGAATGATTGGTTTCTCTCCTTGGTTACTGCCCTATTTTTTCTCGAGTGGGTCAGACATGAGTGCAGTGGATGCTGACCGTGATGGAGGGAAATCTAAAGCAAACCCAAAGGTTTCTGTAGCCATCTCTATGTATGTCACCCTTTTTGGTTAATTAAATTGTGACCTGCCAAGGGACAGAAGATGTAAATTAGCTCCAAGCTAACTCTGGTACAAGTCAGCAAATGGCAACATTATTGATTAATTCTGTACATGGACAAATACAAATAGAGATGATTTTTAAAAAATGTCAAATTAAACTTGCTTTTCTCCCTGTGACATAAACTCATATATTGTTGTGTTTTAGCAGAAGAATGTGTGATCTAAACAATAATAATCATATGAATGATAATGTAATTGTATAATATAATATCAATATGCCGCATTATTATTGTTATTATTGTTATTTGTATGATAGTAATACAAATAACAATAATAATAATGTAAGAAGAAAAACAAAGAGAAAAAGGAAAGGAAGAAGGAGATTTAGGATCCAAGATTACAAAACTTTATCGTCCATTAATGCGGGCAATAATGGAAACTTGTCTTTTGCTGGTGCAAAGATACATACAGTACAAATAGGTAAACCTCAAATGCACATAAAAGACACATAAAACACATTGCATCTGGAAGGAAGAAGAAGAAGAAGAAGAAGATCATTATCACTTTATAGGACATGGATGTATAAGTGTATGTGTACTCATACATAATTGATGATATGACATTACAGGCTTGAATTATTTATTTTATAACATTAGTTTATGTCCTTATACTTTAAATACGTGCTCTGAGACATAACATGCTGTAAAGGTCCATGTCAAATGTTTTTATTTCCCATGCCCTGAGGTAATAACCTGGCTAGAGAGGTTCAAAGGTACTGGTAAGCAGGAAATAAAGTCTTGTGCACCCTACTTATATTTGAATACATGCAAATTAGATCTGTCATGTTCAAATGTGCGTGATATTTTAAATAATTTCCCAGTCTGGGATCATTAAAGTAATTCTATCTGTCTATCTATCTATCTATCTATCTATCTATCTATCTATCTATCTATCTATCTATATTTTATTAGAATATAGGTAATACAAGTTTTTAGCATGCATGTCAGTCCTAAAGATTTCAAAATTGAAGGATGTGGATGTTCCGTGTTGTCCTTGAAGCCGGTCGTTAGTTTACAGTGGCGAACTCCATTTCTGAACTACAGTTGCTCTTTGTTATCGGAGCAGAGCGAGGCCCTCGAGAATGTGCATAAAGTCACATCCATTCCTTTCTGCTGTTGCAGATGGTCCAACCTTCACAGTCCTTCACAAGGAAATCCACAGTCCAGCAGCTTTAAACAAATTAAGCAAATTGTCTTGTGTAGGCAACCGAGAGAAAGGGAGAAGGTGTTATCACGTCATGATACAATCTGCTCACATATGGGCATTGTGATTATAACATGTGATGTCGTCGATACTAATGGATCTTAAGTTTGATGCTCACAATCCTGCTAGTCAGCGGGGAGGTATGTAGCATGTGAAGCCTTGTTAAGCTAAATAAAAGGAGAGCTTAGTCACTGTGAACTATGTATGTCCTCCTGTTCTATTCCTAGGGCGTCTACACATAAACACACACGCAAAAACACTACAGCCCGTCCACGGCAGTGAAACAGGAAATGCAGTGTGCTCTGCAGTTCATCTCACAGATAGCATCTTATCTATACAGGCTTCCTCCACACTGCAATGACAGCAGGGAAAATATAATGCATCGTTCAGCCTCTGTTTATCTTTGGGATTAGAAAGAACTATACTGTAAATGCTGACGTCAGAGTAATTGCAATCACACAGACACACACAAAGGCACACACACAATAGACATTTCGTCAAAAAGAACATTTATTTATCTAGTTTGCAGTTTGTTTATTCCTTTCTTTTTCTTTTTTTTTTAATTTGCGTCCACTTTGTGGGCACACTAACTGACCCAGCTGAAGTTAAAAGACAGAAACTAGAACAAATCCCAAAAATTATTTACAGCAAAGAGGATTTACCTAGAAACACAAAGTTTTTCCGACAGTTTCCTCTTGGACGATGTTTTTCTAGTGTTTTCTAATGGCTGCGATTGCACTTTAGAGTGACTTTCAACTCAAACAAACTACATCAGCTTTATTTCTTGTCAAAAAAAATGCTTAATCATGTTGATATTTGACATAACAAGAGTTTAAATACACCTACAGAAGAGTCATTTACAATTAAGGCTGTGTGTGGTGTCTACACTTGTCAATTGTATGTAAATTGAAGATCATTTTCAAAAAGCTATACTGATTATATCAGCGCAATGATTTGCATTTATGTCAACAAATGTAAATGTATTCCATCATCCGCCTATAAAGTTTTTTTTTTAAAAACAGGCACACACAAATACATACACAAAACACACACATTTGTACTACTGCTGATGGCCTCTCAGCCCATAAACCTTTACAGTGAAGACTCAAACCCACAACCTTGCACTGATCTGAATCTAAACCTGATTCGTACCCTTAACCTTTCAATCCTATTAACATATAAAAACACCTTTAAACAAGGGAAGG
The DNA here is from genome assembly GCF_900880675.1 of Sparus aurata. NCBI lineage: Eukaryota > Metazoa > Chordata > Actinopteri > Spariformes > Sparidae > Sparus > Sparus aurata. Next base: position 16,827,074 of record NC_044208.1, on the reverse strand, counting down.
TCATCTACACACACACACACACACACACACATACACATTTTATATCTATGCTCGCATAATTAATAATTGCCAGAACATAAACAATCACTGATACAAACTTCCACTGTAAACTGTCTGATTTATTTTGTTTCTACTATTGTTCCAACTAAGAATTCAAACTGCAGCGGGTCCCATAAATAAAGCACATGCCAATAAATGCAGCCATAACAGCTCCTTTGAAGAGTCCTGCTCGTTGGCATCCCTGCCATATGCAAACCCCCCATTTAACAACATAACCCAGACAGCCAAAGTTAAACACAGGTAGTCTGGGTTCGTTCACAAACAGTGAGAAAGCATTCGTTTACAAGAGGTTAATACTTCATTACCTGAGCAAGGAATGTTTCCACCGGATCTGAAGTGCAGCCAAGTTTTTTGTTGTAATTACTGAGAGCAATGTCCAAAGTATGAGCTGCAATTCTTAAAGCAATAGTATGACATTTTAGGAACTACACTTATTTGTTAAGTAAGTAAGATTATATTTATGCCAGGGGTGAACCCGGGATGTTTGAGAGGCAGGGGCGAAAAAAGGACTTTGTCCACCCCTGATCATAAGTTGAACATGAAGCTAAAGCCAACAGCCTCTTAGTTTAGCTCCATTTATAGGCCACAAATAGCAAGTCAGGTTTTCATTCGCAAGTTACGAAATCATCTTACCAGCATCTCTAAAGCTGATTTATTAACATGTTATCACTTGTTGGCTTAATTCATTTGTACAGGTTTAAATATGTGATATAATTGATCTGTGAGCTTTATAGTTTTCACGCTAGCTGTTTCCCCCTGTTTCAAGTCTTTATGCTAAGCTATGCTAATCAGCTGCTGGAGGTAGTTTCATATGTATGGGGTATATGTATCAAGTATACATGAAATGTTTTATAGTTAACAAAACTTCACTCTGTTTTCTTTTAATTATCATACGGATGAACATATCTTTCAAGCTGAATGTCCTCATCGAATTCTAAGCACTAGTGTTCACATCAAAAATGGTGATAAATTAACTGCTTGCACCTTGTTCTGATTAAAATAACTCGCACATTTACTCAGCCTCGGTCACAAATGATTTGATTACCATTCTGACTTTACACCTGCAGAGATGAAACATCTACCGCACGGCTCTCTTGCCAAAGAATATTGCACTTACACAGATGCGACTAAACTATCTCCACGGTCCACAGTGTCTCACACTTAATTGGGCAGCCGTCTGATAAATGAATCACATTCATTATACAAATGTCAGTGCCTGCTGGTGGAGTGTAGGGCGAAGAGAGTGCCGGGAGGAGGTGTGGAGGGGCTGTGAGTCGAGGCTGACAGGCTGCTAATGAGATATCATCAAGGCAAGACTCTGCTCCGTCCATTCTAGAGGCACGGTTTCTAGTATACAGTAGTCGATGGGCGTATGATATAATGAGGCACGCTGTGGGATTGTGTTGTGTTATTTGTAGTTTTTGTTAACGGTGAAATCCTGGTCCGTCTCAAACATTGCATATCATCACCAGGTTTTCAAAGCCCACTGAACAGTGTCAGCCTCCATCCTTTATTTTTCTTTTTTTTTTTAACACAAAAACACTGAAATCCAATTTGCTATTCAAATTCACTCATCGCATATGCTGTTTACCAGGCAGCGTGCAGTGGGTGTGAAATGTCGCTGTCAAGCCGTGGTTGGTATCCATTTTAGGTTGAACAAATTGGTTATTGTGAGAGAAGAATTGGAAAGATTTATCTGCATAACAGTATTTATACAGTATATTTTTTTACGGAAATGTGATGTGAAACTCAATAGTGACATTTAAACTGAGGTGGACAACACTTGCAGCTTGTTACACTTGAGCTGAGTTGCATGAGGATGGATACACAGACAAAATACATCCAAAGGTGGTGACACGCCGAGAGTTAAAAAAGAAAGTCAATACCACTCTGATACATGGATGCTCAATATAAGGCTACCACCAGAAGCCAGTTTACGTAGCTTAGCATACAAATTGTAGAGCAGGTAGCTAGCCTGACTCAGTCCAAAGGTAACAAAATCCACCCACAAGCACCTTTAAATTGAATTCATATGTTATAACTCAAATAAATATTTAAATAAAAACAACAATCAGTGTTTTTATAGAGGATTATGTAACTGTTTCTTCAGTGCAGTGACTTCCTGGAGAGACTATTGACTACTCATCAAATTAGACACAGTGTGGTCAGAGGATTTTGCTTCCTTTGGTCAGAGACTAGCTGTTTCCCCCTATTTCCAGCCTTTAGCAAAGCAAAGTTAACTAGATTTGTTCAGAAGAACAAATTTTCAAATTTCATACGGTACATAAGCTTATTAAAGGGTTAAATAACCCCACATCTCACTTGATTTATTACCTCAATAAACAGTTTCCTAATGAGTTTAAGGACCTTTAATTAGTAGTTTCAATGCTTTTTCAATGCAGCGTGATGTTTGTTTTGTAAATTATCTTCCCATTGAGAGGATAAAAAGATAATCAAACGTGGCGTGTTAGCAGGTTCTCAGTCAGGTCATTTGTGGCCATTTAAAACAAAACAGATGGCAATGACCATAATGCCAAACTTATGACGCCATGTACGCCATAAAGATGTGGGTTAATCCTGTTTTTTACGCTATCTATTCAAATTGAACTGGAATCAACTTACTGTCTTCTATTTACAATGCAAATTAGTGGCTGACCTTGTAAAAAATGTACAAAAGAGTTCATAGATGTTCAATAGCAAATTAACAAGGTCTGTGGGAAGTGGAAATCCACTTCATTCAACAGCAGCAGAGTCAGCATGTTGTCTGGCCTAACTTTCCTTTTAGCCTCTGCTTTGGAAATTGTGGTCGATTCTCTTTGCTTCCAGTACAAGCGATGTGACTGACAGTTCACCTCAGATATCAGTATCACACAGCAGGTGACAACAAGTAATGATGTTAAAAGACCGACCATAGACTGTCTCTGTCACACATGTGTAGGTGGTTTGACATATAGAATATATCAGAAATAAAAGAGCCTGTTAGAAGATCTCCACTAATCATCTTGTGTGACTTTACAAAATCATTTGGTGGCTCTGGCTTTTTCATCATAAAGAAACTGTTGCCACAATGATAGAATAAAACAGCTCTAAATTCTGCGCTTTGGATACTTCTCACCCAAAATGGTTAGATTCGACAGCACAAGCATCTGTGGTTGTCAGCATCTGCTTCAAATGATAAGACTGGTTTAAAACACATCTTTTTGTTGGCTGCACAAAGTAAAAAATCGAAGGGCTTTTAATGTTGGACGATATAAAAGTCCGAATTTCAGTTACTTCTAATGAGATACTCTGCGAATCCTGGCAGGATAAAAACACTTTTGAGTGTGTGAAATTTCTGCGTCCAGCTTTCAATCTGTCAGATGTTTTTGACAGGCGAGTGCAGCTCGAAGAAAAAGCATTGATTCTCCGTCGCCTCATTGACCAGATGGTACTGAGACACTCTCTCTCTCTCTCTCTCTCTCTCTTTCTCTCTCTCTCTCTCTTTCATGCATCAGTGTATTCGACAGTCATTGTGTGCAGGATTGGTTAATGTGTAGGCTACATTATAGGTTTCTGGCTGGGGTGTCTCTTATAGCCGTCTTTCGACACACAGTGAGTGGAAGCTATTCCCAGCAAACAGGTGCCATCATGTGGCATCAGGTGTCCTTCCAAAAGGTTAGACAGCGAGGGGAGGATGGTCTGTCCTAGATATGTAGTTAGTTAGATCACAGCCGCTCTCGGAGGACACTCTGAGTTTGGTAGCCACCGACGGCGGGGACAGTAGTGCTGTACATCTGGGATACAGCCTGATTTGCTTAAGAAATCAGGTTAGCTCAATGGGCTCTCACTCCTGTCATGTTAAACAGGTCATGCAAGGCACACAAAGGGATGAGACTATGCGTGACAGCACAGTAAATATTAATCCCTGTGACCAGATTGAATGTGAAGTGCACTCAATTAAAGCCCCCACCTGTCTGATAGCACAGGGGCCATTGCTTCCGTATAGCAAAGGGAAAAAAAGCACACTAAATACCCGTCATCTGCGTGTGACTTATGGCAAGAGCACATTTGGCGAGCGGGACAGTTTTCCAGGATTGGTGTCAAACATCGCGCTATTGTTTGGTTTCCACGGCGACCACAGCCTCGTGACACGAATCGGTTGAAACTGCAGACAGGGACAGAGGATCTTTTTATGCGCCTAACTGACGAGCAACATGTGATCAGTGAAAAATGGGAGAAACTAAACAGCCTAATAGAGGTCTGCTTCCGTCTACGCCAATTGATCCACTTTAGCTGTCTGTTGAAAAAGCGAAGGGGAGCCTCATTGTGCCTCAAAAGCAACAAGCTCCCTAACAGGGGAACGGTGGAGACAGAAGTACAGCTGACCATCTGGCAAGAAGGATCTTTCAGCTGAATTTTCCTGTTCGTTTCCCTTTTTCTTCCTCTATTTTTATGTCATTTAGGACATAATGTTACTGTAGCATTCCTGGAGCCCCCTTTTCTGATTCAATTACGATTGATTTTATTTCATAGCACAAATTACGGAAGAATTGTTGTTGGTGATGTATGCCGCAGTTTTGTCTTTGACATTTCTATGCTGTGTACAAAGTGTGGCTTCCAGGCACAGCATAATCAGCTGTAATCAAATGAAAAACAACCAGCCATCAATCACTTGACATGAAAACAGACAATGTGTAGCAACAGATATGAAATTGTTAAAGGAGCAGTTCAAACAAAAATGAAAAGGCGGTCATTATCTACTCGCCATCATGTTGATGGAAAGTCTGATGAAGTTTCGTGTTCTGCAAAACAGTTCCGGGGCTTCGCAGCAAAACAGCGCCACAGCCTTCTCCCTAAACAACTGAAGTAGATGGGGACTGGTTTGGAAAAGGTTACAAAAACAACTGGCTGCACACTCTTAACTTCAAGCTTTTAGCACTGTTTTGTATGGAGGACTGAAACTGCCCAAATCAGGAATCAATAAAGAAATGGCTTTAGAAAAAAAGGATATGCCATTAAATGCACCAAAAATTCTATCAAAAGCCATTCATTTACATATACATATTAGTTGATATTTCTGCTTTAATTTGCCTATGTATTTATTTACCGTAACTCCTCCATAGTTTTGCTGTGAGGCTCCAGAGATGTTGTGCAGACTACAGACTACAGCATAAGGGCAACTAGATAATGACTGATTTTTTATTGTTGGGTGACCTGCTCCTTTAAAGGCTAAAATCAAACCAGATGCCATCAGTGTGTCTAAAAACCTCTTCAACAGTCATTACAGATTACTTTTACTTTTATTTTATCTTTTTAAGAAATCACTGTGGTCAATTGATGGCCTTTCTTCTGTACCAGTTTTATTAGTGGGCTGTGCTCGCCAGCCCACTATGGACACCTCTATAGCAGAGCTATAGGTGTCCATAGTGGGCTGTGCGGAGCACAGCCCACTATTGTTATTGCTCGCGCCTCTTCTTATTAGTGGGCTGTGCTCGCCAGCCCACTATGGACACCTCTATAGCAGAGCTATAGGTGTCCATAGTGGGCTGTGCAGAGCACAGCCCACTATTGTTATTGCTCGCGCCTCAGACAACAGAGTTGTAGCCACACGTGTCTTCTTTCTCCCAATGTGTCTACTTTATTGGTAGGATTTATGGTTTCGGATTGATCTGCCTCTAACCGACAAGAGTAGCTCTCAACTGCTCCATTCACTCCAATGTAAATCGGGAAGAGGATTTGCAAAACTGCGGCCTTTTCTAACTCGCTCCTATTACCACATTTCTGAAACTAGGACCACAAAACTTAATGTGTGTGTTCCTTAAGGCCTTTCCCGCTTGATGGTGAGGAAACTTTGCTGATGCCATGTTTGCTTTTTCGTCACGGGGCAAAGCGCACAGCCCACTCTCGCGATTTCCCGGCGGGGAATTGTCTAGTTAGTGGGCTGTGCTCGCCAGCCCACTATGGACACCTCTATAGCAGAGCTATAGGTGTCCATAGTGGGCTGTGCGGAGCACAGCCCACTATTGTTATTGCTCGCGCCTCTTTTTATTAGTGGGCTGTGCTCGCCAGCCCACTATGGACACCTCTATAGCAGAGCTATAGGTGTCCATAGTGGGCTGTGCGGAGCACAGCCCACTATTGTTATTGCTCGCGCCTCTTTTTATTAGTGGGCTGTGCTCGCCAGCCCACTATGGACACCTCTATAGCAGAGCTATAGGTGTCCATAGTGGGCTGTGCGGAGCACAGCCCACTATTGTTATTGCTCGCGCCTCTTTTATTAGTGGGCTGTGCTCGCCAGCCCACTATGGACACCTCTATAGCAGAGCTATAGGTGTCCATAGTGGGCTGTGCAGAGCACAGCCCACTATTGTTATTGCTCGCGCCTCTTTTTATTTTTCTTCTTCCGTCCTTTTTTGGCACTTTTCACGCCCCGCACCGTTGAGCGAATACAAACAAAAAATACATCAAAGCGTGCGGCTCGGGCGGACTCGGTATGCTATTATTTTTCTCAGGAAAATATGAATTTTTCGCGACGTGAGTCGCGAAAAACTGCGATAAATTTCCCATAAGGAATGAATGGGGCGAGGTCAAAAAAGTCGCAAATCTGCGACATTTTTTCAAACATCTCCTGCTCGGGCATACGTTCACGTGGAAACACCATTCCAGCTTTAAAATGTAGGCACAAGTCCTGAGTATTCAAGTTGTATTTGAACTTTTTTCCTATGTTGTGTAGTTTTTGAACTGTGATCCTTGAATGAAGGTGAGTGATTTTGGAAAAATTCAGGGTTTTCAATGATTGTGTATGGCGGAATGTTCGTGCAGCAGCGTGGAGAGGGCCAACTGACAGAGTGAGAGAGACTCAGAAATTTGCTCCGAAATTTTCTCTTTCCGTGACGATCCTGACCACAAATTGGGCTCAAAAACAGTGATATTTCCCAGAGTTGTAGCCACACTTGTCTTCTTTCTCCCAATGTGTCTACTTTATCGGTAGGATTTACGGTTTTTAAATTATCGACCGCTAACCGACAAGAGTAGCTCTGAAATGCTCCATTTACTCCAATGTAAATCGGGAGAAGGATTTCCAAAACTGCACGCTTTTTTAACTCGCTGCCATTTCCACATTTCTGAAGCTAGGACCACAAAACTTAATGAGTGTGTTCTTTAAGGCCTTTCTGGCTCGATCGTGAAAAAAAATTGTTGATATCATGTAAGATTTTGACCAAATAGCACTAGTTTGACGTCCTAGATGTGAGGCAGAAATTGCTCTCAAATCAGCTCCCTCACAGGCCGTTGCTACGGCCCTTGCCAACGGTCACCTAGCAACCAAAAACAGCTGGGCCAAGAGAGAGAGAGTGACAGACAGACAGACACTAGACACACATCAGACAGACAGACAGACAGACAGACACACAGGAGACACACATCAGACAGACAGAAAGACAGACAGGAGACACACATCAGACAGACAGACGGACAGACAGACAGAGCGACATGTAGACACACACACAGAGCTGCTTAAGCGTGCTCTCACATGCACACAGACGCACACACACAGTATATTTCCCAGCATTTAAACGACATCAAACGATCATATTTTCACTCATTCAATGTGCGGCTTGATCGGACTCTGTATGCTATAATTCAGTTCTCTAGAATATTAATCTTTCGCGTCGTAAGACGCGAACAGCTGCGAGACACTTCCCATAAGGAATGAATGGGATGAGGTCAAAAAACTCGCAAGTCTGCGATGTTTTTCAAACATCTCCTGCTCTGGCATACATTCAGCTAGAAACACCATTCCAGCTTTAAAATGTAGGCACAGGTCTTGAGTATTTTTGTTGTATTTGAACTTTTTTCCTATGATGTGTAGTTTTTGAACTGTGATCCTTGAACGATGGTGAGTGATTTTGGAGAAATTCTGGGTTTTCAATGATTGTGTATGGGGGAATGTTCGTGCAGCAGAGTGGAGAGGGCCAACTGACTCCGTCACAGTCCGTTGCTACGGCCCCTGCCAACTGTCACCTAGCAACCGAAATCAGCTGGGCAAAGAGAGAGAGTGACAGACAGACAGACAGACAGACAGACAGACAGACAGACAGGAGACATACATCAGACAGACAGACAGACAGACAGACAGGAGACACACATCGGACAGACAGACAGACAGACAGACAGACAGGAGACACACATGAGACAGACAGACAGACAGAGAGACATGTAGACACACACACACACAGCCATGCTTAAGCGTGCAGTCACATGCACACAGACGCACACACACAGTATATTTCCCAACATTTCAACTACATTAAACGATCATTTTTTCACTCATTCAATGTGCGGCTTGATCGGAGTCTGTATGCTATTATTCAGTTTTCTAGAATATTAATGTTTCGCGTCGTAAGACGCGAACAGCTGCGAGACACTTCCCATAAGGAATGAATGGGATGAGGTCAAAAAACTCGCAAATCTGCAATGTTTTTCAAACATCTCCTGCTCTGGCACACCATTCAAACTTTAAAATGTAGACACAAGTCCTGTGTATTTGAGCTGTATTTGAACTTTTTTCCTAAGATGTATAATTTTTGAATGGTGAGAGACTTTAAAAAACTCTCAGAAATGTTCTCTTTCAGTGATGCTCCCAGCCACAAACTTCACTCACTTTACGGTTTTTGAATTATTGGCCTCTAACCGGCAAGAGTAGGTCTCAACTGTCCCATTCACTCCAATGTAAATCAGAGAGAGTATTTTCAGAACTGCACCCTTTTTTAACTCACTCCTATTATCCCATTTCTGAAGCTAGGACCACAACCTAATGAGTGTGTTCTTTAAGGCCTTTCTGGCTCGATCGTGAAAAAATGTGCCAATATCATGTATGATTTTGAAGAATTATCACTAGTTTGACGTCCAAGACGTGAGGCTGAAATGGCTCTCACATCAGCTGGACCAGGCCGTTGCTATCGGCCATGGCCAACTGTCACCTAGCAACCGAAGTCAGCTGGGCCAACAGAGAGAGTGACACACACATACAGGATATTTCCTTACAAACTATATCTAAAAATTAGCTTTTAATTCATTCAATGTGTGGCTCGATTGGAAAAACAGAAACATTTTCCTATAAGGAATGAATGGGATGACGGAATGGGGCCCCTCAATAGCAAAGCAATAGGGGTCCATCGTGGGCTGTGCGGAGCACAGCACCACTAATAAGAAGGGAGAGTGACAGATTTATCAATGAGTCAGTTTATAATATATATATATATATGTATGTATATATATATATATATATATATATATATATATGTATATATATATGTATATATATATATATATATATATATATATAATTAATACACACACATACACACAGCACCACTAATAAGAAGAGACGTGAGGAATAACAAGAATAGGCTGTTATTCCTCGTGCCTCTTCTTCTTATCATCATTATCATTCATCCTCCTGCTTTAGCATGCAATCACATACAAACACACACACACACAGTATATTTCTCAACATTTAAACTATATTTAACGATTATCTTTTCATTCATTCAAGCCAGGAACTCCATTCAAATATTTAAATGTTTTAAATCATCGATATATTGAGATTTAATTGAATTTCTCAGTCTGATTCAGAATATTTATAATATTATTTATAATATTTATTGATTCAAAATAACATTTTCATTAGTGTATTATATTATAATACATTAATCAAATAAATAAATGATTAAATATATAAAATATTTATTTAATAATATATAATATAATAATTCAATTGTAATCAATTAATATTATTAAGTGTTCTAATTAACATTTATGTTTTTTAATGTATAACATTCTAATACATTCATAAAAATAAATATAAATAGTCAACTGTATGATTGTCCGGAGTCTGTGTCAAGTGCACAGATATCAGCCTTCTCATTTGACAAATCACCTCGGATACAGATGACAGACGACACAAGACGACTCTGATTGGACAGTTGTGTGTGCATCTATTTTTGGCCCTGATATAAACCCCTGGTCCAGCTCTGCTCGATACCCTTTGACCTCATCTGAGGTAAGTACCTGTAATGTCTGACATTAGCATACTGAAATCCTTGATAAAGTGGATTTGCGGATATTGAAGCTAGACATTACTATCTCTACCATGATCAAGATTACTCATGATTTCGGAAAAATGAATGTAATTGTTTATGGTCGGTCTGTTTCAGCATTATAATTCCGGTACTTGGCTCCGGATTACCGAGTAGCTAAGCTAATAGCTAACGTTAGCTTAGCAACTCGGAGCCAGTAGCTCCGGGCCAACAGCGTCTAGCAAAGCTGTAGGGTTCCATAAGTATAGAATATGTCTGTCTAGCTAACAGTAACGGGGCTCCGTCAGTCTATTTCAATACAACATTATTTAGATGAGCTAACGGCGCTACTCGGCTCGGGTATACAGGCCGCGCTCTAAACCAACAGCGGTGACTTAGCTTTTTCTATAGAGAAACATTAACTGGAGTGAAAAGCTATCTGTGCTAAAATCCGTACACCTTTAACAAAGGTGAGATTATTGAAGCCAGACATTACTGTCTCGTGATTTTGGGAAGACTGATTGTTTATGGTTGACCTGTTTTGTATACAAGAACTCTGAGTCAAAAGCTAAAATATTAGGCCAAGCTAGATTCTAACGGCGCAAGCCTTGGCTTCGTTCTGTCGCGGCGCGAACGGTAGCCATTTTTCCCTCCCGTGAACTGTGCTGTCATGCATTGCTCCTTAACAGGGGTCAGATTTCTAACTGCGTTAACTGTGCTAACATTTGTACACCGTTTACAAAAGTGAGATTACTGAAGCTAGACATAAGTGTCTAATGATTTTGGGAAGACTGATTGTTTATGGCCGACCTGTTTTGTATATAAGAACTCTGAGTCAAAAGCTAAAACATTAGGCCAAGCTAGATTCTAACTGCGCAAGACTTGGCCTTTGTTCTGTCAGCGGCGCGAACGGTAGCCATTTTTCTCTCCCGTGAACTATCCTGTCATGCTCAGAGCCTTAACGGGGTCAGATTTTTACACTTGTGATTTTGGGATTTAAAAATAAATGGTGTTTGTTCTTTTTTTTTCGGCTTTCTGTTTTTATGCAAGAACATTAACACAAGCTGAAAGCTGTATTTACTTGTTCGTTTGTGACTAGTATTTAATACTCCCCCTGTCCACCGAAAAACAAATTTCTCCTTGTTTGTTTGTCTGATAATGTAGTTAGAAAAATATCATACTTAAATGTATTATACACTTTTACAACCTGCCTTGATTAAATGGAAAAGGAAGCATTTTAGTCATCTTCTTACCAAGCTTTTGGTAATAAAGTGCATTCAGATGTTGATAAAATCCTGTACATTTGATGAAGTTAATGTCATTTTTACTTGTGTTGTATATTTATTGTGTCATAGTAATTCTTTGTTTTGAGGAATAAACTATTATAATACTGTATAGTATGAAATGTAGTATATTTATCATTTAAAGTAATTATAATATAGAATTTACAAAATTTACAGTCACTTGTAACATTTGCGAGACATTTAACTTTTTATTGCAAAATGTCTTTGATAAGATTAAAGGGTTCCAGTGCTTCGACAGCTGAGAGTGACCATCATTGTGGATTCATCGCCCTCAACCTTCGCAGAGCAGTATCACCACATCACCCACACACACAATCACCACATCTTCATCAACTCAAATTTCATTTTATATATAAGATTTTACATTAGGTTGTCATAGATTTGATTACATTAGGTAGTTTAGGTCAGTTTGACAAGTTAGCCTATTAACCTTTTGAGAGGCATTTGTCGTTTTTTTTTGTCTTTAACTTCTGTCAGCAGGATGCCAAGGAAGTCGAGACGGTCTGTGGCGGCGAGGCAGCGCTGGGAGTTGGACTGGAAGAAGCTCGACCTGGAGGAGCTGAGGTCCCCCCCGCCCCCCCCGGAGGTACTTGCGCAGTAGATAAGCTTCTGTGTCGCAGTGACAACTGTCTGCATGAAAATGGCTGTAGAAATGTTACATCTATTGTTTTCTCATTAACTGCTGATTTCTGTATGTCTGCCATGTCTTTGATGTTAATGTTTCATCAGATGGTGTCCCCCCCGGCTGGAGAGGAGCCTTCCAGAGGGTCGAGGACCAAGAGGACCAGGGAGACCCGCCCCCCCCTGCTCCCGAGCTCCAGTCAGCAACGTATGTTCCTACCACAAACACACACACACTCAATGAGAAATTGTCTGAGGTTTAATATGTTTGTAATCTGTCATCAGGCATTTGGATCTTCACCCCCTGCCAAGCCTTTCTGGAGCCCGGCTGATGCTGAAGTTCGTGCACGTAAGTATCCACCTGATTGTTGATATTTCCTGGTAGGCTTTCCTTCATCAGTTTCACCCTAACTGTTTTGTCCTTTACTAAACAGGCCGCGGTACCGGTTACCGCCATCGGGTGACGAGCTGGCCACCTTCGGAGTGGACTGGACGGAGCCACAAGCTGGTCATCCCACCGGAGTCTGACAAGAAGGTGCTATTATTGTCCACTTTATGAAGGAAATAATTGATCTTGAGAGGGATTAATGATTTTTTTAATGCTAAAGAAATTTTCTTTGTTGTTGCAGTTTGTTTTGATTGTCGGGGACTCCCATCTCCGGTCCATCGTGGACGGTTTCGTCGTGATGCCATCAGGAAAGTTTTCTTTTGGTTTCATGTCGACCCCTGGGGCCCATGCTGCTCAGCTGCAGACTGAGGTCCTGCATGCTAATGTTCCTCGGACCCCTGATGCTGTTTGTGTTCTTGCCCCTAGCAACAACCTGACGGCGAGCAGGACCGTGGACGAGGCAGCCGTCGACTACGCCCGATTGCTCACTGCTGTGAGGAGCCGCTGGCCGAAGGTAAGCTTTTATTTATTAAAGATTTTTATTTTTTTGAGGCATAGACATTTTTTGAAATGGGTAAAGAGAGGGGGTGTGACATGCAGCAAAGGTCCGCTGGCCAGGATTCGAACCGTGTATGTGGCATGCGCTCTAACCACTCGACGACCTGCGCGCCCACGGTAAGCTTTTATTTCATGTCTCCCTTGTCCTGTATTCCTAGTAGTTTAACAACAATAGAAGTACATTGACTACTCCTAATAAGACTAATTGTATTGGCTTTTAAAAAATAATGTGTACTTAATGTGATGTGTGTGATTTTGAATGAAATTGTCAATTGGTGGTTTCTAAAATTTTGTTCTGTACAGGTCTTTGTGCTGGACTTCCCCCCCCGCCTGAACGTGGATGAGGAGCACCAGAGGGACCTTCGCCAAGAGTACCATCGGGTGGCAGTTCGTATGGGTATGTAAAAATATCTTATCAATAAAAACAAGAAAAAGATGTACTAAAAAATGTCTAATGAAATGAAGTCATAATACATGTGTGGATGTTGTAATGACTTATTTTTTTTCTCTTTAATATTTTTAGGTTTGAGGTACTTCTCTGCGGAGGAGTACTTCCCCCGTACGCGCTTGGATCTGTGGAGCAAAGACGGCGTAAGTAGAATATCTATGTGTGATTAGAAAAAGTCCAATTTTTCTATAATTTCTTGTGTGTTAATATGAAAGTCAACACGAGCTACGTTTTGAACTTTGAAAGTTGAACTTTGTAAACGGATTTGTCATGTCTGCAGGTTCACCTGAGCGACCGTGAGGGGATGGGGATCCTCACCAAGCTGTTGTGGACCTACACGGAGCAGTTCCTCGAGACACCATCACCCCCGGTGTCTCCTACTCCTTCACAGCCTAAGCTGGTTGTGAAGGGAGAGGTACGTGCTCCTCTGTCTCCTGACCCCTTCCAGTGGAAGGTCGTTGGTCAGAGCAGCAAGGTTAGTAGGTTTTTTTTAATTATATTATCATGTGTGTTTACATGTGTTTGTGTACCTTTTTGGTGAACGGGTTCACAGTCGTACCTAAAAAGCACCTATATAATCAAATGTGTGATGTGCTTTTCCAGTCGCAGGTTCCCAGTCTGGCCAGCGTGGCTCAGCAGCAGGTGAGAGATTTTTCTCTCTTTTTTTTTCACAACAAGTTAACTGGTTAGTATTTAAACTTTGTGTATTTGACCAGACAAATATTAATTTGTCTTTGTGTTCATTTTGGTTTTTTGTGTTTCACAGGAGAAGGAGTCCTTCCTTCCACTGAACCCTATATGGTTCAGTAGCACGGCCCTTCGTGCTATGGAGGAAGTGTCTCCCTCTCAGCTGTCTGACGTCCCGTCTCCTCCAGCGCGCAAGGTAAATTGTCTGACATTTCTTCTCAGCTGTATTATAAAGTTTCTCCTTGTTCCCTACAGTTACTGTTGCTATGTTTTATTTGACGGTGCAGGTGGCTTCCCCTGCGGCAGCCAGGTGTCACAGGACCACGGAGAGACACCCCCCTCGCAGCCAGTCTCCTGTGAACAACGTATGTTACACAACTGAGTCAGTGTTTACAGTTGAAACGGTGTCTTCATGGAGACATTACTACATTGTCCACTCTGTCTGAATTTTAATATATTTGTTCTCATCTGTCAACAGCTGGTTGGATCCCCTCCAGCCAGGCTGTCACGGAGACTGGAGGATGACGCCCCCTCCAGCGCGGTTCCTCGGTCCAGGACCATGGATGGATCACCCCCCCGCACCCAAACTTCAGTGACAAACGTATGTTATTCTTTGACATGACAGACACGATCTCACACAGATACACTGAGACGAGTGAAGTTTAACATGTTTGTTCTCCTGTGTCAACAGCTGGTTGGATCCCCTCCAGTCAGGTTGTCCTGTAGTTTGGGTGATCCGGCGACCCCCTGCTGTTCACCGGTTGCGAAGGTAAATATTATTCCTATTAAATAAAGTTTATAATGTCATTAAAGTCTTAGTTTTACTGAATTGTTATTTGTTCTCAGGTGGCCAGGATGCAGACCCCTTCACCGGCTGGACCGTCCGAGACCCTTAAAGCTGCGGCCTGTCACTCTCCTCGCCCAGCTAAGGTATTTACTCCACAACTGACACACACAACGTTTACTGTAAAATCCGCTGTAACTACATTAAACTGGTTCATTTAACATCTCTGATACCATTATCTTTCTCTGCAGTTAACAAATGTCAGTGAGTAATTGAAATGCATTTGGAAAACTTTTCTTGTATCAACTTGCTGTGTTGTGTTGCCTCATGTTTAAATATTAACTGGTGTTATGACTTGTCGCAGACCGGCCCGACACCATTTCCCTCATCGTCCTGCTGGCCCTGGATAATCAAAGACGGACTCACCACCTCTCATTCCCCCTCTAAAAAGGTAAGGACATTTACATTCCGGTTTATCGTGGGCTTAATAAAGTGTTTGTTTGAGGGAAAGTGTGGTTTACTTTCAACTGAAATGCAATAAAAACTATTAAGGACATGAAGGAGAGAATTAATAATACAACTCTTGTTAACAATAATATAAGTAATAATGGTAATCTATAAAATATGAACAAAACTAGTTTGACATGATTTTATAAATGTTTTCATGTGTAAACAGTGTGACACAAGTACAAGGGATGTATGAGAGTTAAAGGTCCTTTTAAAGCCTCCTTCAAACTTTGGTCAAGATGACAAGGGGTGACAAAGGTTTATGATGGTCTCAAAACATTTAAATTTGAAATATGGAATAATCTGTGTTTAGTAATGTGTTCAAGTCAAGTATGATTAGCACAATCATTTGTGTATGTGTAAGATTGTCAGTTTTTTTTTATATACGTTCAATTGATCAGGAAAATTTGTAGGAAATGATATTGTATAATAGGAGAGTTGATATTATTTGAATTAAAGCTGCAGTAGGTAAAATGTTAGTCACATTTGCTTAAACTGTCACTATGCTATGACTATAGTATATGAAACAGTTGGCTACTACAACTAATATCAATGGAAACTAGGATTGTGATTATGCTAATAAGTAATACTCTTATGATAATGATTATAATTTATCTTATATTTCAGGTGCCGGTTAGTGCTAGTATTAGGGCCAGTCATAGTCAGAGTGACATGAGGTACAGGAAGTTCTCCAGGAACCACCAGTGTACCTGCATGTCCCTGACTTTTCTGGCTTATCAGAACGAGGGCTGTCAGTTGAACACTGCTGCCCTCGATAGAGTGCTGGCAAAGGGAGATTCGCTTTATGTAGGTGTAAAACGACAGCTGATCCGGAAAAAAAAATTCCACAGTGACCATCTCACTGTGGAAGAACTACCCAAACAAGTCCTGACAGACACAGATATGTTTCACTTCCACTGGCCTGAAATCAGGTGTGGACCTGTGAAAGCCAGTGGAAGCCAGGCTTGGGGTCTGCCCCTTGCCACACAGTTAGAGTGTCTGTCAGGTGAAGTTAATCTGGCTTTAATCATAGTAAGTCCAGAATGTATTGCAGTTTTCCGTGACCAATCAGGCAGGTATGGTGTGTTTGATTCACACTCAAGAAACGTGGTGGGCTTACCTCACCCCCACGGAACTGCAATTATGAAGACCTTCTCGGAAATCAGTGACTTGGCTGACCACCTGCACAAACTCTTTGCAAATCGCGCACCGTCTGCCAGTTATGAGTTTGTGCCGGTGTCATTCGATTCCATTGGTTCCAGAGAACGCCCTCAGGCATCTCTGGCACACAGTGTGTCCAGGACAGCTCTCCCACCAGCAAAAGCAGAGCCTGTCCTTAAGACTGCTCCTGCACCAGCAATAGCAGAGTGCGTCATCAAGATGGCTCCTGCAACCCCAGCAGCAGAGCGCGTCCTCAAGATGGCTCCTGCAACCCCAGCAGCAGAGCGCGTCCTCAAGATGGCTCCTGCAACCCCAGCAGCAGAGCGCGTCCTCAAGACGGCTCCTGCACCCCGCGCAGCAGAGCGCGTCCTCAAGACGGCTCCTGCACCCCGCGCAGCAGAGCCTGTCCTCAAGACGGCTCCTGCACCCCCAGCAGCAGAGCCTGTCCTCAAGACGGCTCCTGCACCCCCAGCAGCAGAGCCTGTCCTCAAGACGGCTCTGAAACCGGCTAAAGAACATTTCACAAAGTTGCCAAAGCAACAGCGACGAAGAGCGATGCGGAAAGCCAGCAAAAACAAACGCACTGTACTGTCTGGTGAAGAAAAAAGGAAAAAAAACCCAATATGAAAGGAAAAAATACAGCAGCTGTCCAGAATTTAGGAGAAAAAGAATCCAAGCACAAAGGAGAAGATATGTCCAAAACAGTCTCCATCAGAAACGGCGATCCTTCAGATGTTACCATGAACATGTTCAAGATAAGAAGAAGGAAGAACTCGCCAGAAGATACAGGGAAGATGCCACGTTCCGCACCAGACAAAAGGAACACATTATGGATAGATATAAGTCGAATACAGTGTTTCGGAGCAGACAAAAATTTGTCATGTCTCAGAGGTACAACACGGATCCAAACTATAGCCAAAAACAAAAGCAAGATTTCAATCTTAGATATCACAATGATACGGAATTTAAACGTCGTTTTAATCAACGTTGTAACCAGCAGAGAGCAACCAAATTGGCCACAAATGCTGCCTTTAGCATATTTTACAAGATGCAGAGAGCGCTTAGAATCAGGAGAAAATACAGACAAATTGTGCCCCACCGCCCCCAGCCCCTGATTAATCCGCTGATGGAAGCAGCCATAGCTGCCTTTCGTGAGTCCATTAGACATGGACCCACATACATTTGTAACGTTTGTAACAGAACCCAGTTTCCTAATCAGGTCAAAGAATGCAAAACACAGAAATATAGTAAACACGCAAAAGTGGCAGCAGCATGCTTGACAGGAAACTATGTTCACTTTTGTGACAGTGACTGCTCTACCCCTTGCTCTGTGCCACAAGAGAGACTGCATGAGTGGATATGCTACACCTGCGACAGCCACCTTATCAGAGGACGCATACCACCCATGGCAGTCGTAAACAATTTGAAGTTGGCGCCCATCCCCCCAAAATTGGCTAAACTTAATATGCTTGAGAGGCAGCTGATTGCAAAAATCCTGCCATTTGCAAAAATTGTTGCTCTGCCAAAAGGCCAACAGAGAGCAGTCCACGGAGCTGTTGTGTGCGTTCCATCAGAGGTGGAAGCGACCGTCAACAGTCTCCCACGGCCCAGAGCAGAAGCGCAGCTGCTTCAAGTGAAATTGAAAAGGCACATCAAATACAAAGGTTACCAACACTTTTACACCGTTAATATGAAGAATGTGCTAGCTGGCCTTGCTACGTTGAAAGAGACGCATTCAGAATATAAAGACGTGTTTATCGATGAGACTGCCACTTTTGACTGTCTGCTCGAAGAAGAGGAGCCCATCGAAGAAGAGGAGCCCAGCATCCCAGAGGAAGATGGGGATCTAGATTTGGAAGAAATTTTTAAAAGCCAAAACGAGCCGGGACAGTTAGGAGGCAGATGAGGAAGAACAGGAGGAGCTGAGACCAGGCCTCTCCCTGGACACTTGCATGCAGCCCCCCGACATTGCACAGGAAATCCTTTCGTATGGCGACGGAGTATTTAGTGTTGCACCCGCGCAAGGCAACAAGCCGGTTGGTTTTTTTAGCATACCTAAGTTGGAGGCCATGGCTTTTCCTGTACAATTTCCGACAGGAGAGAACACATTAGATGAAGCTAGAACCGTCTCCCTGTCCCCGAGCCTCTACTTTAATTCTAGGCTCTTTGCTGCAGATACGCGTTTTGCAAGTGACCAGAGTTATCTTTTCTTTGCGCAGTTTGTTACAGAGACTCACCTCGCGACGAATAGTATGTCTATACAAATGCGCAAAGGAAAGTCGAAAACCAGAGACGGCCGTAGGATTAACAATGTCATGCTCCAGGATAAGGATGAGGTGGAACAGCTCATTATGAACCAAGATGCGACCAGGTTCATGCAGCCTCTTAGAGGCACTCCAGCCTATTGGAACAAAACACTTAAAGATGTGCACGCCATGGTTCGTCAAATTGGAAAACCAACATTTTTTGCCACGTTCTCCGCTGCTGAGATGAGATGGCCTGAGTTCATAGAGGTCATCAAAGCTCAGCAGGGTGAACAAGGGCTGTTCTCAGATTTAGATTGGAAAACAAAATGCGACATTTTGAGAAGTAACCCCGTCACAGTAATGCGCATGTTTGAAAAGAGAGTCGAGGCTCTCATGACGAACCTCATCCTCTCTCCTGCACGACCGATTGGTGAAGTAGAAGATTATTTTTATCGCGTTGAGTTCCAAGCCAGGGGAAGCCCGCACATCCACATGCTAATTTGGATAAAAGATTCACCTAAATTTGAAGAGGACCCCGATAGTCACATCATGGAATTTATAGATAGATACATTAGTTGCAAAATGCCTGACCCTGACACAGATCCGGAACTCCACAAAATAGTGTCAGAGGTTCAGGTACACAGCAGGAAACATTCAAAGTCCTGTAAGAAGGGAAATGTAGCCTGCAGGTTTGGCTTTCCAAAACTACCGATGGATAAAACATTCATCACCAGGCCCCCCACAATTAATTACCACCAAAAAGAGGATCAAGATGATGCAGACTTCGAAGCGCAAATAGCGGAGCAGAAAAAGGCCCTCGCAGAAAACCAGAAATTGGCTAAGCGCACGCTCCAACCAGTTAGAGATCTGCTTATGGATCCAGGCGCTTCGTTCAGTAGTTTGACAGACTTGCTTTGCCAGTGCAACTTGACTTATGAGCAATACTTTGCTGCCGCGCAGCGCCTGGCCAACAACCATGTCGTGATGCTGAGGCGCCATCCAAATGATTGTTGGGTTAATGCCTACAATCCTGATTTGCTTAGAGCATGGAACGCAAACATGGACATCCAGTATGTCATAGACGACTACAGCTGCATCATGTACATGATGTCATATGTAGCGAAACCGGAGCACGAGATGACGGAATTCCTTAAGAACGTCATCAAAGATGTTAAGAAATCTGATGTTAACAAGCGCGACGAAATGAAACAAATTATGCAGGCCTACTCTAAACACAGAGAGGTCAGCGCTCAAGAGGCCGTAGCCCGTACCTGCAGCTTACGCCTCAAGAAGTGCTCCCGATCCGTGTTGTTTATTCAGACCGACGAGGAAGGTCTGAAAATGAGTCACCCTATGAGTAGACTGGTAGGAATGGAACCCGGATCAGAGGACGTATGGATGTCGGGGTTGCCTGAAAAATACGTCAACAGACCTCTCACTCGAGAGTTTGAACGTATGTGTCTGGCCGAGTTCGCGTCGGATTACAGGGTACTCTACGGCCAGCAAAGGGAGAGCCCAAATGCCATTTTATTGTTAAATGATCAAGGATTTATTCAAAAACGAACTGTAGGAAAACCAGCAATCATTAGATTTACTCGCTTCTCAGAGGAAAAAACTCCAGAGAAGTTTTATAGAAGATTGCTGAAACTTTATCTCCCACATCGATCCGACGCCGATCTGAGAGATGAAGCGCACCCCACTTATGAAGAGTTTTATAGGTGTAGCGAGAAGTGGGGTACGAGAGTAGAGGTAATAGTGGGGCACAACAAAAAACGTTATGAGGGCCAAGGAAAAAACATGGAAGCTGCGTTTCAACAGCTTCAGGTGTGCGGTCCTCTCGTGAACGCTTGGAACTCTTTTGCGCCCGAAATTGAAGTGGACCGGTTGGAGTGCCTGGCTGAATGCGAACCTCGCGAGCAAGATCAAAACGGTGAAGATGTCCCAGAATTCGGCACTAAAAAGGATAAGGGGAGCTCTATGCCTAGAATAGATGCTCCAGAGTTGAGTCCAGACTTTGTTAGGAAAATGTACCAAAGTCTGAACGAAACTCAGGCTTCCGTTTTCTACAGTGTTCGACAGTGGTGCTTTGAACAAGTCTGGGGCCACAATCCAGAACCATTTTATTACTTCCTGTCGGGAGGGGCTGGATGTGGCAAATCGCATGTGATTAAGTGCATTCACCACGAGGCAACGAGAATTCTGCGTGAGCTCCCGAGATTTCGGGACCACGCAGACATGTCCCAACCCGCAGTGCTGCTGACCGCATTCACAGGTACAGCAGCATTTAACATATCAGGCAACACGTTGCACTCCATTCTCAAATTACCAAGGTCCTTGAAGCCACCTTATCAAGGTCTTGGGAATGCACTTGACGAAGTCAGAGCAACACTGGCCAACGCTGAGATTCTCATCATCGATGAGATATCCATGGTCTCTAAAGAGCTATTTGCCTACGTGCATTGGCGATTTCAGCAGATCAGGGGTAATCGGAAGCCATTTGGAGGCATGTCTGTCCTTGCTGTAGGTGACTTTTATCAACTGCCGCCCCTTGGTAAAGCCAAGCCACTGTGTGTGTACGAGGAGACCGAGTTTGATCTCTGGAAGGATAACTTCAAAATGGTCACCCTGACAGAGATCATGCGACAGAAAGACGATCGAGCTTTTGCTGAACTCTTGAACCGTCTCAGGGTGAAGCAAAAGGAAGATCCTTTGTTAGATGAGGACAGGCTCTTGCTTACACAGGCAGTGGCTGATAGTCAGCATTGTCCAGCACTGACTCTACACATCTACGCCACAAACAAAGAAGTAGACCGTCACAACGCCGACATCGTATCTGCTTGCTACGAGGATGCGATTGGCATTGCAGCTCGTGATTTTCGAAAAGACCCCAGAACTGGCTGCATGACGTTTGTGTCTGGGGAAATTAAAGGACACAAGCGAGATTTGCCCGACAACATAATGGCTGCTCAAGGAGTACGCGTTATGTTGATCCGAAATTTAGATGTGGAAGATGGCCTTGTGAACGGTACATTTGGAACCATTTCTAATATTGTAATTAGAGAACCAGGAGGCGTGAAGATGATTGGACTCCTGCTGGACAATCCTACAGCAGGACAGAGATTCCGCAAAAAATTTTAGGTCCCTCAGATAACTCGGTGTACATCGAAAGATCTGAGGAGAACCTAAGTAACAAGAAAGGGGTTGTTCGTCGGCAGTTCCCCATGAAATTAGCTTTTGCTTGTACGGCCCACAAAGTTCAAGGAATGACCATGCCGTCGGCGGTTGTGTGTCTGAAGCGTGTTTTTGAATCTGGTATGGCGTACGTCGCGCTCAGCCGCACAACCTCGCTTCAAGGTCTCACCATCCTTGACTTTGATGAGAAAAAAATTTACGCAAACCCCAAGATCAAGACAGCTCTGGAAAGTATGCCTCATGCGTCTTTCCAGAGCTGTAGACCATTGTTAACGCTTTTGAAATCTGTACAACAAACTCCAAAGGTTTTGACAATTGTCCACCACAACACGCAGGGTCTGCCATGTCACATGGTGGACCTCAAAGCACATCACGAGCTCCAACAAGCAGATGTGCTTTGCCTTACAGAGACACATTTGTCGGGGTCCTCTGTAGCTGAAATTTTTCAATTGGAGGGGTACACCATGTTCACACGTAGCAGACAGCTGTCTTACAACAGCTGTGTGAACATGGCCAAAAAAGAGGGAGGTGGAGTTGCTATGTACTGTAGAGACACTGTTCAAGCAGAGCCTCGCAGGTACATGCAACAGGTCACTGATTTGGAGTTTGTTGTCCTTAAAATTGAGGCTCCAGTCAAAGTGCTAATAGCGACTGTGTACAAACCGCCAAGTTTTCAACTGGGAGTCTTTCTCCAAAACTTGAAAAACCTCTTGGACTCGTTGGACATGTTAAATCACCAGCCCATCATTGTTTGTGGCGATTTTAATGAGGACCTCCTTTCAAAAGGAAAAAAAAGTATCAAAGATTTGTTTCAGTCCAGAGGTTACACTCAATTAGTAGCAAATTCGACAACAGAAAAGAACACACTGATTGACCACATTTACATTTCACATCCTGATAAATGTCTTCAATCAGGTGTTCTCCAAACGTATTACAGTTACCACAGTCCAGTTTATTGTATTTTGACTGACTAATGGGCTCTCAATTTTTTTCAGGATTTAGTCTTGTTTAGTCTTTTAGTGTGTAGTCTTAATGTAATTGTTTTTCATATGTATGTTGTTAAAGTGGCATGTCTTGGCTGGAAATAGTTTAATCTTGTGTAAATGTCTTTATCTGTATTTATATATTTGTGTATTTATTTTAAAATGGAGTCAGCAATTTTTTTTCATGTCCTTCTTATCATCTCTCGAGATGATGAGAACAACTGGGCCAGTGTGTTAAATGTATTGTAATTAATCATTTTGTAAATACCTTTCAACATTTTTTTTATATATATTCATTTGTATGTATTTATTGACATTGTTTGTAATATCTTAACTCATGTTCTTCTCATCTATTTAGATGAGAATGGCATGTGTAAGATATAATGTAAGCTGCAATGTAATAGCTAAGCTAATGTAAGTTATTACATTAACTAAGCTAAGCTTACATAAGTTATCATGCAATTATGTAATTTAAGGATGTATGTTTAATGAATCATTTATTTTGTATGTATTTTTATTTTGTTTTTTAATTCTTTATCTTGTAATGTAATTGTATTTTTTATTGTATGTTTTTTTTTTTTCCTTTTTCTTTTTTTCTGCTGGGTTGTTGTCACTACATTAGCTAAGATAATCTTAGCTAATGTAAGAGCTACATTGGCTAAGATTATCTTAGTTAATGTAGTGCAGGAGTTGCAGGGAGGAAGCTGAACGTCCAGCTGAGATGCAGACCAAGCTGCATGTCAAACCCAGGTCCATCACAAAGTAAGTATGTTTTTTTTTTTTTTTTTTTTTTTAAAGTGATTCACTTGCATTGAGTGATTTAACTCAATGACGATGTCATTGTCTTTCTTGGATGATCCAGTGAGAAGGACCCCCAGAGGACTGCAGCAGATCTCTCTCCAACGAAGACAACAACCCAGAAGAAAATAAGGGAAGTAATATTTCATTAAATTCTCAACTTTCAATTTAAATATTTACATCAGTCTTTGAACTCTGTAACTAATTTATGTCTTTTAAATCTGGCAACATTTATACAGACTACAGGAAGAAGACCTCAGAGGACTGCAGCAACAATAAGGGAAGTAATATTTCATTAAATTCTCAACTTTCACTTCAAATGTTTACATCAGTCTTTGAAATCTGTAACTAATTTATGTCTTAAATCTGGCAACATTTATACAGACTACAGGAAGAAGACCTCCAGAAGACTGCAGCAACAATAAGGGAAGTAATATTTTTGTAAAATGTATACATTTTCTTGTCAAATGTTTACATCAATCTTTGGAACCTGTAACTAATTAATGTCCTTTAAATCTACCAACAGTGATCCAGGAAGAAGACCTCCAGAGGACTGCAGCAAAATAAGGGAAGTAATATTGTTTTCTCTTCAAATGTTTATGCGATGATTTTAAACTAATTCATGTTTCTTTTTAAATTCAGCAACAGTGATCCAGGAAGAAGACTGCAGCAGCTCACTCTCCACTGAAGACGTCAACCCAGCAGCAGAGAAGTAAGGGACATTTAACATTGTATCTTCATTGATCAAGTGCTTAGAGAACACTTCCAACCTACCTGACTAAATGAATGTGTTTAATATTTTAGGAAGAACAACAACTCACAGACTCAGGATGAAGACCTCCAGGGAGAAGGCCTCTGCTTTTTCTTTTTTTTTTTTGGGGAGAAAATAAATTTTATCTCTGTTACAAGATGTCAGTGTATGCCTGTTGAATTATTATTAATTATGTTCCAAGTTTAGTTTTCCTTTGTAACAAGGACCATAGATGAAGATGCTGAGAATGAATGGTAGGTGGTGAAATGAATACAATGTAGCATTGCATTGTAGTATCATGGTATCATATCAAAGCATTGGCAATCCTCATTTCCCGTTGACAATGGAGCTGAGGGAAAAAAATGAATCTTTGTTTTTCAAAGGTCGACATCTCTGGCATACTTTGACCGAGACACACCATTGAAACTTTAAAATGTAGATAAAAGTCCAAATTATCAACGTGGGATTCAACTTTTGCTGTAGCTTTCATAGTTTTTTCGTCACGGGGCAAAGCGCACAGCCCACTCTCGCGATTTCCCGGCGGGGAATTGTCTAGTTATTTTTCTTCTACCGTCCTTTTTTTGGTACTTTTCACGCCCCGCACCGTTGAGCGAATACCAACAAAAAATACATCAAAACGTGCGGCTCGGGCGGACTCGGTATGCTATTATTTTTCTCAGGAAAATATGAATTTTTCGCGACGTAAGTCGCGAAAAACTGCAACAAATTTCCCATAAGGAATGAATGGGACGAGGTCAAAAAAGTCGCAAATCTGCGACGTTTTTCAAACATCTCCTGTTCGGGCATACGTTCACGTGGAAACACCATTCCAGCTTTAAAATGTAGGCACAAGTCCTGAGTATTTTTGTTGTATTTGAACTTTATTCCTACGATATGTAGTTTTTGAACTGTGACCCTTGAATGGCGGTGAGTGATTTTGGAGAAATTCAGGGTTTTCAATGAGTGTGTATGGCGGAATGTTCGTGCAGCACAGTGGAGAGGACCAACTGACAGAGTGAGCGAGATTCAAAAATTCGCTCAGAGATTTTCTCTTTCCGTGACGATCCTGGCCACAAATTAGGCTCAAAAACAGTGATACTTTCCAGAGTTGTAGCCACACTTGTCTTCTTTCTCCCAATGTGTCCACTTTATCGGTAGGATTTACGGTTTTTGAATTATCGACCGCTAACCGACAAGAGTAGCTCTGAAATGCTCCATTTACTCCAATGTAAATCGGGAGAAGGATTTCCAAAACTGCACGCTTTTTTACCTCGCTGCCATTTCCACATTTCTGAAGCTAGGACCACAAAACTTAATGAGTGTGTTCTTTAAGGCCTTTCTGGCTCGATCGTGAAAAAAAATTGTTGATATCATGTAAGATTTTGACCAAATAGCACTAGTTTGACGTCCTAGATGTGAGGCAGAAATTGCTCTCAAATCAGCTCCCTCACAGGCCGTTGCTACGGCCCTTGCCAACGGTCACCTAGCAACCAAAAACAGCTGGGCCAAGAGAGAGAGTGACAGACAGACAGACACTAGACACACATCAGACAGACAGACAGACAGACAGACACACAGGAGACGCACATCAGACAGACAGAAAGACAGACAGGAGACACACATCAGACAGACAGACGGACAGACAGACAGAGCGACATGTAGACTCACACACAGAGCTGCTTAAGCGTGCTCTCACATGCACACAGACGCACACACACAGTATATTTCCCAACATTTAAACTACATTAAACGATTATTTTTTCACTCATTCAATGTGCGGCTTGATCGGACTCTGTATGCTATAATTCAGTTTTCTAGAATATTAATCTTCCGCGTCGTAAGACGCGAACAGCTGCGAGACACTTCCCATAAGGAATGAATGGGGCGAGGTCAAAAAAGTCGCAAATCTGCAACGTTTTTCAAACATCTGCTGCTCTGGCATACGTTCACGTAGAAACACCATTCCAGCTTTAAAATGTAGGCACAGGTCTTGAGTAGTTTTGTTGTATTTGAACTTTTTCTCTATGATGTGTAGTTTTTGAACTGTGATCCTTGAACGATGGTGAGTGATTTTGGAGAAATTCAGGGTTTTCAATGATTGTGTATGGCGGAATGTTCGTGCAGCAGCGTGGCGAGGGCCAACTGACAGAGTGAGAGAGACTCAAAAATTTGCTCCGAAATTTTCTCTTTCCGTGACGATCCTGACCACAAATTGGGCTCAAAGACAGTGATATTTCCCAGAGTTGTAGCCACACTTGTCTTCTTTCTCCCAATGTGTCTACTTTATCGGTAGGATTTACGGTTTTTAAATTATCGACCGCTAACCGACAAGAGTAGCTCTGAAATGCTCCATTTACTCCAATGTAAATCGGGAGAAGGATTTCCAAAACTGCACGCTTTTTTAACTCGCTGCCATTTCCACATTTCTGAAGCTAGGACCACAAAACTTAATGAGTGTGTTCTTTAAGGCCTTTCTGGCTCGATCGTGAAAAAAAATTGTTGATATCATGTAAGATTTTGACCAAATAGCACTAGTTTGACGTCCTAGATGTGAGGCAGAAATTGCTCTCAAATCAGCTCCCTCACAGGCCGTTGCTACGGCCCTTGCCAACGGTCACCTAGCAACCAAAAACAGCTGGGCCAAGAGAGAGAGTGACAGACAGACAGACACTAGACACACATCAGACAGACAGACAGACAGACAGACAGACACACAGGAGACACACATCAGACAGACAGACAGACACACAGGAGACACACATCAGACAGACAGAAAGACAGACAGGAGACACACATCAGACAGACAGACGGACAGACAGACAGAGCGACATGTAGACACACACACAGTATATTTCCCAGCATTTAAACGACATTAAACGATCATTTTTTCACTCATTCAATGTGCGGCTTGATCGGACTCTGTATGCAATAATTCAGTTTTCTAGAATATTAATCTTTCGCGTCGTAAGACGCGAACAGCTGCGAGACACTTCCCATAAGGAATGAATGGGATGAGGTCAAAAAACTCGCAAATCTGCAATGTTTTTCAAACATCTCCTGCTCTGGCATACATTCAGCTAGAAACACCATTCCAGCTTTAAAATGTAGGCACAGGTCTTGAGTATTTTTGTTGTATTTGAACTTTTTTCCTATGATGTGTAGTTTTTGAACTGTGATCCTTCAACGATGGTGAGTGATTTTGGAGAAATTCTGGGTTTTCAATGATTGTGTATGGGGGAATGTTCGTGCAGCAGAGTGGAGAGGGCCAACTGACTCCCTTACAGTCCGTTGCTACGGCCCCTGCCAACTGTCACCTAGCAACCGAAATCAGCTGGGCAAAGAGAGAGAGTGACAGACAGACAGACAGGAGACATACATCAGACAGACAGACAGACAGGAGACACACATCGGACAGACAGACAGACAGACAGACAGGAGACACACATGAGACAGTCAGACAGACAGAGAGACATGTACACACACACACACACACACACACACACACACACACACACACAGCAATGCTTAAAGCGTGCACTCACATGCACACAAACGCACACACAGTATATTTCCCAACATTTAAACTACATTTAATGATTATTTTTTTGTTCATTCAATGTGCAGCTCGATCGGACTCAGGTTGCTATTATTCAGCTTTACGAAATGTTAATTTTTCGCGACATAAGTCGCGAAAACTGCGATAAAATTTCCCATAAGGAATGAATGGGGGGAGGTCAAAAAAGTCGCAAATCTGCGACTTTTTTCAAACATCTCCTGCTCGGGCATACGTTCACGTGGAAACACCATTCCAGCTTTAAAATGTAGGCACAGGTCTTGGGTATTTTTGTTGTATTTGAACTTTTTTCCTATGATGTGTAGTTTTTGAACTGTGATCCTTGAACGATGGTGAGTGATTTTGGAGAAATTCTGGGTTTTCAATGATTGTGTATGGGGGAATGTTCGTGCAGCAGAGTGGAATGGGCCAACTGACTCCGTCACAGTCCGTTGCTACGGCCCCTGCCAACTGTCACCTAGCAACCGAAATCAGCTGGGCAAAGAGAGAGAGTGACAGACAGACAGACAGACAGACAGGAGACATACATCAGACAGACAGACAGACAGGAGACACACATCGGACAGACAGACAGACAGGAGACACACATGAGACAGACAGACAGACAGAGAGACATGTACACACACACACACACACAGCCATGCTTAAGCTTGCACTCACATACATGCAAACGCACACACACAGTATATTTCCCAACATTTAAACTACATTTAATGATTATTTTTTCGCTCATTCAATGTGCGGCTCGATCGGACTCGGGTTGCTATTATTCAGCTTCACGAAATATTAATTTTTCACGACATAAGTCGCGAAAACTGCGATAAAATTTCCCATAAGGAATGAATGGGGCGAGGTCAAAAAAGTCGCAAATCTGCAACGTTTTTCAAACATCTCCTGCTCTGGCATACGTTCACGTAGAAACACCATTTCAGCTTTAAAATGTAGGCACAAGTACTGCGTATTTAAGTTGTATTTGAACTTTTTTCCTATGATGTGTAGTTTTTGAACTGTGATCCTTGAATGACGGTGAGTGATTTTGGAAAAATTCAGGGTTTTCAATGATTGTGTATGGCGGAATGTTCGTGCAGCAGAGTGGAGAGGGCCAACTGACAGAGTGAGAGAACCTCAAAAATTTGCTCAGAAATTTTCTCCTTCCGTGACAATCCTGGCAACAAATTAGGCTCAAAAACAGTGATATTTTCCAGAGTTGTAGCCACACTTGTCTTCTTTCTCCCAATGTGTCTACTTTATCGGTAGGATTTACGGTTTTTGAATTATCGACCGCTAACCGACAAGAGTAGCTCTCAAATGCTCCATTTACTCCAATGTAAATCGGGAGAAGGATTTCCAAAACTGCGGCCTTTTTTAACTCGCTCCTATTACCGTATTTCTGAAACTAGGACCTCAAAACTTAATGAGTGTGTTCTTTAAGGCCTTTCCCGCCTGATGGCGAGGAAACCTTGCTGATGCCATGTTTGCTTTGTCATCACGGGGGAAAGCGCACAGCCCACTCTTGCGATTTCCCGGCGGGGAATTGTCTAGTTACTGTTATGCTGCATTATATTCATCTTTTAACATTCATTAATCCCTGCGTGGAAAACTTACCTCACATTCACCCCTTTGCTGCCGGTGCTGCTGCAGCCTTGTTTCACCGTTCAGGGAGCAAAATCATCGGAGCATCCAGGGTTGACTGCTTCGCTCAAGGATACTGTGACAGCGACTGTTGAGGAGAGGGAGGACTTGCATACTACCTGTCGAGCTATTCACAAGACAAACAAAAAATAAAAAGAGCTTAATTCTTGCAAATGTTGCAACGAATGCCGAAGTCAAATAGGACTCATAAGATTCCGTAAATCCCCCGTTACTGTTGATTCGTTTGCACATGACTCATCTCTCAAGTGGCCGCGATTCAATGGATCATTGTGAGTCTAACATACCGTCATACCTAACGACTGAATAGGTCATTTGCTAGTAACTCCTATACAACATGACTGAGGGAGGCAAGAAAACAACTTGGTATAGTTCAGGAAAAAAATCCTTGTTTGGGTTAAAATAACTAAGTAACTTGTAACCTCAGTTAAGACGTACATAACAACAGTAATATGTGTACGTGAACAACTTGAAATTTCACCAAAATATACTGGAATAACCTTATTGCATCACAAATAGGAGATATATTTTTTTTATTGAAAAACAATGCACATATTTTGGGTTATCATAAATCTGGTCATCCTGCTCAAATAAAAGATAAATACATGGTAGTAACCTCGTCTCCCTGTTGTTCTTTAGGTCGGAATCGTACTTTTACACAATTATATCTATTTTTTGTTGGAGACACAATGTGCACGCCATACCTTCAGCCACAGATTATCTCAATTCACAATTATCCTGATAATGAAAACTCACCACAATCAACTATTTGTGATCTCCCATCACTAGCTAGATGGTTAGAATCATTTATCGATGACTTTTGGTCTCAAAGCTGTCTCGTTAATGAAAGTTGTGCACTTGTTTAACGCAGCTCTCTCCAACCCAACTCCAACTCCTTAGGCTTTGTCGGACTTCCTCTTTTGCCGCTATAATAATTACTATTGCAGCTAGAGGTTTGATGCCACCTAACAAGAATCGTAAATATCGGCCATAATAAGCTGCTTTCACGGTTGAGCTGCGGTCATCTTTCTGATGAGGACGGGCTGTTTGCTTTTATGCAGCTACATTTCTGGTTTGCAGACACATGTGTTCCAATAATGCATGCTTTGTTTATATGCAAAGCAAGTTGCAGCACTGATTAACACAAAACCCCTTTTTCCACAGCATGCCAGACCCTCTTATGAATCACCGCACATTGCTGGTACCAATACCTCTGTGTGAAGAAGTGAATTTCTCTGTGGCGCGCACATGTTTTTGCTGAGAGTTGGAGCTTCATCTGAGTGTAGAACTGCATTTGTTATCGGTTTGCTGACTCCAGAAAGAGCACTTTTACATTATAAGTACTCCGAGCAGAACACACCAGAGGGGGAGGATTTCTGCTCGAGAGATTTGATCCAACTTTTAGCTGCCCAACCAACACTGCTAATTAAGGGCGTTCGGGCCCAGCACCAGTGCTACTGCTTCTCCATTCTAACACAAGGGCCCCCAGGCTCAGTGGGCATCAGGGGGCCACTGAAGAACAGTGTGGGGCATTGGAGCATACTGACTATGTCAAATAGTGGGTCACTGTTTTTACCCAGCTGAGCTTTGCCTCTTTATCAGCCCCCAACATCAGGGTCTGCTGGTCACACAATTAAGGGGCAATTAAGGCACTGAGACAGCAGAGAGATCAAAGTAGACCACTGGAGGAGAAGCTACTCTGGAGAGTTAAGCACTTTTATAAAGCAGCACCAGACAGGCTTAATACGAACCACACCAATGAAAACACATCATATTCTCTATTATTTCCAAGTGAAACAGAGAGAGGATTGTTTTAAAAAAAGGGTTAGATACCGTTCCACCATTCATTGCTGCAACTTAGTTGTTATTCTTTGACGAGATATGCACACACTAATGTTTTATGTATCGGTGCAATGTATGGTTCAAGTCAGCAGGGAGATATCTCAATCTTTCAGCCTGTCAAAGATGAGAGATTAAAAAGAGAAAAGGTTGGATGGAATCAAGTCTGCAGAGAATTTCAACAGCTCTGAGCCATCATTGAGATTCCTGTATCTCTGCTAATTTCCATCAGCATGACAGAGAAAAGGCGGGGGGGGGGGGGGGGAATGAAACAACAAACAGCAGCTTTCATCAGCTCTCACTTTTGTTTCCCTGCCTTTTTGCACGGCAGCAACTCAATGCCAATCTCAGGCCAGTCAAACAATTTCTTCAATGAAATGCGCTTCATGGATTAAAATGTAATTTGCTACAGTTAATGAAAATGCGTTCTGTATAAACACAGGAGTGATTATTGAGTTGGGGTTTGGGGGGATGGGTGCGGGCTTTAAACAGCGAGATCCAACAGGTCTTTTGTAGAGAGGCTGTCTGATGTTTGCAGATGGGACCGGCTGCTCTTGGGAGAAATGAGATAGCGTTGGCTAATTTAATTTCGATACGCGCGTAACAGTATCTGCCTGAGTGCATGTGGCCTTGTTTACCGTGGGTGCAAAGATGCATTTTAAAGACCCAGGCGTGTGTGTGTGTGTGTGTGTCCATGCATGTGTGATTCGTCACACGTGTGCTTCAGAAACTTGGTAATATTTCATGTCTCTCTTCTATTCTTAGCAGAGCGTCCACCTGTCCTGCCAACACCTGGCGAGAAACAAACACAAACCAAACGCAGAGGCTGATTATAAACCGCATTAAGTCTTTACTTTGAAAAGTTTTATCTTCTCCTCGGTGAAAAGTAAAACATCTGTGTCTTTGCTGAGAAGTACAGCAGTTTGCTCAGCCAGTGATTTCCCAAGCAGGGGTACTTGTACCCTGGGGGGTGCTTCTGCATTTTCCAAGGGGTACTTGGAAAGATTGAAGAGAGGCTCAATTAATTTGTGTGTAGGCCTATTTATTCACTTACTGAGTCAGCTGTAACACCTGGACACAATATAGCTAGCAAGTAAGCAGAGAAGTCTCTCAGTGGGAAAATTGTTGAACATGTTACAAGAGAACGAATGAATGTTGGAAATTGATAGCTTATTATCTACTCGCTACATTTCAACTGTATGTCCATAACTTTTAATAATCATGCTTAAGTGGGTAAATAGATAGGTTACAAGTTATTTGTCAGTGTTTGGTTGAACAATTATCTGCACATTGGGCAGAAAGAAAAATAAATCCTAAAACATTTTTATTTGCATTTAGGTCATTTAGCAGACGCTCTCGTCCAAAGCAACTACATTAAGTATGTTTGTCACAAGAAAGAAACCACAGCCTATCACCAGCATATAAAGTAAAAAAGAAAAAACATACCTTTTCATGGATCCCCGCGAAACAAATTGCCCAACCTCTCCAGAAATCTAGAGGGCCTTCAGTCTGGGCAGCACTGACTGAGGAGGAATGGGTGTATCCTGCACTTATGACATTTAAACATGATTTTTTGCTCTCAAGTCTGCCATCATCATCTAATAGTGTTAGAAAGAACAGCCTCTTATTATTTTATTCATTGCTATATTATTGTGAGGCAAAAAGCATCTTGTACTAGGTGGCGATACCAAGGCCGACCTCTTTTTATACTGTTTTATATAATAACATAGTTTTATTTTAAGGCCGTTACTGTGCGCTGCATTTTTCCTTGAAGTGCTCTTTGGACTGGATTTGTCTTCAACCTTCCTGTCAGCATTGCTGTATTACATTATTGAACAGTATAAAAGACAGATCCAGTGTATACCTTTGTCTTCGTCCTTTGGCTGTGCTATAATGTGGCCATATGAGAGGGTTTAATGTTATATTCTCAACATGCATTGGGTGACAATGCATATGAGACAAAACGCAAAAGGAATGTAAATAGCAGTGTTCCCAATGGGTTACTTTATGCAGGGAGTAAATAAGTAAATAAGTTGAGCAATGCATTACTTTTTGTTATAACTGTTATACATTAAGGGCTGAAAGAGTTAGTTAAACATTTTTAATGGTGACAAAGCTAAAACTAAAGGACACATTGTTTAAGGAGTTAAAAGCAATGCATGAATGGTTGAAATAGAAAGTATAACATTTCAGCGGACACAATTTTGAACAAGCCTAAAGTAATATATGCATGTTTAAAATAGAGAAAAGTTATTATTCTGATTTATGTACTGTACTTTTGGTTATGAATAAACAGCTGAATTGGTTAGCCAGCCTTTGGAAAATGTCCAGTTTTTACCACTCCAATTAGCAGCATGCGTTCGAATGATTAATTCTGAAATCACTTCCAATTAACACATTTACAACATGATACAGTAGGTGGTGTCGATTAAGGGGTACTCAAGTTCATGTGATAGAGTTATGGGGTTCGTTAGAGATGCAGTTCGGCAACCACTGTGCTACACAGCCACACCTGTCTTGTAAGGACTCGACATAACCACATTTTTCAGCATGCCATGTAGCTTAAAAATATGCCAGAATCGTCCTGTGACTTCTCTCTGTGACACCCGGAGAGCGTATGCTGATATATGTGTATCTCACTCAGCAGATTCACCCGCGGAGAAAGCATATCCCTTGAGAATGTGTGTATATTTAGGAATGTGTACTGTGTGGGTACATTTGTCTGTCCAGGAGCACATTTGTCTGAGTGGTTGAATATCTTCTTGTTGGAACTAGTGTTTTGGGGGAACGTGTGTGTGTATTCACACTGATTTGCATGCTTTACAATTTTTCCCATGGACCTCCGCAGCACCACAGGCATTAATTTGTACACAGCAGACACTCATTAGACTTGCTCTGCTATGTGGGAGCAGTGTAACAGGGTAGAGGTCAGGTTATATCCACTGGGAGACTGTGTGAGTGCGACTGTTTGTGTGTTGGGGTTTTGCTGAGAATGTTGTTGGCTCTGAGCGTGCAAATCTATCGGTCTGAAAGCATCTGTCTGTCTGAATGTCTCCTTGCGTGTGTGCGACCATGTGTATGCATGTGTGTGTGTGTGTGTGTGTGTGTGTGTGAAGAAGCAACTTGTGGCACGCCGGCGCCATGGCGAGGGGACGGGATCGCCTGCAGTGTGGAATGTCCTCAGAATAATTTGTTATATGGAAAAAAATAAATAAAATGATGAGCAATAGCCCTTACCAATTCTTCCATAGCGAAATCTCTAGACCACAGCACACACTCAGCTTCCATTAATGTCCACAGACTGCCCAGGATGGATAGAACGGTTTTAAAACACATAATATCTATTGCTGCTAAATGATAATGGCAACAAAAAGCTACTCTTCCACATTTCACTATAATAGATAAAAAAAAAAAAATCTTAACAGATGAATTTGCAATTCAAAAGGCAAATAGTTCATTCAAACGCGGTAGTGAAAGGGAGAACATTAGGGAACCTTGTGTAACCAGATGGTTTATATTCTGTTTATTTGACAGCAGGCATGGCGATCGCGGCAGGTGTGTGACACGCCCCTTACCGGCACCTGTAGTGCAGCCGCGTCCTCGCCCGCTAATGCGGGGCGGTTTATATACCCCCCCTGGTCGTTTAGTCTGTCTCTTTCCTCTGCCGAAGCGAGTGCAGCCAGCTCGCAGCTCCGCCACGCCGTAGTGTCCGAGCGTGTATGGGCCGTGTGCGTTCTGCAGGCTGACGCATCGGGCCGGTGTGGTGTGGTGTGTATGTGTGTCCCCGTCTGGTTAGCTGCTGTTGCCGCCGTAGCCGCTAGCAGCTACAAGCACTGATGTGTGCGGGACACAGCTTGTCTGGCGTTAGGCTGCTGTTGCCCTGCCTTGTCTCTAACTTCTTTTCTTTCTTTGTTTGCCTTGCCTTGCTAGTTAGCCTGCAGGAAACGGTTGTTTCGTCGTCGTATAGACATTCTCTTAAAAGTGTAGTTGAGTTCACGTGTGCTCCGCCCCAATCTGATTGCGAGACGTTAGTGGGGGGGGAGGGGGTTACTGCAGCAGCTATAGTGGAGGACC